>NC_136861.1:16337027-17537027 GCF_951799975.1 Gobius niger
ACATTTTTGGAAAGCTTGCCAGCGAGTGGGCAACATTTCACCTCAAACATGTTTGTTGAGCACGTTTGAAGTACAACACTGTGTGACACGCGCAGACAGTGCTGAGGAGAACAGCTTCGAAGAGTGGGAGGTGTCATGTGAGACATAGGTCCAACTTTGAACCTGCAAACCTCAACTAGATTTTATATATTCATTGATTTACTTTTTTATCTACAGCTGGTGTTTTTACAATCTGTTAACTATGGGCATTTAAATGATGATTTTGATTAAATCATGAGGGAAGACACATACAATTTCACCTGTAAACAAAAAGCATACTCTTCACAATGACATGTATAATTATTTCACAATTATTTCCCCATAGATTTATTTGGGAGATTGTAGTTTCAATAGCCATTTTCTGAAAATGCATTTTTCATCTCCACTTTAGTAGCACTAATTCCAACAACCTGATTGAGTTTTGAATTCCCAACAAAAAACAGCACATTTTAAAACCAAAAGAGATATAGAAAATCTCTTTGCAAAAAGTCTTTGTAACTAATATATCAACAAAAAACAACAACAAACATTTAAACCTGGCTCAATCCATTTTTCCGATTTTGTTGCTGAAAATATCGGAAACATTGGGCATTTTAAGGTATAAAACGGCTTATTTTTTATATGAAAACACAAAATGACAAAAAAACAAACAAACGTGCAATACATTTTTTTCTCATATTTATGCCAGTAATCTACAGAAAAAGTTTCAAATTGCTATATCTGAATTTAAAAAGTTTTCCTATTCACCTATGCCTTGTCTAAAAGCAGTACTAAGTAACTTGTTTTCCTTAGTATTTTTTTGAAAAAAAATACTGTTCCACCACATTTAAATGATCCTCTACCAGTTAAAGACTTGAAAATTATGCTGACTCTCATTTGAGTTGACAATTTAGAAAATCTTAAAAATTTGCATAACAATTTGGAACGCAGTGTATTTACTCTCACGGACAATTAATGAGTTAAAAAAAACGTAACATGCTATGACACCTGTAGTGTCGCTTATGGCCTCTAGGGGCATGAGTTACTTAGTACTGCTTTAATTGTGTGGCTCTGCTCCATTATTTTGGAGGCAGAGCTAAGGCATATTTGAGTTTACAATTGAGACATATTTTAACATTCCCTTTCTAACTTATGTAAATTCATATGGTGCCATTTAATGCATTCCCATTTCAGCGGTGTATGACATTATACATGCCACTGATTTACATATTAATCAAATGATTATCTGCCGACTCAGCCACATTCAACATTATACTTTCATTGAACCCAAGGAACCCAAAGAGGAAGCCTTGTGGTGGTCTGCAGCTGAAGTGGTTAACAGTTAACATTTCCCCCAATAAAATGTGGACACAGCACTTCAGTGTGGCCTAAGGGTTGGGCTGCAGTGCACATACAGAGACAGAGGACTAGAATACACCATAGCATTTTTTTTTTACAAGGGTCTGAAAAGGATTTTTCTCATGTTGACCTTTGAGAATCTTATGTGTGTCATATGATAGTTCATCATCAGTGGAAATAAATGTCAATCCATCTATCGCTACGTCTCATTAGAAGGCTGATGGTGAATGCACAGGACCGTCTGACTTTTTTTTTTTTACATCGGGGTGAAAGCAGGGGAAAAACACAAACAACTTATCTCACAATTATAAAAAAAATAATAATAAATGTGACATGGTGAGTCAGTGGGTCACAGGGTTTATGTGCAAACCAAGCTCAACATGTACAGCTGATTCCTGACACTTTGCACTATCTACACATAATAACACAATATTGACACTTATCGATAATGGCGACCAAAAGCATTTCTTGACAAATTAAAACCTCAAGACAGAATATTCACAAATAAACACGTATCATTGTTCAACTATTCTTTTGTGCTAAACTTTTTTCCGAGGACCAATATTTTACAATTCAAAAATAAACATGACCCAATTTCTGCATATAATCTCTGCTCAGTGGGAATACATCCATGTTCATATTTCTTTGTCGCCAGCATCATTAGTCTGAAGCACTTTTTTATGAAGAACACATGACTTGTGTGGCTCACTATTTAAAGCATACGGTAAACAGTGATATTTATACAATAAATAAGGTGAAATCAGCGTATTTATTTATTTATACGTATTGCAGGTGTTTTATTGTTTTATTATATTTTTTACTATGAATGGGCTCGCCTGTGCTTCTTTGCCCTGAGAGTGACATCGCCGGCTCATTGTCTTGCAGATGATCATGAGATAACTAAGAATCATGGCGTTCAAATAGGTGAAACCTCTTTCAAATGCTTTATTTTGATAATCGTCTGTCTATCAGAATTGTTGGTGTCTGTATTACCCTACGGGGACAATAAAAGTAGCACGCCTTAACCATAATATTAATAATTAATCTGGAATTTTTAAGCAGTATGGCTTCAAAGAAGAACAAAACAACTTGTTTACCTTAATAAATCCTTTCCGTAGTCCCTCTGGGGGTAGTACAAGTGTTAATGGGATGATTGGGGGGGTCTTTCATCTCCCCCTGGTGTCTCTGGCCAGAAAACCACAATTGCAACTTCACTGCCACCGTGTCGGAGGTGCAATACACACTAATGGAATTATGAAGAAGAAGCTAACAGGCTAACAGGCAGAGCTAACTGTGGGCTAGCACCACTTTAGCAGTATTTACAGCTAAGTGTGAGTGAAAAAAATATCTCCATTGTGTAATTTATGGCACAATGTACAATATCCCTCTCTCCCTTTGTCTTTTCTGTCAGTGTAGTATTTACTTTAATGGACAATCAATGAGTAAAAAAAAATGCAACATGCAACAACACGTGTCCTCTAGTGGCATGAGTTACTTAGTTCTTTATTTGTTTGGAGCCTTTCTAAGCACTCATTGCCTCATATTAAGGAAACATATTGTGTTATTCAACTAAAAACTTGCATTATGAGGTTGCAGTGACCTTGATGTAAAACAATAGAATATAAAACACAGTTAAAAGGTGGGTGCATAAACTAAATCTGAGCTTATAACTGCAATCAATGCGATGAGTGCCTGGTTGAATATAATAACCTCCTAAAAACATTCACAAAGCGGTTTTATGTCCAAGTTCGGGGGATTTCTGTGTGCAATTTAGCCCCATGCGGGGGCCCAACGTGATCATTAGCCCAGCTCACTTATGTGGCAAAACATAGCCACACAAGACGGCTGTAACAGCCCCAGCAGGACGCCAAATCTGCAGAGCACATTCGAAAGGGGCAAAAATAAAATTACATACTTCAAGACAGACATCAATCCACAGAGGGCCCATATATTTGACATAACAACAGACATGTGACTACAACAAGACAAAACGATATGCGCTCTGGTTTCCTCTGTTTGTTCCCTCAAGCTGTAGTCTCAATTCAACAATCTTTTCTTTTGAAGTTTTATTTCACATGGATTCAAGAACTCTCAATGACCATAAACTTGTGATTGGAGAAGCATGCAGTGAAATGTTTACAAACAAATGACAAGTACTAGCGCAGGAACATCGAGTCCTTTATGAAGTATCTCAGGGATGTGTGTAGCCTTTGTTGTAGTTTAATAAGCACAACATTCCACTTACTTACTTACTGTAGCCTGACTGTGGAGCAGACCTGTTGTTGATGTTTGCTATTTTTCATCACATTGTGCTGCTCATTGTTGACATCCCTTCTGAATGACTCCATCTCAGCCCAGCATCACATAAGGCTTGTTTTTTGTCACTCATTAACATGCACTATGCACTTATCAATATGCATTGGTAAAAATGTCTCATACAAGCCGTATGGCATTCTTGGCTCGTTGTTTGATTCTCATAGGACTATTCCCTCCTGTGGAAGAGTAGCATGACTTGAATGGTCAATACCACAACAAGGTGTTGAGAGTTCATGTCTCCAGGTCCCACTGGACTTTTGGACTCTCTTTACAACGCTATAGGACTCATTAATATCTCCAACAGTTTGCCCATGTGCTTGTCTATTTCTGCAGTGCAGCATCTTCCTGCCAGGATGTCAATCCCATATCTCCTGCTCAGACTGAGGCCTCTCTCCTGCTGCAGACTCAGCCCTGTCTCCTGCTGCTGCAGACTGTGGATATGTCCCAGTGGATAACCCTGTGTTTATCCCTGAACCTGCAGAGACTCTCTGTGTGAAGCTGCATTCTGGTGGAGTGAGCCGAGCTTGAAGCCAAAGAGGGAGTGATGAAGGAGAGAGACTTGTTTTGTTACCGCACTCAGTGCAATGATGCAATTTATAATTAAAATGCAAATGGAGCGACAGGGAGTCTCTCTCACCTTGTTTTCACTTCACTCCCACTCTCTCAGGGGAGGCCCGTCTCTCCCCGGGATCTATGTTTTCAAGCCAGGAAATCAATTTTCATATGAAATACCAAAATCAATGTGAGATTTAGACAAATGAAGCTCGTGCAAAACTGAGAGAAAACTTAAGATGCACAGAAAGACACATCCCACCTGAGGCTATAAAACATTTTCTTTGCTCTGTGGTGTGTGAGGGTTTTTTAAACACTTACGGCTCTAAACTGAAGAGTAAAAGCAATTATTTGCAGCAAAAAGCAAACAGAGGCTTGTCTGGCACATCCTCCATTGGCCTGCCTGTGTTGACTACAGCTTATCACAATAGGTGGCTCAAACATCCTGAAGCTTCCATTTCAACTAATAATACAGACAGTGCTTTGGAATAAATCATTTGGGGGGAATTTCATTTGAAAAGTGAAAAGTGTTCATAACTGGAAGACGGCGCAGAATGAGAATCAGGCCTTTTCAGCTCGTGTCCTTCAGTGCGACTTTGCCATGTAACACACAGTGAGCTCAATTATGTGCATCCAGCGGACTTTTAAAGCCTCTCTGTGGCACAGTGCAGTTTATCAGCACAGGCCTGGTCCACGAGGAGAGCCAGCACAAATCTCAATCTTTAGTGCGTCTAATTTGCTCTGATCTGGAAAGGATTTGGGCACATAAAAGCATCATCAGGAGCATCCCACCTCCGTAAATCTACAAAAATCGCTCAAAATCAGTTATTGATGATGTGGAATAGTGGAAAACAAACAAACTAAAGTAAAAGCTCCACCAGATGCATCCCACATTGGCAGCTCTTTGTGAACTGCGAAACACATCTTCTATCTGCAACTTTTTCACGCAGTGATCATGCCGCATAGACCTAATTCCTGAACTTTCTTATCGTATAATCATTTAAGTTGTTGCGGTGTGATTGGCAAGACAACTCAATATGTGTCTGTCTATTATTACACTGTTGACATTTGAATGCATTTGTTTTAATCAGGGCACCGGGTTTGATAACTAAATGAGAGAACATTTCTTACAAACCGCAGTTCGTCTGGTGGCATTTCACAAAGAGACAAAACTCCAGCGGAAATCTATGGAACTGTGTGTTGTGGCTTTGTTACAATTACAAGCAGAAAGGTTAGGGCCGAGCTGTGTCGCGTTTTCCCCCCATTTTAATTATGGTCTGGCAGCAGAATGAGCCTCAGGTAAAAGCACTTTCTTTGTCCCTAGATAACAACAGGATACACTTTTTAAATGGATACGATTTCATTACAAAAACAGACATGTTGTGTAGAAGTCTGTGATTCTTAACGTGTCAGGTGCAAAGTCCCCCAATGGCGTTTTTAGCATGTTTTTAGCTGTTCATGAGATAATTGCTAGTAGTGTAAAGGGGGGCACAGTCAGCAAGTACAATTCAATTTGACTTGCAAATTATCAGAAGTGTGGACTTGTTGTTGTATCACTAATTTGACAACTTTAGACTTGACTTGAAAAAAATAGACACAGACTTGGAACTCAACTCGGACTTGAAGACCAATAACTCAGGGCTTGACTTAGGTCCTGTAACTTGAGAAGATTTGATGCTTCTCAACCAAATTTGAATATAGACAATTTCTCCCGCAGAGACATGTGACCTGCTTGATCGATCAAACTATGTTACAAACAAATGTTCAAAAAAATATACAAAAAGACTGGAAATTGTAAGCACAGGACTTGACTTTGACTTGGAACTTACCCCCGGCTCACATTTACTATGGTCCGGTTCGGTTTTGATCCAGTCCGGTTTTTCCCCAAACTGTCACTCCGGCTGACGCTGTTGCCAGCTCCGACACCAGACCTGCATCAGACACAGAAACGCCACTCGCGAGATCAGAAGTTCACGTGGGTTTTCGCTCTGGGTGCGAGTTCACGTGAAAAGTAGCTCCATATACAGTATAGCAGGGGTCTCCAACAGGCGACCTGCGGGCTAAATCCGGCCCGCGAGATGATTCTATCTGGCCCCTGACTTGTAGAGCACAAATTCCTGAGTTAGTGAAAAAAGAATGTAAGTCTCTAGCCTATCCCTGTGTGGAGTTATGATTTAAAGAAATAACCAGAATGCTCACTCCAGCCACTAGGGGACAGCTTAAAGAAAGAAAGAAAGGAAATAATTCCACATGTGTCTAGCAGAGGGCACTGACATAATAAGAGATCAGTATATAAACAACACATTATGATCCTGTGGTACATGGACAGTCTGTCCCTGGGCAGCTGTGGCTACAATAGTAGCTTACCACCACCAAGTGCTGAGTGAATTAACACTTTGTGACACTTGTTAAGTACAAAACATGTGTAGCTTGCAGTCCTGTCAGGCTCATTATTAATCATTTATTGAACAAAGTTTCCTCAATAGTGTTTTCCCAATCAAAACGCATTTTACTGGAGCTTTTGTTTATGGCCCCCAGCGAAATTTACTTGGAGACCCCTGCAGTACAGGAAGTTTTTGCAAACAAAAGCCGTATTTGCCGGTACAACGACCCTCTCCAGTGATGTGGAGGCTTTGCGACACACTTTTGACCCCGTGTCACCGTTAATGGAGTAATGTTTACATTTCCAACGCTACGCTAGTGTACAGGTGATGAACGAGACTGAATCAGCTGTGAGCAGACAGGTTTTATTTTGAAATACACCGACTGTTTCCTCACGAGACCCGACTTCCTGTTCGTGTCTTTGGCTCGTGTTTTGATTTTAATTACTTACCATACCGGACTCATGGAGGATCACTCAACTCATCAAGGATTCATGTCCAATAAAGCTCTTCTATGTAATTGCCTCTTCGTTTCTGTGAGTCACCAAACTATGTCAAATAGGGAGATTACCCTAAATAAGCTTAATGAACCACTGAAATAGTTGCATTGTCCACCAAACTTTATTGTCGAACACAATACAAAACTGTAACATCTCTAAGAGCATTAGGAAATAGTTTTAGACATACCCCCCCCCAGTTTTTCCTTGCCATTTCCTGCCTTCTCTCCACAATTACAATGATGAACAGCGCCGGCAGCAGTACAAGCCAGTGGATTTGTGAGATGTCATCTGAAACAGGGGTAGGCTTAGACTCCGTTAGTGAATCATATCTATAAATAAGTCTCTAATTTTCTCAAAAGCAGACTTCAAATAAAACACCCCATTTACAATTAGCCACAATACTCAAGTGTGGCATTTACTTAACAGTTTTTTTCTTTAGTTTCTTTGATCCATCTCCACTTTACCGAGGGGACGGTATGTGGAGATGGATCAAAGGTAACGACGAAAGAAAGGGTGACTGTTAATACCTTTGATATGATACATTTTACTTAAACTGTTAATGGGACAAATTGAGCACATAATTGGAAGTCATTGCCTTAGCGTTTAACTTTAAAAGGCCTTTTATGTGAAAATGATGTCTGGAATATCATCACAACATTCTGCCTTCTCGTCCTAAAAATGAACAATAATACAAATGACAGCAACAATCATATTGCACTTTACAAGCTTCTCAAGTCATTGGCCATTTGCCATTTAAAAAACACATTCCATACAGACATGAAAGTGCATTGTTGAGAGTAATCACAGCTTGTGGAAAGAAACTGTTCAAATGGCCAACAGTAGAATGTTTGATCGAGCGACATCTTTTCCCTGAGGGACACGTATCAAAAACGGCCCTAGCAGGGCGGCCTGAGGCATCATTAGCCATTTGTAAAGCCTGATTTAAGAGTTTTGCCTTTTTATGTGGCCTCCAGGACCGGCACAATGCAGCCATTGGTCCGCTTTGTTCAAAGTCTTCTTTTCATTCAGAAGACAAAGTGAGATTACCAAACCACACAATAATAGAACTGGTTAGCACACTCTCAAATGGGGATAAGTGTGTTATCTGATGTTCGGGAGCAGGACCACCCCCATATACGTCCTTTCCGGTCTCCATATCTCTCCCACCCTTATTTCACTACTTTCATTCTTCTATGTTTTAGGTCAGTGAGGATGGAAGCCCGAGAGCTCGTCGTTCCAAAACGGCAACAAAACATCATTGTCCTCCATCGTCATCTTGCTGGTTAAATAAAGTTTATTTCACTTTGAGGTTGTAATCCTTGTGAGCGAATTAAGTAAGGGATAATGCTCGACGAGGTGTCCATTATCAGAAATAACTGGACGACACGGAGGCGTGAACCGTGGAGGTTGCTTCCATGGAGTCCATGGTTCCATGGTCCCGCGAACTGAAACTTCTCATTGGGGCCTGTTTGCTTACTTTTTTAAGTCCCAGGGCAGGAGTTATCTCACGTTTTAAGTTGTTTTACCTGAAGCTAGTTACAGCTCAATTGTTTATCGTTATATAGATAAACGGCATCTCGTCATAGGGGGCGTGGCCTTGCCGAGTGGGAAAATAGAATCTTTGGGAAACACAATTTTTCGCCATTTTCTGGTGGAATATGAACTTATTTATCACATACAAATAAAGTCCATGTCCAGTGTAAATCGGGTCCAAATGGATATTTTCTCACAGCAGCTTGTTCTGTGGAAGTGAAAAAACGGCAGTCATCGCAACCGCTAGCTAGCATTAGCATTAGCATGCTGCTAACATGTAGCATCACGTTAGCATTCTCCGTTTTTTTTTATGTATTTATGGGCAGTTGAACCACTTTGCAGGGCTAGGTGTACATTATCACTTTTTAACCAACACCCTCCAGCCAATCAGAATCGAGTATTCACCCAGACCATGCTACAAGTAATAGTAAAAGTGTAGAATGTTAGTGTTTTGTTCTCAATCTTTGCGTCAGAATAAGAAACGCTACACATGTATTCTTTATTCAATCACTACACACTCGATTGTTCGAAGCTGCTATAGTCGGCTAAACTACCCTGATGGAAGTGAAGTTGCCAATCGGCGTCATCGGCTGCTCCGACCATCATCATTCCCTCACTCACTAAGCAAGGATGTGAAATGTCTTGCCAACAGATACAACAGCAGTCTGATTCTTTTGGAGACAATGAAAACAAAAAACTGTGCCTCCGCATGGATCTGAATCTGTCCGGAGTAACCTTCAAAGTCATGCACGGATAACACTTTACAAGCTATCATTTTAAGAAGATTTTCCTTTAACTCCCTTGGCAGTATTTATAACCTCATGGTCTCAGACAATGTCCCCCCAGCGCAGGGCCGCACGCTGCAGAGAAGCCAATTAAGATCAACTGTTCACTTAACTTGTCACGCTGCGCTCAAATACAGGATCAAGGCCAATACAACTCAATGTGGGGTCATCCTCTGGCACACTTCCTCACAGGAGTTTCTGCACCTCAGGGATTCAGTATTCTCATTCTCACTGCTGTCATTTCTAATCCAGCTCTGCCCATGTAGAACAGCAGGAGCCGTGAGGGCGTGCAGCGGGTAAAGGAAGTACTGGATGTGTCAACAGTTTTATCTAAAAGGAGCTATTGACGCAAACCTGAAACCAAACAAATGAAGCAATCAGGTAATTAAACCATTCATATTATTATTATCTCATGTGTGAAATGTGAAATGACTAGGAAACTGTACTCAAGTACTGTGTGCCATTAGGATAAAGATGTTTAACCTCTTAACCCCCACCTTAACCAAGTGCATGTCTTCCGGCCTGTAGACCAGTGTATCGCCTCATTTGAAAGACCTACAAAACTTATCTAAACGGATCATTTTCCTCCTGTTGTTGCTTTTTTGACCTTTTTTTCCCAATTGCTTTTTTTTGTCACTTTTTCACCACTTTTTTGTCACTTTTTCGTAAAATTTTTGTCGCTTTTTCACTAATTTTTTGTCACATTTTTGTCACTTTTACGTCACATTGTCGCTTTTTCACCAATTTCTTTTGTCATTTTTTCACCAATTTTTTTGGCAACATTTTTGTCACTTTTTCATAACTTTTTTGTCACATTTTTGTCACTTTTTCATACATTTTTTGTCGCTTTTTCACCACATTTTTTTGTCATTTTTTCGCCCCCAAATTTTTGTCGCTTTTCACCACTTTTTTGTTACTTTTCATCGCTTTTGTGCCACGTTTTTGTCGCTTTTTGTTGCATTTCATCTTCGTTTTAAAGAACTTTTTTTGAGCTCTTATCTAAAACAACAGTATATTTCACATCACACTGTTTTGTCACTGTCTTTCTCCTGCTGACGCTCTTCAATCTGCACTTCCTGGATTGTAATTGCGTCATAGAGGGAACAAAAACCTGTCCTTGTCATGTTTAAGCCCATAATCCAGGGTTCATAAACAACCGGATCCAGACCCAAAGGCCGACCCGCCTGGACCCAAACCTTAGGTTGTTGTTTGGCACAGACAGCACGATAGAGTGGATCTCAACCTGCTTCATGTATTGTATTTTTGCTTAAAATGGACCTCAAATTAATGACATGTGGTCTGTCTTAAAATCAAGTTATCTGCTTTAAAAAAATATGCATGCAGGTAATTAGCGTTCATTAAGTGCTGATTTTCCGTCATTTTCAGGTAACAAAACAACCAAAAAACAACACATTTAAAGCAGAGGTAGGCATGTACTTATTAGAACTTTTGTTATTGTGAGAATGAGCAGGTCTGAACAACAGTCACCTGCCTGCTTAATTGCATTCTGTCTAGTCAGTCGAGAAACATATGATAAACAACTCTGCATTCATTCATTTAAGTACTTTTTCTTCAAAATAGCCTGTCCATGGAAAGTAGTTGAAAGAAGTATTTTGTAACATACCCTTAAAAGTTTTTGCTTTCTTTATATAAAGTTGCTCACCACAATGTAGTATAACTCCTTCCTTCTGAATATCCCACCCACCAGCTGTCCAAACCAAGCACTGTTCCTGGGTCAAGACCTCTGCCTTTCTGATTAAAGTTACCAAGGCATTAAAAGTCCAAATGACACACGCACAACCAACTTCAAAGTCAAGACATAATGAACTAATGTGAAACGCTGCCACTTGTAAGATGCAATTAGGCAAGTTTCCATCAGCCTGGCCGTGGGGAATAAATTGGCTGCCGAAATGCCCGGTACACAAAACCTCAAAAAGTGCTGCTAAACTCTTGCTATTGAAGTTAAATTTCGCCTTTGATGTCGATCGATAATTCGCGTACTGCTCAGTACACCTGCATGTACACGGCAACATCAAATAAACAAGCCGTGCGGTTCAGATGACCCAAAGATCACGGCTAAATTGACATCAAAACGGAAAGTTTAGTGAGACAGGTTTAACTTTCGAGAGTCAAGTTACACTTTTCCAGCCCACGGCATTTGGTTTAGACATAATTAAAGTTAATGCAAGTTTGGCCACATCCTGTTCCCTTGACATCTGAGGATGATTTAAAGCTTCCCAATAAGCAGCCATAAAGTGAAGAAAAATCAAAAGGCAGTTTTCATTTACCTAAAATAAAATGGGACGATCAATTAAAACGCATTAGTATTCTCTTCTTTTGCTCAAAATGTTCTTTTTTTTGATTGATCTAAGTTTTGAGACGTTTCTAGATGTAACCGAAATACCTGAACATGAACAAGGTCTTGTAAAGTAAAGGGCCTATCTTGCGAGACTTGAGTTGCTGCTGGTCACGGAGATGTCTCTGAAGCGTCCCCTGGAGATAAGGCAAGTTTCCAGGTAGTCTTAGTGAAAACGAACAGGTCTGATTGCAGCTGGGACTTTTTCAAGTCTCCGACAGGTCTCGGAGACATTTCAGGGACGTCACAGAAACATCTCACAGGTTGAGGACAACATATGGTGTTTGCAAAGTTGCCACAGCTGCTTCAGACCACGTACCGTATTTTCCAGACCATATGTCGCTCCAGAGTACGAGACCCAGCAGCCAAAAAATGCGTAATGAAGAAGAAAAAGCATAGGTAAGTCACTCTGTTGTACACTAAATCACCAAATCCATTGAAATCTTCATCCTCGGTGTCACTGCTGAACAATCGCCTGCACCGTTGACAAGCCTCTCCCAGCAGCACGTTTTTCAAGCTCTCCTTTGCAAACTCGTTCCTCTAAAAAAGCGCTATATAAGTTGAGTCCATTTACCATTTCACTGCGAGGCTTGTAAAAATTCTACAAAATATGACCCTATAACCTTCATAAACCTGAACAGTGTGGTTATATTCACCATCTCATAAATAATGTTACAAATCATTTAGAGAGTGCAGCTGTCATTAGCCCGTCAACATTAGCAGCATTAGCATCACAAAGCGAATCCATTTTATAACCGTGGAAGCTCAACTTCTGTGCAGGACGGGCAGTACTTACAAAAGAAAAGTTAAAATGTTGTAGTGTGTTTTTTTTTATTTACTGCTCTCACAGCGTGCCGCCATGTTGTTTCCCTCAACTCGCAGTTTGTGAGGATCATCCGACTTTCCCAGTGTGGAAATCGTTCCAGTGTTTCCCAACACTTAAATCAGAGGTGAGAGAAGCTTTCAGTTTGGTATACGGGGTTAATAAAAAGGAAACTTCTCATTTTATTAGAATGACAGGCTACAAACAATTGCTGGACATTATTTGCCAAGGAGGACGATTCTAGACAGAAAATTGTGCACTCCAGATAATGTGCATCAGATTCATTTTTTTTAATTGGGAAAGAAACAACCAACGCCAGCAAAAATCATAACCTTGAATATGCACAGGCAGTGAAAATATGGGGATTACTGTTGGCCTGTGTGTGGTGCCCCTCAATTACAATACAACTACCAAAAAGTGTTCATTAAGCTTACAGTGTCTCTCTTATGAGGTTGAAGGAAGATAAAACTATAAAAGCACTAACAATATATATAACACCCACACAATCGATCATTCTCGATTCTCTTACGCCTTTAATTCCATGTAAAACCTCTCATCTATAATAATCCTTTTCAGTAACACACTCTCAGTCTGGTAACCCTCCTGAAAGACCTGTCTCAGCAGCTCTCTACAGACAGGAGCAGAGCACTGCTTTCGCTGTTGCTCTTTTCAGATGCGGTAAAGCAGCGAAAAGGTAGCTCGCTAATAAGTTCAGCACTATCCATCGCTTGCACCCGGTACGACAAGGGTTACTCCTGTGCGCGCCCCCACGTCACTCTCCTCCCCAATTACCGCATTCATTCATATTCCAGCTGAATTTAAGTGTTCGCTATTAAATTCATAAAACATGGACCGCCTTATAAAAGTAATTGATCTTATCACCTCATATACAGTGTTACCTACAGATGAAAGGCGGTATGCGGCGAGCAGAGGGAAAGATTAAAAATTCTGAGAGGAGGAAGACGTCAAAGTCCTGATATTAAACATGCAAATGCTGGTAGAAACTGTAGGGCTGCACAATGTATCATGAAATTCGTACATCAGCAATTAGAAAGATTTATTGACATACATTTTTGACCACGACATCGATATATGGATTATAGTTTGTATGTATGGATGGGTAGGTTAGCGTTAGGGATGTCTTCCCCCGGAGCTTGGACACTGATGGTGGTATGGGAGACCAGCGAAGGATGAAGCAGGGTGAAGCCGTGGATAGAAGAGGCGGTGAAGGGGTGGAGGTAGGTCACAGCACAGCTTGGAAGCGGATGAGCCATGAACGCTAGAGGCTTAAAGGAACAGGCCACCGTTTTTACATACTGAAATATGTTCTTACCTGAGCATAGACGAGTTGATACGTACCTATCTTGTCTTCGAGCGTGCCCTCAGTCACGCAAAACGACCAAAGATGTTGTTAGCATTTGGCCTCTCCCAGTATTTTCCTATAGCCCCAAACGGTGTGAAGTTAGAAGTGACCAAGCTCTCAGTACGTAAAAACGGTGGCCTGTTCCTTTAAACGCCGGACAGCAGGTGATGATTGGCTGTGACGAAGGTGTGGCTCTGCACTGATAGGCCGAGGTGGAGGTGTGACTCTCGCAGACACGATCCTTGGCTGGAGACATGTGACGCTGAAATTAGTCTTTCCGGCTGAATTTAGTCTTTCCGGCTGAATTTAAGTCTAGACTTGATTAGGTGATGTATTCATGAGCCCAAATATACTGCAAATGACCTGTTCATCATTTGACAGAGTTTTACACATTTTATTCAAACACAGCCTCAAGCAAAAACAGTTATAGTCGTGATTTCCCTAATATAGTTCCATTTTACCCTTGTTTTGATCCTAATTTATTATTAATAATTTATTTATAATTTATTTTAACCTTGTTTTGACACTAAAACGAATTGCCCAGAAGCTTTGTTTAAATTTGATGGCACATTAAAAGGGTTTAGCAGTAATATTGTTATTGCAATATATATTCTCATATTCTTCCAAGTACGAAGTAGCAAGTTGCAGAACTTCTCAAAATCACAGTCATGCTATATTTGTACGGAGCTAAATTCCCAATAGAAACAACAAGGCACTATGTTTTGGTGGGAGTCTTGGTGACATTATTTTTATACATATAATGAAAATGTTTCGTGGAGATAACAGTGGGTGGTCTGTTTTCCTAGAAGACCTTAAATGTCACTCAACAACAAGTTATGAATGAATTATATCAGTAAGACACAAAATGATTGTCAAGCAGCACATATTTGACTTGTGACTTGATGCACATGCTTTCCTGGGACAAAAAATAAAGAAATAAAAAATGACAAGCCAAAAAAAAAAACACAATCTGCGTCTATGTTTTTATTGTGAGGTGACATTTCCGACGCTTACTCCTCAAATGATTTAGTCGAGATAGTTGTGGGCGTAAATGCCACTCACTATCACCAGTAAACTGCCTGTTTAAAAAAGGAGAAAACACCATGTGCTGTAGCTCTAAAATTCACCTTATCAGTAATTATCAAATCATAATCCAAAAGTGGCATTCGGAGTCGACTCAAGGTGTCAGCGAAGATGAGCTAAGTTCTCCTAATTCATGTTAAGGTTACTCGTCTCTCCCTCAGCGTAGTGCTCGGTACTTTTAGGGGGTCATCAGATGTCGCCGCGGTTTAGTCTCAGCCTCAAATGTCAGTCTGATAAAGCAGAAGCCCGCGGTGACATTTGAGATCTCAACAGCGAATCTCAGACCACAACCAACCGTTCAGCTGCACATTGTGGTGCAATTCATCTCTGCTATCTCTCAGAGCACTCCTGTCACTATCAGACTCTCAACTCAAAGGAGCTCTAAAAAAACGAGTTAATGTTTAAATGTTTTTTGCACTTTCTGATTCTGAGAAAACCTTAATCGGTAACACTTTACATGAGTTCATGCATGGTTTTCGTGATACATTCATGCATTACTAAATCATAACTTCTCAGGAACAAACATGATTACTTGGTGGTTCATGGATGACTTCATCCCTGAATTAAACGTCTAACGAGGATCATACATGAACATTATAACTCATATGGTGGAAATCTACTTGCAAATTATGGACAAGAACACAAAGTATAATTTTAGGACAAAAATGTATGGCAATCATGAACTTATCATTTGCTACTCCTTAATACATCATGATTTCATTATGATTATGTGGTGTCTTTTTGTGTTTTCATTACAGTACAAGTATTACCAAAATAAAAGTCATTTATACTTCATGAATATGAATAAATCATTAGTTCATTACTTCATTTTGCTTGTGTCCCCTCAAATAAAGTGGTGCATTACTCTAAACTCTAACCTAGTTACTTTGCCAGTAGATTTCTGCCATATGAGTCGTGATGTTCATGAATGATCCTCATGATCATGATTGGTTGATCATTTTGTTGTCATTGCCATTTTAGTGAATTCATGGTATTCTTATGTGATCCTCATGATCATGATGAATTATTAAGATTTCATGTACATCCATTACAGTAGTTAGATGCTTAATTCAGGGATGAAGTCATCCATGAACCAACATGTAATCATGTTTGTTCCTGAGAAGTCATGATTTAGTCAAATCATGCATGAACACATGTACCGTTATTATGTACATGTATGTATCATGTACCCCATTATTAATTTGGGCTCAACAAATGTCTCACATAATTCCATAAGTAAACCATTACAACATGGAACATTTCGTGAAAAAATATCATCAATTATTAGCTTTTTCACTGTATATATTTATAGTCAGGATCAAAACTAAAATAAATCTGAAAATGTGCACATTTTGAAGTTACCATATGTAAATATCAGTCAGATGGAAGGCCTCTGTGGTAGTGCAATATGATAAAATGTGTCAAATAAATTTGGAGATATATTGTGTACAGTCCATGTATTAGCAAAAACAAAATCAAAGTAAAAATCAGTAAATCTGCTGTGTCACTATAAATCAGCTGTATGTCAAATAAGGACTGTTCCCAGACCAATAAACAATTGAAAACATCACTGTTAAATCTTTTGATTACCCTTATGCGGGATACACAATGGATATACTTTGATGAAGAAAAAAAATTCCAATTATCTAGGCCTGGGATAGGCATCGGAAAGGATTCTCTGACTTATTGTGCATAAATTATTTAAATTCCGAGAACAAAACATCGTAAAAAGTTTGAGCAAAAAAACTGCAGTAGAGATCTCAAAAAGTGTTCTTATTTGCAGAATCTCATTTTTATTTCCCACTTTCAATAACTGTTCTCATTGTCTAACTTTCCTTTAGGTCTTTACTAAATGCCCTTCCTAAGTAAACACGACTTCATCTAAACTTCGGAGAAAAAAAAACTACAAAAAATCTCGCATCCCCTCTGTGACTTTGTCCCTTATACAATCCAATCACATCGGGCTCCTTCAGTGGAGTCCCCTTCGAACATTATCTCTCACTAATGAAGTCATTTGAGTCGGCCAGACACATTCCTATCGCTGCACAGCAAATCAAAAGCACCAGAGACTGAGGATGCCAGAATGGTGGCAACAGCCGACAGTGATGGACAAAGTACAAAGGAGACACAAAACACCAGACAGCAACACAGCATTAGGCTTTATATACTAATAATCTCCTCACTAAATACCATGAAATGCCTAATTATGTTACTTAAAGTATATAGTAGTAATGGGAAGAAAAACACTGATGCAGTGAAGGACAGGGAAACTAAAGCTGAGTGACAGCCAGAAACGGAGAAAGCAGAGCAAACAGAAAGACACACGTCAAAACAGATCCCATTGTAGTCACTGTAACATCCGTCAGGCATTACGTGTAAGCGGAGGCAGGCAACGTCAGGCCTGGGATCCCATGAGAATGCAATATTTCAAAACATGATTTAAAGAGGGGTGTTAATTAGGGGTGGGCCATATCGTATCGAATATCGTTATAGCAACATTATTTTTTGATATTACTGTAATTTTTTGTATCGTTGTGGTCACAATGGTCACAGGTGGGATGTAAACTGCTTGAGTAGATCATATTTGTGAGGAAATTAGTACGGTGCGAAAAAGAATAAAATATCACTGAATTAACTGATTTTGAGTAATTTGTCCATAGTCAATTTTATCGTCAAATATATCGTTATCGTGATATTTCTTTTTTATATTGTGATATAGATTTAAAGGAACAGGCCGCCGTTTTTTCCATACTGAGATATGTTCTTACCTGAGCTTAGATGAGTTGATACGTAACTGTCTGGTCTTTGTGCGTGCCCTCATTCACCCAAAACAACCAAAGATGTTGTTAGCATTTGGCCTCTCCCAATGTATTCCTATAGCTCCAAATGGGGTGAAGTTGGAGGCTACCACACTCTTCCACGGGCACGCACAAAGACCAGGCAGGTATGTATCAACTCGCCTAAGCTCAAGTAAGAACATATCACAGTATAAAAATGGTGGCCTGTTCCTTTAAGGCCATATCCCCCTACCAAGTGTTTATGCTTTTTCCAGGTATTTTGTAAGAATGTCAAAGACAACAATATCACTACACTTTGTTGGTTAGAAAATGCAAAACTGATCTAAAACAGCTGACACTAAATATCCAGTACTTTGACTTCCTGATCCCCTGAGCGAGCTTAAATAAGCCCCTCCCACTCCCTCCTCATCTTGCTCCTCTTCGCTGCGCAGCTGATTCAATAAAGCAAAAAAATTAATAAAAATCCGTGTGGCTGTGGGGAACTCTTGCAAGTGTTTTTTCTTCACAATGAGAGGATTAAGCTTAGCAAGAGATGGAGAGGTGAGGAAAGCATTTCGTAGAAACGTAGGACCTCAGGAGGAGCTTTTTGGGAGCTATTGCCTCGGTGCTAAGAATAGCCACGAGTGAAGATTCACAAAGATGAGCTAGCGGCTGGAAACACTGCTCCGTTTTTTTATTTTTATTTTGATGAGAGAACAACATCGTAACAAAAAGCATAAAAAAGGGCTATTGTGTATAACGCGCATCTTTAATAAGACAATATATGAACAAAAACTATTAACTCTTGGAGGGTCATTTACCAAGCGTTTACTCATGTTTACAAATGAGTTGCACGTGCAAAAGTGGTTCAGGGGCGGACATTTTTTCATAGTATTTGTGCCCCGTCGTGAGAACCAGGGTCACAAGTCGGCTGACTCAGTTTCTCACAAATCGAGAATCCCTTTTTGCAGAATCTTTTAGTTAAGATCACGGAGAAGCCTCACCATGTTTTAGATAACAGTATTGGTATATTTAAAAGCGTGAAATCTCAGGGTGAAAAAGTCTGAGAAATAACGCTTCCCCATGTGTCTCACGGAGGCCAGCTGCTGTTGCTAACGCTCTGAATAGCCGAATGCTAACGCTGGAATACTACTACAGAGGTTCGTTTTTCTGTGTGAAACCAGTGAACTTTTCCAGGCTAGCTTTTCCAGTATGACTGATGATGCCTTGGCTGTAAGCACGCACAGCGCCCCCCTGCTGACCATTACATTTCCCGAGCCAGCTCCTCCTGTTTTAAGACAGAAGGATGTAGCGCGGATTTGCCTAACTCTACATTGAAAAAATGTGTATGCGTCAGGATAATGTTGCTAGTTCCCATTGTGTTGCTAGTTGCTGTGGAGGTAGGCTTTATGGGAAGTGGATTTATGCATGAGACATTTATTTATATATCACCTGTTTGCAAACCTTTTTTTGTGCTTTATAGCTTTACGGAGGGAGCGGGTATGGCTTAACTAAAAGAGATATAAATGAGCCCTATTGTCACTCCGAGCCGAGGTGAGAACAGCCCAAAAGTTTAGAAGCTGTTTTCTCAGTGAAGAGAAAATTGGATAGGTTAGCTTCAACTGGTAACAGATTCTCCAAATATTATCAGATTTCCATGTGTTACACATTATTGGAAAGCTTGGAGACTACACTACACACTAGCAATCTATCTCTCACTCCAAATGCCCAAAAACCGAGTTGCGTCCTCTATTTCCGTGATGGGTCACATTTTCTCATTTACATAATGGATTTGGGGCCCTAATACTGTAAATCAGCTGCAACACAGCCACAAATAGCTTTATGCCATACTTTCCAGCCTGCACTCGCTATTCACCACCTGTCCAAATAAATGGCCCTTACAGCACCAAAGGTATCAGGGCCGTCGGCAGACTCGCCGGAGCCATACCAACTGTCATCAAATAAATGGCTCATAATGGATGGCCCCTGAAATGTCTGAAATGTATCTCATCATCATCCTCGTCGAGCTTGGCATTTGAAAGATTGTTGCTCATTTCCAAAGCGTGCACTGCAATAGCACAGAACCACATAATGAAGCTAGATTACTGTAATTTTGTGAAAACATGGATATTTATATACTAATCCAATCCATACGTCTTTCAGATATTAATTATGTGTATTATAGCCCTTAATTACTACAAGTCCCGGTGCTGTTTAGCCACCCACTCGGAAAATAATAATTGAAAATGCCTGTACCTAACATTTACTATAAATAAAATAAATTCAAACTAGGGAAAATGTATGCTAAACAATGAACCTGTCACTCCTGATTTGTATCACTTTTATGTGCTCATCTAAAGCCAGGACTCATTTAACGCAAACAGGAGGCTGCCACTTTATAAGTTCTCTACATTAAGACCTAAAATGTCAATATTGGTCTCAGGGGAGCTAATAATTGAGGCATAAAGATCCCAAAGTCTTGTCACATATGGGAGGCCAGCTGTCACGCCTGCCTGCTCCAATTCACGGCGGCAACAAACCAAAGGAGTGGTGCAGTACGCAGTGGAAGGGCCACACGGTAAATGTCAGCTGACTGAAGTACAGCGTGAGGAGAGGCGGGGGGAAACACAGGGCTGGCATTTAAAGCACTTCTCATTGTAAACACTCACTTTGGAGGAGCTGTCACAAAAATGGCACCTCTATAGGTTCAACTCCAAACGTTTCGGTTTGATTTACTGGCACAATTTTAGGAAAGGGATGTTTTTTGTGCAAGTCAATGCTGCAATGATGGAATGGAATGGAAGCTTTTTTGTAAAGAGCGCTTTTCACGTGACACCAAACACACCAGCCAAAGTTTCCGCTGGGGTGGACTGACAGAAGCACGGCTGCACACAATCGAACCGCCACCATTCACTCACTCACACACATAATTCATCATGAGGGGCTATAAAATATTAGTTTGGAATTTGGTGTTAAAATGAAACTGGTTTTGTCTGTCAAACTAGGGCTGCTCGATTATTGTGAAAAAATAATAATCACGATTATTTTTGTCATAATTGAAATCACGATTATTCAAACGATTATTTGTTGCCTTTAAAAGTCTATCTTTATCTTATTTATTTATTAATCAAAACACTACACTACACTGTGTTTTCTGAACAGTCATAAAAGTACAAATGATTTCAAGTACGCCTTGATTAAAGAGAGGTCCCTGTTTCACACCTGCCCCCTGCTGGCCGGCCCTCACACCTGCGCAAGTAAACAAAGCAGTGCGGCCTGATGACATCATCACACAGCACTGTTTGTTTTTATGTCAGGCAAAAGCATAAGCCATGGCACGTGAAAAGCCAAGGGAAAATAATCCTAGCGGTCTGAAATACCGCAAGTCTGAAAAAAAATTGAATTGAAAAAAATTTATATATAATTGATTTTTTGAGATTATGCTAATTTTGTAATCGTTTACTGTTGTAATCGAAATCGGAATCGAATTTTGATTAATTGCACAGCCCTTTGTCAAACAGTCCCTTCTCAGACATTTCATGTACACACAAATGCACACTGGCTCCTCCATAATTCTAACAATTAATATAGTAATACATTCTCCTTAATTCTAACAAGGTCATGGTCATGGCATTTGTGGTGTCTGTGTTCCACTTTGTTTTACTGGATACTTTTGTACGTCTTTGCCGTGTTTTAGTGGGGTTCAGTGGATTTTTGTATTTACTGCAGAGAGTCCATAATGGTCCTGAAGAAAGCAGCTTTTTAAAAGTAAAGAGCCCATTTGAGACCAACACATTTCTTCTTCTGAGACACTGAAGAGGCACCGAGAGCCCCCACACCTGCAGCACAGTGGAGGCATCACAAGCGGAGCTACAGGAAACAAAAAGGGACAAACAAGGAAGAAGTATCCGGGCGAGACTCACAGCTAAGCCACGCATGCAATGCAAGGCAAGTTTATTTGTAGAGCACAATACAATACACAAGGCAATTCAAAGTTCTTCACAATTGCATAAAATTACAAGAAAATATATCAAATCAAGAAAGAAAAAAAAAACATAAAAAAAAGAATGAAACATGCCATTGCTATTGTTCTGGCTAGTAGACGTTCACTGGAGAATAAAACAGATTATCTGCCATGCTCTTCTCAGAAGATGGTGAAAGACTGTTGTGGGAAAAGGGAGCTGCGCAGGAGGAAGAGGAAGGAGGAGGTGACCAGTGCAGGACACCACGCTCTGAAACAGGGACAAACCCAGGATGCACTGCACCGTTTCAGAGGATCAGAGGAGACTGAAGGCAGCCATGTTTCCTCCAGGAGCTAGGTTTCCTCTACCTCCAAAGACATGCAGCTCAGGTTGACCCACAGTGGCAGCGTGGCTCAGTCACAGCGGCTTAGGACTAACATATGAACACAGTTTCGTTGTAGGCTTGCACAATGACAAATAAAGCACTTACTTAAGATCTGACTGGCTTGGGCAGAGCAAAGGCAGTATGTGTAACCCTCTCCACCCCATTTTCCCAGAAGCAGCACCACTGTCATAGTACTCGCATGACAAAATATGACTATATTCAATAATTGTCCTGAATGTTACGATAAAAGAATTGTTGCGAGATTGCTATGAAACCATTTCAACACATTAAACTTTAATAAAAATCATAATCAATTTGTTTTATATCAAATCATGTCAAAACAAGACTTGAAAAAATGCTAAATTTGGACCAGAAACAAGCTCGGGAAAATCATCACTAAAAACATTGTTGCAAAGTGTTTTTGTTTTAGTCTGTGTGCAAAATTGTGTAAATCTTCACACAGATGTAACACCTCTGATTCTCTGATCTCCTAATATTGTGATATTGATCATTTGTCGATATATTGTGCTGCCCAATCAGCAACCTAAAATGTCCACAGGTTTGACTTTGCAATATCATTATGGACGACGGCTCCAGCACTTCTCATGGCTTTTGACACAACACCCACTTCACAGTATTTGTCCTCTAGGGAACGAGGACTCCCCAGGACAAGCCGCACTTGGCCAAAAACAGCGAGTTTTTCTGCAGGGGATAATGAAGCTTTTCTGGCCTTTGCCGTCCTTACTCAGCTTGTTTTGGTGCTAATCAGGAGACCCGCTGTTGCATTGTTTCTTCTGCCACTTTGCTTTCGGATGACCGAGGAGAGCGTGGAGTTTAGCCGTAATTTATCAACAAACGCCACGCGGGAGGCAAATTAATGCAGACAAATCCGATTTCAGCCTGTGACATTTCAGGACTCGCTGTGTGTCTTTGTACCAACGGTCTCCGCAGTGAGCCGGCTCCACGGCAAAGGGAGATGTTTCTCTGCGTCGGCACATTTTTCATGTTGTTTTCTTTTCTTGTTTTTCGGAAGTTGGTTGTATTAAACACAAAGCTTGTTCTTAAAGCCACACTGCGTAAGATTTCACCCAAAAAACAAAACTGAAATACAAGCAATTTATTTTATGATAGATATTTTCACCATTGAAAAATACCTCAAACAAACATGTGCTTTTGCTCTGAGCAGCTCACCTTTGCTAAAACATGACTATAACTTTACAAGGAGTGGGTACGTCGCCAGTTTCCATGGAGACGTCGACTAAAGTCAGCAGAATTGAGAGTTAAACAGGTTAGGCCATCTTCTAGATCCATTCTTTCGTTATCCACTGCAAAAATATCATTTTCTGTGTTGAGCTGGTCATTGAGAGCATGTTTTGTGTTGATGGTAAAGTATAGTCCAAAATGTTACGCAGTGTGCCTTTAAGTTTCAGCTTTTTCTTAAGTGCACTTGAACTGACTCACCCAATACCTGAATGTAATTTTGTTATACAATTGCACAATGACAAATAAAGCTCTCACTTAGTTAGAACTTACACTGTATCCTATCCACACTCCTTATCTGTCTCCCTTTATTGGATACCTCGTGCCTTCTGGGTTAAAGCAGAAGCCTGGTTTGTTTGAAAGCCGTGTGTCCATGATTGACAGGTCAGGTGAGTCGTGTGCTGTATCCACTCTGATGTGGAGTGGCTTCAATTAACTGGGGCAGTGGAGTGTGAGGGGGAGGGACAGGGGAGCAGCCTCCTCCTGACTGGGGTCCTCTGACAGGTTCACTAATGTCCCAACACTGACGGCCTCCCCCCCGTCTACTCTTAGGCAATTAGCACGTGTCCATATGGAAACACTGTCACTGTGAAGGGGCTGAGGCTGCAGGGCCAAGCACACCTGTTCGTCACCACAGAAGGATCCTCAATTAAAAGAAAATGTGCTTTTACTGGAACGAAAACGGTGCTACGGTGAACAATTTCCATACCGAGAAAACAGTACATGGAGAAAAAGTCATAAATGGCCAAAGCACTAATAAGGGCTGGGATTTTAAGGGGAGACACTACAGGCAAAATTATTGTTTTTATCATTATTATTATTTTATTATTATAATATATATATATTTTTTTTTAATTTTCAGGTTTTGGGACAAATTGGTCTCTTAACATATAAACTTTCCTCTGACAATCAAACAAAACAAAAACAAAACACCTACCTGTAACAATAACATGTTAAATTATAGCACTGATTCAGTGTTTCTCCATAGAATTATTAATAATTTCAAGGGCCATTTTCTCAAAATGCATTTTTCTCCCATTAGTGCAACAATGTTTCCACTTAAATAGCACCTATTCACATTTTTCAGCCTTGGACAGAACAAAATATCGAAGGATTTCTCAGATGGATATCAATAAGGGGCTAGATGCAAGTTAGCCATTTTATGCTCACTACTGCCACCTCAGGTCACACATGTAACTGCACCCTCTATATTAAGCTCGTGCATGATGGCACTTCGGACCCGAAGTAACACCTTTTTGAATGACAGTGCAGGAGTTTAGATGCAGTTGTGGTGAACAGGTCTGGGGAGGAAAATACATAATTCTAACATTTTTAAACTCCGTATAGTCCCTTTAATATCTACTTCCTTATTGAGTTTTCATTTTTTTTTAAATGAGGCGAAATAATTTTTTTTATAATAACAGCTTTTTTTTTAATCTTACAAGATCTCCTAAATCCCCTGAAAAAGTCTTTGTAGCTAATATGTCAAAAAAATAAAAGCATAAAATTATGGTTAATGTAAATGTTGATCATTTTTTTATGCATAAAAGGCTCAAAAGGAGTTCTTACAAGAAAACATAAAATGACAGAAAACATGCAACACATTTTTTTCTCATATTCATGTCAGTAATCTGCAGCAAAAGTTTCAATTTGAGATCTAAAAAGTTTCCCTATTCACCTCCAGTGTCTCGCCTTGTATAGCCCTTTTGGGATCAAATAATCTGATCAAGAACCAAAACAAAACAGAGACTTAAACACATAACATTAGTTTATCAGACGATTCAATGATTATTTCAATGCGGTACTTCAAATCTGTTTATGATTTTTTTTTGTGTGTGTGTTAAATACCTTACTACATTTAAATCCTGCAATGTACACCCACAGTATGGCAGATCACGTAGCAAAGGACATAAACTAATGAAATGCCTCTTCAAAAACATTTGCAAACATCAAAACCACAAATTACCTTGTTCCAAAACCGTGCACAATAATCCCACACTCTTTGATGAATGGATCTGACTGTGCAAAAAAATATTTCCAAACAAGTCGCCTTTTTATGCTGGGAGTTCTTGCTGCTCTTGCTCTATTTTCTAATTAACATGGACTTCTTTTTTTGTATAAAGAGAGGATGCACAAACACAGTCGGACTGATAATTACCCTGCAGCGTCTACAGTGCATTTTATTGTGCTGTGTTTGGTCTCGCACCTCCACAGCGTCCTCATTTCAACCCTCTCAACATCCACATTATCTAGTTTTTTCACTTTTTCATTTCTGTGACTTATATCGAGGCCCGGTGACATTGTTGCTTTTAACTGACAGCCAAATATTAGTTTAAACTGCTTCCGCCATTGATATGATCTGGTGTCTTTGCTCTGTTCTTCAGCTGTTTGGTATTCCGCCGCCAGTCGCCTTTAGATCTTCTGTCTCCTTCATTCTTTTTGAAGGTTTGTGTTCTTATTCAAACCATCTCGACCTTATTTGTCATTCAGGTCCGTCTTCCTGCGGGTTATTTTTTTGGTATGAGACATCTCATCTGACGATAAATGTCTAACGCTCCAGAGCACAGCGTAACACTTTCAAAAAGGCGGAATTACTTTTGTACATCGGATCAAATTTAAATGATGTATCCGTGATCGTTTCAGGGAAGCGCTTTGTTGATCTTGAAATGTGTGAAATGGAGAGAATTTGGTCAAACAAAAAGAGGCGATAAATGAGTTTTCAGCGAAGAATTTGTGTGAAAGTGAATTGTGAGTGTTTTTTAACCTATTAAAGCAGAACTAAGTAACTGTCATAGCATGTTACATTTTTTTTACTCATTACTTGTCTGTGAGAGTAAATACTACTTTAACAGAAAAGACAAAGGGAGAGAGGGATATTGTACATCCAATTACACAATGGAGATATTTTTTTCACACAAACTTGGCTGTAAATGCTGTTTAAGTGGTGCTAGCCCGTAGTTAGCTTTGCCCGTTAGCCTGTTAGCTTCTTCTTCGTGATTCCATTAGTGTCTATTGGTGGCCCCGACCCATTGGCAGCAAAGTTGCAAATGTGGTTTTCTGGCCAGAGATGAAAGACCCCCCAATCATCCCATTGTATTACCCCCAGAGGGACTACGGAAAGGATTTATTATGGTTTTCTCCAGTTCAGCTTGACCCAAATCTAAAAGTTTCTCGAGTGGCACTGACAGCCTATTGGCCAGTGTCACGCCTCATTTGAAAGCCAAGACAAACAAAACAGATCTAAGATTTATCTTTGGGTTTTTGTACATTGTATTTTTGTTGCTTTTTTGTCCTTTTTTTGCCCGTTTTGCTGTGATTTTTGCTGTTGTTTTGTAACCATTTTGTTGCTTTTTCATCACTTCTTTGTCGCCTGTTTTGTTTGCAGTTTTTGCTGCACTTTCATCCTCATTTACGTCTCGTTTTTGTCGCTATTTTGATGGTTTTTTCAAGCTTTTAGATTTAGACGTTCACTTTTTCGTCACTTTTTTGTCACATTTCTGTCACATTTTTCTAGTTTTTTTGTCACTTTTTTGTCACTTTTTTGTCACTTTTTCATTGCTTTTTCGCCACTTTTTCTGTTGCTCGCTTGTGGCTTTTATTTTTTTTGCATTTTTGTAACTTTTTCCTCCTCATTCTCGTCTCGTTTTGTCGCTATTTTGACACTTTTTTCAAAAAGCTTTTGGCTAAAGTGCTCGGTTAAGAAGGGGTTAGAATAGTTAATAAATAGACAATAAAGTATAGCATTATTTTACCACTTACTTATTTGTTTGACACTTTTATTGCACATTTGTCCCATTTATATTCATCACTTTACATTTTGCCTTTTTATTTCTTTTTACAACACAAGTCACATTGTCACTTCCGCTGCCAGAGGACAGAAAATGTTGGTGAAACATCATGCCGAGGGACACAACAACAGTGCGGCTATTTTAAAGTCATCGTGTGCCAAATCTGAGGATACGTTTAGCTAAAGGATTGAACAGAGCGTGGATGGGCCCTTTAACAGCTTATTCCTGTACTAACTTGGCCCCTCTTATTGTCTCCACCTCACTTGGTCTGAGATCAAAGTGCCACGCGCATCTGTCCCCCCTCGGACGCCGGCTGGACCGTGTCCGTGTGTCCGTCCATCTGCCCGGTTTGTCCGTCCGCTCGTTGGCAAACAGGAAACAGTGAAGAAATCAACACAACTCCAGCAGCGGGGAGCAGACGTGGGAGTGTGCCAGGGGCCTTATCGTATTCCTGCAACCGTCTCCTCTCTGTCAAGTTGACTGTTTGTGCGCGCATCTGTTCTGTAGGAGACTTGAATGCACAAAATGTTTTTCAGATTTAGGCTAGAGTTTTGTGGCGGGGAATGTTACGGCGGCGCACGTACTGTTTTGCGGCGATAGTGGCGAGGTTTACACAGCGAAGTGGTACAGAGAGCCCTCCTTTCTCAATTACACCGAGGATTATGTGGCTAATCCTAAAACAAACTCCAGCTGGATTGTGGCCAGACTGAAAAGAACGCCACAGGTCGGAACAGAAGAGCAAGAAAATAATGTGTGCAAGCAAGAAATCCGATTCTAACGAGGCATAGTTCATTGTTCAGTTCATTTCTTACTCTGCTGTCTACACTGATAAAGAAAAGAAAAAACAATATTAAAATACATGTTCTTTAAAAGTATTGTGTGTAAAATGTTATGTGAAACTCAACAAATCAGGGTAAGAATTAGAAAAGTGAAATCATACTGGAATAAAAGGCAAAATATTGTGGAATACAAGAGTAAGAATTGGTAAAAGATGCAACGTCAAGGTTCCATATAAAGTGATGGAGAGACATTGAATCTGTGGAGAAGAAAAGGATTACATTAAGCTTTTTCTTTATTTCCAGATGAAAGTGTATAATGTATGTTAAAGGACAACTAAGTAACATGTTTGTGAAGGCTCTCATCCAGGAAGTATCTATCATAGAAAAAGGTTCAATCATCGACTGGACTGGGTTTGGTAAAGTTGAGAACGTTTTGCTTCTAGTCACAGAAGCTTCTTCAAGCTCTTCAGGTCATAAAAGACACTGTTACCCAAACAGGAGGGGACTAAAAAGACTCAGCAGCAAAGCAGAACAAAGACCAGTCTGGGGCTTGTTAGTCCCCTCTAGTTTGGATAATAGTGTCTTTTATGACCTGAAGAGCTATGAAGAAGCTTCTGTGACTAGAAGCAAAACGTCCAGTCCAGTCAACGATGCAAACTTTTTCTTCGGAAGAACAAAGTAACTCATGCCCCTAGAGGCCACAAGTGCCACTGCAGGTGTTACATTACATTACATTGTGCCACAACTCAAGGACACAATGGAGATATATTTTATCCCTCAAACTTGGCTGTAATGACTGCTAAAATGGCGCTAGCCCACAGCGAGCTTTGCCAGTTAGCTTGTTTGCTTCTTCTGATTGTGATAAACCAAATAACAACATTCTGTAGACAGAATACAGTCAAGACTTACCTGTACCATGTCAAAAACCTCAGAAACGCCAAAAGTGATTTTGTAGACAGCTGACAGCAGTGAGGGCGATGTTTTCCATTAGTGTGTATTGGGGCTACCAGGTCGGGGAAGGGAAACCTGCAAGTGTGTTTTTCTGGCAATCATCCCATTAACACTTGTATCACCCCCAGAGGGACTACGAAAATATATTTTTAAGGCGAAAAAGTTACTCAGTTCTGCTTTAAGTGAGCAAACTATATATATATATATATATATAATCAACATAACAATACAGGGACAGACAATAACGAGTAAAGGCAGATCGACTCACATGTAGGGAAAAACAAACAATCAATTCTTGAGTTAATCTATATCATTAAATGAACTTGTATTAAGTTATATGGAAGTATGGAAGGCAACAACTATAGATTTCAGGACTGTGATGTCTCAGCGCCAAGCATCACGGACTCAGCAACCACAAATCAATGGAGACCTCACAGGGCAACAGAACTGGAGCCACTGTTCGCATCAAAACACACGGACACGGATATGCATTCACAGAGGGAAGAGGACAATGCGCTACTTGCAGAATGATGTGGACAGCAACAAAAAATATGTGGTAGACCTATTGTTAGGTAAATATTACATCCACCAACTTTATTTGTATTGACCACTATTAGCATTGTCCTCATCCGTCTAACCTAGAAATGCTGGCTAAAATTAATCAAGAGAAAGAGATTACGCAACTTTATTGTACACACGCATGCTGCACAAACTGACTGTATCCATGACAACCGAGTAAACGGCACAAAAGTCACTTCTTCTGTAACTCTGTATTCCTGCCTTCTCCCTTGGCTCATACCTGGAGGAGACAAGACATGATCTGCGCGAATGAGTGAAATATCTGAAATCCCACTGTTTACACAAAGACGCCCAGGAAATGTCAATCAGATGCAAAATTCCGAGGTTGAGACTTGAGAGAAATGTCAAAAGAGGCTGAGAGCCGTACGCAGGCTGTGTGCATGTCCAGCTCTGACGGATCGATAACTCACCTGTGATAAATATAAGATCATTTCAGAGGGAACAAAGACCCTTTGATCGGCACAGGTTTAGGTTACGTTCACGACATTCTACAGTTTGATCATTTCGGATGAAGGGGAGGGGCCTACTCTGCAGATGACACTGAAAATAAAGTTGATTTAGAACAAGTGACTTTATATTTTTAAGGCACTGAAACTGGTAATGAAAAACACTGTAAAGAGAAGTTTACAGACTTAAAACTTAAGTTCAGATATGCGGACAAGACATACCTATTCTCACAGCGACAAAGAAAGGAAAGAGGTGAATGAGGGAAGACATGTCTGAGCTGAAGTTCGCCGCATTGAAACATTTTTTTTTTAATTCTGTAAATACTGTTTCAACAGTGTTTAAAACCTCTTAACCCCGATCTGACCCGAGCACATTTTCTCCAACTTTACACAAATCTACAAGCTCACTGCCTTTAGGCCAGAGTAATGCCTCATTTGAAAGCTAAGACCAACTAAACTGATCTAGAAGGATATTTTTCCTCACATTGTTGCCGTGCTTTTGTCACTTTTTAGTCACACATTTTTAGTCACTTTTTGATCAGTTTTTTGTCACATTTTCATCACTTGTTCGTCACTTGTTCATCACACTTTTGTCACATTTTTGTCACTTTTTCATTAGCTTTTTGTCACTTCGTTACATTTTTGTCACTTTCTCAACACTTTTTTGTCACTTTTTCGTCACTTTTTCATCAAATTTTTGTCACATTTCCATCACATTTTCGTTAGTTTTTCGTCACTTTTTCATCCTTGTTTTTGTCTCGTTTTGACGTTACTTTGGCACTTGTTTTCAACAAGCTTTTAGATTTGGTTAAAGCAGAACTGGAGAAAATGTGCTTGGTTCAGGAAGGGGTTAAGAGGTTAATTTTTATGAGCTCCCCCCCTTTGGTTATTAACCATTAACCATTTTTTCTTCGGGCATCAAAATGGTTTGCAGCGGCCCTGTTTGCAGGCATATTTTGAGTTTTTTTCAATTGCACTTGTTCTGTTTCTACCAAACCCAGTCAGAGCTTATTATACTATGTACTATATGTGATGCTGTATAGGCTGTAGGGCCATTTATAATTTCCAGCCCAAGTGTGGTCTCGGACCTTTGTGCCTTATCTGTCTCCTCTGCCCTGCGTTGTTTAGCCTGTGGTGACTTTCGCAGCTTCATGCTCCTACAAGGCGAGTGATGGATGGTAAAATACAACAAGGATCACAGTGCCTTTGCCTCTCCGGTCGTGTGTAACCCAGCGATGTCCGAGCATCCCCCAAATCTATGTCCTAAACTGCCCAAGGAGAATAGGATGTGAGATAGACAAATACTTGTGCAGAAATATGAGAGGAAAGAGTGGGGATGAAGGATGGGCCAATGCACAATAGGCTGATGAAACCCAGACAGAGACAGGGAGCAAAACAGCAGCTCAAGTAATAGGCACAAAATGAAGAAACAGAAAAAGAAAGACACTTAAAAAGAGAAGGAAGATTACACAGTGTGCAGAAAGGGCCATGAGAGTGCAATAGAGCAGAATGCTTTATTTTAGATCAGTCAGTCATTCATCCTCTTCAGAGCAGAGGAGGTTGAGAAAGACTATGGTTTACGATCACTTTTAGTAACATTTAGAATACGTTGAATAATTAAATCGATATAATTTCTTTCTAAAGGAGAAAACTAAAGTTTGAGGTTCACGTGAGGAAGCTAGTCATTATTTTTATCCCTTCACGTCCTCTCCCTCCCTGGATGTGCCGTCGCTGAGGATACTGTGTTCTTAAACCACTTGGGCATGGAGGGTGTGAGGTTAATTAGAAAGTGTCAAAGTCTCAGTGCAGCAACGGATTTGAAAACAGCGAGTCGAGACACCGGGAGGTCACATCACATCAAGCATTTAACTTCAGTCAAAACACGCAGGGATGGGAACTAGTGACAGAGTTATAAGGAAAAGCGCTCATTAATCCATCGTAACTAGTCTATCAGGAGATGGTTTTTGCCTTATTCCTCCCGGCATGGTAATCTAACAGACAAAACATGAGGGAGAGACAATGAGCTCAAATCTTATATGGCATCCGAGATCTGACGAGGGTGGGCCCGGCCAGTGTGGGAGATCGTGTGGGCAGACAAGGACTTTTGGGTGATTTGGTGAGTGAGAGGTTCCAAACTACTGTCACAGCTCTGGCTACGTAGTTGATCACCACCGTAAAATTAATAACTGTGTCTTGAGAATGTTTGTGAAGGCTCTCATTCATCCAGGGAGTATCCAAGGTTAAATCATCGACTGCATCTTCTTGACACCAATACCAAAACTAATAGCAAAGTTCTTTTTTTTTTTTTCATCAATGTTTTTTATTAATTTTCCAATGTAGCAAAAACAATGACAAATAACATGAATCAGATACAAAATAATACAAATAAATAAAACAAAACAAAATAAAATAAAATAAGTCACACTCAACCTGAAATCAGACATAATTTATCATTCTTTAAGAAAGTCAATTAAAGGCGTCCATACGTCCTCAAACTCTTGTGCTTTACCCTTTGTTATGTATGTTAACCGTTCCAATGTGATTGATGTTGTCATCTCCCTCAACCAAGACTGCGCAGATGATAATTCAGTGTCTTTCCAGGACAAAGCAATCATCCTCCTGGCCTGCAGGAGGCCGAAGTTGATCAGAGTCTTATGCTTAGTGTTGACCGTGAAATTCTTTGGATATATTCCCAAAATGCAGAGTTTTGGTGTGCATGGTATTTGAAATTTTACAATACTGCTTAAAGTGTAGACAACCATTTTCCAGAAAGCCACCAATTTGGGACATTCCCATACACAATGTATTAAAGTGCCTTTCTCGGTTAAACATTTCACACACGTATCTGGAATGTCCGGGGCAAATTTATTAAGTTTTTCAGGGGTCATGTATGTCCTCATTAGCCATTTATGCTGGAGTAACTTCATTCTTGTATTGATCGTTTGTGTTTGAGCTTTTAAACATGCTATTGACCACTCATCTTCATCAATATCCTCTCTAATATCCAAACTCCAAGCCCTCATTCTATCACTGCTGGATTCTTCATCATGTGAGACAAGTGTTGCATATAATATAGAAATTTGCCGTTTCCCATTGCCATGTTTTATCATAATGTCCTCCAGACAGGACAGCGGCGGTTCCCGAAGAGCCTCACAATGTGATGATATAAAATGTTTCAGCTGTAAGTACTTAAAAAAATGTTTTTGGGGAATTGAATATTTCGAGCAAAGATCATTAAATGTTAAAAGAGTGCCCTCATCATATAAATCTCCAATCTTTTGTACCCCTTTATCAGCCCAAATCTTAAAACCGCCATCTGCCCTGCCCGGAATAAACAAAGTATTACCCCAAATGGGAGAAAATTGAGAAATAGAGGGCATATCACCAATATGTTCATGAGCTTTATACCATATATTAATGGTATTTTTTAGGAAAGGGTTTGTTGCTTGTCTTCTTAAGGACTTAATATTTGATGAATACAAGTATAATTTTAATGGGAGTTTAGACATTGTTTGCTCGATAAAGACCCAAGCTGGAGGAGATTGTGTACAGAAGTAAAACATAGCACTACGAAGTTGAGCAGCCCAATAATACCACTGCAAATTTGGCATCTGAAGGCCACCCCTATCATATGGAAGGTACAGTAATTTAAATCTAAGCCTAGATTTCCTATTATTCCAGATAAACCTACTAAAAATCGTATTAATTTCTTTAAAAAAAGACTGTGGCAATGGCAGTGGGAGAGATTGAAATAAGTATAAAAATTTTGGCAAAATAGCCATCTTAATTAAATTAATACGGCCAATCATTGATATGGGCATTGTTGTCCATTTTTCAATTGAATCACGTACTTCACCCATTAACGGATCGTAATTTTCTTTAACAACAGTATTGATTTGGGGGGTAATCTTAATTCCAAGGTACGTAAAGCCCTCCTTCGCATTAAAAAATGGCGAATTTATGGTTGGATTATTTCTTTCCTCATTATTCAAAAAAAGTATGGAGGATTTTGTGTCATTAATATTGTATCCCGAGAACTGGCCAAATGTATTAATTAATTGTAATATTGCTGGAATGCTAGTTTCCAATTTGGATAAAAAAAGTATCACATCATCTGCGTATAGCGATATTCTATGTTCTTGATCTCCAATAGTTATTCCGGACATATTGACTTTGTTTCTAATTGACATGGCAAGTGGCTCGATGGCCAAAATGAACAACAATGGGGACAGAGGACAGCCCTGGCGGGTTGATCTTTCTAATGTTATTTGGCTTGATAGAATGTTATTGGTCAATACACTGGCCACAGGGTCTGTGTATAACAGCTGAACCCATTTCAAATAGTTTCCTCCAATTCCATATCTTGGCAACAAATTGAATAAGTAAGGCCACTCGATTCTATCGAACGCTTGTCTTGCATCTAAAGACAAAAGTGCAGTGTCTCTGGTATTATTATTACCGTGAATTATATTAAGGACTCGTCTAATATTATGAAAGCCATGACGACTCTTTACAAATCCATTCTGATCATTATGCACCAAAGAAGGAATATGAGGGTCTAGTCTTTTAGCTAGAACTTTACATAATATTTTTGTATCAACTCCCATAAGGCTAATCGGCCTATACGATGAGCAATCAGTTGGTATTTTACCAGGTTTTAAAGTAAGGATTATTGTAGCGAGTCTTAGAGTTGGGGGCAGAATACCATTAAGAAATGATTCATTGAACATATTTAAAAGTGGTGTTAACAACTGGTTTTGAAATGTTTTATAAAATTCTATGGGTAAACCATCAGGCCCTGGAACTTTACCTGAATTAACACATTTTATGGCCTGTAATAGCTCTTGTGCCGTTATATCATTATCCAAATTTTTCTTGACCTCCTCTGTGAGTACTTGAAATGGAAGTTGGTCAAGAAAGTCATCTCGATTAGCAGGGTCAGCAAAACCTTCTGACCTATACAGTGATTGATAATATTCTTGAAATGCAATATTGATATCTTGTGGGTCATTTGTAATATCACCTAATTGCGTAGTTATGCCATTAATTGCTCTTTCAGACACAATTTTTTTAATTCTCCATGCTAATAGTTTACCAGCCTTTTCTCCTTGATCGTAAAAAGCTTGATTCAACCATAATAAACCTTTTGCTGCTTTATCATTTGTTAGTTTGTTGTATTCCGCTCTTAAAGCTAGCAATCGTTTATGTTTATAAAGATCATCCTTCTTATTAATGTCAATTTCTAAAGATCTTATTTGATTCTCTAATTTTGTAATTTCAGCCTTTTGCTTCTTGCTTTTGGTGCTTGTGAAACTAATAATTTCCCCTCTGATGTAAGCTTTGAACGCTTCCCATCTCACAGATGCATTGGTCTGATCTGTATTTGTCTCAAAATAAATGTCTATTTTATTTTCAACATATTTAACAAACTCTGGGTTTTGTAGCCACATTACTTGCAAACGCCAATTAGGACGAGGTAGTTTGAGTTTATCAAAAAGCATAGACAATGAAATGGGGGAATGATCACTTATAACTATACAATCATACCAGCATTTATTAATCTTTGAAATCAATTCTTGTGATACCAAAAAATAATCAATGCGTGATCTAGATTTATGTATCCCGGAGTAACAGGAGAACTCTATTTTATCCGGATTAAGTCTTCTCCAGATTTCTGTCAGATTTAAGTCCACCATATATTGAGTTATTGTTTTCCTTGATTGTGGTTTTTGGGTGTCAGATTTTGTCGAACGGTCTACCAAAGGGTTCAAAGTACAATTAAAATCCCCACCAATAATATTTAAGCCATGCAATGAAGACAAAGTCAAAAAGAAATTTTCAAAGAATTTAGCATTGTCCTCATTTGGGCCGTAGATGCTAACCAAATTTAATGTGATATTAAGCATATTACCCTGAGCAATAACAAACCTTCCTTGGGGGTCTTGTATTGTGTTAGTGATTTGAAAAGGAATGGATTTATGTATAAGAATTAAAACTCCCCGAGCATAATTATTATATGTTGCATGTACAACTTGACCAGGCCACCTTCGCCGTACATGTTTAATTTCAGATACCGTGAGATGAATTTCCTGAAGAAAGATTATTTTAGAGTGTAAGTTTTTAAGTCTAGTCATAACCTGTTTCAATTTTGTTAGCTTATTGAGTCCCCGGACATTCCAGCTTGTAAATCTCAAATTAGACAATTCGGAATTTTCCATAGTACTTTAAGTTCAATAACGTAATTAACCATGTTGGGTGTGACACAGAAAGTAAAACAAAATAAAAAATAAAAAAACAAAATGGTTCGAACAAACCAGAACAAAAATAATCCAAATGATCCTTGAGATCCCATTCCCTTCCCTTACTTAACCAAACAATGTAAGGGCACGCGCCAATCCACACCAGTGAGGAGTGGCTAAACTGTGCAGGTACGTCTCTCAGACAGCCCACGTAGTGCCCCCGCAACTCCGCATCTCTACTTTAACAAAAGAAGAAAGCAATAATTGACATGAACAAAACAAATCTCTAGAGTCCTAGCATGTCAATAAATACAATGATTGTGTATTTAACATCTCTGATGTCAAATAGTTAAACAGTCTAACTAAAATAAAGTGCACAAGCTTAAAATAGGTGCATAACAAAAAATGTCCATCAAGTATGGTGTTACTTCTTCCCTTACACCAAAATATACACCAGAAAGGTGCAAAAAATAATGCAAAATAAAGAAAGAAAAATAGATAATATTGCACCTTTTCGTCCAGTGTAGTTAGTTACCACACTCCATGGCTATGTACTGTAGTAAGTGCAAAGTTAGGTCTGTAGGAAGTCCTCAGCTTCATCAGGTGTGGAGAAGAGAATAATTTTCCCCTCATGAAGAATCCTCATCTTGCAAGGATGTAGTTGAAATCCCCTGAAGGATCCAGCCTCAATGAATTTTTTCTTCACTGCGTTGAATGGGCTCCGTGTCTTCATGGTTTCCGCGGAGAAATCTTGTGCAAAGAAGATCTTATGGCCGTCGTGTGTGATTGCAAGCTTTTTGGCAGCGCGAAACACAAACTCCCGATCTTGAAACTGTGAGAAACGAATGATTACCGCTCTGCTCTGGCCCGGCTTCGGTTTTCCCAGCGTGCGATGTGCCCTTTCCAAAACAAAGTTTCTGGAGGCGTTAAGTCTCAGCCAGACCGGTAGCGTGTGTTGAATATACTCCACCATGGGCTGCGTTCCCTCAGCCGACTCCGGTAGTCCCACCAGCCTCAGGTTTTTACGTCTCCCCCGATTCTCCAAATCTTCCGTCTTCAGTTCCAAATAAGCAATTCGTTTTATGGCACCAGACAGCTGCACTTTCACACTTTCCAAGTCATCTTCAGCAGATCCTATACGTTCTTCGGCATCCGTTAGCCGTGTAGCATTAGCTGTGATATCTTCCTGAAGCTCCGCAAAACTTCTTTGCACAGCAGCTACAGAACCATTCATCTCAGTTAGACGCTTCTCCACATTGTCCAGCTTACTTCCAATGTCATCGACAGCACTTATCTTTGTGTTGATTGAAGTAACTGTCGTACGCAGTGACTGTAGCTCACTTAGTACCACAGCTAAGTCGGACCGTTGTTGTGGCACAGCCATGCTGCTGCTAGCTGCGTCTGAGGCTAATGCAGCTGGATTAGTTTGTTTAGATCTTTGCGAGGAGCGGGATCTTGTTCCACCCCCACAATCCTCGATGGTCGACTGTTTAAACATCGTGCAAACTTGGTTCTACTCAGTAATAAAGCGGACTTTTTAAGTTTTTTGCGGAGTTGCGGGGAGCACTCGCTCTATGCTGCCATCTTGGTCCGCGGCTCCACAGCGCCCCCAATAGCAAAGTTCTGGTATTTGTGTCTTTTATGACCGAAAGAGCTATGCTTCTGTGACTAAAAGCGAAATGTCCTCAACTTCATCAAAACCCGGTCCAGTTGATGATTTAACCTCTTAACCTCCACTTTAGCCGAGCGCATTTTCTCCAGTTCGGCTTTACCCAAATCTAAAAGTTTCTCGACTGGAGCTCACAGCCTAGGGGTAATACAAGTGTTAAAGGGAGGACTGGGGGGTCTTTCATCTCCCCCTGGTGTCTCTGGCCAGAAAGCCACACTTGCAGTTTTCCTGCCTCCGGGTCGGCGTCACCAATACACACTAATGGAATCACGAGGAAGAAGCTAACAGGCTAACAGGCAAAGCTAACTGCAGGCTAGCGCCACTTAAAGAGTATTTACAGCCAAGTTTGAGTGATAAAAATTATCTCCATTGTGTAATTGGATGTACAATGTCTCTCTCTCCCTTTCTCTTTTCTGTCAGCGTAGTATTTACTCTCATGGACAAGTAATGAGTAAAAAAAAAAGATGCTACGACACCTGCAGTGGCACTTATGGCCTCTAGGGGTATGACTTACTTAGTACCCAACGGTTACCCCGACCACCATCAGTCATTCACGCACACACATCATTCATCCTGGCCTATTGTACATGTTTTATATTGTGTTTTATTAAACCTTTATTTAACCAGGAAAGTCCCATTGAGATTAAAAAAACCTCTTTTTCAAGGGAGCCAAGAGGCAGCAAAGGAGTTACAACTTTACAAATTAGATACAATTACACAAGGTTGACTCAAGTGCTCTCAATCTGGACCTAAAAGCGTTCCATGAAATAAATTCAGTTATTTTTCAGTCTTTTTGCAACATGTAGATGGATCAGAGTGAACAAAAGTCCTTTTTCCCCCAGTTCTGTGCAGGCACATGGAACAGCGAGCAACAAATGATCATTTGAACGCAAACAATAAGAGCCAACACTCCTCCGTGAGATTAAGTTACAAATGTGGGAGGGCAGTAGACCAAGCATGGCCTTATGAATTAAAGTATAACAATGATCCAGCCTTCTGAGGACAATGAAGGCCATCCCACTCGAGAATACAGTTCACAATGATGGGTCAAGGCCCTACAGTTAGTAATGAACCTCAGAGAAGCATGATATAAATTGTCAATCTTATGGAGACATCGAGCAGAGGTATTCATGTACAACAGGTATCCATATCCAAAATAGATTTTAAAAAAATATTCCATTGACAAGGCGCTTTTTTTGCCTCAGAAGAAAAGCAAAATGTATTTAGAAGGAAAAAGCCCAGGGAAACCGGTGGAACTTCGTGGGGTCATCTTCCCAAGGACCCACCTGCGGGACCCACAAAGGACTGGTGCAGTGTGATTCGGGCTCAGGATTTCCAGTGGGTGGCCTTGTGTCCCCAGAACTGACATGTTTATAACTGGCATGCAAACTGCTGCACATTATATTGACTTGATTTTAAAAGACTGTCAATCGCTCGGTATACGCTACATTCATTGAGCACACTCCCTGACCTTCCCCTCTCACGGGCCATTCTCTCACAACTATCATTCACCCTTTTTTTCTCCCTACTTTATCCATTCCCCTCACAATCGCCTCCCCCTCCTTTCTGCTTTTGTGTTTTTATTGGAAATCCACAGTGCCGCCATCTTTCTCCCTCCCCATCCAAAACAACGGGCTTCCGCGGCGAGAGGGCCATCAATCTTCTTCAATGAGAGCCGAGTGCGAGGCAGTGGCAAGGCTACAGCAGATTACTATCTCTCCTTACCTCCACTCAACGGCGGATAACGTATAGACGGGGGGGGGGGGGGGGGGGGACAGAAAGGCAGACACATGGAACAAGGGGGAGATAGCAGCAGAGCAGGGAGGCGTTAGATCTCAAAAGCCTCAACACACTCTTCCACGGCTGTCAATAGAGGAAGCTTGTCGGGGAAGGACAGACAGCGTTCGAATTTAAAATCTCGACAAGAAGTGACCTTTTGAATTATTTCCTCGGGGAGCGTGGACAAGCTGTTATGGGGGGGGGGGAAGAATGGTGTGCACTGCAGGTTTCGTCTTGGGCTTTGCAAGAAAGGCGGACAATAAACAGCCACTGTTGCCAAATGAAGAAATTAAACCAGCTAAGTGTTTCTCTTTGAGGAGTGGGGATGTATAACAGATTTCGTCTTGCTCGGCCTTTCTAGCCTGGTCAGCCACTCCTACAAAAGCAGGACAGGTCTCTCAAATGATAAAGACTCTCTCAAATCCACTATAATTCAGAACTAACTCTAAATCTAATAGAGAGAGACAGACGCAAGAAAGTCAATATTGTTGTCTGTTTTTTATAATAAGTAACCAGTGATAAGCTTCCAGCCAAACTACTGACTTAAAATCAATCAAATTCTAGTTGCAATCCAATATTTACTATAATTTAGAGTCCCAAAATAAATGAGAAAATTTAAGTAATAAAGTGAAGCTTGCACTTATTTTTCATGCCAGTCCAGATTTGCAGGACATAAAGTCTGCAGGCAGATCCTTCAAAGTCAAAGGACACAGATGTGGCTGTGGGGGAGAAGGGTGGAAGCCAAAAGACAGAAGTGAGACCTTGAGAAAGCAGGTGCCGCGGTACAAAAGTGTGGCCGATTTGTGATATTTAAAGGGCGTGGATGTTTGGTGTGGTAGAGCATTGATAGTCAAAAAGGTGGAAAAGCCAGAGCCGTGACCTCGCAGCTGAGGGGGGTTTTAACAAGTCGGCCCCGTGGCCCTCCGGCCCGCTGCAAATGGTCCACACAGGCGCAGCACGACAGCGGGGAACCAACAGTGACATTTTTATTCTTTACAACCTTAAAATGAATGTTGTTTTATTTGCCATAATGCTCATTTTGAGGCCATACTGTCTTTCTCTTCTGTCGAGTTGCATCTGTCACTTTTTACGGCAATGCACCCGGAGCCAAGATACAAAGCTTACAGTTCAACCCGATGTAGATTTTTGTATTTTTCTAAAAGTCTGGGAAAGCAATTCACCCATTAACTTGTTTTCTACGTTCAACAGCAAAGTTTGACACATGTTTCGATTCATAAACCTAAAACATATCATGCACTGCACTATATGGTCTCCCACTTCAGTGCCCCCAGTGTTATTGAAAGATGGCTCAAATGAGGATATACAGTGGGGAAAAAAAGTATTTGGTCAGTTTCACATAGACATTCTATTGGATTTTGGCCAACTACTTTTTTCCCCCACTGTACTCTATGGGGGCAACACCTTACTTTACTTGGATTACTTTGAATTTCATTGTACCAGCCCTGAAAGCTACATAGGAAAAAAAATCACTGCATCCGTCTCACTAAGGTGTTCCTACATGGCAGATTTCTGTCATCCATAATCATCACCCCTCATGGGGTTGTCACTTCCTAAGAAGAAAAGTTAAACTTAGTGATGGTGAGGAGCCAGTGTGAAAGACCTTATGGATCTTTAAACCTGATAAATGACTCGAGAAGGAAGGTGTAACTTTAAAGGACAAAAAAAATCTGCGGTGACGGCCATGTGTTGATGTAAAGTGTGAAGTACAATAAAGAAGGACACTGACGTTTTTATCGAAATTTAGTTATTCACTTATTCTTGTTCCTGGAACCATCGAACATTTTTAGATTTCGGTGCATTTTTGACGTTTTTTATGAGCAAAAACATATTACCTCTTTCCATTTTGTTCTATGAGTGGTCAAAACTATAAACCTACATATTTCAGAATTACTCAGAAAGCAGATAGAACCATATAATAACCTTGTGAAACGCATGAAAGTATCTTGAATATGGGATAGGCACTTTAAAGCTTTCTTGCTTTGGTTTACTCCTTTTGAGGTATTATTTTTGGTTTCATGTGATAATGTAAATAAACCAGTGATTTTGCCCATAGAAATTCTCTTTTAGTGCATATGTTTACATTAAAGGTGCACTATGCAAGTTGATATAAATACGTATTTGACCTTTCAGTGACACAGCAGATGCTTGGGTGGCTACCTTCTCAAATAGTGGGTGAGCGATGCCAGGTGGGGGCACGTGTGGCCGGGTGTGTTTACATGGGCAGCGGACAGCATGAAGTAAAATAGGTGCCTGAGTGATGCAGTTTCATACACAAGCACATCGGGAAGCTGAACTACATGCCCCCCCCCCCGCACCACAATCAAGGATGAGAGAAATATAATTTCAAATTCATTCACATGGTTTGACAAATAAAAAATCTTCAATCTTGAATAAATTAAGGCGTCACTTAAAGACTTTACACCCCAATCACGTTGATAAGCCGCTTGAGTTCTTTCAAGGAAAACGTGCTGAAAATAGCCAAGAATCATCCCGCTTTGGGAGCGTAAGTGCGCACCGGCGTCAGTGCTAGCTGCAGCCTGCGCCCCTCAAAATAGAGGGGAGCCCCGGTATTTTAGCGGAAATAATTGAATGCATGTGCAATGATCGAAATAATTGAGAAGGACTGGCTTAGTGCCTTTACCTACAATCCCGATGGCCTGTAGGACATTCCAGTACAAAACATGTACAATAGGTGAATCCTCCAGCCAGGTGATTCTGACCATTCTGATCAGCCTGGCTCCATATCATGGAGATGGGTCCCCGGGCGCGGCACTGCCGTCGACCACTGCTCCTTACGGGTTGCCCCAGCGGCATCGAAGGATGGGTCAAATGCAGAGGACAAATTTCCCTACGGGGACAATAAAGTATACAAACAAACAAACAAACAAACAGGCTCATTTGTTTTTTAGGTTTTGACTGCTTGTTGAACCGTCTCCATGGTTACGTATACATTCTATTCCGAAAACCTACCGGAAATCCTATAAACCTGAAATAAAATTGATCCTGAAGCATCATAGGAGCCACCAGGATACAAAGCCAAGATACCAAGATACCAAAACCCAATCACCCAAACATATACACTAATATTAACTTTTATTTTACATAAAAAGTTGCACAGTGCACCTTTAATGTTTAAAATTGATAGAAAATGTATATTGTGAACAGATTGAAATGGTCTCATCCATTGCAACATCAGGTCAGAACTGATCCAGGTCTAAACCTCGACAAGAACTGACCAAAACAGGACTCAGCGGCCGACACTGACACTGACATCATTGCTCATAATTGGTCTGACACTGTAAAGCGCCAAATCGGCGGCGGCGGTGATGGGCCCGACATTGCGTGTGACATGGCGCCTAATCAAACCACCAAGGATGATTTGGAAAAGACATCCTCAGATCACAAAACGCAAATCAAAAGGGGCTTTGATCAGGACTCACGCGGCCCAGGACAGAGCGAGTGACGGGGAAGGACATCCTGAGACACTAAAGGGACGCGGAGACACATCCCGTAACCCACATGACAGCGAACAACATCGGGGTGGATCCCAGCAAATTACTGCTATTGACTTTGTGCTGGAGGAAATTGTCATCAAATAGGGAGAACAAAGCGGCAGCGTGATTTTTTCCCTTTTTTGATCTCATTGATTTGGCATCTGTTGGAGTGAGGGCAGACAGGTGCACAGGCTTCTTAGAAAATTCAAGGCTTTGGAGAGAAAAAAAAAAATAAAGCTCCTTGTGGTTCTCCCTTTGTGGTTTCAGCAACAAATTATCTGCATCCAAATGTGAAGTTGTTTGAAAAAATATTTCCAGACTGCCTTTAAATGAGCCATCTACTGCAGTGGTTCTTAAATTTGTCATACCAAGTACCATCTCATAAGATCGTTTAAGATAAGCCATTCATATAGGTCTTGTTTTATCATTGTAAAGGTTTTAAAGTGGTAATCTTTACTGTGTTGTTTTGAAATTAAAACCATTTCACCTCTGCATCACTCCAGGCAGAACAAAAAGCAGAGTTAAAGACAAAGACATAATATTAATAGACTCCGTCTCCTCATTCCTCCCCATTTGCCATAATAACTACGGAGGGGGAAATCATGGCGGTTTTACAGACTCCTCCTACCCAGCTCTGACGGAGCATGTTCCTAAAAAAGGGCATAAGGGACCTTCACTGTAGACTCGGCCCAAACGTGACGTGTAGTTCGGTAGAAACCACGCTCGCGCCCCCCTGTCAACCAAAGTCCAGCCCTCATTAGCATACGAGAATCTAAAACGTTCCTTATGAAAACCCGCCTGGTCCCAGTAATTGTGCCAAACCCAGCGTTATCACAGGAGGAATTTGTAGGTGTAGAAAGTTTAGGAAAATTAGGCACCAGGCTTCAAAGTTGTTTTTAACGTGTCTAAAGTGCAGTGCTTGTTTATGAAAGACTAGCTTGTTCTGCTGCCCCTGTATGGAGTGCAACCAGCGGCCATTGGTTAAAGAGGAGAAACCGGGAGGAGGAGCTTAAAGAAACAGGCCACCGTTTTTTCCATGCTGAGATATGTTCTTGAGCTTAGACGAGTTGATATGTACTTGTCTGGTCTTTGTGCGTGCCCTCAGTCACGCAAAACGACCAAAGATGTTGTTTGCATTTGGCCTCTCCCAGCATATTCCTATAGCTCCAAACGGGGTGAAGTTGAAAGATCCCACGCTCTTCCACGGGCACGCACAAAGACCAGACAGGTACGTATCAACTTATGTAAACTCAGGTAAGAACAAATCCCAGTATGGAAAAAACGGTGGCCTGTTACTTTAAGTCTAACTCCTTCCCACTAAGGATATACATCACCCGTTTGAGTTTAAATAAAAGAAACAAAGAGCATGCAAATCTAAAACAACACAGATGACAACTTTTGGAAAACTTTTGCTACTGTTTTCATTTCAAAATAAAGACGGAACTCAAAATTAAGATTTGTTTTTGTTCTGTGAGCTACAAACAGAGTAAATGATCAATCCCAGGGTTAGAACAGCTTTTCAAATGACCCCTGGTGCAAAATGTTCAATGATTTCTTTTCTTTTCTCAGCTGTGATCGACTGATGACTGCAGACAATCAAAGCTCTCTCAATATAGAGGGGAAAACACTGCCTTTGCTTTACAGATATTTCATCTCCATGTTATTCTGGTCCCAAAGGAGTAAAATAAAAGGTTTGAAACTTCAGAGACACTTTCACCCCAGATCCAGAGAGTCACGGTATATCCAAACACTTATCTTTTTATATTTTCCATTTGTGACCTCTCTCAGTTTGCATCCAAATGTGTGCTGAAATGATGACGGTCACAGATTTGACTTTAAAAATAAGAAATGGCTTTACACGAACAGCTCTTTCGGTGTAACGCGCCTTTCAACAGATTAGATTTGACCATGAAAATCACGTCGCAACAAGAAAAATGCTACTCTGCTTTATTTACACCTCGACGTTTGATCACAGGTATTGAAGGTGACTCACGCACTTTGTTTTATAAAAGAGCGGTCTTGTGTCTGTGGTGTGGCATAAAGGGCCGGTCCCTGCCAGCCTTAGTCCTGTTATTAACATATAATGGAGACACACGAGGTGAGTGTGCGGCTCTGACTGGGTGTACCTCTCCACTGAGTGAACTGATGAAGACAGAGGGCTCCCCATAGCCCTAGAGTCACAGAGCGCTGAGAAACGGTGGCCCCGGCTCATGTGCGAGGGAATATAAGGATATGGAAGGGCGGACGGCGGAGGAGCAAATCTGACAATATTAAGCGCATCTGAAGTCAGATCAACTGCAGAGAACGGGCCAGAAGGTCAGAAAAAACACACACTGAACACTGTATGGACACATTTGTGATACTGTCCACATGTGGTTTATATTTATGCAGCTATTGTTTTAGTATTCAACCAAGAACTTTTATTTGACATTACACAGACTGTGTTTTGACGAGTCAATTTTGACGGTGCCAGAATTTGAGGCTGCTTGACGACAGAGATAGTTCTGCAAACTGGCTTGTCGTGATATTTGTGAATTCACAAACTAGCACTTTTAATGACACAACACCGTGCTGAAAAAAGGCAAGAAACACTACAGTAAAAGTGTTTTTTTTGTTTTTGTTTTTTTTGCAGTTCACTCACAAGGACCACGACCTCAGATTAAAATGAAATAACTTTATTGAACGAGCAAGATGACGAATAATGTTATGTTGTTTTGGGGCTTCGTAGGAGACAATGACCAGCTCTCAGGCTTTCATCCCCAAAAGAAGAACGAACAGCTTAACAATGGATTGATAGCAAAGGGAACTGAGCCAGATATTTGGAAAGGGGTAGAAAAACAAACGTGTGAAGCTAGGGCATGTACTAGTCTGTTGACAAGACGATGGGAGCAGAAAAGCATGGGGCGAGAACCAGAGGGGACTGATAGGATATGGGTCAGGATATGGGTTAAGGTTGAGATGCTGTACAAGCATTATTCAACTGTACGACGAACAGTTCTCTGAATTTGACCCATTCTTCGACGAAGCTGGGCAGCCCGCAAGGAGCAATGGGTCAACAACCTGGAAGAATAAAGTGAGTAAGAACTGAGCACGAAGGTACGGTTGAGGTAAACGAAGTTGGAGTACGAGAGAGAAACGCCCAATGGAAACGACACCTGAGGGAAACTGCATGGTTATAAGAGAACAAAGGCGAGGATGACAGAGACCTGAAACTTCAACTTGGAGTTTCAACCGCAACAAGGCTGGCCAGGAGGCCAGACGGAGTAGCCGACGGTCTATACGAAATAGCAGGCATAGGAAGGTGTGACCTTATGACGCTCATTGAGAAAATTCCCAAAATAAAGGGTTGCAATTTTGAAGAATTTAAAGAAGGACTAAGTAACTTGTTTACCTTAATAAATCCTTTGTGTTGTCCCTCTGTGGGTAATACAAGTGTTAATGGGGGGTCACTGGCCAGAAAACCACAATTGCAATTTCCCTGCCTCCGGGTCGGAGGCGCAATACACACTAATAGAATCACAAAGAAGAAGCTAACAGGCTAACGGGCAAAGCTAGCTGCGGGCTAGCGCCACTTAAACAGTATTTACAGCCAAGTTTGAGAGAAAAAAGTTATCTCCATTGTGTAATTGGATGTACAATATCCCTCTCTCCCTTTGTCTTTTCCGTCAGCGTAGTATTTACTCTCACGGACAATTAATGAGTAAAAAAACGTGCTGCGACACCCGCAGTGGCGCATATGGCCTCTAGGGGCATTAGTTACTTAGTTCTGCTTTAAAATATAAAACCTATTTTGAGTTATTTCACTCTTTCTTGCTTCCCATTTGTTCCTACATAGTTTAAGATCTTCTTTTGATGGGTACTGGTATGAACATTGTGACAAATCAAATTACTCAAACCATTATTCTCCAAAACTGTCTTTGAACTCAACTTTCTACCACATTCCCTTCCGCCAGTTTGCTTCATGTGAATAGTATAAACGGTGGATGAAGTGTTTTGCTTAAGGGCTTTGAGCAAGAATAAAACTATCAACTGCAAAGCCATTGTCCGCAATATTGCATTGTTTTGTTTGTATCTATTATTAATAATGCAGCGTCTAAAGTTTCCATTATCAGATAGAGTCAAGAGGGTTATGGAAAGTAGCACTTTGCTGCAGTACTCGTCGACTCCAAGGGTCAGATTATTTTCATGTAATTTAGTTCCAGCTTCTGCGCTCACAACTTTGATTAATAATTCTGCACATTGTTTGTTTCTTTCATCCACTAATGGCATCGCACCGCCCTCGTTTCATGGCTACGCCCTCCCCCAGTGAAAACAGAAGCCCGCTGGGGTGAATTGTTCAAAAACATGCTGTTCTCAACCAAAACTCTGGCACAAATTAGGCGTTGGACTGCAGGGGCTGGAGATCTACAAGAGGAGCCAGTGTGGAATTAAACCTGCCAAAAAGAAAGGCATGTTAGAGTTAGAGCTGGGAGAAGGGAGAGAGAGACATGAGTCGGAGACAGTAGGACTGAGGAGACATGCAAATAAGGCGCTGCCAAGGAAAAGGTGCAGAGAGAGAACGTGAGAAATTATTATCCAGAGAGAAGAACAACTGGGAAAAGAGTGCGGCTGAGCGAAGGCGGATAACGAGATCTGACGTTTATGTGATTATCAGGAATGGGGGGAAACTTCTGTGAGGTTTCTTTTGAATTTATTCGGAGTGACTGTGGCTTTTCTAACGGTGTGGGTCACACGGGCAATTCCTTTGAGGTTTTCTCTCAGCCATGTAAATGCAATGTGTAAAACTAGAAGAACCACCAAGACTGATTAATCTCCTTTATCTGGTGGAAATGTTTAAAAGGGACTCACAGTTGCGCTAAACTTTTTTTTATAGCAGCAAAAAGCAATTTGGAAGTGAGTAAATAGATTGATTTGACTAGATTCAAGATGGAGCATGTTTTATTTGTTTACTAGGAAAAACAATTAACAATCATTTTTAAAGCAAAATCTATCTAAACATAAAATGACAGAAAACTTGCAATCCATTTTTTTGTCTCATCAACAATATCAGTAATCTACAGCAAAAGTATCAAATTGATCTAAAGGTGTTTTTTTTCCCCTTCCCTATTCAGAGTCTCGCTAACCTGTTTTGTTTGGTCTCGTCCACCAGGGGTCAAGGCCAGTCTGAGGGCAAGTCGGCTGCTCCGCTGGGACGGCGTGTGGTTGCTGGGGTCGTAGCACCTTGCCAGCACAGAGACCAGGAGCCATGTGTGCCGACGTTCAGCCTGGACCCCTGGAAAAGAGCCCTTCACTAAACCCATCTAAGTTCCCATGTCATTATCAAGCTCTTCCTACTCCCACAGCTGGACTCCATCAGACTTATCTGCTCCTCCCCAATCAATTTTAGACTTTATATTTTTACAAAATAAACATCTAACTTTGTCTTGGTCTCCTTGTACCCTGGTGATCGAACCATAGGGGGCGTTACAAATGGGTGACTGGTTCCTTACAGTAAAGCGCTTTGGACCTGATAAAAGTAGAAAAGCGCTGTATAAGTTGAGTCCATTTACCATTCTTCTGTTAAAAAAAAAATCTGAAATACTTTTCTGCTCAAATGAATGAATAAATGAAATGAAATGAACTTTCAATAAATGGCAATATGAAGAAAATCCTCTTGGAGAAGATGACGCATCGACATCTAGGCAGATACATTCTTAAGCACATTTATTTTTCTAGTGGTTCCTTTCGTGACAACATGGTCTGTGATCGGATCGATATAAAACCTTTTGAGATTTGATTGGCTTTTGGCAAAGTTCCTGCTTTTGAACAGATACAATAAGCAGCAGTGGATGGCTGCCCAGGTAAGTGTCTCGCCTTTGAGTACAAAAGAACTTGCCCAATGGATAGATTTACTTAAAGAAATGTTTTACTTATTTCTAGATTTGTTTTTGCAGCGTTGTTTTTGCAAATCCCCTATAGTATGACATTTAGTGGCCTGCACCATAATTGTACCCCCAGACATTTATTTGAGCAACCTTTTTTACTTGTGTATTTTATGACACAAGTGCTTTTTTGTTTCTATTATGACTAATATATTTAGATCTGTGCACTCCTCATTGCTTTTCTCTCTTAATCTTTAGCCAAAAGGAAGTGGGAACAGTATATTGAACAGCTGCAGGGTAAACTTAACTCCTGCCAGGCCTCACTCAGGAAAGAGCCAAGGCTTTGGAAAGAGGTCATTGACAATCACCAAGCGTGACAAAACAGGGCCATAGCACATCTGCATCATTAGCATCGTTAGCACAGCAGCCCGCGGTGCCCTGATGTGTCCAACCCAATCCCTCAGAAATGCATCCATGGCTGTCCCTCCGCACACCAGCATCCTGTGCACAGTCGCCATGCAGCAGCGTCAGCCCCGTTTATGAATATGCATGAGGCTCATTAACACTCGAGTGGGGGAACACAGCATATTGCACAGGCGAGAAAGTGAGAGAAAGACGGAGAGAGACGGTGAGTGAGGCAGGCAGAGGAAGGAGCTAAAAGCCTTGTGCCACTGCCAACAAACAGCCCCTAAATCTGGACAGTGGAAAAAGAAGACTGGACTTTGTTGTCCCATGGAGGTGTTCTTTAAGTTTGTCAGACAAGTTGACATGTCCACTACAGTTTTGATAAGTGTCCTTCACTGCAGTTTGAGGGGTGACAAATCACCGCAATTAACACAGGAATTGATCTTAGTTGTAAAGGCGAAGGATGAATCACAAAGTAACTACTCATGCTGTTTATTGCTCAGGGAAAAAGTTGCAACCTGGATTTAACAGAGCAGAGCCTCTTACAGAAAAATGATTGGTTGGGTGATTATCTTTCAGGTGGCAACAAGTTATGTTTAACCCCAAAACTGATGCTGTGAGTAATTTCCTAAACAATCATGTCAAAATGCACATTCTGTGAAAAGGATGTTTGAGAAGGGTCAAAGCGTTGGCTTACATCAAGCAGAGGAAACGATGGCAGAAACTGAAAGTGGATTCACCTCTTTACTCCCACCTGAACCGAGCACATTTTCTCCAGTTTGGCTTTAGCCAAGTCTAAAAGCTTTTTGCAAAAAGTATCAAATTAGTGACAAAACGGGACGAAAATGAAGATGAACAACAATAAAAGCATGCACAACAAAAGAGTAACAGAACAAGTGATGAAAAAGTGACTAAAACGCAACAGAAAAGTGACTTTAAGTGATGAAAAACTGACAAAAATGGTGACGAAAGAGTGACCAATTTTTTTTTTTAAAGTGACGAAAATATGAGAAAAAATCGATTAAAGTGACCAAAAAAGTATAAGAAGCGATGAAAAATTTAAAAAAAGGGATGAAAAAATGTGACAAAAAGTGACAAAAAAATAGATTAAACATATGTAAAAAAAAAAAGAAAAAAAAGGGGGGGGGGAAAATAAACAAAAAAGTGACGAAAAAGTGATGAAAAACAGTAACAAAAAAGTGACCCAAAAGTGTCAAAAAAGTAAAAAAAAAAAAAAGAAAAAAAGGTGCGAAAAAGTGACAAAAATGTGTGACGAAAATGCAACAACACAAAAAAATCAATGACAAAAGCAACAACGAAATCCTTAGATCAGTTATGTAGGCTTTCAAATGACTCTGGCCTATAGGCTGTAACCTTTTAGATTTGGGTAAAGCTGAATTGAAGAAAAAACACTTTGTTAAGAACTGTCAGCCACATTATTAAAAACTGGAAGGATAGCGGAGGAACCATCATTATCATTATAAGATCTGGATGGAAATATAAAAAACCTTTTGAAACAATACCACGGTGAATGTGCCACAATCAAAGGTGGCCTGACAAAATATGTGTGTGTGACCTTCCTTTGCTTTGATTAAAGTCATTACTTTTCAATTTTGCAGATATATTTGCATCAGACAAAGCTGAACTGAAAATACATAAAAAGGAGTAGGTAGAAGTGATGTGTCCTACCCGTTCTTACAGCTGGTTCCATAAGAAAAAACTATATCCATACATATATAATTGTTCCCTCCGGTAGCTCATAACCAGATGTTGTTTGCAGAAGCAGTGTATGAAAACACACTACTACACACAACTATGAAGGAATGATGGTTTATGCATCTGGTTAATGAACCTGGCAGTTGTTAGAATAAATGATGTTACACTCACCCCAGCATATTGTCCAACAATCATTATCCTCAACCCCTATATGGGCCTGAAGTTTGAAGGAAGTAAAATAACTTCATGCATAAAACCCACAAATTAGGTTTTTCTATTTTGGACATTTTCTTAAAGCCAAAACTTGAAATAACACAATTAACTTGAGACTGAAGCCTCATCGTGCAGCCTTCTCTCTGAGTCTGAATCTGTCAGTCCACTTCGCTCTGAGCCTGTTGCCAGCCGCCCCACACACACTCCGGCAGATACCACCGCGCTCAGAGAAACGGGATTATTCTCTGGTTATGTTGTAATGCCAGTGAATCTCCTAACAGGAAGTGCCAGCAGGAGAAATCTCCCGTCCTGCAGCTGTGCCCTCACGCTAAAGAAGCAAGTCCCTCTGCAAAAATCTGCCCAAAGACACCTCCGAAAAGTCCGCCCTGGCGAGGCGAGGAGTCAGGCCGGTTCTTTAAAGGGCACTGAGCTGCGCAGACACAACCAGCACTGCCATAATTGGAGCGGGTCTCTGGAAATCAATAGCGCTGCTTACATGAGGGGCCTCCACCAAAGAGATTTCATATTCCACCTTCTACACAGCATTTCTGACAAAACACTCTTCAATTTCAGAACAGTATGAACTATCGATTTCTTTCAGCAGCGCACCTCTCCCCTCCTCGCCAACCCCCCCATCCCCCATCCCGCCTTTCCCAGTCCTATACCCTTGAACTCCACGATTACACTCTTTTGACTTGTGATTGCAGGGGAAAAGTGGACTTGCGGTCACCTCTGAACTTTTGTTTTTAATCATCTGGCCGCTTTGAAAGGCTGTATGTGTGCCAGCGGCATTACCAAGGCTTGTTTAATGATTGTGCCGTGTGGATCAACACAACACAGGTTCTTGACAAGCAGCATGTCCATCAAGTAAGGATTAAACAACTCGGAGCCGTGCATTAGACGGTTATAATGCACAACACGGAGTCAAGAACACCACGACGCGCAGCGGAGTGGCTTATACCATAGTCCCACAAACGTAGCATTTATAATAAATGCTTTTTTCATTTACTAAACTCACTAAATATGCCAGACTACCGGGACTATTTTATGTGGGTTAGTAGCCGGTCACTGAAGGCTCGTCTCAGAGCGAGTCATTCTCCGCAGCTATTACGAGGATCTCAGTCAGGCTCAACGAAACAACATCAGCACACGCTGCATCGCCAGAATCACAACACAACAGGACTAACCCGACACTTTTCCGTGGAAGTAAACACCGATATGCAGCACTCATGGGCAGGAGTTATTTCACTTTTACACTGTTTAACCTGAAGCTAGCTAGCTAGCTCAACGAGCTCAACTGTTTATGGAAACAGCTGTGGTGGAGTCCGCTTACAACTGGGCCCCACCAACTGAAACTTTTATGCTTGACATTAATAATCCAACCAAATATGCTTAAATGCAGGATCATTCTATGTACGCCTGAAAATCATGAATAGTGCGTTAACCGTTTTCGATCGAAATGTAAAGCTCATATTTTATTAACAGTAGCTAACCTAGCTGCTTATTCTCCTCTAATTCCCATTTATCAAACGTTTTGTTTTGGCCAAAAACGTTTAAATTAACCACAAAATCCATCTCATACGTTCCTGTCAGTCACTAATTAGGTGTTTATCTGATTCAGCTGTGTCATGCGTTGCTATGGCGATGCCCACAGCGGAGTGATATCCAAGTGATTTAACTACCGGACTACGTGTGCGGTTATACGAAAATAATGCACGCTTGTTAGCACCCACCAGCCAATCAGAATCGAGTATTCACCCAGACCATGGTATAAGTAAGATTAACCAAAAACGTGAAGAAAAGAGCTGTGGAACTTAGTCTACGGATGGGTCACACAGGTGAATACGCTAAAATCATGAACAATGGGCTCGTCTTTGTCGTCAATTCGAAAGAAAGATCAATTAAATTCCCCCATTCATGGTCCATTTTGTGTGGAGGATGATAGCGTAGAGCAGGGGTGCCCAAACTTTTTGTCTCCGAGGGCCAAAATGAAAAAGTGCCTGTGAGTCGCGGGCCAAACACGGCGATGTCAAGCATGAAACACATATAACTGCAAAATTACATTTGCATTTGATTCTATCTATGCAAATAAAATGCTATATTAAACAAATGGTAACTATGGCAAAAGCCTAGTTTTAGTAGAACAAAATCAACAATTGTAGCAATTTAGTGCAAAATAGGGTTGTTCCGATGTACAATGTCATTGTCCATCGTGATGAATTAGCAACATCACGATGGAGAGCAACCATCGTGATGCCACGCCCCCTCCTGTCAGAAACAGGCACTGATCTTCTGTGGGCCTTGTAAACCTTCAAACTTTGCAGGGATTGCACTGTAAATTAAATCACGAATATAACTAATATACACGCTAGTTTCAGTAGCCTGCCAGAAGCCACAAGACATAATGTGTTAGCCGTAATATCAAAGTAAAGACGCTGCGCTGCTCTATTTGACACGCGGATCTCTCTCTCTCTCTCTCTCATATTGTCCCGTTCACCCACTGTTTCTTAAACAGTACGTTAACATTGAGCAAATGCAAATAATGAGCTCCGATTTACATTCGTGTTAGTGTGATAAGAGCCTTGGTATTGAGGAGTTGACGCTCTGAATAAGTCGTTCTCCTCTCAGACTTTTACGCACGACATAAATAAATAAAAACATAAATAATATGCAGCATATATATAGGCTATGTAAATGTCTTTAAAAATGCGTATAATGAGAAATGGACGATATCATCGTCCATCACGATGGTTTACTGTAAACATCGTCAACGGCCAATTAAGGGAACATCACCCAACCCCAGTGCAAAATGTAAAAAAAATAAATAAAAAAAACCTGCATCTACAGCACCTACAGCAACTTTACCTCATTCGTTAACTCAAAGAAAATGCCACATAAGTTTATTTTGAAAGTGTCAGTTCAGCATCAATTCTTTTATCAGTCAATTTTTAACATAAACTGTTGTCGATATTGACAACCTTTGCAATAAAACTTGGAAAACTGAAAGTTGATGCTACAACACTCTGTGATTAATGAATACCAAGACACCACAACAGTGTTTCCAAAAGGAGTGAAACAGCGCCCCCAATTTGACGCTGGTGGTCAAAAAGTGCATAGCATCCATATTTACCATTGAGAATGAATGGAAGAGAGTTTTAACCACATGCAGCGCAAAAGTAGGTGACTCTCTGGAGGGCCAACAGAATTGTTTCGGCGGGCCAAATTTGGCACGCGGGCCCCACTTTGGGCACTCCTGGCATAGAGTCTATACCCTGCAGACGCCTTAGAGCCAAATAAGATTGCGTTATTTTGCAATAATTATTGAGTTTTATCACAAAACTCTTGTGTTTTATCGCAAAGCATTACGAAATAACGCAATAATACATTTTCTCACGATGTCCCCAGGCGGGCCCCGTAGTTTTCAGCTGTAGTTTGACGGAAGAAAAAAAAGGCTATAACTGAGACGCCAAAACATGTTTATTTGGTGGGAACGGTGCATGATAATGAAACCACCTGCACTCTCTGTAAGTCTTCTGCTATTTTGTTTGTGCTATTATAGAATATAAGAAATCCCAGTGTTACAAAAGGTCAGGAGTTTCCAGTTTCATTAAAATCATCGGAAACGGCTGTGACTTTTGGGCAGTGCCACTCTTGAACCTCTGCGTTGTGCGTAATTCATATTCAGGCGAACCGTCGAGGTCAATTCAGGAGCCGGGGGAGCTGACCAGTTCAGAGCTTCGGTCCAAACTCAGCGGGCATGCATCATTTAAGCACGTCTGAGTGGCAGACGTCGGAAGAGCTGAAGCAGGGATGGTGAGAAAGGTCTTGAAGCTTTAGTTTGATATCCACAAAGTCACACTTTTCTCACGGTTTTCACTATTTTTGTAAATACTCATCAGATTTGCACTATTCCACCTTTACACTCCATATACCCCACTCCACCTCACAACAAGAAGGTCCGATTTCCAACATAATCCCAAAACATGGATGATAAACTAGTCTTCACTTCTGGCGAGAAAACTAGCTCAAGCTGGCTATCCTGCTGGTATCGAGGACTAATTTCCTAAATAAAGGACTGAACTAGATCTACTTCATACCCCCCTTTTAACAACCATCTAGTGTTTCTCAACCAGAGGTACAGAATTAAAAAAGGGTGAAATTGACTTCAATATTAATTTTAAAAAATGTGGCTTAATCTGAACGCAACACATCACTAAATACTATATATTCTTAGTTCAGTTGGTTACTTTGTAATAATATTGGCAAAATCCTCACAGTAGGGGCACTCAGAGCATATGAACTAGTCAAGGGGAACACAAGCACTTAGCAGAGAGACATGTAATAATTTAATAAAAAATAAATGAATAAAAAGGCAAACTCTTTTGTCTGTTGTAATGTTTTGGTTTTTTTTTACTCAAAGTGCAGATGACAGGTTTGAATGCTTTTGAAAATATGACTTATTTAGAAGGATAACGTCCATTATCATTTTATTTCAGTGAAGCAGCAATTTTAATGAAGACATGTTGGACAGAAAAGTTATTTTTATTTGTATTTTTAAGCTGCTGACAGGAAGTGACAAAGATAGGTAAAGTTCACGTCATGACTTCCGCTTTCGGGTTCTAGCCACCGGCAAATATGCGAGAAAAAAGCAGAAAAAACTCTTAAAAACAACCATCAATATTTCTGAAACTCAGCGAACCAACTTATTTCTCAGACTCATTAGCCAAAAACACAGCACCTAATGCTAAAAAGTAATATTTATTAAGGTAAATACTTCCGGGGTTAGCGTAGCTGCTGCGCCGTTAGCATTTTTTTCCACTCACCCAGATGTACCGATTTTGGTAAATAATACTTTTATAGCAGTAGGTACAGCATTTTTGGCTAATGGGCCTGATAAATACGTATGTTCAGTAACTCTCTGCTGAGTTTCAGAAATATTGATTGTGCTATTAAAGACTTTTTTGAAGTTTCTCGCACATCTGCGGACTCAGAAGTAGAGCTGTGGCGTCACCACTTGACAAACGTATAGCAGTTTGACTCATTTCCCATGGTTGCACGGCATCAGTTTAAAATCGTTTGCCTTCATCTATGTCACTTCCTGTCGGTGTCCAATAAGGAAGTGAAACTATAAACATCACAAAAATGGCCAAGCTGGGTGCAATCTTTAAAAAAAACTTTAATATAATTGTGTCTAATGTGTCATATGCACTGTTAGGAGGTTTTTTGTAGGGTGTGATGGCGCAGTATATTGTGAACTTTGTGATTCCATGTAATATGTCACGAAATAAAAATTATTGTTTTGTTGGTTGCAGTCTAAAAATACATCTCTTCAGTTATGGAGCACTTGACACAAAACTTAAAGCAGTACTAAGTAACGTGTTTACCTTAATAAATCCTTTTCGTTGTCCCTGTGGGGGTAATACAAGTGTTTATGGGATGATTGGAGGGTCTTTCATCTCCCCCTGGTGTCTCTGGCCAGAAAACCATGTTTGCAACTTGACTGCCACCGGACCGGAGCAAGCAATACACACTAATGGAATCACAAAGAAGAGGCTAACACGCTAACAGGCAAAGCTAACTGTGGGCTAACGTCACTTTAAACAATATTTACAGCCAAGTTTGAGTGAAAAAAAAACTATTTCCATTGTATAACTGGTTGCACAATATCCCTCTCTCCCTTCGCCTTCCCTGTCAGCGTAGTATTTACTTTAATAAGTTAAAAAATCGTAACTTGCTACGACACCTGCAGTTGCGCTTATGGCCTCTAGGGGCAAGAGTTACTACTGCTTTAAACAGTAGGCTACTCAGAACGAAAGAGTATAATTCACTTTTTGTTCATTTCTTAAAGTTCTTGTAAAATCTATAATCCCCCATCCGTGTTTTGATGTGAAAAGGTTTGTGGAGGTAAAGATTACTCCTGCTCTTGAGCCATCCACTTTATCTGTGTCAGTGCTGATGCGTCCAACTTGTTATTGGGGGAGAAAAAAAAAAAAGTCAGCCGCAAAAACTGTGGAAAACCATTCGATACCCGCTCGGTTTGCATCAGTCACACGCTGACAACGCACGCACAAAATACATTTCATCCTCCATATCCGGCGCAGCCAATAGCACTGGCAGCCATTTGCGACCCCAATCCATATTTCAATTTCCCCCAGTCTCAGGCAAGCTAATTCAATGCGCGTTGCCGTCTCTCACCAGCAACCGGAGAAATGGGCTTCTTCTTCTCCTCGCATCCATAAAACACAAAGCCACGGACATTTTTGGAGTGATCAGCTGCTTGGGTCAATTATGTTTTGGCAAAGTGGATGTTGAAGGAGTGCAAAATTAGGGACTCCACCAAAACATATTTCATTATTTGTACTGGGAATGGATTCAGCTCATCATCCGCGAATTACAACAGATTGATTTGGTCTTTTCTCAAGCAGTGGAGGGTAGTAATCAGCTATAATTTACTAAAGCATATGCAGAAGTAGCCTGGCAGTGCTATCTACCTTCTGATTTTGTGCGCAATCTCCATTTTCAAAGCAATTAAACGTACGCCTGATATCAGCGGGATGGCAGCGCAATGACAAGTTCAAACAGGCCACGTTTCCCCCCGAGTCGAAATCTGCTTAAACACAGCAGTTCTGCTTCAACCTTCGTCACTTTGCTCTTGTTCTGAGCTTGTAAATGTCATCCAAAAACCCCCCAAAACACGAGGAGCCTGTGATGCTACGAGCCAATTTTTCTTTCTGGACAATTTCCACGAATAGTGACAAATATGTGGAGAGTTTCATCATCTGAAACCGGCTCATTAGTTGGTGGGGAAAAGCTTAGAGAATGTTTATCTGTTTAGCAAATCTATACGGCAATATCCGTGATTCATCTCCAAATGCACTCAAGTTGACTTTTTGGCGAGGTGTTGCTGGCATTTGATGTGTTGTAAAGTGCCAAATTACAACCTAATATATCGAGAGCATTTTGCTAAGGGAGACGACATTTTCCAAAAGCATCCAATTACGACTATCCATCTATGAAAATCCCTCAAAATGCACAGTAATAATGCAGTGGCAGAGTGGTTAGCACCCTTATGCGCAATGAGGTAATAGGTTTAATACTTTCAAAACACATCCTCATCCTTCTTCTGGTGGGTCCTCCCTTTTGTCCAACTTCTTCTTCTGCACACATGCATGTGCTGCCACCATATCAGTTTAAGATTTAGTAAAATATTTAGTATTTTTGATCTGACTTGTATTTTCTACCTTGTTTCTATCTGACAATTAACCTGATAATTTAATTCATTAGGGACAAAGCAACAATAGTAAATGTCCGATAAATCTCAGCTGTGTCAGTAAGGTTCAACTATTCACTATTCAATTCCCTCTGTGCAAAACTTTAAATCATAATAACGCCACCCATGAAGTAACTTCCTGTTTCGATCCAGCACGCCAAAATAAAAGCACACAGCTCGTCTCATTGATTAGTTCAGCAGGTACTTGCAACATTACAAGAATATAATTAAACACACACATTTTAAGTGTTTTGTCTGTTAATAGTTAGGCAGAAAGAACGTTGAACTAATGAACTGTTGAACTAATGAATAAGCTGTGTGCTTTTATTTTGGCGTGCTAAATTGAAACAGGAAGTCACTTCTTGGGCAGCGTTGTTATGATTCGAAGTTATGCACAGAGTCAATAGCATAGTAAGAGGGAACAGGGAGATCCAGGTTGGTCATGTAGAAAATCAATGGCTGTCTGTCAGTGTATGTTTTTCTATTGAGTTTGCATGTAAGGCTGTAAGTGCGTCGCTGTGCTGTGTGTGTCGGTGATCGGTAGTAGTCGAAGGGGACCAAACTTCTGTAAGTCAGCACCAGAGCAGCTGTAGTCGTAGAAGTAGCTTAAAACCAACTGTGTGAGGACGGGGCATGAATGGATACTGCATGAACATCCAGAAAAGTGCCATGAACACATCTAATACACATACAAACAACTAAACAAAGCTACCGTCGCTCCCGAGTATAAGACGCACTAGCCAGAAATTGCCTAATGAAGAAAAAAACAACAGTCTTAATATGCGTCCGGTATGCTAACGTAACACATTGAGGCTAGCTACATGAAGCATAAACAACGAACTAATAGGTGTCCAGTATGCTAACATCACATAAACAGTTCAGATAACTATAGCATAAAGAACATACCAAACTCTCGATCTCACTCCAAATCACTAAATCCATTGAAATCTTCATCCTCATACCTGAGCATATGGAGGCGTAACTGCACCGTTGACAAGCCTCTCCCGGCAGCACGTTTTTCAAGCTCTCATTCCTCTCGCTGTGGCCATCTAGCTTTTAGCCTGTGATTAGCTTTTTTTCCGTTTTTTTTCATTGCGGTAAGAGTAACCTCCACTTTTCACCAGTCTATTATATATTTGGATAAAAAATAATAAAAAATCACATATAAGTTGCTCTGGAAAAAGGGTTTTTTATCCGATTAGAACATATATTGGTTCATTTGTATCATTTTTATTCTAGACAGAACCCTTATGGATACAAGCTGAGTGTAAAAAGAACACATAGCTGAAACCCCTTTGGCTGCTGTTGCCATGCTGTTGCTATGCTGTAACATCATCTACATACCCTCTAGTCTCAGTGGAGTCAATTACAACTATTTTGCAAATCAAACTATCCTTTTCACACACATTAGGCAAACTTTGAGTATTCCTTCACCAAAGTTTGAATACTTGGGAAGTGCAAAGGGACAGGCGCGCGTGGTAATAGCGACAAATTTAAGAGCTTAAACGGCGACAGCTTTACGATGCCTGCGCGGCCTCTATGACTCTATTGCTGTCAACTCCAATTAGCTTGGCTCGCGCCGTGCGTTTCGATTGGCTCTTGGCCTATTCCCAGCAGTTACAGAAGCACCTCCCGTAAATAAACCAAATGGTGAGATGTTGGTGTGATTGGAAGCAGGGAGCTCTAGGCACTTTCTGTATAAAGAACATCTGACATTTGCAGTTAACCACTTTAATATACAACGGCCAATAGAAGAGACAGAGTTTGCCATGGAGAGCTCGGCACTTATCATATCGAAGTTCGCTTTTTACAGCTTGCAAGGGCAGGTACCTCGAAGTCAAAAGGAGTGGTTTTATTTTACTTTATGAGGCCATAGACCCGAGAGAAAGTGCGTCTATCTACCAGCTGCCAGATGGAAGTCCTTAGGTAATGCCACCTGTCAAATAACGGCGTAAGATGCACAGATTGGTTATACGCAGGTAAGCATTTGGCCTTTCCATTTACAACCTATCGCGTTAGCTTTGTGAGTAATGCAGTTCATCCTCTGGCTAAGGAAGTGTTAAATTACCGGTGTGCCAATATTTTAAGACAGGCCGATCTATATTAAAGTGATGCCACAAGTTTTTCTACTCAACTCAAAAACTATATTTGAATCCACTTACTCCTCGCTTCCCCGGCAACCAAGTCCATAAATGACTTTTTTGTAACATTGCTATTTGCTAAATTGCATAGTGAATTGACTATACCAAATGCCCTTTCTGTCAGAAATAGCCACATTGCGGTAACTGGAGTGGGCAACAGTCAACCCGAGAGCCAGGACTAAAATGGTAACCCTGAAAGTTGTCATCAGCACCCCGTAGTAGCAGTGTAAGTAATAAGTTGATGGTGCCGGTAATCCAAGGTGGAAGCAGGTCGTTCTGCAAGTCACAAGAAAGTCTTGATTCAAAGTTCTGTTTTGGATTTCAAGTCCTTTTTAGTCATTAGTTTAAACTTGGTGGCTATTTTGACCATGTTGGTGATGCTTAAAGTTCATTAGATGGCAACAAGACAGCCTTTTACCATCTTAAAGGGAGTGATTTTTACAATAAGACTACAGGAGCAGCACAAAGTTTTCACAAGTTGTCAAATTAGTGACTTTTAAGCTTCAAATCAAAGTTGCAACTTGCAAATCTGGTAATAATGATTAACATGCAGTCAGTGCTCGGCTGCCTATTTGACCTTTTTATTTCTGAAACACATCTAAGGTCTTCAAACAACCAAAGTTTTCAAACAGAATACACTAGTGAAGCCGCATATGAGACGAAACACACCCTCCTTTATGCACACATCACAACTATAACGCCTCAGTCTCCACCTCAGTCTCTGTAACAATCAATTATCCTCATCCACTTATCTCCCATTGTTTTTTTCTGAGAGCGCTCCAGTTCACAAATTCAAATGTTCCTGTTTCACGGCTGTTTGTGGCCTGTTTACTCCAACAGCATGTCCTTCAAGCATCTCCTTCTCACAGTTTGAGGAGCTGTAAGCCGCAGAAAGGCGCGTCTCTGTTTATCGCTGCCTAACAGACAAATCCACTCCCATTGGCCGACGATTTTCCCTCATTGGCTCAATAATCCATTTGAGAATTTACTCAGGCTCAGACACATTGTTGAGGTTGTTTTTTTCCTCTCTACTCCTTTGTAGCGCATCTTTCTGCATGTCACCCCTTCATCTTGGAGGAGGGAAGCTTGTTTGAACAACACAGTGTATGGAAATGTATAGCTCTCACATTACGGTGTTTCAAAAGGGGCAAGGAAAATGCACGGTGCAAACTGTGATGACTAATGGCCAGCATGGGGTTCATACTTCCTTGTGCAGTTCAATGTGTGAAGTGGAAGCAAAATTTGACTATAGCAAAACCCAGCAATCGGAATAAAGTTGGCCAACACCTGACGAGCTTCATCAATCCATCCATCTTCTTCCACTTGTCTGTTGCCAGGTCGTGGGGGCAGTCATAGGCGTTGCCTAAATCACATTGCACCAGACCCCTATGTCTCCTCCTGCAGGTGGTGGCTCCACAGAATGACAGCCTCACGATTCTAAACGGGCCTGTTGGTCTCTCTTAAGGGGATTCTGTGTCGTTCTTTGTCTGACCTGTCAACTAGGGCCTGTTTGCCATGAGAGAGACTACCAAGGTCATGAAGCCCCCGACAACATAGCATATCAATCAGGTGCTCAAACCCCTCCACCACGTTAAGGTGGCAGGTCATGGAGAGGGCGAGCTTCATAATAAACATAAGCCAGAGGTGGCCGGCACAGTGGCGCAGCGGCTGGCGCTCGTGCATGACTGAGTTAACGACTGAGTTCATCAGTGAGTTCATGACTGAATTTATGACTGAATTCATGAGTGAGTTCATGAGTGAGTTCATGACTTCACAGTTAGAAGTTCCTGGGATCGATCGATGATCGGACGGGGCTTTTCGGGGTGGAGTTTGCATGTTCTCCCTGTGTCTGCATAGGTTTCCTCCGTTTTCCCCTACCACTAAAACATGTACAATAGATGTATCCTCCAGCCAGGTAATTCTAACCATTAACCTGGCTTCACAATACATTTCTCCACAGGGATTAATAAACTTAATCTTAACCATGGTACAGTGTTTGTTTTTTAAATGATGTTGCAAACGGCTTTAAGACTCTCCACAATTGTTCCAGAAACACTTTGTTTAGTTTATTACTGTCTTGCACAGCAATAGCATGGTAATAGTCTTCATTTGAAGGGACAGTGCACAGAGATATTCACAAATTATAAAAATGCACACACTAGTTAAGCCAAGTTACAATGCAGCACTTCCCACACCACAGCTCATATTTATACAGTAGACATCGCTATTACAAAGGATGCAATTACTGCAGTGACATGTTTCTAATGTTAAGGAAACACATTATAAAACCACTTCACAATCAACACAAACATATTTTCCACAGACATAGCGCTTAATTTGTTGTACCAAACATTAACTACATTTGCCTGTTCACGTTCGTTGTGTCAAACTATAAGCTTTAATCAGAACGTGTAAAGTAAGTGCTTCATAAGTAAGTGCTTTATTTGTCATTGTACAACCGTAAACTGAGCAGACCAAACAATTACTTTAAAGTCAAGATTTCCTGGTCTAAATACATTTAATTGAGGGCAGTTTTCCTTATAAGAAACACATTTACAGACTTCACCTTACCCTGTGACCACAATTAACAAGATGGCCAAACTCACTTTCAATAGACTTCACTTATCGTCTTACCTGGACTCCTCCATCCACTGGGGGCATTGGTCTGTCCCTCTACCCACAATGCACTGGGGTAATTGAGTGAGACTCACTGCCCGGAGCCCTGGTGTAATCCACACTTTATAAGCACTCTAATTGAAGTGCAGATTCAATACTCCCTCATCAGCCTTTCACTGTGCGCCGTGCTTTTGCCGGGCACCCCTGAGGTAATTACAACAGGACTGGCAGTTCAATCATTCCACAGAAAATAATGTAGCAAAAACATGCCGTCCATACACCCAATCATTGGACTATTTGCGCGTGACTTAAGTGGTGGGGGAAGATACCGTTTGCTAGAGACACATCTTACAGCAACAATATACTTCTTACATTAACAAAAGAAAACATGTTTATAGGACAGTAATTACTACTGTATATATTGTAAATGGTCTCACCTTATATAGCTTTTCTACCTTCATTAGGCCCAAAGCACTTTACAGCAAGGAACCACTCACCCATTCCCACTCTCATTCATACACCAGTGTACACAGGCACTGGAGGCAAGGTGGGTGAAGTGTCTTTCCCAAGGACACAACAACAGAGTGCAACTCTCTGATCATGAGACGACCCGCTCTACCAACTGTCGCCCACTATAGCCACTGACAAAAACAGAGCTGCGCCACACATGGACTCCAACAGATCAGTTACCTCCCAGCAAATTGAAGAAAACGCTTGTTGTTTGGTGAATTACATGCAACATAAAGATACAAATCAATAAGAGTCTCACTTGACAGATTATTGTAGGTGATTTCATCATAATTTGAGGATTAGGAAATGATGGTGACTGTATGTTCATGCTAATGCAGGCTTCCCACGCAGTCACAGATGTTTCATATGTTTTTGACTGCAGGCTGCTGTAGTGAAGGTTTAGGCAACAAGGCGTAATAGTAGCAGGTCCACGCCTTTATGGATGCATTACGTGAATTTTTCCAGTGCCAAAATAAGATGACAAGTATTTTATTGAAGTCTACTCATGCTTTTTCATCAATACGCTGTGGAGCCGGCAAGTTATGGTGGTGAAGATGAGGAGATGCAGAGGTTAAGGTGGATGATCTGTAGCTGTGAGATTGGGGAGAAAAATGAAGCTGATTAGTCAACAGAAAAAAGCAGTCTGCAAGCATAGTTAATGTCAACTTTTACAACTAAAACAGCCTAAAGTGCTTCACAAAAACAAACACTATTTAGCTGTAGCTGTGTCCGTATGCACATGCGCTTGGCTGTATTGGTTTGTCCACATTATTGCATGTCTTTGCGTGGGAGTGCGCACTCAGGTTTAATTAAACTTTCTCTAGTTTCACACAGCATGTCCCCACAGGACGCTGCTTCTTCCCGACCACATGCTTATTTATTTATAATTGCATTTAACTCTAGAGACGAGAGGTGGCTCAATGCCGTGCCAAACCTGGAATAAGCCCCGACTGTCACCACATAACACAATTTAATGTCCTGCGAACTATCCCACCGCTGTGAAGTCTCCTCATTATGAGTCCTGTGTACAGAATGTAATTAGAGATGCACCGATCCAGCTTTTTGTTACCGATACCGATACTGGGGTTTAGTATCTGTCGCTATCCGATATTTACCGATACCACGAGACTTGGTATCGGTAAAAGTGGCATTCTCTGAGTGAAAAATTTAATTGACTCTTCTCCATTAATAGATCAATACATTTTTATTTAATTGACATGTTACAGATCAATCATCAATCATTACATCTATTGATAAACTTGGATAAACAAGGATGACTTTGCTACACTAAATATCCTGGGGGATATGACAGGCTTTAGGCTTCATTAATATACAACCCACATGAAGTGATCTGATCATTACAAATATATGAGATCAGTTATTTCTTAAACTAAAATACAAACACTTGGCTTCAGTAGTGGTTATTTTATTTTATTAGGCTACTTTAGGTATTTCTATATTAGTTTCTGACCCAGCCTTGACTAGTTGTCCTTAGCATTAGCATGCTCCCGCTATTATTATGCTCCCGCCCATATTCACTGAGATTTAGGTGGTAAAAGTTGGACACTCAATTGCTATTTTCTGGACACTCAAAGACGCTTCAAATTGCACTATTCTTTCACTCCATACTTGCTGGTGGTAAGCTAATATTGTAGCCACAGCTGCCCTGGGGTAGACTGACGGAAGCGAGGCAACCAGTCTGCGCCATCGGCCCCTCCGACCACCACCACTCACTCACACACTACATTCGCTAGGCTTCCTGGTGTTCCCAAACGGTCTTTCATCCAAGTACCGACCAGGCCCTTCCCTGCTTAGCTTCCAAGGTCTGATGGGACTGGGCAGAGCAAAAGCGGTCTGGCCACAAAATGACAAAGGAATTTGACAGGCTTTCAGGCAAGTTACTCTTCCTGACAAAACCAGAATATTTACAGTGAGAAGAGTGAGGAGAGGTTACGTCTCTTGCCCAGGGACACGACAACATAATCCTAAATCATGCATTTTGTATTTGCATTTAAACCTGGGGTATTTTCGATACCTGCACCATTTTGAGTTATACTTGTATACACAAATAAAGATTTTGAGGATACAATTTGGTCCAAGTTGTAGACCAAACAAGTATATATTTTTTCGACCTTGTGCTGACCTGTACCTGTGTGACCTTACAGAAGAAAGTAAGTGCTTTATTTGTCATTATACAACTGTACAACAAAATTGTGTTCAGGTGTTAGTCCTGAGCCGCTGCGACTGAGGGCACCACCACTGTGGGTCAACCTGACCAGCATGTTTTTGGAGGTAGGGGAAACCGTAGCACAATGAAGAAACCTGGCTGGCCTTCAGTCTCCTCTGGTGCTTGGGAACGGTGCACCGCCTCCTGGGTTTGTCCCAGTTTCAGAGCGTGGTGTCCTGCACTGGTCAGCTCCACTTCCTCCTTCCTCCCACGCAGCTCCCTCCGCTTCACAACAGTCTTTCACCATCTTCTCCCCGTTTGGTCCTTTGTATAAAACTAAAATACAATGGACCATTTTGCCAAAGAAAGTTTTGAGAAGCATCACGTTTGTTGCAGCTACAGTGCATCTCCCAAGATCAGCCATCACAAACAGAAAAGCGCACTCAGGTGTCAGACCAACTTCCCTTTATTGAGGTGCCAGTTTCTTCACCAGCCCCTGTTTATCTTTCTCATTTGCTTTGCCGGAAAAAAAATATCCCGCCAGACAACCTTTTGGATCAGCATCACAGTGAATCTCGACACTTCATCCCCAGCGCTTTTGTTAGAAGTTGGACAGATGTGGCATGAATCTTCAAAAGGAAAATCACATTAGGATATTTTTTTATGGGGGTTGCAAATCACCGAGATACCCTCCCTGCGCGCGGGCTGCTACCCACGTGCCTTGACACACAATATCTGCTGCTCTTCCCACTCAGATCAGCAGTGTCTTTTCAGAGCTAATTAAAAACTGAGGCATCAAGATCTTAATCACGTTATAGCAAATCTTTTCACATCGTCAGCCCATCTCCAAATCTGTGCAAAGCCACTGTACCCCTATTTATAACGTTTGTCAGTTCAAGTGACTTTCTTAATTTGCCCGTTATGTAGCTGCGTGTGTCGACTATACTTGCAATGACCCACTTTCCTTTTCAACAAAAACTAAGCACGACAACAGTTCCTTATTTAACGGATTGTCCTGGAAAAATACCAGTAAACATTGGAAGTCATTTTAACAGATAATATACCAATTTGTGACAAACAAATGGTCCACACGTGGCCTTCTTTTTATGCCATTTTAAAAGGGGGAATTTTGGATAAGGATGGTTCTTGAACTTATTCCAGCCCTGTCATTATGACAGATAGGACTACAACTAAAAATAAGAGTAGGTATTATGTAAATTGCTGTATTTTTGGATCCCTATTGTCAGTATCAGAATGGGATAGTCAGTACCGTAGAAGAAAAGGTAAAGAGGAGTTTTTTTATGCAAAACTATATGTTTTCCAGTTTTCTTTCCTCATATCCATAAATATGTATTGTTGTTCTTTTGTCCTACACTGTTCCTGCCCCAGTCAGGGAGCATTAACCAATCATAAATGAATGAAAAACATGTATCTGCCAGAGCTTGTGTTCTGTTCATTTTATAAATTCTAGTCAGTCTGAATGGGTTCTATGTAAAGTGGCTTGGTATTACACGATACTACACGTATGTTGTCATAGAGCTCTGATTGGCAGCCACATTTCCATCTGTCAATCCCTGGGTTGTGACCACATATAATGACCACTGAGGGTTCATGAGTGAATGAGTGCAGCTCAATAATTCTGTGGTCAATCAATCAATCAAACTGTATTTATTCATACACCTTTTACACAGAAGTGTTTCACAAAGTGCTTTACATGGTGGTGAAGGATAAAGCACTGGTGACCAGCATCAATTAGGGACAATGTGTTTTGAAACCTTGCGTCCAGACCAAGGAACATTCACCATATTTTCTGATTCTTTGGAGCAGTGGTTCCCAACCTTTTTTCCTACTCTCGAAGGTGCTGCTAATTATATAAAAAATGGTGGCTCAACTGAACTTTAGTGTATGAGATGTATTGGTATACTAGGTAGTGAGTTAGATTCAAAATAAGGCTGAAACACTCTGTATCTCCCCACAAAGTCCTTGTAGTCAGCGTATATAAGATATCACTATTTACAATGTAATGTTTTTTTCCTCACATTTCCTGTCTATTTGCACACCTTGAGTGTTTCTAAGAGCTGAATGTAACAAGTAGATTTCTCCATTGTGAGATCAATAAAGGATATCTTATCTTATCTTATTGTGCTACAGATTTATGATTAATGATATTACTATAAAATAAAGGTGAATTCCACGTGTGTGTATGTGTTTGTGTTCAGTTTCCAAGAGTAAATACCATGTACTTATCATACCATGTTATTACTCAATGACGCTATTGTCGAACGTTCCTGTATTGTAAAGTGAAACTGAATATGATAATATAAGTCACATTGGGTATCTCGAAAGGACCTTTATGTAACTCTGAATCTTAGCATCTTAGTTTCTTCCCTGTGTCTGTCTTGCACCTGTTTATATCACCATCGCAGTTTTTTTCCCTTCTTGTTTCTTCAGAGATGTGATTTGGCCTGCAGCTCGACGACTGAGTCCCAGTGGACATGTTGGCCTAAACAGCCCGGTCTGAAGTGATTATGTGAGAGCGCGGTGAGAGATGCCTTCAGGGCCGCCGGGAAACCTGACTCTTCAGTGTGGACAGCAGAGAGGAGGAAGAGAGAGTGAGGCAGACACAGTAACATGTGAGTCAGGATCTGAATAGACAAGAAAACAGTATTGGAGAAGGTGAGAGGGACACAGTTTCATGTTATTAAACCCTGTACACTTGTCGGGTGCAACAACACATGGAGGCAAGAAGGCTCGACGACTGGAGTCTGCAAAGATGTTAACCAAATTTGAAATGAAACGCTGAGTTCTAAAACCTTCTTTTATAAACATACAAATGATTCATAGCTGCAAAATTAGATTGAAAGGACTGTGTATTGCAATTTTTTTTTCATTCTCAGCAAGTTTACGCAGGAACAGAATTCTAGATGACTGTTCTTCCTGTGAATCACAGGCCAGGAAGCAGCTTTTCAATAGTACATTACTGCTCCAAGACTTTCAGAATAGCCTATTCATAAATCTATATTATCTGTATCTATTATCTGTTGTTTAACTGTCCTACTTTTGCTGCAGGGCTGAGAGGTTTAAGAGGGCGTAAGACAATGGGCCCGATCTTGTGCATCAAAACGGAGACGATAGCGTGACATTTTGCGCTCAGTAGGAGCGCACTTTGTGATCTTCCAACTCCAGACTTGGCGCATTTAAGTGGGTTGAGACACACACATTTTCCTCCAACCAGATCGACTCCGCGTCCAGGAGAGTGGTTGTGTGGGAGTGGGGGCTGAACATGTGCTTTTTTTTTTGCTTCGCTTTCACGCCAAGCGCGGGCCGATCCGCGCCACAGCGGACGCTATAGCTCTTTTTCTCTCGAGACGTGAACAGGGTTTAGCTCACGATGGGGTAAATAAAGTTTTTAGTTTGACCTGTGAGAGCCTAAGGCTTAAGAAAGAACGCAAGACAGCGCAATGTAAATGAGGAAGTGAATGTCAGCCGTGTTTCCATCAGTGCAGTCGCCTCCTCTTGTGACGCCCCCTCACAGGTGGCGGAGGCGATCTATCTATCTCATGCAGAAGAGTTTAGTGGTGCTAGGCTAGTGCTAGGCTAGTGCATGTCTATGGTAACTAGTATCCTGCATTAAAAACCTCTTAAAAATGATCAGGTCGTCCTCCAAACGTTGCCATATCTGATTTGTAGAAAGCTCCTTTGTGAATTCCACGTGTAGTAACGCCGGCCGCAGGTAAACAAACTATTGTAGATCCAGTAAACTAGCAGATCGCTCCGCCGCTGCGTAGCTGATGCTGCTCAAATAAAAGTTCTTTTAAATGCAAAATTGTTATGTTTAAAAAAAAATATTCAGTCAACACAGACATTTAGATCGGTAGTCTGGTGTTATAAGTGATTTGCCTCAGGTGCACTGTGCTTAGGTCAGACTGTTTTTAATGCAGTGCATGTCTAGTTACCATAGACATGCACTAGCCTAGCAGTTGCCTAGCACCACTAAACTCTTCAAATACTGTATAAGGACTGTATGAATGAAACACTCTGGATAACTAGGAAATGCGGCCCTATGTCGAAAATCCTCAAATGTCCCTTTAACATACGGTCAGGTGATGGTCTGAGGGCTATTTGTATATGCACGGGACATGTTCTATCTAATTACAAAGCAAAATTCAGGAAATACAGAATGGAGCAAGAATAAAACCAAATTAAAAAAGGCTTTGCCCAAACTTGCGAGAGAAAAGCCAAGCACTTGTCAAGGGATTTTATTTGATGAAGGAACAATGCTATAACATGATTGAAAGCTATACAAAGTAAAATTTACTGTTACAATTGCTATTTACTTTGATATGCCATCGGTTTGCAGTGTTACAGCTCTCTGACTTGTGGGCCAAAACATCCTGCCTGCAATAGCTTCAAATCCCAGATCTCCTTATGTCAAAGATGCTGGGATTAATGGCATGTTTAATGACTCTTCTCACGGTCTTTGAAATTTGCAGCTTTGTTCATGTCATAACTGATAGGCCCACAGTTCAGTGATGCGCGAAAAAAGCTGCAAATCCACAAAACTATAAAGGTTAAAAACAACAAAAGAAGCAGCTGAAACCTCATGGGGTATGACAGTTCAGAACAAAATCATAGTTTAGGGTTGTCTAAACTTAAAATAGTTGAGAAGTAAAATATACTTTTCTTAAGACACTGTAGGTTGGAACTAAAGGACAAAAGTATGAAGATATCCAGACGGAGCAGGACTGGACCACAGGCTGTCAGTTGATATTGTGCTTTACATCTAAATGTTTTGTGAGTGATTGAATTAATTAAGTGTTGATTTGATTGATGACTGAAACTTGGACCAATAGTACTGAACCAGCTCTGACACTAAAATTGGCTGAACCTTTACTGACAGTATAAAAAGAATAAGGCAAAATCACCTTTTTTGAGTTTTTCACCATGTCATACGTTGAAGGGGCTAGATGCAAGTTCGTCGTTTTATACTCACTACTGCTACCTCAGGTCTTATGTGTAACTGCAGCTTCTATGTAAAGCTGGTGCATGACGGCACTTCAGACCCGAATGAACAACATTTTGAGTGACAGTGCAGGATTTTAGAGGCAGTTGTGGTGAACAGGTCTGAGCTTATTCTATACACAAGGACATGGTTGGAACATGTTGGGGGAGGAAATACATAATTTTAACATTTTTAAACACTGTATAGTCCCTTTAAGTTGTTCCCTTGCCAAAAAATCACTTTGCTTCAATCATGCCGTTTTAAGTGATCCTTTTCATATTGGTCGTTTCTTCTTCTATTGAAGCCAAAATGTCTGATGAGACATTTTAAATGCAAATTGTGGCGGGGAACAGAGCTAAATACAACTCCAGGTATGTTGTTCAGTGGCAACAATAACAGTTTAAAGCCAAAGTCATTGTTGTCTCCTGCAAGCTTTTGCCATTCATAATGCACTCATTGATTTACTATCATCTTTTAATAAGGACTTTTAAAAAGGGCTTCAAAGCCTTGTCACATTGTTGAGGAAGCCTCTGTGAGCTTCTGACAGCTTACATGTTGAACACGGCATCAAACATGGGTAAGCATACTGTATGTGCCATCGTAAATACATTGAAATCTGACATTTTTAACAAATCCTTGATGTGCCGTGCCTCGGTGAACCAGCGCGAGCTCGTAGCTGACATGAAAGACTGCGGTTTTCGGCAAGATGTCAGGGGTGAGCCTCTGTAAAATTTGACTGACTTAAAACGGCTAATTTGCCTCGGGCGGTGACATGCATAGAAGCATTTGCATAGTAAAGGGAAGTACAAGAGCAAAACTGTTTCGCTGTGATTTCAAATAGCAGTACAAATGTATTTGATTGGAAACACAGTGTGACGGCACGTTCAGGTCAAAAGGCTGTTTTCAGTCAAACATATGAAAGAACGTGCGCCACAGAACTTTTAGCAAATTGTGGTGGTGTGGTTTACGACAGTGTTTACACTATGTATCACTTAAGAAAATATTTGTCATTCCGGGTAAAACCAGATCAAACGCAGGCCAATAACAGGCCCAAGTCTGGACTAAACCCAAATGTCAGACTTAAACCAGTTAAATTACACAATTAGAACTATATAAGAGCTACGTCCTGGAGTCCATGCACCACCAGTTTGAGAAACAATATATTAAATATGGTATATAGTAGATTAAGGCAGTGAACATCAGTATAAGTGCATACAAACTGCATGTAGAAACTATATATCCCACACGATTGACGACTCCCTGAAATGATCTCTGGAACATAGTCCTGACTCTAAGCATCCACACGAAGACAAAATGCTTATATTTTCAGAAACTTTCTTTGTAAGCACAAAGCCAGCTTAGTAACTGTGCGCGTCCACTTGGGTTGACTCAGGTCTGTAAAAACGGTGCAATTCATCTTCCAGGCCTGTGTGAGGCGCTGTGGCGCTAACACAGATAATAGAACAAGATGTAGAAGGCGTATGCGCAGTAAACTTTTGTGGAATTTAACAGTGAAAAGTAAACTGATTCAAGGATTTACGATCTACAGAAGAGATGAGGAGACAAGTTTATTCTTCAGACGTAACGAGACTAAAGCAGAAAAACCTGTCAGTGACCGGACTTTGACTGTCAGTCCAAAAACACAGACAGACTCGGCCGTGTTTCTCCACTTGTGGCTTGCGGAGACTGCAGGGGAGCAAAGAGGAGCGGAGTAAAACCATCATAGATCCATGAATAAAACTCATCATAAGGTCAGTAGATTATGGATAACAGACTCCACTCTGGTGCTGTGATGTCATCGTTTTAGTAAAAATTACGGAGACGTTGCAACAAAGGAGCCGCGTAAACAGCGTTGTGAGATCTTTCCAGTCTGGGACCCAGTTTTGAAATGTTCGTTTACAGACGCCCAAAACGTTGGGCTCATATGGACGATACACTGGATTGATAAAATATCTTTGCGTTTGGTCCTCAGCTTGACTTCGTATGGACAGGGCCTAAGAGTTTGTGTTTGAGGATGTTAATTGTAATGGTGATATTGTAGTAGAGTAAAGGATACCCATAAAAAAGTTAAGGAAAATGCATTACATTTTCCATTAAGAGATATGTATGACCGTTAATGTTTTTTTTATAGGGCCTAGATGCAAGTTGGTCATTTTATGCTCACTACTGCCACCTCAGGTCTTATGCGTAACTGCAGTCTCGATATTAAGCTCATGCATGACGGCACTTTGGACCCGAATTAACAACTATTTGCAGAATTTTAGAGGCAGCTGTGGTGAATAGGTCTGAGCTCATTAGGACATGGCTGGAACATGTAAGGGGAGGAAAATACTTCATTTAAACATTTTTAAAGTGCCTTTAAAAAAAAAGTTAATATATTTTGTTTTGGTGACTTTATTGCAGCAGCCAACGCTGATTTTAAGTGGCACACATCTTTGAGTTTTGACAATAATACTGTGTGTTCAATACACTGCTTCAATTGTATGAACTGTTACAACAAAGCTCAACTGAAAAAGTTCATTATTTATAAATACAAATATTCAGCTGCAAAGGGAGAAGCATGTCTTTTCAGCTATATGAGTCACTGCACGAAGGAGGATTACTTACATCAGTGACCCCTGAAGTCAAAAGTCAAAACAAAAGAAGATGCATCGTGATGGAAAATCTTTAAGTACTTTGTGGTTGCTTTGCTGAAAACTTATCATTTGAAGTGTTACGTTTTATATTGATTATTTGGATGTAGCAGAAGCCCAGTGGTTCAGGCTTTTGTCTTGGTTTACTATGCAGCCCACTTTATTCATAGTGATGACGACAGAAAGGGCATTAAATCTGCCAAATCACCGAGGCAACACTTGATATCAAATGTAGCCGCCAAAAGACAAAGAAAATAATGCATATAACAAACATTTAAGGTATCACTTGTGATGTGAAAAAGGGCTGAGATGTGCACAGTGAATCATTGCATTGCCCCGGTCCCATGTGTGCTGAAGTCTCTGGAGATACACAGTCATTAACTCCCACTGAAGCAGCCACGCAGACGTGAGGGCCCTGGCTGCCTTTCAAGGATCTGACTCCATCGGCTCAGTCCCTGACACGTTTTATATTCAGCTCATAAACAAGGACATGAAACAAAGTGACAAAAGTCAAAGACATGACGAGCAAACTCTGTCAAAACATGCCATTAGTCTTTGGCAATAATAAATATTCTTTATGTAGCCAGTTCAATGACTTATGGACGTGTTCTTACAGTATTTCTCTCTAGATGCCATGCTTTTCTGTATAGAGTGCGTATGTGCTAATTTCACAGACAGCTAAAAAAGTTTTGGTGAGCATTATGTATTTTGAGGTGTGCTGCTGCCATTCAATTTAGTTCTTTGGATTGGTTTGCTCTCAATTATTGCATACACCACAGTTTTATGTCTTTGCTTTGTTACATTTTACGCAGTGTCCCTGCTTTTGGTAATTGGGATTGTATTTGTGGTTGATTTGTCAAACCTGTCCCCACCCGAGAGACAAGATTTTCTTTATTCTACCTCAATGAGTCGGTCCTACAACACACACACACAAAACACAGCCTTATCTGTTTCCCTGACAGCGCCGGGGCAGAATGACCTCAGAGCTACAGGTCGGGGCATTTTTCTCTCCTTCGTTCCCCCAAATGAGACTGCCTCTGGTCATTAGAGGAGTGCGCATTTACCAAATACTGAAAAACAAGGAGCCGCGCGGCCATTAAAGATGCCATCGACTTTTTAATTAAGTCTCATAAAGGAGCTATCAGCATGAGGCCAGTAATGTACGGCACCGAAAGCCAATTCAAATCGTGTGTTCTTTAACTTGATCTCCTCTCATTTCACAGCATTAGGGAAGGTCTGCGCGGGGTAATGCTTAACGTCTTAAAGCCATCGTGAAGGAAGGACCAATGCCTCATCATGTCCCATAATCCAATTTCCATTTTATACGGGCCCTTTATGGACATTTATCAGCCTTAAGGAACAAGGAAATGAAGTTTATGTGGTTAGTTTAAAGTAGTTTGAATTAATCGGTTACGTTGGAGTCATCAAGGCCGAAATCCACCACTTAAAAGACGATAAACAGGGCACCGTGAATGGCAGGTAAAAGTACTAAAGTTACAAAGGGAGATAGGTGGAGAAACACATGGCCATAAAGCACATTTAAGGCAGCCTAAAGCTCAAGTATTACCAAAATATGAATAATGATGATATTGATATTGATATTGACCAGAAAATGATCTTTATGTTACCAGATGTTTCCTTGCTTCCTCTCATACATAGCCCTAGACCAGGGGTAGGCAACGTCAGGCACGGGGGCCAAATCCGGCCCTTCAGCACAGAACCTCTGGCCCTCAAGATGATTTTGAGAAATATTATTATGCAAATAAGAGATCAAATACATGCTAAAGTGCTCCTAAAACCCTTAAAAAAAAACAAAAGTGGTTTGTGGAATAATTTTCAGTGGGTCGCAAGCCTACAAGGAATTTTCAATTTTTCAATTTTCCGTCTGAAACTGCATGGAAACACGCGAGAGTTTGTTAAAATTTATGTTATTGGGTTGTTTTGATCTCTCAAAAGCATATCTACTACTTATTCAATAAAAAACGTGTGTGGAAAACACAATATTTTATACGAAATGGAAAATGGCAGTTTCATTTGGGTCGTGGCTTGTCATCCTGGGTTAAAAGTGTGTCCCGAAGCCGTACCACTTGAAAGACACAGATGTAAAACCCTGGCATTTACAGGAAAAAAAAAAGACTTTAGGCTACTATGGTGAAGTTCGGCCCTTGATGTTTTGGCAATGATGAAAATCGGCCCTCCACGACGCAAACTTGCCGACCCCTGCCCTAGACTATTGTACAGGCTTCATGCAGGCGCTTTAACTGGCACAGATGTAATGTGACTTCACTCACTACGATAACCGATTATTTAAATCATGTCTGTCTGTAGCTATTACAATCTTGAATAGTTTTATCTGCAAAGGAATTTTATGGTAAATCAGCTTGGAGGTTAGTGTATTCAGCTTAAAGTTATAAGTGGAATAAATATGTAAAGCAATTGATTTTACTTGTGTTTTTAAGTTTAATCATCTTGGAGGTTTGTGCACTTAACTTAAAATTACTAGTGGAATAAAGTGGCAAAGCAATTAATATTACGAATAATTTTAAGTTGAACAAACATGGTATTAAGTGTATTGAACTCAAAATAACAGTGCCATCCCCTTATTTTGTTAAGTTAAATGCACTTAAGTTTTTATCAAACATTACTTAAATCTTTTAGGGCAACCAGTTTCCGCACATTTTTTATGTAAACTCTACTTATCCGGGCTAACAGTGCAGCAATTCATAAGAGATTCGGCAAATCAAGTACATCAATGAAGAAAAATGATTTTTTTTGTCTACAGTGCATGTAGCGCAATGCCCTGATAATTAGCAAAAGGATTTGTTTTCACCAATCCCTGCTTTAGCCGCACACACTTTCAGCTTTACCCAAATCTAAAAGCTTCTCAACTGGCGCTACCAGTGTAATGCCGCATTTGAAAGCCTCATTTTTGCCTCATTTTTAAGACCTACAAAACTGATCTATGATTTCTCTTCGTGTTGATGTCACTTTTTCAAGACGGTCCTCCAACAGAAACGACTCTAGTGGTTGTTTTCTTTCATCCCTGAATAGTGATGCACTGTTCACAGGACTTCAGTCAAGCTGTTACAAAAATTAAACATAAGACCAAGTGTCCTGACTAAAGCTTTAGGCTGCTGTGTTGACTGGAGTCAGGGTCCGCACTTCACAGACCAGTGTGAGGCTGCACCTCACAGTCAGAAAATATCGGATTATTATTGTTAACAAGGACGTCAGAAAAATATCCAATGAACAGTTCCATCTTCAAAAAAATCAACATGCAATTTTAGCTGAACCCACTTTACCAGAATCATTTGGCTGAGTATTCAACCATGGGTTGTTACCGCTTTGCCCCTCTCCATGTCTCTGTATCTATTTAGCAGAAAAATATATTCATAATTCAGCATTTGTTAAAGTAATGGAAAGGTATTTTGTCCCTTCTTTGTTTTCACCCTGGCTGCTTCGAGCATGACCATACGGATAATCGTCATATAATAATATCAAAACACTATAGAGATATCACATTCCAGAACTCTATAGATATAGACGGCATCGCGTCATAGAAGAGGGCATGGCCTCGCCGAGGGGGAAAATAGAAATTGTTTGGTAAAAACAATTGTTCACTCTTTTCGGCCATTCTCTGGTGAAATATAAACGTATTTATCACATACAAATAACATCAAGTCTAAATCAGGTCCAAGGATGTTTATTCACAGCAGATTGTTCAGTAGAAATAAGGGCAGTCGTTAGAATTATCATGATGCTAACATGAAGCATCAAGTTAGCATTCTCCGTTATGTATGTATTTATAGGCTGTTGAACCACTTTGCTCATCTCCATGTCTTTGTATCTTTATTTAGTAGAAACCCATATTTATAATTCAGCTTTTGTTTAAGTAGTTTTTTGAATAATTAGAGAAATTGTAGTTGTGTTCTCCAAATTGTTTTAAAGGCACACTGCGTAACATTTTGGACTATACAGTTGACATACAAACATGCTCCTAATGAGCAGCTTGACACAGAAAATGCTATTTCTGCAGTGGGTAGTCAAAGAACGGATTTGGATGAGCACCTATAACCTGTTTAAATCTCAAATTCTGATGACTTTATTCACATCTCCATGGAGACGAGCTGGAGACGTGCCAACTAACAGTAAAGTTGCAGTCTGAGGAGAGCTGAGCCGCTCACAGCACAGGCTCATGTTTGTTTGTACATTCATGAGGTATTTTTCAATTATGAAAACATCGGTCACAAAATAAATGCTTGCACTTCAATTCTATTTATTGGGTAAAATTCTACGCAGTGTGGCCTTAACTGCTTTCAAACAGGACCATATATGGGCAATTCCAGAGATGACATCTGAATCTTAGCATAGCGGCAACATTCCATGCACAGAGTTTACTTCCTGCTTTTTGACAGTGTTGTCAAAGCAACGGCGAGGTCGTCATTCCGAGCCTTATAAGATCACAGAGACTATCATATCAGTCCACATCAGTCCAGTCAACCTGCTAGACGCTGGACAGCTGGTTAAGATCAACAGACCGTTCTGGGCTCCCCGGCAAGTTTAAAGCGTGGATTTACCAACATGGTGTACATGCGTTTCCTGTGACGCCACGCATTGTTTTGGCCGCCATTTTGAATACCGAACACCGCTGTTATGCCATCCACCTGTTGCGCTGTGGGATGTACAATACCCTGTCTCAAAAAAGGGACTCGCTTTCTACAAGTTTCCTAAAGACCCAGTTCGTCAGCAAAAATGGATAATTGCTATCAGGAGACAACACTGGACTAACACAGCCAACTCCAAGCTGTGCAGTGAGCACTTTGGTATAGGTAAGTGAGCAACGCGGAAACATTGTAACGCAAACGAGGCTAGGCTACAAACAAACGCTAGGCTATATGTTTACCTACGTGAATATACTGTGGCCTAGGCTGTAAGCTCCAGTTGAAAAGCTTTGGGTAATGCCAAACAGGAGGAAATGTGCTCGGTTAAGGCGAGGGGTAAAAGGTTAAAATGTCGCCCACTGACCCGTGTGAACTGCCCGTTGGGGAGAGCAACGTGAACACACTTCTCTTGTTCACGCTACCCCGATCCATAGCTGATAAAACCATAAACTATCGATAAAACACAACTTATAGTAGACTAAAACAAAATAACAACCCTCATAGCTTTACTGTTTGGGAGAGATGAGTGCCGGCACATGCTAACGTTCGCAAAAGGCAACCAGATACGTTTATTTGTTTATTACTTACCCTTCCTGTGACCAAGAACATTTTGCCCCTCTTCACCTGATGTATCTTGGCATCCGTAACCCATTCTGACATAAAGCAGTGATAGTCCGGCTTCACCAGTGTATGGAGAGGGATTATGGACCACATATATGTAGATAGATGTCCGCAAACGCTAGATGCGTCGAACTGTCACTGTTTTTGAGTGGCATTAAAAAAATCTCCAGGCAGTTGATAAGGATAAAATCTCAAGGTTTCGATCTTCATTGTGCATCTGTTCAGCTCATCTGCTGTCAAGTGCGCAATTTTTTGATGTAGCATCTTGAATTCAACTAGTTGAGACGCAGATGGATACTGCTGTATTAGCCAGCGGTGTTCAAAATGGCGGCTAGAACTACAGAAGTTACGTGACTGAAACGCATGTATACTGCCAAGAATACTCTGGCCGCTACTTGTGTTTGAGGTCCCCATCTCCACGGTGGAGGCCTTGGAAAGAAAGGTCAGCAGCAGCTGTGAGATGGTTAGGGCTGCCCTCTGAAATCTCTGGAAAAGGAGTTTAAAGTGACTCGAGCACGTGAGGTGAGACTCCAACGACCCAAAGGTGGCCCAGGCAGAGGTGCTGGTGAATACGGGGAGAAAGTGGAGCGCCCAAGCCGCTGTGCTTGCCACACAGCCTCGACTGCAGCACAAATAGCTTGTAGGGGTGGTGGCTCGGGCAGAGCAGGCTTGGGGATGTTCACAACACCTCCTCGACATAAGGAGCGGAAGGAGAAGCGCCGCCAAGTACAGGAAGAGGTCAGAGCTGCAGTGGAGCAAGGAAGGACAAGCAGAACTGCTGGAATGGGACAACAGGGGGCCTGGACCAGGTGGAAGCAGGCCATGGACCACAAGGTCACCTGGACGGAGCTCTGACAGAGCGAGCCGCACTGCATAACCTGCCTGATTCAGGCAGTGTACATGATGATGTCCTGCCTAGCCCAGCAAAGAGAGCAGCTGAAATTCCCCCAGCACATCGTCAGCACAACTCTGAGGCCAGATTTCCTCCTAGTCTCAGAGAGCACCAAGACCATCATCATTATGGAGCTGACCGTGCCATGGGAGGACCACTTGGGAGAAGCTCGCGAAGGAAAAATGACCAAATATGAACATCTGGTCACAGACTGCCGAACACACACTTCACCTTATACCCCCACCCCTTCTGACCAGGACAGACCGGCCAGCAGGCCCTCTCCTGTCTGCACCACAGGGAACTCTTGGTGTGTGGACAGAATAATCCCAAAGACACAGAAAGAGTTGTTACGGCACGATAGTCTACTCACGATCGGTATAGATCTAATGCACCAGGAGGTGCTTTGACGGACTTCACCCTATACCCCACCCCCTCTTGCTAGGGCAGCCTGGCCAGCTGGCCCTCACCTGTCTGCACCATAGGGAACTCTTGGTGTGTGGGCAGAATAATCCCAAAGACACAGCAAGAGTTGTTACGGCACGATAATCTACTCGCGATGCACCTGGAGGTGTTTTGATGGACTTCACCCTACACCCCGCCCCCTCTGGCCAGGGCTGACTGGCCAGCAGGCCCTCTCCTGTCTGCACCATAGGGAACTCTTGGTGTGTGGGCAGAATAATCCCAAAGACACACCAAGAGTTGTTACGGCGCGATAGTCTACTCGCGATCCGTATAGATCTAATGCACCTGGAGGTGTTTTGACGGACTTCACCCTATACCCCACCCGCTCTGGCCAGGGCAGACTGGCCAGCAGGCCCTCTCCTGTCTGCACCATAGGGAACTCTCGGTGTGTGGGCAGAATAATCCCAAAGACACACCAAGAGTTGTTACGGCGCGATAGTCTACTCGTGATCCGTATATCAAATGCACCTGGAGGTGTTTTGACGGACTTCGCCCTACACCCCACCCCCTCTGGCCAGGGCAGACTGGCCAGCAGGCCCTCTCCTGTCTGCCCCATCGGGAACTCTTGGTGTGTGGGCAGAATAATCCCAAAGATACAGCAAGGAGAAGTAGGAGAAGCGCCGCCAAGTACAGGAAGAGGTCACAGCAGCAGTGGAGCAAGGAAGGACAAGCAGAGTTGCTGGAATGGGACAACAGGGGGCCTGGACCAGGTGGAAGCAGGCCATGGACCACAAGGTCACCTGGACGGAGCTCTGGCAGAGCGAGCCGCACCGCATAACTTGCCTGATTCAGGCAGTGTACATGATGATGTCCTGCCTAGCCCAGCAAAGAGAAGCAGCTGAAATTCCCCCAGCACGTCAGCACAACTCTGAGACCAGATTTCTTCCTAGTCTCAGAGAGCACCAAGAGTATCATCATTATGGAGCTGACCGTGCCATGGGAGGACCGCTTGGGAGAAGCTCACAAAGGAAAAATGACCAAATATGAACATCTGGTCACAGACTGCCGAACACACACTTCACCTTATACCCCCACCCCCTCTGGCCAGGGCAGACTGGCCAGCAGGCCCTCTCCTGTCTGCACCATAGGGAACTCTTGGTGTGTGGGCAGAATAATCCCAAAGACACACCAAGAGGTGTTACGGCACGATCGTCTACTCGTGATCCGCATAGATCTATTGCACCTGGAGTTTTTTGACGGACTTCATTTTATACCCCCACCCCCTCTGGCCATGGCAGACTGGCCATCAGGCCCTCTCCTGTCTGCACCATAGGGAACTCTTGGTGTGTGGGCAGAATAATCCCAAAGACACACCAAGAGTTGTTACGGCGCGATAGTCTACTCGCAATCCGTATAGATCTAATGCACCTGGAGTTTTTGACGGACTTCATTTTATACCCCCACCCCCTCTGGCCATGGCAGACTGGCCATCAGGCCCTCTCCTGTCTGCACCACAGGGAACTCTTGGTGTGTGGACAGAATAATCCCAAAGACACACCAAGAGGTGTTACGGCACGATCGTCTACTCGTGATCCGCATAGATCTAATGCACCTGGAGGTTTTTGACGGACTTCACCCTATACCCCGCCCCTTCTGGCCATGGCAGACTGCCAGCAGGCCCTCTCCTGTCTGCACCATAGGGAACTGTTGGTGTGTGGGCAGAATAATCCCAAAGACACACCAAGAGTTGTTACGGCGCGATAGTCTATTCGCGATCCGTATAGATCTAATGCACCTGGAGGTGTTTTGACGGACTTCACCCTATACCCCGCCCCTTCTGGCCAGAGCAGACTGGCCAGCAGGCCCTCTCCTGTCTGCACCATAGGGAACTGTTGGTGTGTGGGCAGAATAATCCCAAAGACACACCAAGAGGTGTTACGGCACGATCGTCTACTCGTGATCCGCATAGATCTAATGCACCTGGAGGTTTTTGACTGACTTAATTTTATACCCCCACCCCCTCTGGCCATGGCAGACTGCCAGCAGGCCCTCTCCTGTCTGCACCATAGGGAACTCTTGGTGTGTGGGCAGAATAATCCCAAAGACACACCAAGAGTTGTTACGGCGCGATAGTCTATTCGCGATCCGTATAGATCTAATGCACCTGGAGGTGTTTTGACGGACTTCACCCTATACCCCGCCCCTTCTGGCCATGGCAGACTGCCAGCAGGCCCTCTCCTGTCTGCACCATAGGGAACTGTTGGTGTGTGGGCAGAATAATCCCAAAGACACACCAAGAGTTGTTACGGCGCGATAGTCTATTCGCGATCCGTATAGATCTAATGCACCTGGAGGTGTTTTGACGGACTTCACCCTATACCCCGCCCCTTCTGGCCAGAGCAGACTGGCCAGCAGGCCCTCTCCTGTCTGCACCATAGGGAACTGTTGGTGTGTGGGCAGAATAATCCCAAAGACACACCAAGAGGTGTTACGGCACGATCGTCTACTCGTGATCCGCATAGATCTATTGCACCTGGAGTTTTTTGACGGACTTCATTTTATACCCCCACCCCCTCTGGCCATGGCAGACTGGCCATCAGGCCCTCTCCTGTCTGCACCATAGGGAACTCTTGGTGTGTGGGCAGAATAATCCCAAAGACACACCAAGAGTTGTTACGGCGCGATAGTCTACTCGCAATCCGTATAGATCTAATGCACCTGGAGTTTTTGACGGACTTCATTTTATACCCCCACCCCCTCTGGCCATGGCAGACTGGCCATCAGGCCCTCTCCTGTCTGCACCACAGGGAACTCTTGGTGTGTGGACAGAATAATCCCAAAGACACACCAAGAGGTGTTACGGCACGATCGTCTACTCGTGATCCGCATAGATCTAATGCACCTGGAGGTTTTTGACGGACTTCACCCTATACCCCGCCCCTTCTGGCCATGGCAGACTGCCAGCAGGCCCTCTCCTGTCTGCACCATAGGGAACTGTTGGTGTGTGGGCAGAATAATCCCAAAGACACACCAAGAGTTGTTACGGCGCGATAGTCTATTCGCGATCCGTATAGATCTAATGCACCTGGAGGTGTTTTGACGGACTTCACCCTATACCCCGCCCCTTCTGGCCAGAGCAGACTGGCCAGCAGGCCCTCTCCTGTGTGCACCATAGGGAACTGTTGGTGTGTGGGCAGAATAATCCCAAAGACACACCAAGAGGTGTTACGGCACGATCGTCTACTCGTGATCCGCATAGATCTAATGCACCTGGAGGTTTTTGACTGACTTAATTTTATACCCCCACCCCCTCTGGCCATGGCAGACTGCCAGCAGGCCCTCTCCTGTCTGCACCATAGGGAACTCGTGGTGTGTGGGCAGAATAATCCCAAAGACACACCAAGAGTTGTTACGGCGCGATAGTCTATTCGCGATCCGTATAGATCTAATGCACCTGGAGGTGTTTTGACGGACTTCACCCTATACCCCGTCCCTTCTGGCCATGGCAGACTGCCAGCAGGCCCTCTCCTGTCTGCACCATAGGGAACTGTTGGTGTGTGGGCAGAATAATCCCAAAGACACACCAAGAGTTGTTACGGCGCGATAGTCTATTCGCGATCCGTATAGATCTAATGCACCTGGAGGTGTTTTGACGGACTTCACCCTATACCCCGCCCCTTCTGGCCAGAGCAGACTGGCCAGCAGGCCCTCTCCTGTCTGCACCATAGGGAACTGTTGGTGTGTGGGCAGAATAATCCCAAAGACACACCAAGAGGTGTTACGGCACGATCGTCTACTCGTGATCCGCATAGATCTATTGCACCTGGAGTTTTTTGATGGACTTCATTTTATACCCCCACCCCCTCTGGCCATGGCAGACTGGCCATCAGGCCCTCTCCTGTCTGCACCATAGGGAACTCTTGGTGTGTGGGCAGAATAATCCCAAAGACACACCAAGAGTTGTTACGGCGCGATAGTCTACTCGCAATCCGTATAGATCTAATGCACCTGGAGTTTTTGACGGACTTCATTTTATACCCCCACCCCCTCTGGCCATGGCAGACTGGCCATCAGGCCCTCTCCTGTCTGCACCACAGGGAACTCTTGGTGTGTGGACAGAATAATCCCAAAGACACACCAAGAGGTGTTACGGCACGATCGTCTACTCGTGATCCGCATAGATCTAATGCACCTGGAGGTTTTTGACGGACTTCACCCTATACCCCGCCCCTTCTGGCCATGGCAGACTGCCAGCAGGCCCTCTCCTGTCTGCACCATAGGGAACTGTTGGTGTGTGGGCAGAATAATCCCAAAGACACACCAAGAGTTGTTACGGCGCGATAGTCTATTCGCGATCCGTATAGATCTAATGCACCTGGAGGTGTTTTGACGGACTTCACCCTATACCCCGCCCCTTCTGGCCAGAGCAGACTGGCCAGCAGGCCCTCTCCTGTCTGCACCATAGGGAACTGTTGGTGTGTGGGCAGAATAATCCCAAAGACACACCAAGAGGTGTTACGGCACGATCGTCTACTCGTGATCCGCATAGATCTAATGCACCTGGAGGTTTTTGACTGACTTAATTTTATACCCCCACCCCCTCTGGCCATGGCAGACTGCCAGCAGGCCCTCTCCTGTCTGCACCATAGGGAACTCTTGGTGTGTGGGCAGAATAATCCCAAAGACACACCAAGAGTTGTTACGGCGCGATAGTCTATTCGCGATCCGTATAGATCTAATGCACCTGGAGGTGTTTTGACGGACTTCACCCTATACCCCGCCCCTTCTGGCCATGGCAGACTGCCAGCAGGCCCTCTCCTGTCTGCACCATAGGGAACTGTTGGTGTGTGGGCAGAATAATCCCAAAGACACACCAAGAGTTGTTACGGCGCGATAGTCTATTCGCGATCCGTATAGATCTAATGCACCTGGAGGTGTTTTGACGGACTTCACCCTATACCCCGCCCCTTCTGGCCAGAGCAGACTGGCCAGCAGGCCCTCTCCTGTCTGCACCATAGGGAACTGTTGGTGTGTGGGCAGAATAATCCCAAAGACACACCAAGAGGTGTTACGGCACGATCGTCTACTCGTGATCCGCATAGATCTATTGCACCTGGAGTTTTTTGACGGACTTCATTTTATACCCCCACCCCCTCTGGCCATGGCAGACTGGCCATCAGGCCCTCTCCTGTCTGCACCATAGGGAACTCTTGGTGTGTGGGCAGAATAATCCCAAAGACACACCAAGAGTTGTTTCGGCGCGATAGTCTACTCGCAATCCGTATAGATCTAATGCACCTGGAGTTTTTGACGGACTTCATTTTATACCCCCACCCCCTCTGGCCATGGCAGACTGGCCATCAGGCCCTCTCCTGTCTGCACCACAGGGAACTCTTGGTGTGTGGACAGAATAATCCCAAAGACACACCAAGAGGTGTTACGGCACGATAGTCTATTCGCGATCCGTATAGATCTAATGCACCTGGAGGGGTTTTGACGGACTTCACCCTATACCCCGCCCCTTCTGGCCAGAGCAGACTGGCCAGCAGGCCCTCTCCTGTCTGCACCATAGGGAACTGTTGGTGTGTGGGCAGAATAATCCCAAAGACACACCAAGAGTTGTTACGGCGCGATAGTCTATTCGCGATCCGTATAGATCTAATGCACCTGGAGGTGTTTTGACGGACTTCACCCTATACCCCGCCCCTTCTGGCCAGAGCAGACTGGCCAGCAGGCCCTCTCCTGTGTGCACCATAGGGAACTGTTGGTGTGTGGGCAGAATAATCCCAAAGACACACCAAGAGGTGTTACGGCACGATCGTCTACTCGTGATCCGCATAGATCTAATGCACCTGGAGGTTTTTGACTGACTTAATTTTATACCCCCACCCCCTCTGGCCATGGCAGACTGCCAGCAGGCCCTCTCCTGTCTGCACCATAGGGAACTCTTGGTGTGTGGGCAGAATAATCCCAAAGACACACCAAGAGTTGTTACGGCGCGATAGTCTATTCGCGATCCGTATAGATCTAATGCACCTGGAGGTGTTTTGACGGACTTCACCCTATACCCCGCCCCTTCTGGCCATGGCAGACTGCCAGCAGGCCCTCTCCTGTCTGCACCATAGGGAACTGTTGGTGTGTGGGCAGAATAATCCCAAAGACACACCAAGAGTTGTTACGGCGCGATAGTCTATTCGCGATCCGTATAGATCTAATGCACCTGGAGGTGTTTTGACGGACTTCACCCTATACCCCGCCCCTTCTGGCCAGAGCAGACTGGCCAGCAGGCCCTCTCCTGTCTGCACCATAGGGAACTGTTGGTGTGTGGGCAGAATAATCCCAAAGACACACCAAGAGGTGTTACGGCACGATCGTCTACTCGTGATCCGCATAGATCTATTGCACCTGGAGTTTTTTGACGGACTTCATTTTATACCCCCACCCCCTCTGGCCATGGCAGACTGGCCATCAGGCCCTCTCCTGTCTGCACCATAGGGAACTCTTGGTGTGTGGGCAGAATAATCCCAAAGACACACCAAGAGTTGTTACGGCGCGATAGTCTACTCGCAATCCGTATAGATCTAATGCACCTGGAGTTTTTGACGGACTTAATTTTATACCCCCACCCCCTCTGGCCATGGCAGACTGGCCATCAGGCCCTCTCCTGTCTGCACCATAGGGAACTCTTGGTGTGTGGGCAGAATAATCCCAAAGACACACCAAGAGTTGTTACGGCGCGATAGTCTACTCGCAATCCGTATAGATCTAATGCACCTGGAGTTTTTGACAGACTTCATTTTATACCCCCACCCCCTCTGGCCATGGCAGACTGGCCATCAGGCCCTCTCCTGTCTGCACCACAGGGAACTCTTGGTGTGTGGACAGAATAATCCCAAAGACACACCAAGAGGTGTTACGGCACGATCGTCTACTCGTGATCCGCATAGATCTAATGCACCTGGAGGTTTTTGACGGACTTAATTTTATACCCCCACCCCCTCTGGCCATGGCAGACTGCCAGCAGGCCCTCTCCTGTCTGCACCACAGGGAACTCTTGGTGTGTGGACAGAATAATCCCAAAGACACACCAAGAGGTGTTACGGCACGATCGTCTACTCGTGATCCGCATAGATCTAATGCACCTGGAGGTGTTTTGACGGACTTCACCCTATACCCCGCCCCTTCTGGCCAGAGCAGACTGGCCAGCAGGCCCTCTCCTGTCTGCACCATAGGGAACTGTTGGTGTGTGGGCAGAATAATCCCAAAGACACACCAAGAGGTGTTACGGCACGATCGTCTACTCGTGATCCGCATAGATCTAATGCACCTGGAGGTTTTTGACTGACTTAATTTTATACCCCCACCCCCTCTGGCCATGGCAGACTGCCAGCAGGCCCTCTCCTGTCTGCACCATAGGGAACTCTTGGTGTGTGGGCAGAATAATCCCAAAGACACACCAAGAGTTGTTACGGCGCGATAGTCTATTCGCGATCCGTATAGATCTAATGCACCTGGAGGTGTTTTGACGGACTTCACCCTATACCCCGCCCCTTCTGGCCATGGCAGACTGCCAGCAGGCCCTCTCCTGTCTGCACCATAGGGAACTGTTGGTGTGTGGGCAGAACAATCCCAAAGACACACCAAGAGTTGTTACGGCGCGATAGTCTATTCGCGATCCGTATAGATCTAATGCACCTGGAGGTGTTTTGACGGACTTCACCCTATACCCCGCCCCTTCTGGCCAGAGCAGACTGGCCAGCAGGCCCTCTCCTGTCTGCACCATAGGGAACTGTTGGTGTGTGGGCAGAATAATCCCAAAGACACACCAAGAGGTGTTACGGCACGATCGTCTACTCGTGATCCGCATAGATCTATTGCACCTGGAGTTTTTTGACGGACTTCATTTTATACCCCCACCCCCTCTGGCCATGGCAGACTGGCCATCAGGCCCTCTCCTGTCTGCACCATAGGGAACTCTTGGTGTGTGGGCAGAATAATCCCAAAGACACACCAAGAGTTGTTACGGCGCGATAGTCTACTCGCAATCCGTATAGATCTAATGCACCTGGAGTTTTTGACGGACTTCATTTTATACCCCCACCCCCTCTGGCCATGGCAGACTGGCCATCAGGCCCTCTCCTGTCTGCACCACAGGGAACTCTTGGTGTGTGGACAGAATAATCCCAAAGACACACCAAGAGGTGTTACGGCACGATCGTCTACTCGTGATCCGCATAGATCTAATGCACCTGGAGGTTTTTGACGGACTTCACCCTATACCCCGCCCCTTCTGGCCATGGCAGACTGCCAGCAGGCCCTCTCCTGTCTGCACCATAGGGAACTGTTGGTGTGTGGGCAGAATAATCCCAAAGACACACCAAGAGTTGTTACGGCGCGATAGTCTATTCGCGATCCGTATAGATCTAATGCACCTGGAGGTGTTTTGACGGACTTCACCCTATACCCCGCCCCTTCTGGCCAGAGCAGACTGGCCAGCAGGCCCTCTCCTGTGTGCACCATAGGGAACTGTTGGTGTGTGGGCAGAATAATCCCAAAGACACACCAAGAGGTGTTACGGCACGATCGTCTACTCGTGATCCGCATAGATCTAATGCACCTGGAGGTTTTTGACTGACTTAATTTTATACCCCCACCCCCTCTGGCCATGGCAGACTGCCAGCAGGCCCTCTCCTGTCTGCACCATAGGGAACTCGTGGTGTGTGGGCAGAATAATCCCAAAGACACACCAAGAGTTGTTACGGCGCGATAGTCTATTCGCGATCCGTATAGATCTAATGCACCTGGAGGTGTTTTGACGGACTTCACCCTATACCCCGCCCCTTCTGGCCATGGCAGACTGCCAGCAGGCCCTCTCCTGTCTGCACCATAGGGAACTGTTGGTGTGTGGGCAGAATAATCCCAAAGACACACCAAGAGTTGTTACGGCGCGATAGTCTATTCGCGATCCGTATAGATCTAATGCACCTGGAGGTGTTTTGACGGACTTCACCCTATACCCCGCCCCTTCTGGCCAGAGCAGACTGGCCAGCAGGCCCTCTCCTGTCTGCACCATAGGGAACTGTTGGTGTGTGGGCAGAATAATCCCAAAGACACACCAAGAGGTGTTACGGCACGATCGTCTACTCGTGATCCGCATAGATCTATTGCACCTGGAGTTTTTTGATGGACTTCATTTTATACCCCCACCCCCTCTGGCCATGGCAGACTGGCCATCAGGCCCTCTCCTGTCTGCACCATAGGGAACTCTTGGTGTGTGGGCAGAATAATCCCAAAGACACACCAAGAGTTGTTACGGCGCGATAGTCTACTCGCAATCCGTATAGATCTAATGCACCTGGAGTTTTTGACGGACTTCATTTTATACCCCCACCCCCTCTGGCCATGGCAGACTGGCCATCAGGCCCTCTCCTGTCTGCACCACAGGGAACTCTTGGTGTGTGGACAGAATAATCCCAAAGACACACCAAGAGGTGTTACGGCACGATCGTCTACTCGTGATCCGCATAGATCTAATGCACCTGGAGGTTTTTGACGGACTTCACCCTATACCCCGCCCCTTCTGGCCATGGCAGACTGCCAGCAGGCCCTCTCCTGTCTGCACCATAGGGAACTGTTGGTGTGTGGGCAGAATAATCCCAAAGACACACCAAGAGTTGTTACGGCGCGATAGTCTATTCGCGATCCGTATAGATCTAATGCACCTGGAGGTGTTTTGACGGACTTCACCCTATACCCCGCCCCTTCTGGCCAGAGCAGACTGGCCAGCAGGCCCTCTCCTGTCTGCACCATAGGGAACTGTTGGTGTGTGGGCAGAATAATCCCAAAGACACACCAAGAGGTGTTACGGCACGATCGTCTACTCGTGATCCGCATAGATCTAATGCACCTGGAGGTTTTTGACTGACTTAATTTTATACCCCCACCCCCTCTGGCCATGGCAGACTGCCAGCAGGCCCTCTCCTGTCTGCACCATAGGGAACTCTTGGTGTGTGGGCAGAATAATCCCAAAGACACACCAAGAGTTGTTACGGCGCGATAGTCTATTCGCGATCCGTATAGATCTAATGCACCTGGAGGTGTTTTGACGGACTTCACCCTATACCCCGCCCCTTCTGGCCATGGCAGACTGCCAGCAGGCCCTCTCCTGTCTGCACCATAGGGAACTGTTGGTGTGTGGGCAGAATAATCCCAAAGACACACCAAGAGTTGTTACGGCGCGATAGTCTATTCGCGATCCGTATAGATCTAATGCACCTGGAGGTGTTTTGACGGACTTCACCCTATACCCCGCCCCTTCTGGCCAGAGCAGACTGGCCAGCAGGCCCTCTCCTGTCTGCACCATAGGGAACTGTTGGTGTGTGGGCAGAATAATCCCAAAGACACACCAAGAGGTGTTACGGCACGATCGTCTACTCGTGATCCGCATAGATCTATTGCACCTGGAGTTTTTTGACGGACTTCATTTTATACCCCCACCCCCTCTGGCCATGGCAGACTGGCCATCAGGCCCTCTCCTGTCTGCACCATAGGGAACTCTTGGTGTGTGGGCAGAATAATCCCAAAGACACACCAAGAGTTGTTACGGCGCGATAGTCTACTCGCAATCCGTATAGATCTAATGCACCTGGAGTTTTTGACGGACTTCATTTTATACCCCCACCCCCTCTGGCCATGGCAGACTGGCCATCAGGCCCTCTCCTGTCTGCACCACAGGGAACTCTTGGTGTGTGGACAGAATAATCCCAAAGACACACCAAGAGGTGTTACGGCACGATAGTCTATTCGCGATCCGTATAGATCTAATGCACCTGGAGGTGTTTTGACGGACTTCACCCTATACCCCGCCCCTTCTGGCCAGAGCAGACTGGCCAGCAGGCCCTCTCCTGTCTGCACCATAGGGAACTGTTGGTGTGTGGGCAGAATAATCCCAAAGACACACCAAGAGTTGTTACGGCGCGATAGTCTATTCGCGATCCGTATAGATCTAATGCACCTGGAGGTGTTTTGACGGACTTCACCCTATACCCCGCCCCTTCTGGCCAGAGCAGACTGGCCAGCAGGCCCTCTCCTGTGTGCACCATAGGGAACTGTTGGTGTGTGGGCAGAATAATCCCAAAGACACACCAAGAGGTGTTACGGCACGATCGTCTACTCGTGATCCGCATAGATCTAATGCACCTGGAGGTTTTTGACTGACTTAATTTTATACCCCCACCCCCTCTGGCCATGGCAGACTGCCAGCAGGCCCTCTCCTGTCTGCACCATAGGGAACTCTTGGTGTGTGGGCAGAATAATCCCAAAGACACACCAAGAGTTGTTACGGCGCGATAGTCTATTCGCGATCCGTATAGATCTAATGCACCTGGAGGTGTTTTGACGGACTTCACCCTATACCCCGCCCCTTCTGGCCATGGCAGACTGCCAGCAGGCCCTCTCCTGTCTGCACCATAGGGAACTGTTGGTGTGTGGGCAGAATAATCCCAAAGACACACCAAGAGTTGTTACGGCGCGATAGTCTATTCGCGATCCGTATAGATCTAATGCACCTGGAGGTGTTTTGACGGACTTCACCCTATACCCCGCCCCTTCTGGCCAGAGCAGACTGGCCAGCAGGCCCTCTCCTGTCTGCACCATAGGGAACTGTTGGTGTGTGGGCAGAATAATCCCAAAGACACACCAAGAGGTGTTACGGCACGATCGTCTACTCGTGATCCGCATAGATCTATTGCACCTGGAGTTTTTTGACGGACTTCATTTTATACCCCCACCCCCTCTGGCCATGGCAGACTGGCCATCAGGCCCTCTCCTGTCTGCACCATAGGGAACTCTTGGTGTGTGGGCAGAATAATCCCAAAGACACACCAAGAGTTGTTACGGCGCGATAGTCTACTCGCAATCCGTATAGATCTAATGCACCTGGAGTTTTTGACGGACTTAATTTTATACCCCCACCCCCTCTGGCCATGGCAGACTGGCCATCAGGCCCTCTCCTGTCTGCACCATAGGGAACTCTTGGTGTGTGGGCAGAATAATCCCAAAGACACACCAAGAGTTGTTACGGCGCGATAGTCTACTCGCAATCCGTATAGATCTAATGCACCTGGAGTTTTTGACAGACTTCATTTTATACCCCCACCCCCTCTGGCCATGGCAGACTGGCCATCAGGCCCTCTCCTGTCTGCACCACAGGGAACTCTTGGTGTGTGGACAGAATAATCCCAAAGACACACCAAGAGGTGTTACGGCACGATCGTCTACTCGTGATCCGCATAGATCTAATGCACCTGGAGGTTTTTGACGGACTTCACCCTATACCCCGCCCCTTCTGGCCATGGCAGACTGCCAGCAGGCCCTCTCCTGTCTGCACCATAGGGAACTGTTGGTGTGTGGGCAGAATAATCCCAAAGACACACCAAGAGTTGTTACGGCGCGATAGTCTATTCGCGATCCGTATAGATCTAATGCACCTGGAGGTGTTTTGACGGACTTCACCCTATACCCCGCCCCTTCTGGCCAGAGCAGACTGGCCAGCAGGCCCTCTCCTGTCTGCACCATAGGGAACTGTTGGTGTGTGGGCAGAATAATCCCAAAGACACACCAAGAGGTGTTACGGCACGATCGTCTACTCGTGATCCGCATAGATCTAATGCACCTGGAGGTTTTTGACGGACTTAATTTTATACCCCCACCCCCTCTGGCCATGGCAGACTGCCAGCAGGCCCTCTCCTGTCTGCACCATAGGGAACTCTTGGTGTGTGGGCAGAATAATCCCAAAGACACACCAAGAGTTGTTACGGCGCGATAGTCTATTCGCGATCCGTATAGATCTAATGCACCTGGAGGTGTTTTGACGGACTTCACCCTATACCCCGCCCCTTCTGGCCAGAGCAGACTGGCCAGCAGGCCCTCTCCTGTCTGCACCATAGGGAACTGTTGGTGTGTGGGCAGAATAATCCCAAAGACACACCAAGAGGTGTTACGGCACGATCGTCTACTCGTGATCCGCATAGATCTATTGCACCTGGAGTTTTTTGACGGACTTCATTTTATACCCCCACCCCCTCTGGCCATGGCAGACTGGCCATCAGGCCCTCTCCTGTCTGCACCATAGGGAACTCTTGGTGTGTGGGCAGAATAATCCCAAAGACACACCAAGAGTTGTTACGGCGCGATAGTCTACTCGCAATCCGTATAGATCTAATGCACCTGGAGTTTTTGACGGACTTCATTTTATACCCCCACCCCCTCTGGCCATGGCAGACTGGCCATCAGGCCCTCTCCTGTCTGCACCACAGGGAACTCTTGGTGTGTGGACAGAATAATCCCAAAGACACACCAAGAGGTGTTACGGCACGATCGTCTACTCGTGATCCGCATAGATCTAATGCACCTGGAGGTTTTTGACGGACTTCACCCTATACCCCGCCCCTTCTGGCCATGGCAGACTGCCAGCAGGCCCTCTCCTGTCTGCACCATAGGGAACTGTTGGTGTGTGGGCAGAATAATCCCAAAGACACACCAAGAGTTGTTACGGCGCGATAGTCTATTCGCGATCCGCATAGATCTAATGCACCTGGAGGTGTTTTGACGGACTTCACCCTATACCCCGCCCCTTCTGGCCAGAGCAGACTGGCCAGCAGGCCCTCTCCTGTCTGCACCATAGGGAACTGTTGGTGTGTGGGCAGAATAATCCCAAAGACACACCAAGAGGTGTTACGGCACGATCGTCTACTCGTGATCCGCATAGATCTAATGCACCTGGAGGTTTTTGACTGACTTAATTTTATACCCCCACCCCCTCTGGCCATGGCAGACTGCCAGCAGGCCCTCTCCTGTCTGCACCATAGGGAACTCTTGGTGTGTGGGCAGAATAATCCCAAAGACACACCAAGAGTTGTTACGGCGCGATAGTCTATTCGCGATCCGTATAGATCTAATGCACCTGGAGGTGTTTTGACGGACTTCACCCTATACCCCGCCCCTTCTGGCCATGGCAGACTGCCAGCAGGCCCTCTCCTGTCTGCACCATAGGGAACTGTTGGTGTGTGGGCAGAATAATCCCAAAGACACACCAAGAGTTGTTACGGCGCGATAGTCTATTCGCGATCCGTATAGATCTAATGCACCTGGAGGTGTTTTGACGGACTTCACCCTATACCCCGCCCCTTCTGGCCAGAGCAGACTGGCCAGCAGGCCCTCTCCTGTCTGCACCATAGGGAACTGTTGGTGTGTGGGCAGAATAATCCCAAAGACACACCAAGAGGTGTTACGGCACGATCGTCTACTCGTGATCCGCATAGATCTATTGCACCTGGAGTTTTTTGACGGACTTCATTTTATACCCCCACCCCCTCTGGTCATGGCAGACTGGCCATCAGGCCCTCTCCTGTCTGCACCATAGGGAACTCTTGGTGTGTGGGCAGAATAATCCCAAAGACACACCAAGAGTTGTTACGGCGCGATAGTCTACTCGCAATCCGTATAGATCTAATGCACCTGGAGTTTTTGACGGACTTCATTTTATACCCCCACCCCCTCTGGCCATGGCAGACTGGCCATCAGGCCCTCTCCTGTCTGCACCACAGGGAACTCTTGGTGTGTGGACAGAATAATCCCAAAGACACACCAAGAGGTGTTACGGCACGATCGTCTACTCGTGATCCGCATAGATCTAATGCACCTGGAGATTTTTGACGGACTTCACCCTATACCCCGCCCCTTCTGGCCATGGCAGACTGCCAGCAGGCCCTCTCCTGTCTGCACCATAGGGAACTGTTGGTGTGTGGGCAGAATAATCCCAAAGACACACCAAGAGTTGTTACGGCGCGATAGTCTATTCGCGATCCGTATAGATCTAATGCACCTGGAGGTGTTTTGACGGACTTCACCCTATACCCCGCCCCTTCTGGCCAGAGCAGACTGGCCAGCAGGCCCTCTCCTGTGTGCACCATAGGGAACTGTTGGTGTGTGGGCAGAATAATCCCAAAGACACACCAAGAGGTGTTACGGCACGATCGTCTACTCGTGATCCGCATAGATCTAATGCACCTGGAGGTTTTTGACTGACTTAATTTTATACCCCCACCCCCTCTGGCCATGGCAGACTGCCAGCAGGCCCTCTCCTGTCTGCACCATAGGGAACTCTTGGTGTGTGGGCAGAATAATCCCAAAGACACACCAAGAGTTGTTACGGCGCGATAGTCTATTCGCGATCCGTATAGATCTAATGCACCTGGAGGTGTTTTGACGGACTTCACCCTATACCCCGCCCCTTCTGGCCATGGCAGACTGCCAGCAGGCCCTCTCCTGTCTGCACCATAGGGAACTGTTGGTGTGTGGGCAGAATAATCCCAAAGACACACCAAGAGTTGTTACGGCGCGATAGTCTATTCGCGATCCGTATAGATCTAATGCACCTGGAGGTGTTTTGACGGACTTCACCCTATACCCCGCCCCTTCTGGCCAGAGCAGACTGGCCAGCAGGCCCTCTCCTGTCTGCACCATAGGGAACTGTTGGTGTGTGGGCAGAATAATCCCAAAGACACACCAAGAGGTGTTACGGCACGATCGTCTACTCGTGATCCGCATAGATCTATTGCACCTGGAGTTTTTTGACGGACTTCATTTTATACCCCCACCCCCTCTGGCCATGGCAGACTGGCCATCAGGCCCTCTCCTGTCTGCACCATAGGGAACTCTTGGTGTGTGGGCAGAATAATCCCAAAGACACACCAAGAGTTGTTACGGCGCGATAGTCTACTCGCAATCCGTATAGATCTAATGCACCTGGAGTTTTTGACGGACTTCATTTTATACCCCCACCCCCTCTGGCCATGGCAGACTGGCCATCAGGCCCTCTCCTGTCTGCACCACAGGGAACTCTTGGTGTGTGGACAGAATAATCCCAAAGACACACCAAGAGGTGTTACGGCACGATCGTCTACTCGTGATCCGCATAGATCTAATGCACCTGGAGGTTTTTGACGGACTTCACCCTATACCCCGCCCCTTCTGGCCATGGCAGACTGCCAGCAGGCCCTCTCCTGTCTGCACCATAGGGAACTGTTGGTGTGTGGGCAGAATAATCCCAAAGACACACCAAGAGTTGTTACGGCGCGATAGTCTATTCGCGATCCGTATAGATCTAATGCACCTGGAGGTGTTTTGACGGACTTCACCCTATACCCCGCCCCTTCTGGCCAGAGCAGACTGGCCAGCAGGCCCTCTCTTGTCTGCACCATAGGGAACTGTTGGTGTGTGGGCAGAATAATCCCAAAGACACACCAAGAGGTGTTACGGCACGATCGTCTACTCGTGATCCGCATAGATCTAATGCACCTGGAGGTTTTTGACTGACTTAATTTTATACCCCCACCCCCTCTGGCCATGGCAGACTGCCAGCAGGCCCTCTCCTGTCTGCACCATAGGGAACTCTTGGTGTGTGGGCAGAATAATCCCAAAGACACACCAAGAGTTGTTACGGCGCGATAGTCTATTCGCGATCCGTATAGATCTAATGCACCTGGAGGTGTTTTGACGGACTTCACCCTATACCCCGCCCCTTCTGGCCAGAGCAGACTGGCCAGCAGGCCCTCTCCTGTCTGCACCATAGGGAACTGTTGGTGTGTGGGCAGAATAATCCCAAAGACACACCAAGAGGTGTTACGGCACGATCGTCTACTCGTGATCCGCATAGATCTAATGCACCTGGAGGTTTTTGACGGACTTAATTTTATACCCCCACCCCCTCTGGCCATGGCAGACTGCCAGCAGGCCCTCTCCTGTCTGCACCATAGGGAACTCTTGGTGTGTGGGCAGAATAATCCCAAAGACACACCAAGAGTTGTTACGGCGCGATAGTCTACTCGCGATCCGTATAGATCTAATGCACCTGGAGGTGTTTTGACGGACTTCACCCTATACCCCGCCCCTTCTGGCCAGAGCAGACTGGCCAGCAGGCCCTCTCCTGTCTGCACCATAGGGAACTGTTGGTGTGTGGGCAGAATAATCCCAAAGACACACCAAGAGGTGTTACGGCACGATCGTCTACTCGTGATCCGCATAGATCTATTGCACCTGGAGTTTTTTGACGGACTTCATTTTATACCCCCACCCCCTCTGGCCATGGCAGACTGGCCATCAGGCCCTCTCCTGTCTGCACCACAGGGAACTCTTGGTGTGTGGACAGAATAATCCCAAAGACACACCAAGAGGTGTTACGGCACGATCGTCTACTCGTGATCCGCATAGATCTAATGCACCTGGAGGTTTTTGACGGACTTCACCCTATACCCCGCCCCTTCTGGCCATGGCAGACTGCCAGCAGGCCCTCTCCTGTCTGCACCATAGGGAACTGTTGGTGTGTGGGCAGAATAATCCCAAAGACACACCAAGAGTTGTTACGGCGCGATAGTCTATTCGCGATCCGTATAGATCTAATGCACCTGGAGGTGTTTTGACGGACTTCACCCTATACCCCGCCCCTTCTGGCCAGAGCAGACTGGCCAGCAGGCCCTCTCCTGTCTGCACCATAGGGAACTGTTGGTGTGTGGGCAGAATAATCCCAAAGACACACCAAGAGGTGTTACGGCACGATCGTCTACTCGTGATCCGCATAGATCTAATGCACCTGGAGGTTTTTGACTGACTTAATTTTATACCCCCACCCCCTCTGGCCATGGCAGACTGCCAGCAGGCCCTCTCCTGTCTGCACCATAGGGAACTCTTGGTGTGTGGGCAGAATAATCCCAAAGACACACCAAGAGTTGTTACGGCGCGATAGTCTATTCGCGATCCGTATAGATCTAATGCACCTGGAGGTGTTTTGACGGACTTCACCCTATACCCCGCCCCTTCTGGCCAGAGCAGACTGGCCAGCAGGCCCTCTCCTGTCTGCACCATAGGGAACTGTTGGTGTGTGGGCAGAATAATCCCAAAGACACACCAAGAGGTGTTACGGCACGATCGTCTACTCGTGATCCGCATAGATCTAATGCACCTGGAGGTTTTTGACGGACTTAATTTTATACCCCCACCCCCTCTGGCCATGGCAGACTGCCAGCAGGCCCTCTCCTGTCTGCACCATAGGGAACTCTTGGTGTGTGGGCAGAATAATCCCAAAGACACACCAAGAGTTGTTACGGCGCGATAGTCTACTCGCGATCCGTATAGATCTAATGCACCTGGAGGTGTTTTGACGGACTTCACCCTATACCCCACCCGCTCTGGCCAGGGCAGACTGGCCAGCAGGCCCTCTCCTGTCTGCACCATAGGGAACTCTTGGTGTGTGGGCAAAATAATCCCAAAGACACACCAAGAGTTGTTAAGGCGCGATAGTCTACTCACGATCCGTTTACATACATACATAACTTCAAACTATAAAATCTAAATTATCATCCAAAATAATGTTTTAACACTATCTTTAAGCTCCATATGCAGGATATGTCCACTTTAAAGGCACAACTGAATGCTGTGGTAACTACAGACCATACTGCAATTTAAAGGGAAAAGGGATGTAAAAATACTCTATACCGATCCATCATTCTTGTTTATTTATTTATCAATTATGAAGTTTGTTGGTTTTTTGCAGAATCTCAATGGGAAAATGAATGGGATTAATACTCCCAGAACTAGAGCAGGATTCGAGGAGTGCAGGACTATTTAGCTCCATATGTAACACTTTGCAAAACTATGCCTTGACCTGAAAAGAGTTCTCAGCCTTTGCGGTATTCTTTCATTTTGTTTATGTAGTCTACGAGTAAATGTAGGCCAGTGTTCGGTCTGAAATTCATGATCTGGCCTGAGTACATGGGAGTTGCCTCCTCAGTCCAAGAGCCTCCTTTAAATCCCACTGTAAAGAAAACCTGGTGAAGTTGGAGCTCCTTCACTCCCCTCTCACATGGGACTGGACACACTGACCCAAAAAACATCCACTGATAAGTTGTGAGCAGAAGGCAATTGAGCAGGAGCCAACAAGCCACGGCTTAAAGAAATGCAGTACATACTGTATGAAAATATGTCACTGTCCTGATTATCTTTACGTGAGAGTACGCGTTACATTCTATATGCTTATTTACATTGTGAGAATAAAATATGTGTGAAGTTGTGAAAAAGTAATAATACTTTATAGGACTGAGTGGATGAAAGGAACTCAAGACCCAGGGCAGGGAGGGGCGCTCAAATGCCTGTACTTTGCTTAAATTTGTGTTTGTAACTTGTGATATACTATGGGCCCATGAAGGTGTGTCTGTTCTGGAACACCAAGCCTTTTAAAACTGAAAGTTAAAAAAAAGGCTAGAAAGTGGTTTGGTCCATAAGAGAAATGTCCTTTTCCACGTTGCAGTAATATTATTATTACAACAATCGCCAATACAGCTGGTCGTAGTGTTCCCACCACAATCATGACTAATGTTGGCACCAAAGATGTGAACCAAAAAGGGAAAAATAAAATAAACTTTCTCAATGGATTCTTTTTAAAGAATCTCTGTGGTATTTCTGATAAGATAAGCATTAAGTAATGCAGAACTAAGCAACTCATGTCCCTAGAGGCCATAAGTGCTACTGCAGATGTCGTAGCACGTTTTTTTTTAGCATGTTTTTTTTTTACTCATTAATTGTCCATGAGAGTAAATACTACGCTGACAGAAAAGACAAAGGAAAAGAGGGATATTGTACATCCAATTACACAATTGAGATTAAAAAAAAATCACTCAAACTTGTAAATACAGTTTAAGTGGGGCTAGCCCACAGTTAACTTTGCCCGTTAGCCTGTTAGCTTCTTCTTCGGGATTCCATTAGTGTGTATTGCGCCTCCGGGTTGGAGCAGGGAAAGTTGCAAGCATCCTTTTCTGGTCAGAGACACCGGGGGGAGATGAAAGACCTCCCAATCATCCCATTAACATGAAAAGGATGTATTAAGGTAAACAAGTTACTTATTACTTCTTTAAAGGGACTATAGGGAGTTTAAAAATGTTATAATTATGGATTTTCCTCCCCCTACATGTTCCAGCTATGTCCTAATGTGTAGAATGAGCTCAGACCTGTTCACCACAACTGTCTCTAAAATCCTGTAAGGTCACTCAAAAATGTGTCACTTCGGCCCGAATTGCCGTCATGCACGAGCTTAATATAGAAGGTGCAGTTACACATATGGCCTGAGGTGGCAGTAGTGAGTATAAAATGGCGAACTTGCATCCAGTCCCTTTAACTAAAAAGGACACTTTTCAGGCTCATTGTCACAGAAATGCTATAAAACTAGCCCAAGAGTTAATGAAATTGATACAGATGCTTTAAAATTGGATGGACAGTGTTTTTCCCACAAATTACTGAGTTTACAATACAGTAAAAGAAGACGAAACAAAACTTGTCCCACCACTAAGATCAGGTGCGTGCCTTTAAGCCAATAAAGACAAGACAAGACAAGACAAGACAACTATAGCTTTGCACTTCACGTTGCTGCAAACTTGCTCAGAAAGAAAGCAGTTGGAGGTTACACTTCGACTGTGGAGCGCTAAACAACTGGTGATAGAGTTATATTGTGTGAATCTGCCACATTAATCACTAACAGTGCAGAGATGATTATTATTGGCTTGGTGCTGGCAGGTCGTCAGAGTGACTGTCGCAGACCTCACGCAGACGTGACAGGTTACACTACTAAATATATACAGACAGGCTGTGAATAGAGTGACACTGGTTTCTTCACGGGAAGCAACGGTATAAATATTATAGTCACATGTAAATGAAAAGCTTTGACACTTGTCTGACTCTAATAAAAAAAAAGGAGATAAAGGAATGGGAAGAAATAAATTTACTGTGTCATTTGGAATTGGTCACCAAGTTAACAAAATTGTATTATCAGCAGGGGGGGAGCTGCAGGTTGAATGAAAATGACTATCTTTTTTTCCCCCCGACACACAACATGCGTCAGAACAATAGCACTTTTTTCAGTCAACCAATTATTATTTATTTATTTTTTGAGCATACACATTTTTTTTCCACCCTTTCGGGAACTATAGGGGCTCCGTAATATTCCTGGTAATGAGTTTCTGTGGTCTCCCTTATATACAGGATTTTTTAACCTCTTACCACCCACCTTAACTGAGTGTGTTTTCTCCAGTTCAGTTTTTACCCAAATTTAAAAGCTTCTTGACTGGAGCTTACAGCCTATAAGCTTCATTTGAAAACTAAGACCTACAAAACTGATCTAAACTGATCTTTTTCCTTGCGTAGTTGCGTGTTGTCGTCACTTTCTTCACTGTCTAATTTTTGCCACTCTTTTGTGAAGCATTGTCCATTTAAGTGGTTGATTTGTACAACTTCTGCAAAAGAGGACGCTGTGAAATTAGTTGAAAGAATTCACATTGTGCAAGAATGGGATATTTTGATGAATCAAGCTTGTAAACATTGCTGTGTATGAAGCAGCCCGGGTGTGATTTGCGTTGAGGGCCCATCTGTCCTGTTACTCCTCCTCTTTAATCACATAAGAGCAGTTGTCTCTCTGTCTTTGATCTGATCCTGAACAGGGATGTTGCGCCTAACTTTCAAACGCTGCAACTCACAACAGCCTTGTAAGCAAATCATCTCACAGGGGGCAGATGATTTTGAGTGGCAAGGAAAAACCTCCTATAGTAGCATGTCATGTTAACCTCTTGTCAGCCAGCCAGGCCAGCTCGAAGACATAGTCCCACCAGCGTGTCCTGGGTCTTCCACGAGGCCTCCTCCCAATAGGACATGGGAGGCGATCCGGACAGATGCCCTAGCCACCTGAAGGAGCGTGAAGGAGCAGCGACTCTACACCGAGCTTCTGCCAGGTAACTGAGCTGCTCACACCATCTCGAAGGGTGCGCCCAGCCACACTGCGAAGGAAGCTCATTTCGGCCACTTGTATCCACGATCTTGTCCTTTCGGTCATTACCCAAATGATAGGTGAGGGTGGGAACGTAGATCGATCGGTAAATCGAGAGCGACTCAGCTTCCTCTTCACCACAACAGTCCCATACCGCGACCGCATCACTGCTGACACCGCTCCATCCATCCCTCACTCGTGAACAAGACCCGGAGATACTTGAACTCCTTCACCTGAGGCAAGGACTCTCCACCGACCTGAAGAGGGGCTGCTACTTTTGGAGAACCATGGCCTCGGATTTGGAGGTGCTGATCCTCATCCCGGCTGCTGGCGTATGGGAAAACATAACACATGCAACATAAAACCCACAAAAGTAGACTAAAAACTTGACACAAAAGTGACGAAATGTGAGAAAAACGCCACAAAAAAGTGAAGAAAACGCAACACATAAACCAACACAAAAAAGTGACAAAAAAGCAATGAAAAAAAGCAACAACAAACATGCCGGGAATACAACAGTAATATAATTTTTTAAAAAGCAACAAAAACATGACTAAAGTAAAGAGTGATGAAAAAGTAACATAAAACCCACAAAAAACGTGGCAAAAACTTGATCCTGAAAACGCGATGAAAAAGACACAAAAAAGTGACAAAAACGCAAGTAATAAACCAACCAGACCAACCAAACCAGAAACTGTGAAAAAGGCAATGATAAAGCAACAAAAACGCGACAAAAATGCTTCAAAAATTGTATAAAAATGCTGCGACAACGCAACAAAAAGCTTTCAAATGAGGAACTACAATGGCCAAGCTCTTCAGTTGAGAAGCTTTTAGATTTGGGTAAAGCCGAACTGGAAAGTGGTGTTAAAAGATTTGCTCAATTTGTGTACACTGTGAATCACAACCTGTGGATACGCTGTCTTCTTCTTCTTCATCTTCTCCTTCTTCCTCTCTTCTTCTCCTCCTTCTCCTCCTTCTTCTTCTCCTCCTTCTTCTCCTCCTTCCTCTTCTCCTTCTCCTTCTTCTCCTCCTTCTTCTTCTCCTTCTCCTTCTTCTTCTTCTTCTCCTCCTTCTTCTCCTCCTTCTTCTTCTCCTTCTCCTTCTCCTTCTCCTTCTTCTTCTTCTACTTCTTCTTCTCCTTCTCCTTCTCCTTCTTCTTCTTCTTAATTAAACACTAATGAACTTGTCCGTGTAAGTATTTCTCGCACGCTTCGTTTTGCATTTGATTCACCGGTATGTGGGTTAGCGTATAGCATGCATAATTTCTGCATGCATACATCTGAAAACTCGGTCGTGGCTTTTGACCTCTCCGCTTTTAATTAATTGCAGTTTTCCAAACCTTCTTATGCAAAAACACGTGCAATACTTTGATAGCCGCGCTTCCATTAACCTTAATAGCAAGAAAAGAAGCTGTTTTAGAGGAAAGTCGAGGTTCCTTTTTGAACAATTTGTGTTGCCTTACTAATCAAAGCCTTCCAAGTTATTATCTCTAACCAATTGCGAAACGGGGCCTGAGAAAGAAAGTAATGGGGTTAGCAATATAAATCAGTGCACAAGAAACTCTATTATTGGTAAAGTAATGGAGAACGACGTTGTTTGTAAGCTTCAGCTGTTTGCCTAATTGCAGATCTACTAGCAACATTGCCTCTCATTTAAATATGCAAATTTGACGCGGGCCGACAGAGCTGTTCTTGGCAAAGCTTGTGTTTGCCTGCAGTGGGAGCGAGAGAAGAAGAAGAAAAAAAAAAAGATGTGGCAAGAGGAAGACGGAGAAAAGATAAACAAACAGATGGAAGCTGAAATGGAAAAAGGGAGATGGTTTAAGAAGGAGTGATGAGCTGCAACACAGGCATGGCGCTGGGATGAAGAGGGGGCTTGGTCGGCGGCAACAAGAGAGAGATAAACAAATGTCAATACGGAGCCGGGACGGTCTGCCAAGCAGGTCTTTGTCAAGCGGTGGCACATGAGGTGAAGTGGTTAAAGCTGTCAAGTCACGGCAAGAATCTGGTACTGGGTTCACCTCCTCCTGACTTTCATTCTCTAGCATGGAAATACGACCAAGATCCTGGCTCAGACTGTTCTCAGGTGCTGCTCTTGATGGGTGTCCCCAATGGTGTCGAGGATGGGATCAAACACAGAGGCCAAATTTCAACAAAAGGACAATACATAGAACTTTTTGCTTGACCAGGAGAAATCCATTGAGTCAAAGGAGTAGTATGGGAAGGTATCGGGGGCGGACTGGCCATATGTCCATTCTGGAAGAGCACAGAAGGGCCACTGGCTCTTGGGCCACTGGTCTGGCCTCTCAATTTTCTCCTTAACCTCTTAACCCCTCCGCCTTAACCAAGCTTGACCCAAATCTAAAAGCTTAAAAGAAAAGCATCAAAAATAGCGACAAAAACGAGGATGAAAACGGAACAAAAATGTGGCAGAAAGGCAACAAAAATGTGGCAAAAAAAAGAGACGAAAACACGGCATCAAAGCAATGAAACAAAGCAAAAAAAAATCCACAAAGACGTGATGAAAACACGACGACAAAGCCACACACACACACACAAAAAAACAGTTACAATCACTTTTGTAGGGCTTAGCTTCCAAATGAGGCGTTTCACTGTTGCTCTCCAGTCAAGAAGCTTTTACATTTGGGTAAAGCATAAGTGGAGAAAATGCTTAGGCGAGTGGTAAGAGGTTGACATATGTCTTTGGGGAAGTGCTACATTTACACTAATTTGGGCCAGGCTGGTCAGAGTCCAGGGCCGTTTTTAAGTCCCAGTCCGTCCCTGTGAAGCTATAGAGCACACAGAGGAAATACGTGAACACCGGGTTAGCGCGAAAACTTCACTGAGAAAGACCACATCCAGGCAACCTCCACTTCGTTCACTACGACGGGATTATCTGACAAACAAGAGCCCGCCAGAAGCAAAGTCCTTTTCTCTCTCTGGGATTCTGTGGACATGGATCCAAATGTCAATGTGCCTAATAATCAATTTGTCCAAGGTGAAAATACAAAAGCTCAAAGCAAATGTCTTCATAATAATAATAATAATAATAATTAGAAAATCACCATGGTTATTGAACAATCTTTTCAGGTCTGCGCTGCATTTAGGCCAATTGCCAACTGTTTGCCATTGCTCAGTCTGCATTCGAGCATCAGTACTGATATAGCTGTTTTTTGTTTGATTTGGTCATAAGAACCTTCACAAACATCTAAACTTAATAATCCAGGGTGTTGAGGGTGCTGCAGTACCCCCTCGTGGATTGTTTGTGAACTGCAGGCCATATTAATAAATGGAAAATATGCACAGAAAACGTGTTTTGTGGGTAAATTTTGTCCCTCAGCACCCCCTAACCAAAATATCTTCCCATGGCTCTGAATAATTGTGCTACCAACAGGGAAAAAAAACAAATATTATCAATGATAATATTGTTAGTCCACAAATTTGCAAATGAGAGCCCTCTTCTTCGCTTTGTTAAACCCTGGTTTTGCAAAGCTGATAAATGAAGAGAGAGAAAAAAAAAGATTTCCCCAGTAATGATGAACATGAAGATAGATTTATCCAGCGGGTTAAACCTGCAGTTTGCTGGAGGACAGGTGCAGGTGTCCTTAGGGCCCATTCCTGCTACTTTCAAGGACTCTCACGCCCACCATGATCTACTCCGAGGTGCACAGCTGTTCCCGCGCCCAAGACTGTAATGTGCTAGCATTAGTGGCACGGCGTGTTGCTAATTCACATGGACAGGTAGAGACAGGAGGAGCACATCCCCAGTGCTTTGGCTGCTCCTAGACAGTATGTCATGAGCTAACATAGAAACCAGGTCTGCGCTTGAAGAGGCAGGAGTCCAACACAGGAGCAGGGGGGATTAAAGCCAGACATAGCTTTGATATTCGCTTTTCCGCCGAGAGAGAGTAAACAGTAGAACGAGCCGGCGTGGGAACAGGTAGCAAAGCAAAAGTTCTAAAGTTCAGGCTAACCGGCGGAAAATATTATTGAGAGAAAACACTCTGAAACCCAATTTTGAGGCATCCATTCGTAATTATGAGCAGCAATCTTCACAGCTGATTATATCAATCAAGGCGCGGGATGATACGACATATAAGTGAGTCAACCTATTCCCAGGCCATGAATATACATTAGCTCCGGCAATCATTCACAGACGGCTTTAGAGGCAGCACTCCGGGGCTTACTCCGCTCAAATTTACGGCACAGAGAACTATGAGTAGCGTCAGCAACAGAAGATAAACACTGCACAGAATAATAGATGAGATATTAAAGAGGGAAAATCTAAAAGAGTTTAGATTCTCAAATAAAAGAAATGCCAACAAAAGATTTGATGCAGTACATTAAAGCAAGCAAGACGCAAAGACGCCAATCTGCACGGGCGTCAGTCAGTTATCACGGACAGGATCAGAACAAGTTTGGTGAAGGTGTCTAGACTTTTAAAGATGGAGAGTCTTCAGAAACCTCAGGGTTTTTTGAGTGTGGGCTGGAGTTTTGACAGAGACAGACAACTCATCCAGGATTACTGAAACAAGAACCTCTAAATCATGTAAATCCAGCTTTTTGTTTTCTGATCGATTGACTTTTATCATTTTATCACGTAGATGAAGTCAGTAATTGGACCTTGCACTCCTCATCCAAACGTAAGCAGCTCATTTAAACCATTATTATGCCTGGAGATTTACATGTGTTTATCTTAATAAGTCACATACATTTCTAATAGCTGCTAAATATGTCTGTGAATCTGTTTGGTGCACCGTGAGCGTCCTCTGCCATATTTGAGGAAAAACTGTCCCCGGTCGCCCTCTCTGTCTGGTGTAAGTCTAATCCCATTGCTGTTTATTGCCTTCATTTGTCTCCTGTATGATCATTATGCGGGGTGATTGGCAGTCCCGCCAGACATTTTTGGCGAGGGCCTCTCTCTGAATATGAAAAGTGTGAAGCTGGAGCCTTTTAGCACCTCTACCTTCTGATCATCTGTATCTGTGGGCGAACATATTGGATTATTGATTTTAAGGGCTAATGTGTTTTTGCAGGAATTCTCATGTTACGTGGTACAATATTAATATTTTGGCGATGGGGCAAACAGTATTGCAATACTGTGTACTCATTTGAATTAAGATAACTATAACTGATTGATTAATAATGATTGTATGTATATGGTGGAATAGTACAAGGATGTTCGAGTGTCTATTTAAAGTGCATATGACACATCAGACACAATCTGCTAAAACATAGTTAACACAATTATATATTTGCTTGGCCATTTTTGTGATGATAGTTTAACTTCCTTATTAGACACCGACAGGAAGTGACATAGTAGAAGGTAAAAATGTTTAAACTGTTGCCGTGCTGGCCATGTTAAGTCAATAAATACAGACGGCATCACGTCATAGAAGGGGGCGCGGCCTCACCGAGGGGGAAAACAGAATCTTTTGGGAAACACAATTCTTCACTCTTTTTAACCATTTTCTGGCAAAATATAAACTTATCTATCACATACAAATAAAGTAAAGTCTAAATCGGGTCCATATGGATGTTTATTCACAGCAGATTGTTCATTAGAAGTGAAAAAAAGGCAATGCTAGCTAACGTTAGCATTAGCACGATGCTAACTTGAAGCATCATGTTAGCATTCTCCGTTTTTTTATGTATTTTTGGGCTGTTGAACCACTTTGCTCCTTTCCATGTCTTTTTTATCTTTATTTAGTAGAAAACTATATTCATAATTCAGCATTTGTTAAAGTAGTTTTTGAACAAATAGAGAAAGTTTAGATTTTCCTCAAAATTGTTTTCCCCCTTAACTGTTTTCAAACATGACCATATATGGGCATTTCCAGAGATGCCGTCTGATCTATGTCACTTCCTGTCCACTACCTACCTGCTTAAAAAGTCTAGAAAAATAAGTTTTCCGCCCAACATTTCTTCATTAAATTGACTTGGCATAACTTCAAATCATAACAACGCCACCCAAGAAGTGACTTCCTGTTTGGATCCAGCACGCCAAAATAAAAGCACCATTTTTTTTATTAGTTCAGCTGTTCATTAGTTAAACTTTCTTTCTGCCTTAACAGACAAAACACTGAAAATGTGTGTATTTAATAATTATATTGTAATGTAGCAAGTACAAGCTGTGTGCATTTATTTTGGTGTGCTGGATCAAAACAGGATGTCACTTCTTGGGCGGCTTTGTCATGATTTGAAGTTATGCACAGAGTCAATTGCTGCTTCACTGAAATAAAATGATAATTGTGCAACTGATGAACTTGCAACTGTTGTTATCCTTCTAAATGGGCTATATGCACAGTGACCCCACGTGATTTCCGCCTGGACAGTCAGCCAGAGGCTGTCCTTCCTGTCTGTTATCTCTTCCCATTAAAAATTAGCAGGTCCCACAGAAATGAAGCAATAGCTTAAGATTTGGTAAAGGACAGCGAGTAAAAGTTCGGATGTGGCTGGAGCAGGTTAAAAAATATTACGTGAGACGCAACGACTTCACTGGAGGAAACCTCCGTGTTCATAACGGTGGATGTTTTTGTCTTGAAGCTAACGCGGCTAACAAAATAAAAAATAAAACTAGCGCAAAGTTTAGAACGAGCCTGCGCAAAAAAGAATCGTCCTGTTAGTAGTTTAAATAATATTTACTTGTTTACATGTTATATTATCATTTTTCAACACTAGCCTTTAGCTCCAAGATAAAAGCTCCTACTTTACGACAGCTGGCGTTTCCTTTGGGTGCTGGATTCACAGCGAACATGATGTTTGTAATACGTTGCTGTGACTGTCCATCAGTAACTCATTGTCCTTAACCAGATCCTGAGCTATCGCTATTTTTGTGTGGGAACCTGCTAATTGTGAACGTAAACGACCAGCGACAGGAAGTGCTGCGTCTGGCTGACTGTCCAGGAAGACGTCACGTGGGGAAACTGTGCATATAGCCTAATAAGTTATATTTTCAAAAGCATTAAAACCTTAAGTTGAATACAAAATTTAAGGGCATTACACGATTACACCTGAGTCTTGTTTTATTCTGGTTTAGTTTATGTTAAATCTGTTTTAGATGTATTTTTGATTTGTTTTAGCCCTGGCAGTTCCGGATACAACTCACTTCAGTCTTGATTTACATTTGGCTAGTTCTACACTTGAATTGAACCTGTTTTGGGTCTCATTCCATTTTAGTCATTAAACTTATATACCTATATGTATATCATAACAACAAGCAGAGTTACAATTATACAATCTTGTTTCTTATCTTCCAAAGACCACGGTATGGTCAAGTTGTAAATGTATTGACAGTCTCAGGGTTTTCGAGATGCACATCAAAACAACGTGCAAACAAACCCACACGTGCAACATAAAGCTGTCCATACGAGACCTTTGTTGTGATGTGAGTATCGACATGAGGGATAGAAATGGTACATGGGTGTGATCCAGCCAACAGCACTTTGATGGTTTCTCTGGAGAACTCGAGAAATAGGGCACTTGGAGAAAGACAGGGATCTCTGTGGTATTACGTGCAAAATGGGAATACAGGATTATCCTAAAATATTGTATTTTATGTGTACAGTCTTTGATATTTGTCCAGAATTCCAGCAGAGGCTGTTCCTATATAGTGCAGGATTAACCTCTGCAGCTAATTCAATCAATTCAAATTCAAATCTTTAACATATTGGTTTGATGCCTTGCTTTGGCACCATTTATGGGCCTTAGGCAAGAAATAGCTGTTAGATAATACCAGATTTTTTGATAACAAACAATCAAAGATGAAGCCACTAAACTGAAATTGTAGTTGTGGTCCAAACTCAATCCAAGCATAGTATAGTTTTGTTCTTTTAGTAAGACAGAAGGTTTAGTTTGGTTTAGTTTAGTTTACCTGCTTTACTAGTTTTGATCATGTCCTTCCTCAGAAGCGTCACCTGGTGGTGGAGGTGACGTGTCGTAGGCAGCTTACATGGATTTCCCAGTCAGTAGGGAGAGCTTTACGCCCCCTACTGACTGGCGCCTTCTCCAGGATGGCATCCCAGGTGTGGGATAAGGTGTACGCTCCCTCGTCCCGGTTCATAGATGTTGGTGCACGTTTCATGATCTCGATGGCTTATCCCACACCTGGGCTAAAACATGAGGCTTAACCTAAGAAGACAGTATGAACCTTTTACAAAGTCAATCCTAATATCTTTGTTCATATGAGTTAATATAAGCATATTTCACGACTTGCAGGGTCACTTTTACAGAAACGCTAGAAAACTAGACTGCAAGTTCATGGAATTGATCCTCATGCTTTATAATCAGATGCACAGTGTTTTTTTCTTACAAATATCTGAGTTTGCAACATACTAAAGGAGGAAAAAACAGGTTTAATTCCACTTATCTGCTATAGTGCCTTTAATTCCCATGAATTCACAATATTTTCAGTTCCTTCTTCTTTAAGGAACGAAGGGAGGACAGACAGACAGCCTCTACCCACAGAGGGCCTGAACTTTCCATCTCAGTAATAAAATGGTTATTAACTAAATAGAAATAGCATGGTGAGTGATCATGCATTTTGCAGTCCAGTTTCTATATTATTGCCAATGATTTTCCCTGGTTTAGAGATGAAATAGAGATGCTTCTATGGTGCATCCATCCTTTTACAGGGTTTCGGCAGGGCATTTAAAAGCAATAAAAGTCATTAAATGGTTTGTGTCAAAATCAAGGCCTTAAATGTCATCCATCCATCCATCCATTTTCTTTCGCTTTATCCGGAGCTTGGTCGCGGGGGCAGCAGTCTCAGCAGAGATGCCAAAACTTCCCGGTCCACACACACCTCCTCCAGCTGTTCTGGGGGGACCCCAAGGCGACACCAGGCCAGCTCGGAGACATAGTCCCACCGGTGTGTCCTGGGTCTTCCACGAGGCCTTGTCCCACTAGGACATGCCTGGAACACCTCCCGCGGGAGGCGACCAGGAGGCATCCGGAACAGATGCCCTAGCCACCTCAGCTGGCTCCTTTCGACGTGAAGGAGCAGCGACTACACCGAGCTCCTCCCGGAGCCTTAAATGTCATGTAAAACATATTCAGTTTTAGTTTTGGCTGAAACCTTAAAGAAATGTTGCCTGTATTTCCCACTGCTCTTTCCTCTGATGAAATGTTGTCAAATCTTAAGAAATGATTACATCTGTGGCATTAAATATAGCATATGGGCATTAAAATGGCTTATGTCTCATCGGGGAATGAAACGAGACTGTCATCCAACAGAAAACGACACAAGTGGTCGTTTGTCTGAATTACAACCATATAAGACGTTTGCTAAAACAGCGCCCCCAAGCTCCCATTGAGGGTACGTACATTACTTTTTTTTTTTTTTTTCATTTCATTTTATTTATTCTTTTTTCAAGGTAATGCAACCTAAAATAAAGCAACAATCCAACAAAAAACAAACAAACAAACAATACATTCCATGAAAAGAAGAACAGGAGTTGGATGAAGAAAAAACATCTTATAAACTCCAACCCCATTCTTGAAGAAAAACTTACAAACTAGATGGCCTAACCGATGTAAAAAACAGCAACAACAAAACACAACAACAATTACATATACACATACATACACATATACACACATATACATACATTTACACACATATACACACATATACACACAATACACACATATACATACATTTACACACATATACACACGCAAAAACCAGATGTAATCAACTTTCGATTTTAACTTTTTTTATTATTATATTTATTTTTATTTTTATTATTATTATTACTATTATTATTAATGATTGTTTGCTAAAACAACAGTGATGCAATGGTGACAACAGTGGCAATGGAAACAACGACGAGGCCACCAGACCACACAACGCACACCCACACACGCACACAGGCAGGCATGCACGGGCACACACAGGCACACACACAGCACATACACAAAAGAAAGAAGAGGATGTATGGATGTATATGTGATGAGCCCTATGCTGTGTATTGCATTAAAAAACAAGGTTTGAGCGGGCATCTGTCGAAAGATGTTTACCCTCTCACAGCTGCCCAGCACCTGCTTGTCCTACATTTGTGATTGACTGTGATATGCCCTAAAATAGGTGGTGTGTTTAAAAAAGAGACAGGAGTTAGCAGAAGTCACATTTAACCCGATTCAGAAACCACTTTTTTTTTACGTAGTGTTTTGACCACTTGCGATGACGATTCCAAAACTCAAACGCAAAGAAATAAATCACAAGCTTTATATAATTAGCCCCACATGCAAAAAGGAAAACAGTCCCAGATCTTCAGCCCTGCCACACCTGTGGAGGAACTGAACGTCCAGCTGTGCCAAAGGCTCTCGAAGCGCGCTCTGCGCCTTTACGCATCACACCTCCCCAACCGCAGCAGCGGCTACCATTCACCACTCTCATAATTTATTATATTAGATGAGTAGGCTAGGTTATCGCCATTTTACTCACAACAACAGCAACACCAAAGCACAACTTACCATTGATGTCTTCGTGAGTCCTTCTTCTCCTCCATATGCGTCGCTGCCAACTCCATATCTCTCCTGTCCACTTCCATCTCTGTCCTCAAACGTCCTACTGTTGTCAGACTCCGTGTCCGGCTCTCCGATGACCGCGGCGAGCCTCTGATCCGCGCCGGGTTCCAGTGCATATGATGCGGGGAAACACCTCTTGTCACCCCGGCGAAGTCGGGCCTCGGCTCCGCTGCTGTTCTCCACAAAGTCCTGCGTCTTTTTCAGAGTTCCTCTGGAGAACGTGCTGCCAAATGTCTGAGATGAAACTGATGTCGTTCATTTCGCCGCAGTTTCATCATTTAAAGATAAAACATATAAAACATTACAGCTGTGTTTAGTTCGTGGGTTTTTGAACTAGATTTGACGGACACTCGCTCTGTCCAATGAAAACACGTGAATCAGCTCGAGGGCGTTTGGGCAGGTGAGCCTGCGCTCTGATTGGCTGAAGGTCTGCTAGGTCATATCCAGTAGCGTTTGTCAATAATTATCATCATTATAATATAAACAATCTGAAATAAACTGCTTTAGAGCATTTCTTCTGATGCCGGTGATTTATATTGACAATATTACACATGTTGTTATTTTTCTATTCAAAATAAATGTCTTGGTCATAATAATCATTCTACCTATATGTGTTTCTATGCATGACATAATGGGCTAAACACATGAGCGCAGATAAAGGGTTAAGATCATTTATGTGTCTTTCCAAAATGTGTCTCTGCATGTGGCCCCTCCTTCGACTGGGGCAACCTGTCAGGAGCAGCGGGCAGGAGCGTGTAGCATGAACCCTCTTGCTGTAAGGCCAGAGCACTAACCACTCAGCCACTTGTGCCGCCCTTCATGGAAATCATATAGGCTACTGTCAAGTGTGTTTTAATAAAATATAGAAATGTAAACATGACTTTATCGAATAGTAACATATGAGGGTGTTGCATTATGTCTGATCTGTTTTGTGCAGAGGAACATCATCATTGATGCAAACATCTTATGAAGAGCTGCAGGGACAGATTTGCTTCATGGAGTTCTGGACAGTCCAATTGTGTCCAATTCTTTGGGTTCCTTTGTGAGCCAGTCTACAACACTGAGATGGTCAATTTTAATGGTCAAATGTACACACTAACTTTAATCCGCATGTGCCTATGGCTTCTCCTGTGAGCTCCACTGACATCACATACATATAATCAACCAACACACACATGCACCCACATGTATGTCCGAACCCTCGCGGTCCAGATGAAACGTGACATGAATGAAAACTATTAGAATTATGTTTTTATTTCTTTATTTTGTTATTGTTGAAAATACTTAACCCCTGAGTAAATGTTTGTCTGATTATTTATTTATTTATTTAAGATGGGACAGTGTATATTAATTAACATGAGTCCTCAAAGTCCACATGTAAATATGCCAGAGTTAGCCACAATGGCTAATTTTCATCTGTAGTCCCAGGGCAGGTTGCTGTTCTCAGAACAACAAGCACAACAGACATGAACAAAAGACAAGAAAAAATGGTTAGTAAAAAGACATTATAAACAAAAAGACACAGACAAATAAGATCTGATTATGGTTTAGTGTTGATAAAGCAGAGAAAAAACATAAAAGTTTTGGAATCGTCATCGCAAGTGGTCAAAAACACTACGTAAAATAAAGTTTGTTTCTGAATCGGGTTAAATGTAATGTACATACCCTCAATGGGAGCTTGGGGGCGCTGTTTTAGCAAACGTCTTTTATGGTCGTAATTCATGGATAAGACAAACGACCACTTGTGCCGTATGGATTTGGAGGACTTGTTGGAGACGGAGAATTAAACACACTAACTTCTTGCCAAGAAGTAAAGCTGCATTTAAGTTTCTCGAGTAACAACAACATAGGCTACACAGTGTTATTTAATATAATAAAATGAGTTTTGTGTACTCAGGAAGTAGTAGGAGGTAAGAAGAAGTAAAGCTAAAACTAAGACACTCTTTCTCTAGTAATTAACCTGCATCAGCTCAGCCCTAACAGACAGAGTTTTGAGGACTTTTTATTTTATTTATTGTTACTTTTATTTCAGAATCCGACCGATGACATCTCTATATTTGAGTAATTCAATTAAATTCTGTCTGGCACAGGCTGAACATTCATCAAAACCCCTTGACGGACACAGATGCCATTTCATCCTCATAAAATAAAATAAAATAAAAGTTAGGTTTGTTTGGCATGGTCTGTATCTTCCAAATAAAACATCTTTTTTGACATTCAACACTAAACTGCTTTGAACTTTGAGTCGCAGACATTTATTTGCACTTCAATTTGTTCTTTCAGAGCGCGCTGTTACCTGCTGCAATAATCATCTGATCCTATGCACACATACTGTCATCACTTTGAAGCACGCAGCTCATTTCAATTTAGCGATCCCAAAATATAGTCTTGTGTCTTGAACTTATGTGAACTACTATGGCTCATACGGCAGTCAAATGACTCAAAACGGCAGAAAAATGTGTGGAAAAATGTTGGAGCTACGAATGGCAGATTAGTGAACAAAATCTTTACAAATGTCAAAAGCACCAAATTCGCAAATTCCTAGATGAAAAAGTTCAAAGTCAGCTTTACTTCAGATTTCACCACATGTAGAGGATGCAGAGAAGAGAAATGAAGTTATTTTCAAACCCTTAGTGCAAAGAGAGCAAAAATCCGATCTAAAACTATGCACAAAAATTAGGAAGGGAGTTAAATGTTCTTCAGGGGCTGGAGTGGACGACGGTTTGTGAATGCAGAAAGAAGCAGAGGGAGGGCAGGGAAGGAAGGAAGGAAGGAAGGAAGGAAGGAAGGAAGGAAGGAAGGAAGGAAGGGAGGGAGGGAGGGAGGGAGGGAGGGAGGGAGGGAGGGAGGGAGGGAGGGAGGAAGGAAGGAAGGAAGGAAGGAAGGAGGGAGGGAAAGAAAGAAGGAAGGAAGGAGGGAAAGAAAGAAGGAAGGAAGAAGGAAATGAAGGAAGGAAGAAGGGAAAGAAGGAAGGAGGGAAGGAAGGAAGGAAGGAAGGAAGGAAGGAAGGAAGGAAGGAAGGAAGGAAGGAAGGAAGGAAGGAAGGAAGGAAGGAAGGAAGGTGAGTGAGTGAGTGAGTGAGTGAGTGAGTGAGTGAGTGAGTGAGTGAGTGAGTGAGTGAGTGAGTGAGTGAGTGAGTGAGTGAGTGAGTGAGTGAGTGGGTGAGTGAAGTTTAGTTTAGTTTAGTTTAGTTTAGTTTAGTTTAGTTTAGTTTAGTTTAGTTTAGTTTAGTTTAGTTTAGTTTAGTTTAGTTTAGTTTAGTTTAGTTTTAGTTTCAACCTGGCTCACAAAAATGTAGAAACCCTTGTGAACACCTTTTAGTCAAAACTTTTTCTTTCTTTTTTTTTATTGAAACTTTTCTTCTGAAGTATTCCTTTACCCATGTCATATTTGGAAGTTTGTCTTCTCTCAACTCCAAAATATTGCTTTCAAAACCTAAAATCAGCTCAAGGGTAAGACAAAGCACTTCTCTGGCATTATTTTTACCAATAAACAATTTCTAAAATAAGAACTTAAAATGCAAATTGGATCTCATTTGCAAGTGTCACTATGTTACGTGAAGTAAAAAGTAAATTGTGTCTTGGGGTAGTTTCGCCGACAGAGGATTGTCATTGTAAAAAAAAAAACCTTTTCAACTCTCTGGGCCTTCCAAACAGAAGTGACTTGACTATACGGCCACTCTGCCAGCTGCTATTCGCTGAAAAACCAAGATTACAGAAAACACTGCGCGGCTTCTGAATTGGATTTTGACTTTTTTTTTTTTTTTGGAGAATAAAACTCTGAGGATGTGTCTGAAAAATAAACATGTCAAACAAAAGCCGCAATTTCCTCTGCCTTGTGCTGGGTTCGAATATTCTGAAATTTCAACCAAGAAAGCCTTAAGCAGAGAGAGATAAATGTGAAGCGTCCAATTTGGCTTTGCTGCATAAACCTGGTAGAGACTTCGGAAAACAGACTTAGAATGGATCATGGGTCAGCAGACAAAGGTGGTATAGCGAAAAGGAAGAGCTAGAGAAGCTGCGGAGGCTGATAGTTTTGCTGCTGTGGGTGGTATGGCAGGAGAGGGTTGCGACACGAAGCTGGACTGTCAGGATTTCAAATTTGTCTGGATAAGATACGATATACTTTATTAAACCCGAAGGATAATCAGTTAATCAGCGGCACAAATAAGTCATACAAACATACAACACATTAAGAAACTGGGGAGCACCCTCTGCTGGCAGTAGTGGGAATTACATGTTATAAAATAGTGAAAAACAAGCATTCACGTTCCAGCGGCATCTATGGCGGCGTGATGAACACACTCTGATGATGGATTACGGGCTTTAAAAATGCGGAAGACAGTTTTGCGTTCTATTCAACTCGAATCAGACCACCTTCGCAGTAGAACAATTATTGAGCAAAGTGAACAGGATTTCTCAAAAATGTGTGACTGCAGCAAAATGTTACTCAAGGCGTGTTTTTGATGAGGAAACAATGGTTCCATGGTTACAACCTCAGAAAAGCTGAGTTTATGCCTCCTTTAATGACTTGAGAGGTGGGACGGGGTTAACCTCTTACCCCCCGGGGCCTAAAAGGGACTATATGGAGTTTGAAAATGTTAAAATTACGTATTTTCCTCCCCCTACATGTTCCAGCAATGTCCTATAGAATGAGCCCAGACCTTTTCACCACAGCTGCCTCTAAAATCCTGCACTGACACTCAAAAAGTTGTTAATTCGCGTCCGAATTGTCACCATGCACAAGCTTAATATAGAAGCTGCAGTTACGCCTAAGACCTGAGGTGGCAGTAGAGAGTATATGGTAAATGGTCTTTTTTCCCACCTACATTAGGCACTCAAAGCGCTTTACAGCAAGGAACCAGTCACCCATTCACTCTCTCATTCATACACCAAGGTACGCAGACACTGGAGGCAAGTTGGGTGAAGTGTCCTGCCCAAGGACACAACGACAGCATGCACCTTCAGGAGGCGGGATACGACCCTCCGACCTTCCGTCATGAGACAACCCACTCTACCAACTGCGCCACGGTCGACTCGCAAACTGTAAACTTCCATCTTTAAAGGCCGATTTTCTCCAGTTTGGTTTTACCCAAATTTAAAAGTTTCTAGACTGGAGCTCACAGCCTATTGGCCAGGCCAGCCTCATTTGAAAGCTAAGACCTACAAAACAGATTGTAACTTGTTTGTAGCATTGCTTGTGTGCTCGGTTCAGGACTAAGAGGTTAAGGCAAAGGACAGGCTAACAGCAACATATACCCCATACCTCTTCACGCATCACCTCAAAAGAAACTACTTTGAGTAACCAGATGCTAATACACACCTTACCCGACCTCCCACTGCTCGGTTTGCTCAGTGAAGTGAACTTGAACACTGCAAGAAGATAAAGGTTTCCAGAAACAACCAAGCGCATATGGATAAAATACAGCCACAGTCTGTAATAGGCACCACTTTCCCGTTGAGGTCCCCAAAGGTCCCCGACTGGCTTCATTAACATTTGCCTGTGACGTGCGTATCAAATGCGCCTCTCCCACTTGCCCCTTCAAAAACCTCCTGTTAATTTACTCTACAATCTGTGTTTTGCCCTTTCGCTTTTATTGTTTATGTGCACTTTAAAAGGCCGTAAAATCCGACATCAGTCTGATTAAGTGTAACAGCGGGGTCATAATTAAGTTACGGGGCACAAGGAAAGCTCGGCTAAAGGGCTAAAGTGCCCAGTGTGTGTCTGCAGCACAAATGGACGGCGAGGGGCTTAATTGGCCGCATACTGTCCCTAACCAGACTTGGTGGATTGTGTTGCTTAACATTACTCCCTTGTCCTTGTATCAATTTTCAACTAAATTAGTCTGATTCAGAGGAGAGACGGCCAAATTGGGAAGTGGAAAAGAAACAACAAAAAAAAGCATGAATGAGTTAGTAAAAATGGGTGTTCTCATTAGGCTGCTACTACAGCAACTTCATTTTTTTTTAGTGTTATCTTATTTATATAGTCATGTTTTCAAATTTGCCAGGGTGGAAATGGTGCAATAGTCAGTGGTTCAAGCCGAGTCTGAGCTTAAACTTTCATCATTCAAATCACTTTGGTTGGTTGCAGGAGGACGGGCATCCTCCATATGTGGGCGGCAAAACAAGCTAGTTTTCCATTAGATAGCATTGCACTTTACACACCTTTTAAGAGACTAGATGCAAGTTGGTCATTTTATGCTCACTACTGCCACCTCAGGACCTATGTGTAACTGCAGGTTCTATATTAAGCTCGTGCAAGACGACGCTTCGGACCGAAATAACTTTTTTGAGTGACAATGCAGGATTTTAGAGGCAGTTGTAGTGAACAGGTCTGGGCTCATTCTGCACATTAGAACATGGCTGGAAAATGCTTAGTTCTTAGTTTAAACATTTTTAAACTAAGTATAGCCCCTTTAAGCAACTGTAGCAAGCCTGGTTTCTAATTTTTTTTAGAACTTTTTTACAGCTAGACATTCCGCTGGTTGGTTTTCGTAAGGTACATTTTAGAAATCTTGTTTACTATTGAGGCTTGACTTTGATTGACAGGCCGTTAGCATTAGAGGTAATGGCGCGGGCACGGCTACGATTGAACTACGTGCCCTGTGAGTGTCGAGTCTACAGTGAAGATTACGCCCTTATGCCCTTTATAGGAACATGCTTCGTCAGAGAAGGTTATAGTCTGTAAATCCACCATGATTTCCCCCTCGAACGAATGAGACGGAGTCCATTATTATTACGTCTATGCTTAAAGCATGCTGTGACTCAATACTGCCCCTTATAGGCCAACATCATATGACAAGTTCTTAAAGAGCCTATTTTACAATTTATGTGCTGCAAAAACTGATTTTGGACATTTGGATAGTGGTCATAATATGTGATGTGTTTTTCCCCCCATAACAACAGGGTGTGTCATTGGGAATAGTCGGGCAATTTCTTTTGGGCATAAGCATATTGGATCAAACAAAGATCAAGAATCCATTCTTCTTTGGTTTGATTGATATTTATACACTTGTAAAGGTTTTGCCCATGACCTAACCGTGACTGATTAGGGCACGGGGGCCATAATTATCAGACGATGATGAATGTCACACTTGGGGCAGTAAAAATATGACAATTTCATAAAGGCCTTAATTAGTAAAATGATTTAGCATTTGTAATTAACGGTCCCCTGTTATGTTGAGTTAGGTCTGATAAGCTTCTATAGCCTGCATGTTATAATGTTCCTTAGCCAGTTGGACCTGGGCTGGATCGAGACTCTGTGGCATCATATAACTCCTTTCACTCCCCTAATGTAAAAATACCAAAATATCTGCAATATGTTTTTCTTTTCTTAGTTTTTGTCTTGATGCATTGGGCAAAAACATATCATGCTTAATTAATGTTTTTGAGCCTTTGGCCATGTCCAAAAACAACAAAAACTGTTTTATTCCCATCACAAACAAACCTGGAGTGATTTTTTTGTTTCTTTCACACACTTTCAGTACAGCCTAATTCTCACTTATTCGCTCTCAAAACACGTGGCCACCGTTGACCACCACATTGATCACCTCTAAGAAACCTAATTTTTAACTGATTCATTTTCCACTGTGCACCAGGAGCCTCTCTTCTGCCCTCTGCTGGCAATTTTTAGATCTAAAAGTCATCACAACTTTCCCTTGGAGTTATAGTACAAGAAATACCCACATTCAGATGTCCACAGAAGTTTAAAAAAGCCAGAGTACAGCATACTGTAATTTTCTATCAACTAAACTCAACATAGAACAACAGGATTGTGATATAGTTCAAGGCCTTGCTTTAGATCAGTGGTTCTCAACTGGCAGTTTGAGGTCAGAAGTGGGTCACAGGACCATCGTCAGTGGATTACGGGCCTTGGCAAAACAAAAGGAATAAAAAATGTCCATTGAGCCGAAACGCATCGGTCACGCTGTGTGTTGTTTGCTATCTTTTAGTATTTATTTTCCTACTACGGTGATCCAGTCCACTCTGCCTCCCCTGTTCTAGTTTACAAAAAAAAAGTACGCTGTTTGAAATTGATGAGTGCTTAAATCAACAGAATCTTGAGAAGAAACACTATTTTCATGCAATATTCTGCAAGGGGTCACTGCATGTTTAGTTTTTATTTTATTGAGTTCAAAATAACACTTGTTTTTTGCTTTGTATGTTTGTTTTGTTCAGTTGGCTCATGTTTAGTCCAAAAGCCATAACACCAGTTGAGAATCACTGCTTTCGATGAGTCACCGACTTGATGTACTGTATGTGCACAGCGTTTTGTCCAAGTATTTCGAGCTTTGAGCTGCTGACAGTCTCAGAGCTATTTGATCACATGTCATTATCGTCTTTGGCAGGAGTCGTCAATGTTTGCCTAAGCCAAAAGTGACAGAAATAACAGCTCTCATCGCCGCGAAAACTGGTGAGCTGACAATACAATAATTAAACAGAAATTGCCTGGAGAGTTTTCAACGCTATTTCCATCTCTGGACATGTTTGCATGAAAAAAAAACCGCTGGCATTTTCAAACTAATCTATGACAAGTACAAGAGAAAGATATTAGGGAGTTAGATCTTTCAAACGTGACTCTGTTAAGGGCACAAGTTATACAGCAATGATACATGTGAAGACATTGATTGATTAGGTGATTACTTTTTAGTTAAATTCTTTGGCCAATCAAGTAACATTAGCACAATGCTTCCTGTCAGTGGCGGACGGTCCATAAGTCCCTTCTGGAAGAGCACACAATGGGCCACTGGCTCCAGGGCCACCGGTCTGGCCTCTCCATTTTCTCCTCAACCCCTTAACCGTGCTTTACCCAAATCTGAAGGCTTAAAAGAAAGGCATCAAAATAGCGATGAAAACGAGGATGAAAACGGAACAAAAATGTGCCGGAAAAGCAACAAAAAGTTGACAAAAACACGACAACAAAGCGATGAAAAAAGCCACAAAAATGTGATGAAAACACAATAAAAAAGTGACAAACCGTGATGAAAACACAACGACAAAGCAAAAAGCATAAAGAAGCATAAAAAAGCCACAAAAAGTGACCACAAAAAGTGACCACAAAAAGTGACCACAAAATGTGACGAAAACGCGCTACAAAGCCACAAAAAAATAATGAAAAAGCAACAAAAAACAACAAAAATGTGGCAAAAAGTTGCAAACACTTTTCTTGGTCTTAGCTTTCAAATCAGGCATTACACTGTTGCTCTCCAGTCGATAAGCTTTTAGATTTGGGTAAAGCCGAACTGCAGAAAAGGCAGGGGTTAGAGGTTAAAATATGTCTTTGTGGAAGTGATGAAGCCTAGGCGTTAATTCAACCTGGGAGACTAATTTCAGCATCACCTACCTCCAGGGCCACACCTCCACCTCAGCCATCAGTGTAAGAGCTGCATCCCCGTAGCAGCCCATCATCGCCCTCAGTCCTGCTTTTAAGCCCCAGCAATCATGGTTCGTTCGCTTCCCAGCTGTGCTGCGACCCAGCTCCACCCCATCTCCACCTCTTCTACCCACGTCTTCTACCTGCTGCATCCTTCACGGGTCTCCTATACCACCACCAGTGTCCAGGCTCCGGGGGAAGACATCCCTCCAACTCCAAGCTGTTCATCCATACTGACTTTCATACATACATCAATGTCTACCACCGGGGTTTGATCGCCAAAGCTCATAAACATGTCAATAAATCTTCCTAATCCAGGGTCGCTTTTCAACGCCAGTCCGCCCCAATTCCTGTTACAACTTCTTCATTGGTGAAACAATGAAGAGCTAAACTTAATTGGTCCAAATTAAAATGCCTTTTGTGAATGGCCTAGACATGAATGAGAACAAGTTTTCTCAGTCATTGTTCAATATGCAGCAGACAACTTGTCACCTAAGGCCCATAGTTGCTGTTAAAGGCTTCAGTCACCCAGTCTCAACCCTTTATAGAAACGAACAGAAGATGATAACTGAATGATTTAGACTTTTATGTAATACCTTATCCACGGCTTGAAAAGACACAATTTTGCAGTCCCAAGGTTGTTAATAGTCTGTCTGCATTGATGCCTTTTTTTTTTTCTGCGAACTACTCTTTCCAAAGCAGTACCTTGGATGACTCTCTTCTTTTATCCTTTGCTTTTACTATGGTCAGATTTGTCATTTAAAAGAAGAAGGGGGGGAAAAAAACACTCGAACTCTTGCATGGCCTTCTTTTATGCCTTTTCTGTTTTGCCAGTGAGTTGTAAATTAGTAAAAAAAAAAAAAAAAAAAAGGCAAAATAGTTGTCTAAGGTCTTTTATGAAGCTATGCCAAATATCCTGTAACATAATGTCTATATAGTGGTGAGAAAATCTGCATGAAAAATTCAAGAAATTAGCATGAGAGGGTTACAGTTTATGTAAAAAGGAATAAGTGCGGAAGAACAAAGAGGAAGAGCTACAGATGATAGTGACACTTTCGTATGTTCAGGCCCTATCACTGCTCTCAAACATGCAGTAGCTGTGTTGTTTTTGAACATTCAAACCCCAGGTTCGATTCCCATGCATGATTAATAAAGCTAAACTGTTCAGCTGGTTGTCCTGACCAAACACAGAGATGCTGCACTCACTGGTTGTCTAATAACTCGAATAACTGACAGATTAGGGCAAGACACTTCACCTACCGCCTGTGCTAATGTAGTGTGTGAGTGAGTGGTGATGGTCGGAGGGACCAATGACGCAGATCAGCAGCATCGCTTCCTTAAGTCTACCCCAGGACAGCTGTGGCTACAAGGTTACCGCCACTGAATGGATAATGACAGTTTTATAACAGTTGAGCGCTCTGAGAAACAACACAGGCAACACAGGCGTGTAAAGTGCAATACAAGCGTAACTTCTAATTGTTATTATCAGTACTACTCACTGCTCCTGACAGGCTGCCCCAGTGGCAATGAAAATGGTTTAAAGTGATAGTCTGTAAGTTTGCAAAGGGACTAGAGATAGAGTGAGATTTTACAGTAAACAATCAAATTCCTCCCCTTTAACCAGAAAGCCCTTAAGCCTCATTCATACTTCAAGAAATGAATAAAGTAATTTTTGCCTTGTAAACCAGGGAAATACTGTGTAACTGATGACATTTCCATGGTTACAAGACTACAAGACTTCATTTTGTTCTTGCAGCTCTCGGTGTAAGAGCAAAGTTCTTGCATCTTGTGAAGTATGAATGAGCTTTTATTTTGCAAAATGAGGACAGCAGGAAGGCCGGTTCACAGGAAAAGCTCGTCTCATTGGTCAACGCGGGAGGATACTAGACTCTGATTCGTTGCTAATATCCAGCTAGGAGGGACTTTAATTATACAGTATATATTTTTACTTACTTAACATCAAAATGCAAGACATTTTATAAAATGTGTAAAACATTTAGACTTCCAGACTATCACTTTAAGCAGCAGACAATAAAGAAAACCATAACCTTAAACAAATGTGTAAGTGTCATTACAGGCCATGCACTGCGGTCGCCTACTCCTCCTTACAGGGTTATCCGTGTGGCATTGAAGGATGGGTCGAATGCAGAAGTGTTTCCCAACCAAGGGTACGGGGAACCCCAGCTCCAGCAAATGCACACTGTTGGCACCTTGGGCAAGACACTTCACCCTACTTGCCTCCAGTGTCTGTGTACATTGGTGTATGAATGAGAGTGTGAATGGGTGAGTGGATCCTTACAGTAAAGCGCTTTGGGCCTGAGAAAGGTAGGAAAGCGCTATATAAGTTGAGGCTATTTACCATTTTACTAGAAGGTGGAAGGTGAAACTGAACATTATTTTGAAAGGAAGAGCTGTATTTTCTGTAAGCAACATAGTACTTGTATGTAGTTATGGAAGAATTGTAGGTTTATTTTGAACACAACATTGTCATTTCAAATAGTGCTTTTAGTTCTAAACAATCTGTAACACCCTTGAGGTAGGGGGTACACGGACAACCACTGTAGGTCCAAGGGGTCCCCAAGACAAAAAAGGTAGGGAACTGCTGAAATGTAGAGGACACATTTTCCTACGGGGAAAATAAAGTACACCTTAACCATACTGTTGTTGCTTTATCATTAAAAAGTGAAAAAGTTATAATTTTAGCTCTAGATTATTCCTTGTTATTCTGCAAACATCCAAGCAAAGCATAATCATAAAAAGTGCTCTGCAGGTTTTTACACCTTGGCTGCCGACACTGAAAACAGCAACACGGTGGAGGAGAGCCCGGTGAAAAGGCTGAGCCGCAGGAGGAGCGAGTGGAAGCTGTGAGCTGTCTGCTGCTGATGAGAGGACTCGGGGCAGATGCTGTGGCGAGGGCAGCTGGCAGGGGGCGGTGCACCTGTCTCTGTCTCTCTGGCCCTGCTCAGCGGCTGAGGGAGACCCAGATGGGGACGGCAGGCCTGTCCGCTCCTCTGGCCCATAGCCTCGCTCCGCCGCCTCGGTCAAATGCTTACAGAGAGGGGTCGCCCTGCTGCAGCCACCTGCTCCCACCACGCCCCTCGATGGAAGAGTGAGGGTACTGCAGCCCCAGGGTCCTGACATAATGTGCCCTTTCTTCAGCAGTCAGATGCTTGATGAATGTGTGAGCAAGTTTTTAAATACCTGCACTGTTAATAAGAGGTTTACAAAACAATTGAGACCGTGAAATAAATGAATTCCTCTAATCGACAAATTACCAGATTGGAATCCTCGGTTTACAATTCCCATGAGAGACGAGTTGCCACTTTACCCTAACAGAAAAACAAAATATCAAGTCATCTTCCAAGTCATTATTTGTCGTCACGTAGCCCCACTTTTCATTTGCTCTATCCACAACTTATAATGACAACCTGTATCCCACAGATTACAAATGCCCTTTGATTAGCACTTAAATCGAACTTGCTATAAATCCCATCATAATTGCCGCGTGCATTCCCTTGACACTTGCTCCTATTGACGATCATCTGCATCATCCCCGAGAGAGCGCTCCGATTGTCATCCACATGAACTCTTTGGCAGAACGATAAGAAACCATTGTGATCTATGGACCGCAATCACAGGGTCACGTCAAAAAGGCCCTCCCTGGACTCCATCACTGCTGACCTTTCCTTCATGGTTTCAGCGATAAATCAATTTGCGCCGCTTGTAAGGAGGCACCGAGAGCTCATTAGGGATGTTCGTATAAGGACTTAAGCCACCCACTCCACTCTAGTCCTCCCTATTAACCTCTTGCCCGTTTGTTTATCGCCGCGCCCTTGTTAAAGTGATGGGGTGAACCAAGCCAGAAAACCTCTTATCTGTCTCCATTCATTTGGTCAATTAGTCCAATAATTTACTGGCTTTTTAAGGCAACACCTAGTTTCAGGTTAGCGCTTCTAGAGGCCGCAGGCATCACTGCACTGTTGCAAAAATGCCTGTACTAACGGCAAATTATGTGGCAAATAAGCTGCGGTTCCACAAAACACGCTTGTATAGTATCCTGCACACCTCGGTCTAAGTACTCGCCTTGTCACGTATCTACTTTATCCAGTAGATGCGAGGGCAGTACAAGACTGCTTTGTTGTGGGCAGTGCTCCCACAGATGAACACGCTGGAATACACATTACTGAAGGAAAAAGAGAGCGGCATGAAAAGTTCTGTAAGTTGACATATGCAGCTTTTTGGTGGGGTTGATAGAATTATTCAGAGGTGCCAAGGCAAACACCAGAGCAGGGGCCTCCAACAGGCGGCACGCGGGCCACTTCCGGCCCGGCCCGCATGATGATTCAATCCGGTCCACGTTTTGTAGAGCACACACTACTGAGTATATATAAATAAATTTAAAAAAGTAAGTCTCTAGCCCATTCCTGTACAGTAATTTGAAAAAAATAATAACCAGAATGCTCACTACAGCCCTCGGAGGAAGCTTAATTTTTTTTTTAAAGAAAAGAATTCCATCCGTGTCCAGCAGAGGGCACTGACATAATGAGAGATCAGGAAAAAACACTCATTATAGCCTTTGTAGCACTTTGAGAAAGTGTGACACAGGCTGTTAAAGTCCAATACAAGTGGAAGCTGTTTGTATGAGTCCTGTCAGGCTCATTATTATCATCATCTATGGAAAAACAAAAGTTTCCTCAATAGTGTTTTCCCTATTAAAACAAATTTTACTGGAGCTTTTGTTTAGAGACCCCAGCAATACAATATATTTTGGCCCTCAGGGAAATACTTGGAGACCCCTACTAGAGGAAAGAAGCAGCGAAAAGAAGGTAAGCCACATGCTAATGTTATGCTAACATCAGCTTAAGTTTTGCAATCAATGCTATCATTGGCAAAATCACCCTTTTCAACAGTGGTATGATGGCCAGAAGTCTGTTCACGTCACATAAGTCTCAGCTCAACGAGCTTTGACCACTGCCTGTGATTGGTCCCAAAACTTATGCCTGGTCAGCCCGGATTAGTCCTGGCGCGGGCAGTTGGGACGCTCGCCTTACCGGGTACACCAGGCACTGCTCGGCTGGGTACATAGAGCCTATTCCGGAAGTTCCCACCCCTTCCCTCCTATTAGTTAACATGGGACTGGAGAAGTCCAGATAAAATCAGTTACTAGATGAATATAAAGCGTATTGATGTTGCTAGCATTTTGCCTCTCCCAGTATATTCCTATAGCTCCAACTGGGGTGAAGTTAGAAGCGACCAAGCTCTTCCACGGGCATGCACACAGACCAGCCAGGTATGTATAAAGTTGTCTAAGTTCAGGTAAGAACATATCTCATATTGCCTATGTAGCAATCTGATACAATATATTTAAATAATAAATATTTTTTTCAGCATCAAACTTTATAAAGTAAAGTGAAAGCCATACTAAAAACAGTAGCTAGTAGCTGATGGCAAGATATGTTCTGTAGCTGATGCAGATTGAGCAAATAAATGACATGAACATGTCCAGAGAAGGCGTCTGACTCGATTAACTAAATACATGCAAGAACCATCTCATGACAGTAGCAGGTGACACGCAAGCTGTGAGCGGTTGAGAATGAGGCAGATGGAATATGCAAGCTTACTTCTAAGACAAAACAACACTCTGAATATTTGTGTGTGTCTAAAGTGCAATTACTTGAGCTCTGTTTTGTTGCACTATGGCCCATCCTTTTCCCAGAGGTACCTTTACTCCAGCATTAATGGACTCCTCTCTGTTCACGGTGGAAAGTTACGATCATAGAAAATGCAGTCTGTTTTATGCCGTAAGAAAATCAAGCGCAGTTCCCAAAGCGGTTATTGATTTGAATAAGAGACTGTAAACTGGTTATATTGGTCTGGAAACATTTTCAATTGATTGTCAAAGCCTGAGTTCAACTGCGGACTTATATTTCATAGTAATGTGACTAGCCCTATAGTCATTAGGAAAAATAGTCAGTATTTTCTTAGTAATAACATGGAAGCAGGGCTCAAAGAAAAGTCTTTCAGTATCTCATATTCAAATGCTTTTTCCATCCTATTATGCGCTATAAAACTAAGTGCAACCTGTTATTTTTACAGAATGAATGTTGCTGTGCTAGTGGTAACAACAGCAGTAATCGAAACAACACTTAACACAGAGGTATGCAGCCTTTTCTTACGTTGAATGAAGTACATTCTTTCATCTGGAGAAGTATCTGTCCTTGTAGCACAATAATAAATACTTGTAATTTATTGTGGCAAACAGTTGAAGGGGTGATTGTAATGGTGGGATTCAAAGGTTTCTATGTATGCACTTTCTAAAACTCTACTTAAGTCTGTATTGGCTTTTAATTCAGCTTCTTTATGTGTTTTTGTAATGATGTGAGTCAGTAAAAGTATTTGAAAGTATATGAAAAACGTTCTTGACAAACTGAAGTCGTTTAAAAGTGCAAAAACTTGGTGGATAGTGAGCAGGACAGACCGACCCATTATGACCAAACATGAAGTGATCTACAGGGACTCAATTTTTTGTTTTGCCAAATAATCGAGCCATTTGCATTCATGACTGGAGAGCGGCAGAAATCTCGGCTCGTGCCCAGTTTTTCCGAGGCAAAGACGCGATGATACAAAGGGTGATAATGGGCCGCTCAAAAGCAGTTGGTGGCTCTGCTGGGATCTGCGCTCATCTGCGTCACTGGGGTTTGGACCAATATGGCCACTCCAAAATTAAATCTGCCGTCTTCGCTCCAGCAAACACAATGGCGGTCGATGCAATAACAGAGAAGACGTCAAGAGACTGTCCTTTTTTTGGGGGGGGGGGGGGGGTCATCTATACAAACAATTGACTTTATGACAAAAGTATGATGCATGAAAGGTTGTTCTAAATTCATTATGAAACTGCTCTTGTGTTGTTTCCATAGTTGATCGATTGACAGGACTGGGTACCGTTATCGGGGGGAGAAAAAAAAAAGACTTAGATACTAGTGGTATTGAAGAATAAGTATCGACAGCAGGTACCAAAAAGAAAATCTTTATATTCAAGCTTTGATGCTGTTGGTCATCAAAGTTTAACAATTTGGGGAAAAACAAAAACATGGGGAAAAAAGAAAAAAGGGGGGGGATGAATAGAGTTGGGGGTGGGTGAAAAATAATGGGGATAAAAAAAAATTAAAAAAAAGGGGAAAATGTGGGATTTTTTTTGTTAGTTTTGGGAAAATTGGGGAAGAAACATTTAAAAAACTTGGGGAAATGTAGGGAAAAAATATGAAACATTTGAGAATAAAAGCGGAAAAAATTGGTGTTTTTCTCCGCCATTTTGTAGTTTGATGTTTCTTTGTTGTCTCACCTAAAACAAATGATACAGATGCAAAATAAATGAAATGGAAGGAAGAGGAATAAATCAACATTGTTAATGTTTTATGATTCTAAAAGAGATTAATAATAAAACTGCCAAATATTTTAGTATAGGTATCGAAAAAAATATCGTTCAGGTGTCGGTATCGAAGACTAAGTATCGTTAAAGTACCGGTATCCAGCCCTAATATTGACGGTCCTAAAAATTGTGTTTTTGTTTTTTGCACATTTGGCACAGAATAAAACTGCCATTTGAAATCAATTACAGTTGTTTACAGTAGCCAGTTTGACCAACATTGAGCAGCCTTGATTTTTCGAAGTGTTTACTTGGTTCAGAGAGTTCTTCTGATCCATCGTTTCACTGTCTAGAAGTGACTGTCATGTGGACACACTCACACTTCCTCACCGCTGAGTGTTTTTTTTTCTTCTTATTGTTTGTGCAGCAGAGTTGAGTCCAGTTGCTGGAGTCAGCGCGGCTCTCGTCAGCTGCTGGCAGGAGGACGAGCGGGCGGTCCATCCTGTGGCGACACCCCGGGTCGTTTTGGTTTGAAGTTTAATGATGCCAGCTGCCAGCTCCGCCAGGCTGTGAGCACTAACGAGCTGGCACAGGCGCAGACTGGGCCACAACGCCGGCACCTGGAAATGTAGCGCACGTTTGAGGGGGCGGGGCTCCGGCGGGACTGTCAGGGCCCACTGTAGACCCGGGACAGCACCACGAGGCCTGTGTCTCTTTGATGACTGCCCCAATTTCCATATTTCATTACGCACCGCTGACTGACAAGGCCCAGCCAGATGTTCTATTTTCAGCTATTTAAATTTTGACCTGCTTTCCCTACCATGACAGAGATGGGGGGGTAGATCTCACAAAGACAGATGCCAAGGCTGATGGGAACTTGGATCTGACACATCTCGTAATTTATGTTGTGTCTTCCCATCCTCAAAGTGTTAGGACAAGAATTACATTTTTACTGTCGCTCTTGAACTTCAAACATATGCCTGACAGTGTGACGGCGGCGCGCACAAGGACGCTTTAATCAGATGCAACGCTTGTTTTTTGGGATCCGAGCCGCAGACCTTGTATTTATGATGCAGTGTCGGCGAGCTTCCGGCGCTCAATGGGCTCCTAACTGAGTGATACATGTCCGGGAACGCCACATAAAGCAGCTCGCAGCCGCACTGTCCCTGAGACTTCGCCGGTGATTCATTCGGCTGGTATTCCTCCTGAAACGCTTGTTAAATTGCCGCGTTCTAACTCAATCCCTCATGCAAAAATACATCGACAACCATGACCTTTTTGTGCATCTGCCGCAAATGGCACTTTGTCATCGCAAGTGAGCCGGCTCAAGGATCTATGTGATTTTGTGGGAATAAAACTTTGGCGACAAACTCTTTCTTGTTCTGTTCCAGTGTGTCAGTCCATGTTTGGCCTTCGCGGAAAAGGGAATGTAACGGCCCTTGAAAAATGAGGACATGAACAAAAAATGTTCATGAGGTGGAAAACAGCGGTCCAACACTGTTCCCATGTAGTGATGTTAAAGAATAATGTCACTTCATTGTCTTTTGGTTCATTAAAAGTTACATATCATGCATAAGTAAAGCTTGAAAATATTTGTACGGGTTCCTCCGAATTAATATATGTTTTAAAATTTGGAAAAAAATGTCTATGTAAAGAAATCCCTGTTAAGAGGGAGAAGGTGCACTGCATGGACAAGAGCACCATCTACAGGCAGTTGTGAGAATGACATGAATGAAACAGTGGATGGAAAAGCGATCACTTTTGACAAACGACATGCTGGCAAATCATGTTGCCGTGATAAACAAACTTTTGAGCGCAGAAAAGGTAATGGATTAAGGTCTTGGGCAGCTTTGTGTTCCCTCAAAGGTGCAACAAAATCCAAAAAAAGATCAGAGCACTCAATCAGGAACAGGATAACTCAAAATGGCGTGAAGCACTCATACTGTGTGGTGGATGTTTTTGATGAAGGGAAAACCTTATTTAAAACATAGAAAGTAAACAGTAAAAAAAAAGATGCTAGAAATCATTATCCACCATCCATGGACTTGTTTGTGTTTCTGTATCTCTGCTACAGTCTGTACTCCTTATCCGCGGTTAAAACTCCGACCCACACCTCAGTATCACCTCAGTAAATAGATTTGCTCAAAGTTTCAAGGGAAAGACCATCCAGATTCCCCTATATTTCTTTATAGTCTATGCCGTTTTTTGCACATGAAATAGCCGTGGCTGCAGCTTAGCATGAACTCCTTTTTATTTGAAACGGAATGAAGTGGCTCTTTTGTTGTTGAAGGTTGGAGACCCCTTTAGACACATTCATCACAATTGTACAGATCCTGTCTTTGGTCAAATTCTCTTTATTGTACAGAATAGCATGGTTACAGGCTGTTCTCATTATTCCTTTCAGTTTAAACCGCTTCCCTTTTCACTGCCATAATAAGAGTGCAATTTCGCCCTCAGCTGGCTGTTTCTAACATCTACTACATACGTTTTAAAATATCTTTCCAATTGGTATTTTCTAAAATCAAAAACATTTTAAAGTGAACTACTAACTGGCTGATCTGTGGCTGCCAATCTTTAAAGGAACAGGCCACCGTTTTTACATACTGAGATATGTTCTTACCTGAACTTAGACGAGTTGATAGGTAGCTGTCTGGACTTTGTGCGTGCGCTCAGTCACGCAAAACGACCAAAGATGTTGCTAGCATTTGGACTCTCCCAGTGTATTCCTATAGCTCCAACCGGTTTGAAGCTAGAAGGGACCAAGCTCTTCCACGGGCATGCACAGAGACCAGACAGGTACGTATCAACTCGTCTAAGCTTAGGTAAGAACATATAAAAAAACCTGTTCCTTTAAACACAGTAGCAACAGCACATTTATTCAAACAACATTGTTGGAGTTGGGATCAAACCGCTACTGCATGGGACAGTTGCAGTGTTCTCCCTGACCTCACCTCGAAAAGTAGCAGATGATTTAAGGGACAAAGTCTATGCCCCGCTCTGTGAAGGTTTTCTGTGTGCGGAAACGGAAAGGGTGTTTTATTCATTACTCAACATGGATCACAGCAGGAGGGGAACAGCAACGCATCCGCCACTGTCTGCAAATGTGTCTGATGGAGGGGAAAACATAGGTAATTGAGAGGTAACTATGCATCAGGCACTTTTCAAAACAATTTGAAAGGAGGTGTTACAAAATGTCTGTGTCTGATGCATTTAATCAACTCGTGAACAAATGACTCTTGATTGTGATACTTATAGGCAAGTATCACATACCTAATCAAACCTATGCCTATGTTTTATTGTTTGTGTACACAAATAGATAAGAGCTTTTAGTCACTGTATGACACAAAACTGAGAGGGTATTTGAGACACTGACAAATGATCAAGCTGTATCATGATTTTTCTACAGCTTTACTTCAAGTCCACCCCAAACTCAGATTTGAGCTGCTAGAGTTATAATGATAACAGTAATGCATTGGTTTTATATAGCGCTTTTCTGGACACTCAAAGACGCTTTACATTGCACTATTCGTTTACTCCATACTCGGTGGTGGTCCTTCCTTCCTGGTGGTCCTAAACGGTCTCCCATCCAAGTCCTGCCTGGCCCTTCCCTGCTTAGCTTCCAAGGTCTGACGGGATTGGGCAGAGCAAAGGCAGTATGGAGTTTAGGCAAATGAAGTATCCAGGCAAACATAATGTCCAAATGATGTACTTTCTCAAGTATAATTATATCCAAATTTACAGCGAGTCAAATCAACTTCAAAATCTTTGCTATTACGGTCTGAAAGGTATGGTAAGGTATTGTCTTTCATGTGTGCTGTACGTCTCCAGACCTTTTAAGTGTAACGCATGTCTCTAAAGCTGCCAAGCCCAGGCTTAAAGTCCCTGACATCACTCGTGGGGAAAAGCTGTTAAATAAAAATGCTGCGGAGATAGCAAGAATTTCACAAATGATTAAAAGCAATAAATCCGGGGAGCTAAATGTCATCCGTACCGCAGCATAATCACTGCTGCTGAACTTTCAAGATCACAGTGATAAAATTAAAATGCTACATATGAGAAAAGAGAAGCAGGGCATCATGGAGCTCGTGTTGGTGGAGGACATTGCAGGAAAGTCCCGCAATGTCCTCTAACATCATGGGTGTTCATTTTTGTGTGCTGTATGTCTTACATGCAGTTACATACAAAGACAACTCGCACCTTATTTCAAAACCCCACCGCTATTTAAGAACCTGTTTGAATAAGCTCAGTCATACGAGAGTTTTCTATGGCACACAAACGTTTTACAGCCGTTATCGGTACTGGGTTGTTTCAGTGTAGCTGCCGTTGGGACTCTCAAATTCTTACACTTGCACACTTTTATGTTTGTATCAATATAGAATACTAAATATTCACATTATGCCTCCATCCATAAATAGTTGTCACAGCAAAACTATTTTCAGGGACAATGTGTAAAAAAAAGAATATACACATGTGTGATATATTGTGGCTTCTTTGCAATGTGGATATTGAATCACTAAAAAGAACTAAACAATAATTTGGGGATCTATTGTTTGTGCGGCTCTATTTTATTGGCTATGAGGTAAACACAGTGACTACATCTGTTTATATTAGTAAATCCTTTCACTGTGCAGCTCACAGCGTTCGTAAACAGGATTTAGTGCATTTTGTCCACATGAAGAGTGTGACATCATCAATACATGACCTTTGCCGTGACCTTTACAAGGCAATTTGAAGCCTCGCACTTCGCCTCTCATCATTTTGCCCTCATTATTTTACTGTTGTAACTTTGCATTGTGGTTGGGAAATGCCTGGGGTCAGAGGTTGCAGGGGAGGGGAGGTTAGAGATGCAGGGCAGATCGGTTTTACAGTCACAGTTGTGTCCTTAGGGGATTGAACTCCGGTTGCTCCCGCTGTCAGTCAAAGACTGAACCACAGTGGCAGTTTGGCACCTGGGTGACAATTGGGACATAAATAAAATCTGACAAGCACAAGCTGCAATTGGCAACAGTCAGTCAGCATCTCTATTTCGTTGATAATATTGGTAATTTGTCACAGAAGTCATGAGGAAATATCTAAAAAGGTGGCACGGGGTGTGGCATAAACAAGGTATCGAATTCAATTTCCCAGCCAGGGTTGGTTTAATCCAGGTTTCCACCATCAACCCAAAAAGAAATAAAAAAACAAAACAAAACAAATGCATTGTTTTTTTGGAATTTCCCTATGATAGGGAACAATAAATAAGTGTCCATTTTCCATCCATTTTCTTCCGCTTTATCCGGGACCGGGTCGCGGAGGCAGCACTCTCAGCAGAGATGTCCAGACTTCCCGATCCATGCACACCTCCTCCAGCTGTTTTGGGGGGACCCCGAGACAACACCAGGCCAGCTCAGAGACAAAACCCCTTCAGCGTGTCCTGGGCCTTCCACAAGGCCTCCTCCCAATAGGACAGGCCTGGAACACCTTCCGAGGGAGGCAACCAGGACCAGGATCCGAGACAGATGCCCGAGCCACCTCAGCTGCTCCTTTCGATGTGAAGGAGCAGTGACTCTACTCTGAGCTCCTCCCTGGTGACTGAGCTCCTCACACTATCTTGAAGGGTGCGCCCAGCCACCCTCTGAAGGAAACTCATTTCAGCCGCTTGTATCTTGTCCTTTTGGTCATTTCCCAAATCTCATGACCATATTCAAAAAAATACTTTTTGTAAAAGAGTGGTGCGCACTGAATGGGTGCTGCTGCCGGATGCTCTCTCATCGAATGCAATTTCTCCATCTGTGAGATCAATAAAGTATCATCTTATCTTATCTTATCTTAAATGTGCGACAGTCTTCACAGAAAGGTTACTTTAACCGAATTAGCAGATAGTATAATGCATTGCTTGATGTACATGTTTTTTTCTCCGCTAAAGCTTTATAAAAGTCAGCATTAAAAGGTACAGTTCAATTACTGGTAGCCTACTTTGATTTTTATGCACTGAACTCAAATTAAAATCAAAAACTTTTATTTGTTGTAGCATTCAGAGTTACAAAACCAGTAAGAACAGCGGGTAGAAAAAGTTGTCAGAAATAGACAGAAAACCTTGACCATTAAATAGTCATTTGTATTGTAAAGAGTTGTAAACAATCAAGAAAACTTCAGATGTGGACTACCTTTAACCCAGTGTTTTTCAACCACTGTGCCGTGGCACACTAGTGTGCCATGAGATGTTGTCTGGTGTGCCTTGGGAAATTATCCAATTTCCCCTAGTTGGCTTTTTTGAAAACAAATGCTTTATTATCCGCAAATAATGTACCGTTTTCGAGTGTCTGTGCTGTCTAGTCATCGGCAGAGTAACCATATAATACTCTTCCATATCAGGTAGTTAATTTCTTTGAGACAAGAGATTTAGTGATGCAATGAGGCATTGTGGCTAGCGAGATTATACGGTGTTCCTATTCAGGACACTTTGATGAGAATGACTGACTATAGGCTACAGAGTTACATTTTTTAAACATGTTCTGCTGGTGGTGTGCCTTGTGATTTTTTCAATGAAAAACATGTGCCTTGGCTCAAAAAGGTTGAAAAACACTGCGTTTAACCAACAAAATAGCACATAACAATTCTAGGCTACCTTAAATGCATCATAAGTCTGTACAGTCATCCAACAGCAGACTTGTCCAGGACACATTTTGTTGTTTTCAATGATATCCGTTTCTTGTGACGGCAGTTTCCTCTGCAAATATAACTGTCCTTCCTCACAGTGGGTCACTTACTTTCAATTTGTTCTCAATAAGGAGAAAATTACAGGCTACACAGGCAGCTCGGTGCCAACAGACACTTTGTAAAATGGGTATTGTTCAAACCGAAGCTGTTATTTTGTCGCCATAAAAACAGTGGTGACATGTGAAGAGGGGCTCCTTCAGAAACAATTCAAAAACACAGACCTCAAATGATGCATTATGGCAGCCTAGTGTAGTTAATTTTGATTTCGACAGGAGGGAGAATTGAGACTCTCCATTTCTGGAAAGGGGTTGTTTTAAGATGTGCGCGCCTCTATTCAAATACGCAGGTCTCCTTGACATTTGCAGCAGCGCATCGACTGCTCATCCCCGTCACATTCCTCAGAGCAGCACAAGGCACACCGCGCTCTGCTGACATTTACAAACCCATCTGTGTGAGGGCAATTGTATTCTATATGCAGAAACTCCCTTTGTTTTTGTCTTAAGAGGCAGAACTAAAGCTGCCAATTGAAGAGTTATTTTCTACGACAGTTGCTGTGAAACGCAGGGTCTTCAGGTGGGAACCTAATTCATTTTATACTTCAGAATCTGTATTTTGGTTTGCACCCAGATGGGACAGTTTAGCCCAATCCCAGTCCAGTTTTTGATTTTTTTTAGACCCTAGTTTAGTCCTGAGGTAATCCCTGTATAGTACTTGGCAGATAAAATGTTTTAATATAGGCTACTTGGTGTAAATTGTTCTAGTATTTAAAGGAACAGGCCACTGTTTTTCCATACTGAGATATGTTCTTACCTGAGCTTAGACTAGTTGATACGTACCTGTCTGGTCTTTGTGCGTGCCCTCAGTCACGCAAAACGACCAAAGATGTTGTTAGCGAGACCAGACCGGTATGTATCAACTCATCTAAACTCAGGTAAGAACATATCACAGTATGGAAGAACTGTGTGCCCTCAGTCATGCAAAACGACCAAAGATGTTGTTAGCATTCGGCCTCTCCCAGTGTATTCTTTTAGCTCCAAACAAGGTTAAGTTGGAAGCGACCAAGCTCTTGCACGGGCACACACACAGACCAGACAGGTACGTATCAACTCGTATGTATGGAAAAACGGTGGCCTGTTCCTTTAGAGGACGCCATTTTTAAGTCTAGCATTTCTTTAGGTCTTTTGTGGGTGTTTATGGCAATGTTGCATTGAAGCAATGCTACAAAGGACTGTTGCAAGCTCACTTTTGACTTTAATGATAAATTAGTGTAAATATATATATTTTTTATTTCTTCTGTCCTAAAGAAAAGAAAAATTAATTGAGGCTTAAAAATCAATTAAGATTCGCTTGGACATCTTTACCTGGCAATTACACTGTATTATAGGCATATCATGGTAATAAGTGAAGCTCCCAACGGATAAATAAATGTGAGGTTATGTATGAGCATTGGGTGTTTTTGTTTTTAAAGGAATTGGGCCCAGGATAAAAGGTTGTGAAAAGCAGGGAGAGATATTCATCAATTTTGTCAGAGCCCGGATTCAACCCACAACACTGAGGACAGAACAGTTTTCCGGGTGTCCATCAGTTTTGGGGAATCGACTGTTGTGGATTCTGTATTGGGGCGTTTCATAATTACCCAAGGTGGTAAAACGTACAAGTAAACCACATTAAAAAACATTTAGCCCATTGATATCCATTGCCACTAGAGGGAGCTCATTGTTCAGGTGCAACAACTTCATGATAAAGGCTTTGGATTTGAGCCAAGACTAGAATAGTGGCAGACAGTCCACAGGCAGCTGGGTGAAAGCAGGGCATGGGTGATATGAGGTAAGCGACAATAAAAGCAACAGATGCAACTGTAAACAGATACACGTTCATGCAGGGGTTAAAGAAAACGTTCAAAATGAAGTTGAAATTAAAATAATGAACATGGGTCAACTTAAGTGAGGTCACAACGTTAACTTTATTAACAAACTCCCAAATAAAAGATGAGAGACAGCACGTCAATGAGAATGCTTGACCTTATATTAAATAACCATATTTGTGCGGTTTTGCTCATAGATGATTCAGAAGAGGCTTAGGATCTGTGCGGATTTGCCATTCAGAGTTAGAAGTTTGTAGAAGTCCAGTTTTGGTCCAGGTTATACCATTTAGAAGTCTGGGCCGTTCTTCTCCAGTTTACTGTAATCCATGTTGACAGCAAAAAGCTATAAAAGATTTAAAAAAATATTTGTCAAAACATTATAAGCTGAAGCATCTAAGGGCCTAAATTTGTCAACAGCTAATATTCTGCGCAATTGCTTCAGGAGCTTACACCAATTAATTACTTTATCAGATTTGTTTCTTTGAGTCAGCTTTAACAAGATTAGGCAGCTTGATCACTCAACCTCCTAATCCATGGCACAAAAGTTAATTCGTCAAAGGCTATTATCTCAAGACTGCCTATGATTGTAATTTGTAACCTAAAAATAGCACAAATAAAACCATACCTTGTACTGGTACTGTGGGCTGAGTTTATTCCAAGGCTCGGGGTTGTTCTTGCGATCCCAGCTATACGGAGAGAGAAAAGGTCAGTAATTAAACTTAAGTGGAAGTTAGATGACATTATTATGATAGCGTTTAGAGCATTACCTGACTTCAGGGTTCCTCAGGCCCAGACGAGCGAGGTAAATCATGGACATGGCAGTGCCACCTCCGATGAAGAACAACAGAGGGATGAGCTAAAGAAACATAAGAACCGCAATAAAAAAAATTAACATCACCAAACTTGAGACACCCAGGCTGCTTCATTATTCAATATTTGGTGAAACCTATAACTTTCTACGTGATGGGAGTTAAAGATGAATGCAAATATTACTGGACTTATTTTTCACTCCAGTCATACATGTATGATAGGCTACTCCAAAATGAGTTTAAAGATGGATAGAACAATTGTCAGTCAAATTATAATGTCGGCAACAAACTAATACTGTTGTTTTTTTTCTTTACGTATTTTACGTATTTTTTCTTTACGTATTTCTTTACGCAATTGCTAGTTAGCCACCTACTTGCTAACTAGTCGCAACAGCAGCCCCTCAAACACATGACATTTGCTGTCCTCAACTGACTCCAAGCTCCCAACTATCAAGGCTACAGCCCCACATGGCGATAAGATTACATATGTTTTAATTTGAGATATTTCCAATACGTAGAAACAATACTTGAGCCTCAAGATGTACCAAAGTCAGTGCGGTCAAAGTAGGAACTAGCATCACCCGCAGCTAACTAGTGACAGTGATGCTATGCTAAGTTAGCTACAAATATGTTACCAATCGTGAAAAGTGTCGGTTAAGATATGTTTCTGTACATTTCGTTTATGTAATCGGGTTTTACTTACAGCTGGATGGCTCTTCAGTTGTTTGCGGACCAGAGCCAACATTTTGACTCGTGTCGAAGAGAGATTTATCGGAATTTGTACAGAACTAAACGGATTATCGAGAGCGGAGCCAAATGCGTCACTGTTTATGGGAGGAAACCACGAGCGGAGGCAGAAAAAGACCTCAACAAGCCGACTTAGTATGCCAACCATGCTGCCTGAACGCTTTTCTCAGCAAATAATCAATGGAATAAATGACAAGAAACATTAAATTAAATTAATAGCCCCAATTCCAATTACATAAGTACTTTTATACGGTTTTTATTCATTCTGTGGCTATAATACACAGCTTTTATTCTGCTTTGGTTGTTCTGTGAAAATATTTTACGCAGGCAGCTATTTGAAGGCCAAATTTGGCTCAAAACAAATACCTGAGCACAGCTGTTTGATAAGACAAGATAAGATAAAATAAGCCTTTATTGATCTCATAATTGACTAGGAGGAACAACGAGAAATTCAAGCGATTATAGAATATGGTGAAAAAGTTCATTTCTGTAATTCAACTTAAAATGTGAAACTAATATATGATGGGGTGTTACGGAAGACCAGATGCTTCAACCAGAGGAATATGTCATTTGAAGCCCATGTCCAGGATCCGCCTGTGTGTGGAGGCTCTTGATGCACTGACTTCCTTGTAAAGGTCCCCCCACATTTTTGAATGGCCTTTTCCTGACAGTCCTCTCCAGTCTGCACTCATTATACAGTATATACAGTCTATGGGTCATCCCTGTGGCTTGTGCCCCTTTTTCTTCCACACTTTTCCCTTCCACTTAACTCTCTATTAATGTGCTTTGATACAGCACTTTGAGAACATCCAACTTCTTTTGCTTTTACCTTTTGAGGCTTTCCCTCCTTATGGAGGGTGTCAATTATGATTGTCAGCACAACTGTCAGGTCAGCAGTCTTCCCCATGATGGTGAATTCTACTGAACCAGACTGAGAGACCTTTAAAAGTCTCAGGGGCCCTTTGCAGGTGTTTTGGATGAATTAGCTGATAAACAAACAAAGGCTTGACATATGTCACTTTGCATGTCATGAGTCTATATCTTATATTAGTTTCACATTTTAAGTTGTACTACAGATATAAAGGAACTTTTTCACATTATTCTAATTTTCCCAGTTTTACCTGTACATTCTGTTTCCACGAGTTATTTCCACATGCAGATGGTAGGCTACAAGCTTGTTTTTGTCTGTTCAAGTATCTTAACATAAAATATAGATTTTGAGTATTGTTTTCTCATTTACACTATGCTGCTGTGACTTAACACACAAATTCATGTTTTGAGGTGTGCATTTTGTGCAATCATCATGCAATCCCTCCAATCAACACCGGGGATACTTCACAAATATGTAAGAAAAGTTTCTCAGTTTTACCGCCTTATAAGATAAATGGCACACAGTAGGCCCATGTTGAGTTTTGTTAAGACCAGATTTTCTGAAAGAAGAAAAATGCATGTAACGACCAGAAGATACTGCCCATAAGATTGCAAGAAATAGCCTTATTTGCTTGAAAAGTAGCCGTAATATTCATGCTTCTTGTCAAAATATGATTCAGCAAAATCTACTGTGACAGAGTGCCTGATGATGCTCTTTTCATCTCAAGTTCGAGCAATGGCCCAATACCTTTTTTTTTTTCAGTATATTTGTATATTTATGTAACCTGGCTAACGCCATGCTGCTGTGTGCGCTCGAATCATTTTGAACTGCACAACAAATAAATATAATACACAAATAACATAAATATCACTTGTGATTTTAGTCTGGTGTTAGCCAGGCTAATATTTATGTATATTATATATATATATATTCAGACTAGTTTTCATGCATTTCTGTGACAGTGACGCTTAAAACGCAGGTAGAAAGTCATCCCTGTTAAGATTTGAGATGTTAAAAAATGTGTTTTTAGGAATTAGTTGAAGTTAGTACTACCATTTAATTTACTCGTTCCCTTTGCATTATGTAACAATATTTGTGACAAAAATAAATCAGGTATAGGTTCTTTAATATTAAAGCAATTTGTAAATAAAATGACACAATGAGCAACATACAGTCTCCATCTATATTTTATAAATGACATTGTTGTAAATGACTGACAGTTATACACATGAAATATTTGTAAACAGTTCATAACAACTGTAGGCCTCAAAGCACATTCATTAATTCAAATGCTGGAAATTTTTTTTTTTTTTTAGGCCATTTTGGTTTAATATCAGCTTTACTGAGGTGAGCTGGTAGTAGAAAAAAAAGTTTAATCAGTTACAGTATCTTCTGTTGTGTCATGCAGTCAGTCCTTGAGAAATGTAGGCTATAGTCCTATCTAGTGTTACTGGCTCAAAGTTTTTAAGACATGATCCCAAGTTAAAAATGTCCTTCCAACAGCAGCCGAACAAAAAGGTAGCTTTCAAATCGAGAGCTTCCACATTTTTACACAGCTGAGCTCAAATCTGACCAAATACAGTCGTCTTGTTGTTTGTTCACGGGGTATAGGAGTGCTTAATGCTTCTTGGGACCCTTGCCAAATTTAGCATCCAAGCCGAGACCTGAAAAAAAATGAAAGATGGGTTTAAGTAACAAAAGAAAGCTCTAGCAGGTAAGAAAAGTTTCCGTATGGATTTCTCACAGCTCAGAAACATTGTCAGTAACTGGCGTTTTTCACTGTGTTTTGCTGAATCCCCTCAAGCTATATTCAGACTGCATTATTTACCAGTGGCAAATGGATTGTGTGGGAAGCATAAGTATTCCCCAAACAGAGACCTAATTGTTATAACAAACACAAACAGAAACAGTCACAGTTTACAGAAGTTAACAGCTGTATTTTCTCATGCCGTCTAATCCACAGTCGTTTACAGTAGGACAAACGAAATGCAAGAAGTTAAACATGTGACAAACTTGATGTATGAAGTGTGCTTTTATAATTTCTCATGTATATTATATAACTGCATATTGTGGTATGACAGTTGCTTGTGTGTGTAATATTTTATTTATCCACATTTGCCGATGCATCGTTTTTCAATTTTATTCATGCCTCACCTAAGAAGACGAGGATGGTCCCGACCCACTGCATGGAGCTCAGGACGTTTCCAAACAGGATGACGGAGCCGAGGATGGTGAAGAACTTTCTTGTGGTGGTTACAATGGAGCAGGTCAGAGGGCCAAAGTAGACCACTGTCATAAAGATGAAGGTCTAGAAGAGGCAGAAGTACAAGTTTATATGAACAGTATGTATGTCTGTAAAAATGGTGGGACTTGATTACAATTTTTAATCAAGTCAGCAATGGCCTTTGTAATTAATCAATCAATCGCTTTTAAGCATTGTTTATGTAGGAGTTGTATTAACCTCTGCACCCCCGCCTTAGCCAAGCACATTTTCTCCAATACGGCTTTACCCAAATCTAAAAGCTTCTCAAGTGGAGTTAACAACCTTTGAAAGCTAAGGCTGACAAAACTGATCTAATATTTTAGCTCATGTTGTCGCTACATTGTCGTCACTTTTTTTGTCTTATTTTTGGTGCTTTTTCCTCACTGTTATATAGCCTGTTTTGCTGTTTTTTGTAGCTTTATTTATTTATTTGCATTTTTAATCACAATTTTTGTAACCGTTTTGTAGATTATTGTTATCACCGATTTGTCTCTTATTTGTTGAGTTTTTGTTGCTCTTTTGCTGCCTTTTTGCTGCGTTTTCATCCTCCTTTACATCTCGTTTTTGTTGCGTTTTCATCCTTGTTTTTTTTATTTATTTTTTTAGATTTGGATAAAGTCGAACTGGAGAAGATGTGTTTGGTTAAGGCGGGAGTTAAGAGGTTAAGGCGTTGTATTTCGTGGCCATACAGCCTTTACCCGTCAGACCTCGGAAGCTAAGCAAGGAAGGGCCTGGCCGGTACTTGGATGGGAGACCGACACCAGGAAGCCTAGCAAATGTAGTGAGTGGGTGAGTGAGTGGTTGGTGGTGGTCGGAGGAGCCGATGCCGCAGACTGGTTGCCTTGCTTCCCCAGGGCAGCTGTGGCTACAATAGTAGCTTACCACCACCAAGTATGGAGTGAATGAATAATGCCATGTAAAGCGACTTTGAGTGTCCAGAAAAGCACTATATAAAACCAATGCATTATTATTATTATTATTATTATTATTATTATTATTATTATTATAATAGTACAAAGAGGTATATTACAGATGCAATTCTTTGTATTTTCTTACATTTCTTTCAACCTTATTTTAAGTGGAGACCTGAGGCCTGTGCGATCATTTCAAACACTTCTAAAAACAATAAGATTTAGATATATTTTGGAGGATTATCTTTTTAAAAAGGTTTATTTAACTGTATGTATAAACAAGTTTGACAGTAATATTGCTTTTGGCTTTACAGAGTGTTCATCCCGAAGCAACGTCTTGCAGGAAAAAGGAAACTGAAAAAGTGTCTGTGCTTCTCAGTAAAAAATTGATCAGAATTAATAAAAATAAAAAAACTCCTGGCCCTGGTCTGTAATAATCTCTTCTGTCTTCATGCAGTGTTATCTCAGAAAATACTTAAATCAGAATCAGAATAGGTTTCATTGCCATTGTCAGTGAATTTTCTTTTTTTTGCTCACCTGACCCAATGCACTTGTCAGCCCAAAGAGAAGAATATTGTAGATAATGCTCGGGTGGCGCTCAGTGAAGCTGAAAAAGTCCCACACCTCACCTGTCCACAGCACAGCTACAAGAAAAGAATAAATAAAACACATACAGTTAAAACAGTTTTTCCATCCTCTCCATTCCTTCATGTTCAGTTATGAAATTGGAAATTGGAGACGTTTTGTGATCTACTAGCACCACCATGTGGCCAAACACCCGAATGACGCTTCACCTATACGGAAATCGGAAGCATAAGAATTCTGGTAACTGCAAAATTATCAAAGAGACCTGGCAAGCACTAAACAGGTATATTTCAGCTACCTGTCGACATCAAACTAAAACATGAGCAAAAAGTTTTACCGAGGTACAACTTTGTAAATTAAAGGTGTTGAAACTTGCAGGAGTAGATTACATTTACTAAAAGATAGGAGGCACAGCCAATTAGCTTGTTATATGAATGCTAACAGTCTCTTAGTTCTTATATTGGCTTTGACCTTTTGATCCTTATCTCGGCGCCCATTAGTGCCCAACCTCAGAAAACGGCTCATTATATTGCATTTGTTTTATGTGCCTTGTCTTTAGTGTATTATCGAAGTCTCCTCACAGCGCTGCACTTTTTATCCTTATCTTTTTAACGATACCATTGAACACTTTGCCTCCACTGAATTAATGAGTTTTTCCTCCTGAGAGACTTTAAGGGGCCTTGAATGCTGTTGCTTTGTATTTCTTGACTGCACTATATTTTGTTGTCAGCAGCAGTGTCACAGTTCTCATTTGCCATGTCTTTTTATGGCTTGTTACTGTTTGAAAAAGTTGGGTTTAGCCAAGACAACAACGCAATACAGTACACGAACTTAAAGTTGTGTTCAGAGTAGAAAAGTCAAAATGTCCCAAATTGTTGTTGCACTATGGGGTCACATGGTTCCGATTAGGTCGAAAGGTCCTCATGGATCTACAAATTGTTTTTTAATTTTTACTATTTAACTATTCATATACTTTAGCAAGCTGAATAAAAATGTAAAATAGTGACTATGTCTGTGAAAGGTGCTATACAAATAAAGTTCTTCCTTCCTTCTTCCATTTTATGTTGAAATAAATAATAATAATAATACATTATTATATTTATTATTAGAATATAGTGATTGGTAGAATATTATTTGACTTCTTTGTTTCTCACTTCCTGTGCTGACCACAATTTTTTTTTTTTTTTAATCACGGGAGGAAAAAGGTTGCAATATTTCATTTGGCTGCCTTTTGCTTTCTGTGCAGCTGTGACATTGTTTCAATAAGGTTCTGCAATGTCAAAAGTGCAATAATTTTTCACCAAGATTTTATACTGAAGATAGGAGAGTGTAATCACCAAGCAAAGCCCTCTCCAGCACACCCCAAAGATTCTCAATGGGGTTAAGATCTAGCAATGTGAGTCCTGATATTGTAATCTTGGAAAATGCTGAAATAATCTGGGACATAGTGTTGCCGAACCTTGACCAACTGCAACAACCCCAGATCATAACAGTGTGTCAGTTATGTGGAGAATGTGAACATGGTGATGTCCAACTAGTCATATGATCTTTAATTTTAGGTTTGTTTGTTTCCTGGTGCGATTGTTTTTTAGTCAAGCAGCTTGAAACCTGATCATTACTCCATTTGAGGCGGTGTCAAACTCATTCTTTGGCAGAGCCTCTCCACCTCAAGGTGAAGCAGCTCATTATTTCCGCAGTTCTGGCTGCAGCTTTAATAAACACTAATGTTGTTGGAGGAAATCCCCAGTTGTTCCTGGCGCTGCACTTTAATGTTTTTATTTATTTTATCCATTTGGCAGCAGTAGACCTACCGAGTCCAAGCACCAGAGTGGACCACAGATTTATATTCAGCATCATGTAGTTGGCCGTGGTCTGGAAACGAGCCTTCATGTGATCCTGAGCCACACCAGTCAGGCCGTCCAGCGTGAGAGAGACCAGCTGGGGGCACAAACAACACAGGACCATTAGGCCAATGCCAGAGGAGCAGTGAGGGATGGACAGGTTGCATGGGATTGCATTATCACATTCATTGTTGGGGGCAGGAGCCAGTGTTTCTGTTATGTTACATTACGTTTTTCAATTTTCCTAATCTAAAAGAAATAATCACAAATATTGATCCTGGCATTATTGTAATCATTCAACATTTTGGTTATAAACATCTGACATTTTGGCTGCTGCTAATTATATTGCACTCCAAAGAAGCAGAAAAAAATAAAAACACATTCAAGCACCTGATGATTTAAAAGCTTTGGATGGTAAGGGATCATATTTTGTATGAGAGACCAACATTGTGACATGGTAACATGTTAAAGGAACAGGCCACTCTTTTTTCCATACTGAGATATGTTCTTACCTGAGCTTAGACGAGTTGATACGTACCTGTCTGGTCTTTATGCGTACGCTCAGTCACGCAAAACGACCAAAGATGTTGTTAGCATTTGGCCTCTCCGAATGTGTTCCTATAGCTTCAAACGTGGGTGAAGTTGGAAGCGACCACACTCTTCAACGGGCACGCACAAAGACCAGACAGGTACGTATCAACTTGTCTAAGCTCAGGTAAGAACATATCTGAGTGTGGAAAAACGGTGGCCTGTTCCTTTAATATGTTAAGGGTTATTGAAAGCACATACCAAGAGGATTTCCCCAAACCCAAAGACATGGTCGTCTGCCACAGCGGAGGCCTTGTTGGGTTTGTAGAGAAACAGCGCCACACCAGTCACAATCAGCAGCACACACAGGTACTTAGCGAGGGGATACTTCTTTCGCAGTATCGTCACACCAAGGATCATAACTGCAACCAGACAAAGTACCGTTCAGATCACTGATGAAGAAAAATATGACTTTGCCTTGTATGTTCTTGTTAAAAAAATGTTTTACCGCTGATAAAGAGTAAACCCGAACCGCAAGGCTAATAGAACTTATGAATGGAACTCACCACTAAATCCAGAGACTTTCATAATACAGTATTTGGTCACAAAACATTTTACTTGATATAGGTGTTTGCAATTTTGTGCGAGTAAACAAGAAATTAGTGAAACAGCAGTGACCCCCTTTTGGATTTTGGATCGTCTTCACACACATATGAGCTACCCTGAGAGAGTAACATATGGATGGTGACAGCGTGTCTATCTACAGAAGCTGAGTGGCAAAGATAGCCTGCCTGTTCAAACATGACGGGCTGCAACATGTCCCATATGTCCCCACATACGCGCTGTGAAAAAGCAAAGTCTGTGCCGTCCTTGATCACACTAGAAAGACCGGCTTTTGCACACACACTACTATAGGCACAGATCACTGCAAATATTGACAAGTCACTCTTTAAATATAAGATTTGGAAATATGCAGTCTTTGAAACGATTGCTTTGTGTTCGGTAAATTTTGATATAAGTTAGTTCAGAACGAAGGTGGTTAGGATATGAATCTAGGATGCTTTTAGAATTTTTTTTTTATTACATTTTGGAAGATTGTGTCCATCCATCCATCCATCCATTTTCTTCCGCTTTATCCGGGGCCGGGTCGCGGGGGCAGCAGTCTCAGCAGAGATGCCCAAACTTCCCGATCCACACACACTTCCTCCAGCTGTTCTGGGGGGACCCCGAGGCGACACCAGGCCAGCTCGGAGACATAGTCCCACCACCGTGTCCTGGGTCTTCCACGAGGCCTTGTCCCACTAGGACATGCCTGGAACACCTCCCGCGGGAGGCGACCAGGAGGCATCCGAAACAGATGCCCGAGCCACCTCAGCTGGCTCCTTTCGACGTGGAGGAGCAGCGACTCTACTCCGAGCTCCTCCCGGGTAGCTGAGCTCCTCACCCGATCTCGAAGGGTGTGCCCAGCCACCCTGCGAAGGAAACTCATTTCGGCCGCTTGTATTCGCGATCTTGTCCTTTCGGTCATTACCCAAATCTCATGACCATAGGTGAGGGTGGGAACGTAGATCGATCGGTAAATCGAGAGCTTTGCCCTCCGACTCAGCTCCCTCTTCACCACGACAGACCGATACAGCGACCGCATCACTGCTGACGCTGCACCGATCCGTCTGTCGATCTCACGCTCCATCCGTCCCTCACTCGTGAACAAGACCCCGAGATACTTGAACTCCTCCACTTGAGGTAAGGACTCCCCACCGACCTGGAGAGGGGAAACCACCTTTTTCCGGTGGAGAACCATGGCCTCGGATTTGGAGGTGCTGATCCTCATCCCGGCCGCTACACACTCGGCTGCAAACCGCCCCAGTGCGTGCTGAAGGTCCTGGTTTGTTGAAGCCAACAGAACAACATCATCTGCAAACAGCAGAGATGAGACTCTGAGGCTCCCAAACCGGACACCCTCCGGCCCCTGGCTGCGCCGAGAAATTCTGTCCATAAAAGTAATGAACAGAACCGGTGACAAAGGGCAGCCCTGGCGGAGACCAACACGCACCGGGAACAGGTCTGACTTACTGCCGGCAATGCGAACCAAGCTCCTGCTGCGGTCATACAGGGAACGGACAGCCCTTAGCAGAGGGCCCCGGACCCCATACTCCCGGAGCACCCCCCACAGGGCACCACGAGGGACGCGGTCGAACGCTTTCTCCAAGTCCACAAAACACATGTGGACTGGTTGGGCGAACTCCCACGAACCCTCGAGCACCCGACGGAGGGTATAGAGCTGGTCCAGTGTGCCACGACCAGGACGAAAACCGCATTGTTCCTCCTGAATCAGAGGTTCAACTATCGGCCGGATCCTCCTCTCCAGCACCCTGGAGTAGACCTTACCGGGGAGGCTAAGGAGGGTGATTCCTCTGTAATTGGAACACACCCTCCGATCCCCCTTCTTAAAGAGAGGGACCACCACCCCGGTCTGCCAATCCAGGGGCACTGTCCCCGACCGCCACGCGATGTTGCAGAGACGTGTCAGCCAAGACAGTCCTACAACATCCAGAGACTTAAGGTACTCAGGGCGAATCTCATCCACCCCCGGAGCCTTGCCACCGAGGAGCTTTCTCACCACCTCGGTGACTTCAGCCCCGGTGATGGGCGAGCCCACCTCCAAGTCCCCAGCCTCTGCTTCCTCATCGGAAGACGTGACGGCGGGGTTGAGGAGGTCCTCGAAGTACTCCTTCCACCGTCCGACGACATCCCCAGTCGAGGTCAGCAGCCCCCCAACCGCACTGTACACAGTGTTGGTGAAGCACTGCTTCCCCCTCCTGAGGCGCCGGATGGTTTGCCAGAATTTCTTCGAGGCCGACCGATAGTCTTCCTCCATGGCCTCCCCGAACTCCTCCCAGACACGAGTTTTTGCCTCTGCGACCGCACGAGCTGCAGCACGCTTGGCCTGCCGGTACCTCTCAGCTGCCTCAGGAGTCCCACAAGACAACAAGGCCAGGTAGGACTCCTTCTTCAGCTTGACGGCATCCCTTACTTCCGGGCGCCACCACCGGGTTCGGGGATTGCCGCCGCGACAGGCACCAGAGACCTTACGGCCACAACTACGAGCAGCCGCATCAACAATGGAGGAGGAGAACAGAGTCCACTCGGACTCCATGTCCCCCGCCTCCCCCGACATCTGGGTGAAGCTCTTCCGGAGGTGGGAGTTGAAGACCCCACTGACAGAGGGATCCGCCAGTCGTTCCCAGCAGACCCTCACAACACGCTTGGGCCTGCCAGGTCTGACCGGCTTCCTCCCCTGCCAGCGGATCCAGCTCACCACCAGGTGGTGATCGGTTGACAGCTCCGCCCCTCTCTTCACCCGAGTGTCCGAGACACGCGGCCGGAGGTCAGATGACACAACTACAAAGTCGATCATCGACCTCCTGCCTAGGGTGTCCTGGTGCCACGTGCACTTATGGACACCCTTGTGCTCGAACATGGTGTTCGTTATGGACAAACCGTGACTAGCACAGAAGTCCAATAACAGAACACCACTCGGGTTCAGATCGGGGAGGCCGTTCCTCCCAATCACTCCCTCCCAGGTCTCACTGTCGGAAGATTGTGTCACTACCATGAAAAGCAGTAAGACACAAATAAGATGAATGAACAAATAATTTAAAGCATTTACCTGGTATAGGTTTACATGATTTCCCCAGCACCTACAAGAAATGAAATGCACTGTTTTTGTTGATCTAAAAAAATCTCATCTGAAAAGTGTAGACGACGGAAAACACTGCTCATGGACACTCACCTGTGTGGGGTAATTGACAAACACTAGGGCGGAGTTACTGGACACCATCGCCCCAACATAGGACAGAGAACACAATGCATAGATCCAGTTTTGTGTGAGATCTGGCTTTGGCCCCTCGAAAAAGTGTATCACTGTTAAAAGAAGAAGAGGATCAAATACAGTGATTGTTGACCAATCATGATAATTACATAGGTTGGGAGACTTACATATTCTTGCAAAAATAGCATTCATAATACATTGGATGAAAACTAAAGTTTGGGCAAATCTGAATTTTTCTCCATTGCCGTAGTCTCCTCTTGTGCTGAAAATGCAAAAAACAAGCTGTGACTTTATGATAACCTTCTATTCTAGTATATCTTTCCTTGAATTCCATATAACATGAGATCATTCTGCTACAATTACTCAGAAGTAGAAAGACAATGAAAATCTTTTTCCATCCACCTGGCTAATGACAGGTTCCAGTCCAGTTTTGACCTCTTGTCATGAATACAGCAACAAAGGCATAATTTGGTAGCATTTTACCCAGCGCTGTAATATGACGGTAATAACATGGCAATTATTGAAATTCTGCAAACAGGAGACACCCAAAATGTAATTCATTTTGAAATGAATGTTGATAATCCTAACCCTGTATGAAGACTAAACTACCAGAAAACCTGGTTAGTACTTTTGTGGTAATAATGTAAGCGGGTGAAGTGGCAGCGCGCAGTGTTTTTAACTTCAATAAAGAGATCTGCCCATTTTACCCAGCCTCTGCCTGTCTTTGTCACTCTCACGCTACAATAATATGGATATGATGGGGAAGTTAAAGTGTTTTTTAACAATTTTGCCTCCGTACTTTGGAAGAAGGACCTGTCGTTCTCCTCATACATGTGCGACGCGTGTCATTTGGATTTTGATACATTAAAAAGCCATATGTCTGAGTTTTTTATTACAAACACTGAAAGAGGAAGCCACTGAATTAAAATGTTAGTTCTGTTCCAAACTCATTCCAAACTTTCATAACATATTTGCAGTATCCCGAATACTTTCTTTTACAGGGATTAAAGAGACGGGTTTATAGGCACATTTCACAACTTGCAGGCCAGGGTCACTTTTCAGCATCACTTTCACTGTATAGAAAACTTGCCTGTAAGTTCATGAAAATGATACAAATGCATTTGATGTAGTTTTTACCCACAAATGTTTGAGTTTACAGAATGGGGGGGGCAAACACATGAGTTTACAGTATGGGAGGGCCAAACACATTTTGTTCCATTACTAGAAAAAGTCAGGTATAGCGCCTTTAAACGGGGCAATGTAAATGAAATACTTTAGGATTATTTTGGCTTTTCTGGTGAACACACAATGAAGGAATTCAATAAAACTGTGAAGTGAATCTGGAGCTGGAACATAATTGTATGTGACATGATTCAAGGTCAATGTCTTCAAGGGAGTGGTATGTTGGCATGGATAGAATATTAACTTCAAGACAATGGTATAATAGGCCTGTAATAGGTTTTGTCAAGAGGTCCACTTATGCATGTTACATCCAGTAAGTATATCCATTATCGTTCAATAAATGACAGAAAAACAACATATTTTAGGGCTCAACATTTATCATATGTACATTTTTCTAATGTAATACTCTATTTCTTATCCTAAGTAGGTTGTATTTAATTGTATTTCATGTTCATTGTGGAATATTTTAAGTACCGTGATTTTTAAGCTTTAGAGTTTGTTTCTTCAATAATATTGTTTATCGCGTTTTTTTCAAGGCTCAATATATCGAACCTCAAATTCTGCTATCATGACAGGCCAACCTATAATGTGTGGAAGATCTGTTACAAAAACATAAAAACACTCATAACTTTCTATAACAAAAAGCAGTCATCTGTCGGTCTGTCATGCTAATGACATCGACTTATCGTTCAATAAGTAACAGTTAACCGATGTATTTTTGGGCTCGATATTTATCGTAGATACATATATTAGTATTTCCCCCAATTTTTTCTGTGTAAAACTGAAAACTGAAGCAAATTGAGTTACATTATCACGTTTATTGCAGCATGTGTGGTATTTTAAGATATGATTATGAACTTTAATAACAAAGTTTTACTGTCATTTTTATGCCTGAGAGTTGACAGTATCTACTATCGTTAGAGTCAATATTATCGTTTATCGCGATACTTTCCTGCCTCAATATATCGAACTTTAAATTTGTTATCGTGACAGGCGTAGACATCTGGTTCACCCCATTCATACTACATTCAAGTAGTTATGCTGCAAGGAACTGGCAGCAGCAGCATACCAGATGGGTCAATCCCTGAAATGCAATATCCGGCACTCAGCCTTGACATTGTGAATATACAACAAGCAGCTGACCCCTTCCCATGAATACTGATTTACTAAAAAGAATGAAGTACATGTCCTTTTGCTAAAGTTTTCAGTATACAAAGAACTGCTCCATACATACATGTCATGACAGCGGCACGTCACGCACACTTACATTGTCTCCTGCAGGATCCCGTAGTAAAAGTAACAGACGAACACCCCCAGAAAACAGATGATGAATCGTATCCTCATATTGTCCCACATAGAGGAGTGTTTCCCTGCTGCTCCTTTGCCCGCTGCCATGCTGTCTTCCACCACCACGGACACCGACCCACTGCTCCCCGCTGTCCGGGCTCCGATGTCCCGCTCCACTATCACCGCTGCGCTGACGAGCCCGGAAGTGGCGCTCGTATTTCAATGTAGTCCTTTTTTCCCCCTTCTTCTTTAGATTTCCTCCTTCGATAGGAAAAACCCTGCAGTTATTTCCCCATTTTGTTTAACTCTAAAAGGTCCAATTTAAAAAAGGAGGTCTGTCTTAATTTATGCGCTCGTCCCGGGTGACATATAGTTGGATAAATACGCGTAACTCTCTTCTAACTCTGCATCCTCGCTGCTGCTGTTGAAAGCTCTGCAGAGTGTGTTTTCATTCAGTCTAAATTTAGCTGATAATTAAAATAAATAAAGACATGTCGTCACAACAAGACACTAGCTATAGGTCCCTTTAGCTTTGGGTGCAAAAGCCAGATAGTTTTGATGGATAAATGGACGTTTTTACGCCCACTCTAAGCCTTATTGGATGCAAATAGGTAACCTGCGCCTATTTAGAATAAAACGTAACGTTGTTTATACTGAATTATATTTGTAACATTTAAAATTATTAAATAAAATTACAGCTATTGTCCTGGCAGATCTATAAACACCTAAATTGAAAAACGTAGGTCCTCCTTTGGAAAAGTCGCATATCTTTATGTCGTGTGACATGTGGACCGTTTTCATTGGTCCATGTAAGGCTTTAATATCGTCGTCCAGCCAATCACACGCAACATTTGGATGGAAAGGGTGGATTTTGATTTTGAAAACAGTATATCCACGTGTCATAATGCTGCTAAACAACAGAGGGTAGCAGACCACAGGAATGGTACCAATTATAGATGGTAATTTTGTACCAACAACTGGCATTTTCCAGTCAAAACATGTCTGGGTACACAATGTTGCAAAGCAAAATGTCTGCTTTTATCCACAAGATGTTAATCAGCATTTTGCTTGTCTTAGGTTGGGTTGGGACACGCCATGGGTGGAAATATGAATTAGATCTTGTTCATTTATACTGCTTTAATCAGTGTCAGAGAAAGCTTTTGCAACAGATCCAGAAATCCTAAATAATGTCATTTGTCACAAACTCAAAACTGTACACCGCTCAATGTGATGCATCATGGAAAAATGCTCACTTGAGGAAAGTAGCTTTTGGCTAACAGAACATTAGAAACCCTACAAAACAAATATGCAGCATTTTCAGCAATATGAAAATATATAATTTTATCACAGTTGGTGGATTATCAACTGTGGCCTTTAGAACAACACTGACTTACAGAAAAGGCTAGAATAATTATAGTAACAGTCGAACCAACAAAATCAAGTCATTTGAAATGTCACAGTGAACAACAACCATCAAATGAAGTCAACAGATTTTGACATAAGCTGTTTCGTCAGTAAAAATGAAAACTCAAATCTGACTCAAGTTCCAAAAAAGATTGTTTTGGTCTGAGGACAACAAACTTGAGAAATGCCATGAATGTTTGCAAACATAGAACATTATGATTACTTCCTTTGATGAATAAAAAAAAAACGCGCTTTGTATGGTTTATACCATGGTCTATTTTTATAAAATGAAGCATTTTGTATTAACACCATCTTGGAGCTTCTTTAATTTAGTTTTTCTGATGTACAATGTTATACTGTGTGAAGTTTGCATCCCACCATTGATGACCCCAATTCAAATAGTGACAGTGTTGGCAGAAGTTAAATAGCTCAGATCCTCTGGCACAAATAAAAAATGGCAGTAAAACATTTGTTTTATTCCATAATAGAAAAAAAAGTCCAAAAAACATATCAATGAGATCAAGTATGTGGCATTTCCATTTGCCTTCATGACACCTGTTTCAGTCCAAAAGTGTCTGTCCCGTGGGCGTCACTGCATCCCCTGGTGTCTTGTTGGAGATGCTTGTCCAGGACATCCAGTGACAGGAGAGACTGACAGTCCCCTGAAGAGGAGGTCCATGGAGGGCAGGAGGGGCTTGAGGAGGCTGACGGGGCAGAAGGCAGAGCCTCCGTGTGGGGTGAAGTTTACTTTGTTGAGGTCCGGACAGGAGGGTGCGAGGAGAGGCTCACCCCGAGCGGCCAAACTGAAAGTAAAAACAGAGATAGGTGGTATATATCTGAACAATAAAACATAGACACCATAAATATGCAGAACATTGGTGATTCATAACTTGCAGGCCATGATTAGTAATAACCCTGCAAACAAACATGTTTTCAAAGTTTTTCCCTTAAAGTGAAAAAAATATGTCCTTGCTTCTAATTTAGGGTCAACATACACACATAGAGATAAATAGCTACAATAACTAACGTATGAGAATATATATATTTTTAATGACGATGAAGTAAACTCATTACATCATATTCAATTATTAGGCCCCATATTATAACATAGGAATTGTTTGTAGGCTGCACTCTTGAATCTTGGATTCAAAAAAGGACCTAACATTGCCTTTCACACGAACATGACATTCCTCATTTAAAATCTCCAGAATTCAGTCTCTGAGCTTGAGCTACTGGAGTTTCTCATTAGGACTTGAATGGGAACAGGTGCTTGGATTGCTGAATTCAGAGAAAGTCCCTTCATATTTCTTTCCAAACTGGCTGAGCAACCCTTTTAACCTAATGAACAAACATGCATCAGTTGTTATTCTTGTCTTCATTTTTGTATCAACTTTTAGAGAGAGAATGTTCTCACATTGGCTCCTCACAAACTCCCACTCGTTCACACCCCTCTGGAGGCTCTCGCTGATAGGGGTATGTTTTGTTGGGACGTGGTGCAGAGGAGCAGGGTTGGAGCAGAGGGGGGCTAAGTGCAAAGGAGGGGAGAACAGAGGAGCACAAAGCTCCACAGTCGACAGGGCCTGAATGAAAAAGAAATAAGAAACAACATATAAACAAAACAATAGACAGATTGCCAGACACTTCATTAGTATTTAAAGCTGTTTTTGTGAAATAAAACTAGATTGGATACACTTTCTCTATGTTGTGAAGCCCAACTTACTACCATCCGATTTATAGACTCACCGGGCTGTCCCATGTGGCAGGGCGACTGTGACGGGGAGAGCGCGCAGGAGTTCATGTTGCAGGGCGAGTTGCAGGGTGAGTTGGAGGGCGAGAGGAGCGAAGGGTCGAGGGGACAGGGCGACTGGGACGGAGAGAGCAAGGCCGGATCTAAGGGTCCTGGGGAAGGCTCACTCTGGGAACCACTGCTACACCTCTGCACAGGGGCAGGAGCGCGGTGCCCGTCTGGGATATCCAAGATCTGGGATATCTGCGATCATGTGGCAAACAGTCAGATAAATAGAGCAAAGATCTGAATAAAGAAAAAAATGTGTCTTGTCTGCAGTCTAAACCTACTCCAATTGAAGTGGAATTATCTTAATCCAAAAAAATGAAGCAAGAAAATGAAACCAGTCCTTGATGTAGGAGGAAATAAGTCTCTCACCTCGTTTTCATCATCATCCGGTTTCTCTGACACAAAAACTTCTTCAAGCTCCAAGTTTAGGCCCTCGACGCTCCGCCGCAGCCGAGTCGCGAGTCTGTTCAGAGGGATCATTGGCATTGTCTGAAAAATGAGTAAAAAAAATAAACCTTATGTACAACTGTCAAGATAGTGCATTACTATTCTACCAAATCCTCTGCACGCCTATATAGTGAGAAATGCACATTGTCCCACCTGTGTCATGCCTGCTACGTGTCCCGCTGGCAGAGGAGGGTGCTCGTACCCAGCCGAGGGGGCGGCATGGCGGGAGCGTTTCTGTAACTGGTGTCTCAACTTGGCCACCTTAAGACAAAAGAGCATTAGAGCAACACATACAAACACAGTTCACAAATATTATGTTGGTCGTGAGTAAGAAAGTGATTACGAGGAAATGGAAACAAACAAGCATTTGCATTGAGACAAGAATATGACAAATGTATATGTATGTTTATAAGGTGTGTATATGGACAATATTCATACTTATTTACTTTTATTATTTAGGATGTATTATTATTGTTATGATTTTGTTATTTCAACACACAAATCTATAAATTGCAAAAAATAATAATAATAATTGAGGACTGCTGGAAACCATTGATGGACTTTGTGAACACACAAAAAAGGAACAAAACACTGACACCCACTGTTGTACTGCTACTGTTTAGTTTTTGTTCTTTCTTATTTGTTTGTTTTAAAAAAGAAAAGGAAGTGAAAATTGAAAGCCGTGGAGACCACACAGTTAACTATTTTTTGAAATGGAAAAATATCATATGTGAATAACTGTAAACTGTGACTGTATTATATAAAAGTGACTTCTCCATTGCATAACCAAATAAAAATGTGATTTTTTTTTCTCTGTCTAAATTATAATACATGCAACAAACAATTAAAAACATTTGTCTTTACTGTCATTTTTCATGGGGTGAACTCAAAGACATAAAACCTTTTATATAGTGTATATATACATGTACGTATATACACACAATAGACCCATTTCTCCTAAATATTGTTCACAAAGTGAGCGCTTCTCCTTTGAAACGACCACCTTACAGGTTTGGCATATCAAGATGCTGATTAGACAATAGACAGCCTGAATATTGCACTTGTGTTTAGGCTGTCTACAACAAAAGGATACTCTGATATGTTCAGCTTTTCTTTATTAGGGGGGTGCTGAAGTTCCTGTCGATATCCAGCAACTCTAGGCAAAGAAAATGTGCTGCACTGTGTGAGGCAAATGATAGTCAAACCAGTTACTGACTAGTTTTCTGACCCGACCCCAGTAAAGCAAGTGTCCTTTTATTGTAGACAGCCTAAGGCACACCTGTGCAATGTTCCTGCGGTCTAATCAGCATCTTGATATGCCACTCCTGTGAGGTAGGCTGGCATCTCGTGACAAAAGACACAAACACAGATTTAGACAGATTTGTTAACAGTATTTGAAGGAAATGGGTCTATTGTGTATGTATATATATATGCAAAAGGTTTCAAGGCTTTGAGTTGAATGCATGCAAGAATGAGAGCAAAACAAAAGTGAAAGTCTTTGTTGTGTTTATTTTGTGGTTGTTGTTAACACAGATGCGTCACTTGCCTCTCTGAGATGTTCCGCACTCCCCCAGGATGCGGATCTTTTGTGTCCACTTGAACTTTTCCTCCCTCTGGTTTCTTCTGCCCAAGAACTCGGAGTCTGTCAGAAGACAAGAAATAAAGTTCATGAAAATAAATAAACTTTTTACTTTAAAATATGTGAACCAAACAGACACAGAGAACTTCCTGCTTCCTGACTGTGTTTATCACTGTCAGATAGAGGTGTAAGTAAGTCCTCAGAGGGAAATTTATCCTCTGGGTTTGATTTGACCCATCCGCCAAAGCCGCTGTTGCACCCTGCCAGGAGCAGGACCGCAGTGCAGTGTCCAAGGACTCATCGTCAGATCTTAAGCCAGGTTCGGTCAGAACTACATAACTTTATTTATAATTTAGCCAATTATCAGGACGGTCTACAACATGGGTAGGCAAGTTTGCGTCGTGGAGGGCTGATTTTCTATATTGACACAATACCAAAGGCCAAACCTCACTACTGTAGCCTAAATTACAGCCCCCCCACAGACATTTTTAGAGTATTTTAACAGGTATTTCATCTCTGATTTGTGTAATAATATTCCTCAAAATCATCTTGGGGGCCCGAGATTCTATGCCTGACATTGCCAATCCCTGGTCTACACTATAGACAACTAGGTCAATGAACACAACATTGAACTAAAAAATACCCATAGGGCAAGCAACAGTCATCACTTTGAAGCTATACAACTATTTGTACCCCATCACTAAAAATGTAAATGCTCCTTCCACACATTGCACTGTTCCCCTTTGGCAGAGGTGGTTACAAAAGTTGAACCCACAGCTGCCTGTTTAAAACACCTGCCTCACAACAGCTGTGCGTAAAACGACTCTCTGCAAACAGGCACCGTCCCGCACTTAAAAAACATCCAAACCGCATAACTGTAAAATATACTGCAATTCATCACCTCAGTGCACAATAAAAGGAAGCCACTGTGTTATTCACAAAGTCACAAACTGTGGCAGAAAAACAGAGCATGTACACAGAAAAGGTTATGTAAACTGCATGTAAATGTTGTAACATCACACTTCCCCCGCGAAAAAGCAAAACAACACAATTTGTTCATCATTCACAGATGAGTCATACCAGTTTCTTGATATTGACTCTTGATCTTCTGGCATTGGAAGCTTTGTTAGTCACTTCCATTTGCTGTTTAGGAGCAAAACTTTGAGGATTCATCACCGATAGCAGGTCATTCAAAAGCCAAAGCGAAATTTTGGGAAACTCTAGTCCTCCCTTCTTTGCAAAGTCAAATCCTCTCCAACAGCCGAGCGCATGACATGACTATCTGCGCGTCCTTCTAGTAACTCCATGCCATATTTATCTCGCCAATCCTATAGGGTCAAACACCAATAAAGCACGCTTTAATTTGCACTATTTCCTTCAGCGAAGAAGGTCCAAATGTGGTGTCCAGCGCGCCTATCACTGGGCTGGATAGATCTGGGATGTGGCATTACTGAGTTATAAAGTGACATCGGTGTAGAGTTACGACTGGCAACCCCCTACTGTCCCACACGCTGTACCCTCCCAAAATCCGAACAGGGGGATCATGGGACACGCGCCTATAAAAAGAATCAAAGGTAGCTGAGCGTTTGGCTTGTGTTTCAGAGTGGCAGCGTGTCCTATTAACGTTCCTGTCTGGTATGGACGTAATATTGTCAACAAGGGGCTAAAGTAAACCAATAGGCAGTCAGAGTGGATTTATGACTCTCGTAATGATTACCAGTAAATACTGAGAAGTTTAAATGCTGCTTTCCTGCTTCATCATAAAAGTGGCACCAAATTTGAGTATGTTGATTTCAGTGTCCGAAAACATGTCTCCTGCCAGTTTGAAATACAACTCACTGCATTTGAGACAAGCCGCATGGAGTCATGCTGAGTGCAAGAGCTATTAGACAAGCTGTCAGTATGCAATCATTTAATGAATATAGGGTTCTGAATTGGCTTCTAAGGTGAAACTGGCAACATTTTATTGCATGTTGATTATAGGGCTGGGCAATTGCTGGGTTGCAGGTTCTAGAATATGATGATGTCATTGGACCCAGTTTTTCCTATTAACAGCATTACACTTGCATAAGTCGTAGCGAAAAAGAAAATATATGAATTTAAAAAAATATCATTAATATCAGTCACTGGGTCCATGATCTCTCTGTACAAGACCAAAAATTTCCTCAAAAACAAAATATTTTTTCCCTCTATATACTAGTATGGCCTATACTATTATATAGAGGAAAAATTATTTTGTTTTTGAGGAAATTTTTTAGAATGCTGTGTCACCTGCAACCTAGCAATAAAGGAAAATTATCAAATGACAATAAGTATTGCTGTTGCGATTAGGTTTGCAATTTGGGTTTTAAGATCTAGATTCTGTTCACTGTTTCACATTCAAATTTGAGAGAAAGACTGAAATGTGAACTGATGAACTATGATGAAGAATGTTTCCAGTGATCTGAACTGTAGGGTTATCACGCTATATAGATGGAATGATAGGATATAGGATATTCATTCTGCCAAATCGGTGCGTTTTCAGCTTTAAAAAAAAACAATTAAATGTCCTCCAGATGTCCACAAACAGTTTACAGTGTAAAACATAGAAGAGAGAGAGAAAGTCACTGATGTGTTAAGATCGTGGGAAAGTCTCTTCTGAAAGCAAAAACTTCTTGTCAATGATGATGTCATTGGACTGTACCATTAATAAAGAGACAGTTGTTGTAGTTTAGTAACAGGAATTACATATTACATATAAAACTGTAAATGTTTAATAGAAATAGTTTTTATACTTATAAACTGTAAAATAATGAGATCTCATTGAGAACAATGATATTTTTACACATATTTCACCTTGTACAAGATGAAAAATCACAGGTGGAGACAGGCCTAAAACCATGTTTTTATGAAATGTTTATTTTTAAATCTTTTACTAAATTATTAAATATGGTATACAAACAAAATCTAAATAATGCTAAAATAGTGGTTGTGATTGCCATTTTGTGGCTCTTTATTTCCTTGGGACGCAAAAGGCACCAATTGGCAGAATGACATTAATTCATTGCAGTCTTTATGTTACCAATTTAAATTTTTGATTCCATTGTGACCAATTGTGCAACCAATAAAGCATAAAAACATTACACTAATGACCTGATTTACTAAGGTCATTGGTAAATTGCTGCTAAATTGCAAGTACTACATAAAATTAGCACATGCAAGTTGTGTTGGACTTGTGCAAATGCTTAGTAAATCAGCCCCTAACTGAGTACTATGTGAGCAAAATCAGAAATTATAAGTAACATTGTAGTAACCTTACATAAAGATATTATTTAACTTTATATTGGAATAAAGTCTGTGTTTCAAACAAAATAGCAAGCACCACCACTTTAGGGAAATAATATTTTTTATTTTTTAGATTTATATTGAAGGCAAGGCTACAGGCTTTACATAATTCTCACCAGACCATTCAGTGACCCTTGTGTTAAGTGGGCATTGTCCGGAAGGAAGAAACTAATAATTTGGGTTGTAACCAGAGTTTGACAACAATCTCCATAAATCTTGATTTGGACGTGAAGTGAGCTTGAGAAAGTTCACTGGAATGCCCCGATAAGAATGAAGTCGTAAATTGCAAAATAATGCAGAAGTATGGCAGTGGGTGGAGGGGTGTGGGTGCGTGGCTGTAGGGGGGATGGGACGCCCCGTATAATGAGGTCGTGAAGGCTCTTCTCTGCACAATGGATGCCAGGGGGGTTCAAACTGTGTCAGGACAAGAAGAAGACGTTTGGTGGTGCTTGGCGAGGTTGGCTTTGTTGCACTAGTTAAGAGCATATACAGTCGCAAGGGGGGTGCAGCAAAAGTTTGGCAATTTCCAGATCATCGAAGTGGAACTACGAAGCACCTGCACAGCCTACATTGGGAGATCAAGGCTTCTGAAGTATTACAACTGCAACAAAGAAATGTGTTTTATGCAAAATGTGCCACACATGCAGCTGTGCAGTTCATACAGGCTTTAGAATATTATTTTCCTTAATTGAACAAAATAGCCTGTTTTAAGGTGGCACTCACTATATCTTACATATCCCTGACGAATAAAATATATGTATTTTTGTCCCACACAGCATGATTTAACTTTCAATAATTTGGTTCTAAAACTAATTGTAGAGGCAGGTAAAGCATAACAACACAAGAGGAAGCTTACGTTAGTATTAATGAAGTAAAAGCAAAGATGAAGTAGAAGAAAAAGGTAGTGATTCTTGAAGTGTTTCTGAAGAAGAGACTGTAATATTTAAAATCTCCAATGATAAAGAAATGATACAAGAAAAACAAACTTTCAAGTTTGCCATTACTGAACATTTGTCAGATGTTCTTCCTCAAAGTGGGAACAGTAGCAGTAGCAGAACTTTTTTTCAAAAACAAGTCAGACGTAGTAGATAGTGGAAAAACAACTTTAAATAGCGCAATTTCTTCATAATGTTACCCACCACATTCAAAACCCACCTGTCTAATGGTATTATATTTTCCAGACTATAAGTCGCACCAGCCAAAAAATGCATAATGTAGAAGAAAAAAACATATATAAGTCGCTCCGAAGTATAAGTCGCACCAACCGTGGCAGCTACCTGGGCCTGGAGGCGTAACTGCACCGTTGACAAGCCTCTCCCGGCAACACGTTATTCAAGCACCTATTTGCGAACACGTTCCTCTAGCTGTGGCCATCAAGCTTTTAGCCTGCCATTAGCTTTTTTTTTTTTCGTCATTGCAATAAGAGTAACTTCCGCTTTTCACCAGCCCCGCACAAATTTCTCGCTCACTCCAAACTTTTGTCCTGCTGCTTGATTACCGTTTTTTTAATTTTCAGTGGTACAGGAGTAGCAGATACTAGTACACAAGCCTAGAGCGCTGTCTAACAGCTGTCTGCGATGAAAATAACAAACATGTGAAATGGTAAATTGTGATATATAAGTCACACCTGAGTATAAGTCGCACCCCCAGCCAAATTATGAAAAAAAGGCTGACTAATAGCCCAAAAAATATGGTACTTCTAATTTGTCTACATTCACGAGTAGCTTAATTCTACGTGTTGTTGAAGTTGTTTAATGTTTACCTGTGTAGCTTTGTCATGGACGCAGGTAACAGCCATGCCCTCTGCTTCTTTGGGCCACTGGCCCTGCAGATACGGTCCCACGATGGCATCCAGCGATAATGTCCGGCGAATGGTGGGCTTTGGTGGGCGAGCGGCGGTCCTGTCAGCTTTTTAAAAACAGATAAATCGAGTTAATCCAAAGGATTGCAGGGATTGACTATCGTTACGACTTGTACGGTCACGGCTTGTTCACTAGATTTACAAACAGTTTAAGAGTCAAAGTTTAGCAGCAGCTCTGGTCGACTAAACTCCTAACAGGCCTTTGCACCAGTGAACTTTTTGGCAGTCGTTTGTAAACTCTGGCAGGTGTAGACTGTGTGTTTTTGACCTGGAGCATTGCCCTCATGCACAGCAAGTCACAAACGGTTTAAAAGTGCTGAGAAATTTCAGAATCGTTTTGGTAAGTATTCCAATTGCAATTTTCAATTCATGATGCAGATTTAGATTCAGTGTATATTGATAAACATGACCCCAATGCAATAACGTTTGATAGATGCTGCTAAACCAGTAAAGAATCACATGCATTTCAGAACATGTTTGTTGAGGTCTGAACTACAATGTCAGCAGCTTTTATTCATTATCATGCATAATGAGGCCACATTGAGTCATGTTTAGTTCACTGTAGCTGCCATTACGCTATATTATGCTAGATCAGTGATTCTCAAACTTTTCACACCAGTCACCACTCTGAACCCATTCTATAAAAAGGACAAGGCTAAAACTAGGGGTTAAATAATGATTTGAGTAGCTGTAGACGAAGAAGAAAAAAAAGCTTCGCCTGCCAAGGTTCCAACAGTTAAAGAAACACTGACCTAATTAATTGCAGCCTTTGCGATTTTCTTCCTGCGACTTACGTAAAGAACTAAACCAGGTCTAAAGCGGCACATAACCAGGACAAATGTAGGACAAGCCTCAACTATACGGGACAGGCAGTTGTCTACACCTATAATCTGAGTCCGAGCCACAGTTCAAGTGTGTGACCCCAGCTGCTAATAATGTACCATAAACAGCATGTTGTCACCGGGCAGGATGTAAAAATACACCGCCTGCTCTGCACGCATGTGAGACGCACAAGATTTCACACGTTCAGTCCTGGACCTGTCCCGCACTGGTCTAGGTTTTATCCCTAGTTTAATCATGGTTAACTCATGAATCAGTCTGGAACCTATAATATGGATTTGGAGCTACATGTGGATCTTTAGCTCTGCTTTTGCAACTCTTTGGTTGTCTTTGCTTTGTTTCTTTAATTTCAGACTGTGCTTAGTCTTTTTTTTTTTTTACACCCAGTCACCAGTGAGTCCGCAGCCTTGTATGACTTCTGACCTCAATCCCACGAGCGCGATTAAATATTACTACTATTGCATGTTTTATCCATTTCTTGCAGCTCTGCCTCATCCTCCTCACCCACAGCAGAGGAGACAAAAGGGCCTTCAGAGCCAGAGCTGGACCAGGGCTTGAAGCATGCAGCCGAGATCCCACGGGTCAGGGGGCAGAGGGGCGGCTGGGCGTCCAAATAACATTATGATAACAGTGTTGTGTTTCAGACAGAGCAGCTTTGGTGTTGATTTTACACTTTCTAACCACAATGTACGCAGGGTGTACCCCAGTCAGGTCAAGATAGGGGCTTCGAGTGCTAAAGCTATCAAACCGAGACTTTGTTTTCACTGAAACGCTCTTTTATCTTGTAATAACATTCGCGTGACACCCAGTGAAATAGTTCAAACAATACATTTAAGAAAACACCATTGTATGACCATTCCTTCTGTTCTGCAAGTTATTAAGTTCAGTCAAAAATGAAGTCCAGGGATTAGTGCAAGCTCAGTGCTGGTCGATGTTTTAAGTCCATTTCTAAACTAGGACTAAGTAACATTTTTTGTAGGTAATTGACTTATTATTGAAATATTGTACAATTCTCACCTATTTCACAGTGTTTTTGAGGTTTGGCCCACATCGTGCGATTAAGCAAGGCCTAGGATTACTGCCAGCAGATGTCTCTCACAAGCTGCTTGTTTATGAACGTTGCTCAAGACTTTGGTTATAATTTGCAATCATCACATATTTTTTACCAAGTGTCATACACATGTCTATTTGGACTGCATGTTGGTTTGTGATGCATGTTTCTCAGACGTTTCCGAGCACCACTTAGTTTATAACAGGACTTAACAGGCCTTAACTAAGGATAACAGCCCAAGGACTAAACCACGAATGGAGTAGTTATAAACAAGGCCTTACCTAAAAGAGGAGAACATGAATTCAAAACATAAATGAAACAATTAGTCTAGAGTCTGAGTAGCACCAAAAGCATCTCGGAATCACACCGCATTAGTCTATGTTAAAGTCTTTGTTTTAAACAGGGGCTCAAAGGTTCCTTTTGTAAAGCACATTCTCATTGTCACCGTGACATGTTAAATGACAATAAGCAAATAAAAGGCTAAGTGATCACCCTTTGATGCAAACCTCCAAAGGCATACACAGGTTTGTAGTGATAATGCCAGTACATAACATGAAACCTATTGGCAATCTCATTCAACTTTGTGCCAGTTGTTTCTCTGGCCAGGCAATTGCCCATCATTCAACACTAAGTTGCACATGGTGTCATTATTGTCAAACAAATCATGCAAAAGAATTGCATGTCACCCCCCCAGCCCAGTGAGTCCAGTCCATGCATGTTGTGAACGTGTGCATGCATTTACCATTTTTGACCTCGGCTCTCCCCAGCAGCAGAGCCGAGCCCCTTTGTAGCTGAAACGGGACGGTGGCTTTCATGGGCTGCAGGCTGCTGGAGCTTCCACCACCACCAGCACCAACACCACCGCCGCTGCTGCTGCTCCCCCGGGGCACTCCTCCACTTCTGCCCGACATCCCCCTCTCTCTCCCCGGCTTAGCAAAGTACACACTGCGCTCCTTTCGTAGGCTGTCTGTCGGCTTCTCTCTTTCTCTCTCTTTCGCCACATTCAATCCATTTTCTCTCAAGTTTCAGCAGGCCTCTTCTTGTTATCTGCTTTTTTGGAGATAATTACCAAGGCATAACTTTCCCCCGCACTCTGCAAGTTTAAAAACAAACAAAGTGCCAGCTAAAACATGTCTCTATAACTTTGCATATAAGCGGCAGAAAGAGCTTTCAAACCTACCCAACCATCGCCACTTGCTTCCCTTGTCTGCACATTGACAACACACACACACACACAGCCTCAACCTGTGCAGCCAACACCAGTGTAAAAAAAAACACCCAAAAAAACTCGTGAAAATACTGAACCAGGGTAATGGTTAAAAAAAAAAAAAAAGCCCAAATCTTCTTATTGGTTGTCGTAGACTACAACTGATCACGCATTGGACGCATGAGCCTGCCAGTCTGAGAGGAAAGCCAAGCCCCCCTCCTCCTAAAAAAAAAGTTGCAGTTCCCACCCACTTCGTTCCCATATTTCACCAAATGCACAAGAACAGGGGCATCACAGCCTCTCTGCGGGACCCTACACCACCCCCTTTTTTTTTTTAAACTAACAGCGTCTGAGGAAATGCATTGAAAAGTATTCAGGTCATTTACCATGACATGGCACTGGAGAAAGCACAATGGGTCAATCTGCAGTTAAACTTACAGACTGCACATTTTGAAGCATAACCAGTCAAACAGTGTGGGGGCTTATTGGTTTATAATTGTAAGATGAGAATGAACTTATAAAAGTAGGTGTGGCATCTAAAGCCAGGACTTCAACATACAATCACAGGAGGTCTAATTCTCCAATATGTGGTTCTCAGTCTTCTCATGCACATATTGTCACATTCATTTTAATTAGAGATTATTTATAGTTAAGTAATGCATTTAAAGGGCAAATACCTGATTTTTTTTTTTTTTTGTTCTTCACAAACTAGTAACACATTATTGGTTGTGGTCCAAACTCATTATTAACACATTGCTAACAACCCAATTCTTAACAGGGATGAGTTCATAAGCACATTTCACAACTTGCAGGGTCACTTGTCAGGAACACTGTCACAGAAATGCTGGAAAACTAGTCTGCAAGTTCATCACATGTGTACCAGTGCTTTATAATTAGATGCACGGCTTTTACACTCAGTTTTACCCCCGATTGAAGTCTATTTAAACCCAGTCTAGTCCTGATTTGATCTTTATCTTGGCCTAGTCGGAAGGGGAAATATTTTATGAGTTCGTACTTTCGGTGCTCTAATAAAACAAACACGTGTAGAGTCTTCACTACCATTAGATATGATTTGGCCTTGTTGAGCAATGAATAATAGTATTTCCTTTACTTCAGGGGCATCCAACGTCAGACCTGAGGGTCAAATCCAGCCTCCAGCGTAGCACCTCTGGGCCCCAAGATGATTTTGAGGGTTAAGATGCTGAAAATACTGTTCATGTCTTACAAAATACATATATGACATACAATATAAGGCAACTGTGGAAAGTGGTGCTTAGTTGGGCCCTTGGTGTTTTGACAATGAAGAAACCTTTCACCAAACAAACATGCCTAACCCTGCATAAGCGTTTTAGTATGCCATGTTATGATTTATTAGTTATGACTAATTTATAAAACAAAAATGAAAAAATGTAGTGTCCGGTCGACAATATTTAAATCTATCGCTATTCAATTGTTTTATAAATCAGTGTATCGACAAAGTATTTTCTTCACACTGAGAAAACTAAAGTATCCATTGCTGCCTCTTTGCATGCTGCGTGTATCTTTAATAAGTTCCCATCAAGTTCCCCTGATTAGATCATAGTGGAAATTTTGGACACATAACTTGACTCAATGACTTGATATTGCCAAGTTAAACCACAAGATGGAGCCAAAGCTTGCATCAGCAGCCACATGAACTGATCTGGAGTAGTCTAGTGTGGAAAGCAAAACTTGACTCTTAAAATGGAAAAGGCAGTTTTATTGCAACAAAAAAAATCATTCAAGAAATACTCGGATTACTTTTGTACATAAATAAAAATAAATTAACATAAGGAACATTTTTCCGATATCCAACAAAAAGCTGCAACTCTTTGACCAGAATAGGATGAGCGATTTCTGTGGATATGAAGCATAGACCATGCTACGGATTTACAGTGTGTCTGATAAAAATCAACTTTATACCGTCTGTAAATAGTTCTAAGAGCAGGTTTGGTAATGATAGCGAAGTAGCCAGGTGAACTGAATTGTTGGTCAAGTAGGCTGCACAATATATTGCCAAATCACTGGGTCTTCCATCGAACTAAGATTTACACATTTTATGCTAGCACAACCTAAAAAACACATGGTAACTGGTGTGTGTGTGCAAAAGCTCACTATTAGTCACAATTTCCCCAATTCTGTTTCATTCTAGCCTGGTTTTAGCCTGTACATTTCGTCGGTAAATGGTTTAGTTTCTACTGTATCTCAATAATATAGTTTTCACAATATTCAAGACTGTTAACAAATGCCCAAAACATTTGTCATACTGTGCAGCCCTACTATGGACATCACCAGAACATACTTAAATCAAAGCTAACAATAAAAAAGAGACTTTGGAAAAGAGGATGAGCTGTAGATAAACTAAATCCTGTAAACCTGTAAATAATAGGAAAAAAAGTATGTTTTTAACCCAATACTGACTTCTTTCTTGTGTAGAAAAAGAGGCGTTGCTTTAGCTCTCCGGTTGTCATGGAGACTGGGGTGAAGGCAGGGTTTTGGTCAGGTGGTGGGTCGACGCAGCATCACCAGGCGGAAAAAGGACACCAATTTGCTTTCCACAGGATGGCAGGGGAACAGTATGATCAATGATTAACCCTTGGCCCAATACTAACCTTAACCACCTTCCCCCTATCATCCTGTAAATCAAGCAAATTCGCAGACGGGACAGAGGGGTTTAAGATAGACCTTGTTTTTCAGCGCCCCCTAGCTGGGAGATAGGGCGGGACTTGGCTCGGTGCTGATATTGACCAGACATTCACTGGATTTGAGGCTCGCCAGGGATTTGGAGCTCGGTAGAGAGGCCAGAGAACCACACAGGCCCAACATAGAAGGGGTGTCGTCTTTCCCTGCGGAGGAAAACGCACAATTAGGTTTACAGCACATGCATAGTTTTCAGCGGCCCACATCAGAAATCATGAGACAGACAAGCCGCCATTGTGTGCGGCGAGTATGGGCCATATGAACATGTGCAGGGGTGGCTGCCTCCATGGAGCGATTATGCAGCCGAGGAGAAAAGAGGACATTTCTGCTCCCGTTGCAAGAAAGTACTGTGCAGATAAAATGTTTTTCTCAAGATCTTTCAAGCTGCAGGGACACAGTACTTTTTGTGCCAGTGCAGAGCATGGATAGACAATAAAAGTTGTACCAGGATGGAATCATGACTTTACAATATTTTGGGACAAATGATGATTTATCAAGGCTACCTTGAAGGAAATCAACTTTTAATATGTAGCAGGCCCTGAGACTTTGATTCTAAAACTTTTCACATTAACTACCAACTCGTAAAGTACTGTATTTCAATGTCTGAAACTCCATTGTAAATACCACCAAAAGAACAAAGAACAAAGAAACAAATAAGCAAAACAGCTATAAAAAAGCATCAAAACGCAACAAAACAGGCGACATAAAAAGTGATGAAAACGCAACAAAAAAGTGACAAACGAGACAAAAATGTAATGAAAATATGACGAAAAAGGGGCAACAATGTGGCAACAGCGCTAGGAAAAATTGTACATCCGTTTTTTCAGCTACCCTGGCCTATAGGCTGTGAACTCCAGTTCAGAAGTTTTTCGACATGGGTAAAGCTGCACTGGAGAAAATGTCTAAAATTGCTGGTGCACCATCTGGAGAAGTGCCGTCAGCGGTACGCTTGCCACAGGTTGAGAACCACTGGCATAACTATGTCAAACTCTCAAAAGTGGTTCATACAAATACATCACTGGAAAACAACTTCAAATTTTACACTCTTTTTTGAAGGGGACATAGACTAAGTTGTGAGTGAACAATACCACAGATGGCTCATTTATCAGTAGTTTTTGTTACTTATTACATAAACAAACTTTCCACTATTATCTTTTTGACCTATGATTAATGCCCTACGCTTCTACAGTACAGAAATCATGGGTGACTCACTACTCAACCACCTCCATCTTTTGTCAAAAATACATGTAGTAGTCCCTCCCACGCACTTTAAAGAGCAGCTGCATAATATCATTAGCGATAACTCACTTGGCGTTTACAGTGCAGCAAAGAACACACTGCTGTACCTGCGGAGGTCCATCCAGCGTCTCCGTTCTGCCTCCCCTCTGTTTTCTGAGAGCCCAGGCTCACGTCGGTCGAAAGCTGATCCAAACTGTGGAAACTCCTCCTGAAGGGCAACGAGAGATGATCGTCAAAATGTGTTTTCAAATATAAATACTGCTTTTTTGAGGGTGTGGAGTTAACCTGCGGAAAAGCTTGACGTCGCCCTGGTTGTTTGCGACCGTGCACCACTGGTTGACCAATGGGATGGACAGGTCTTTACTCAGATGAGACGCATCACACGGCATCAGGGAGGAGCTGCGGGAAGTGCAATAAAAATGTCTAAAACGTCTCTAACCTGACATCTAAATAGGATTTTTCCGGCCAATTAGGCAATTGTGACACTTCATTTGAAGCCCTCCAGGGGCATTAATGTTTGAGAAGTCTGAAATATGAGCTAGGTCTAAACAACATTTTCAAGTCAATTCAATGTATGTGTGCCCATTTGTGCTTTTATAAAATATTACTGGTTTCACATTTGTTTCATCTCCAATACATTATGTTATGCTTCAAATTAGAGTAGGAAACGGAAAGGACAGAATCAAGTGTTACTAAATAAATGTAAAGAACACATTATGATAGTACATTACATCAAGTGGATCTAATCTACATCAACGATCTGTTTACAGCCTATTTATAGTCACAATAATTTACATCTATGTTTTTATTCTCAGAGACGTGAACAAATCAGTAAATCGTTAGCTACTGTATTTTTGTGTACACTGTCTTTCTTCATTTGATTAATTGACTAACTGATCTCATGGTTGTTATTATTTATAGTGTGTTAGTTGGTCCTCACAGCTGGGCCTGTAGCTCCAGGATGATGGCCTCCAGCTCCTTCTTCTCAGTTTGACTCTGCAGCGTCAGCTCGTCCACCTTCGCTCTCAGGCATTTGTTTTCTGTCTCAGCATTTTTTAACTGTGACTCTCTCAGTCTCACCAGCTCCTCCAGGTAGCCCTAAAAACACAGTGGGCATAAATGGAAAGGTATAGATCAAAGCAGTGTCTTAGCAGTCTTAACGGGAGGGTGTGGACCTAAAAGTAGGTCGCAGGACTTTGCTTAGAATCACTGTTGATCACTTATTTTTGATGGTTCGTCCTAGGTCCAATGCTTGAATCAAAAGAACTCCGAGAGATGCTGCATTTAAAGGCACACTGCGTAACATTTTGGATTCTACCGTTGCCAGAAATTCAAACCATGCTCCTAATGACCAGCTAGACGCAGAACATGCTATTTTTGCTGTGTGTAATATGGGAATAGATAACCAGTTTAAATCTCTGCCTTTAGTCGCCATCTCCATGGAGACAAGCTGGAGCCCGCAGCAAAGACACAAGTTAGTTTGGTCATGTTTAAATATTTTAACAATGCGAATATCTGTAATACTATTTAGATCAGATTGAACTTCATTGTCCCTTGCGGGAAATCTGTCTTGGGCTCACAGCTGCTTGCTGAATTAGACAAACATAGTTACATACAAAACAACATAGATACATACAGTAGACTACAGCTACAGTCTATGCCACTAACAGACCTCAAAGTGGTGTGGCTGCATTACACTGAACAAAAACATTCATGTAGAGACCATTTAAAAGCAACTTAGAATAAAAAGACATTAGTGGCAGTAAGTAATCCCCCACTTGTTCAAAAGACTCATCGATGTAGGACCAAAAGAAGCTTAAAGTGGTAGTTCTTGTATTTAAGCGCCCTGAACCACCTGCCAGAGGGGAGAACGTCATATTCCCCGTTCAGTAAGTGGTTGTGGGGATTTTTCTTGCCTGGTCAAGAGCTGGTTTGTGGTAAATATTTTTTTAAAGGTGGATATTCTGTTTTTCCAACCACTTTCATAGCATTTTTCACAAGTCTTTCACTTTGACCTCTGCTCTGAATCAAATGTTACTGCTTCAAACAGGGCCAAACTTGTTGTTTGGGTGGTGACTTGTCATGATACAGCATTTGTCCCACAGGTGGCCTTCTTGCGATGAGTCAGAGCCATCTGCCAGTTTCGTTTTTAGAGTTTTTCTGCTTTAGACCCAATGTAAACATTATGTAGCCCAACGTGGGTCCATTCAGCCCTTTTCAAATCCGGTTTAGTCTGGATTCAATGAAGAGATCTGGTGTACTTGAAAGGTCAAATATTTAATTATGAAGTGGTGCTTGGTGTTAACTACTGCTACTTGCTGAATATAGTTCCTGGCAGAAGATTTCCATTGTTGACCCCACATAAACAGTGTGTTCAGCGCTTTTGTTTATAAGGGACATATAAAAGATCTTCACTAGAGTCAACTGATGAAGACTTACAAAGACAGAGGCGCTGCTCACTTTAGTAGTCAAACAAACACCACAATAGAATTTTTTATACATGCAACAAATTCACCTTCTGGGCATAGACGATCTTAAACCTTTGCTCCATCTTGCGGCACTTGTTGCTCCAGCTCTCCTCGTCAGTGACCAGGGGGATATACGGATGCTCCGGGACGCTCTCCTCACTGTTACTGCTGTCCACGCTGCGCCGGTCCTCCTCATCGCTCAGATACTCATAACTACAATCACCAGAATTATAGTATTAGCATGTCAAATGGCTTGTTTGTTCATTGCAGTATTGAATATCTCACTTCAGAATGTGTTAAGAGTTTTGTCGTACCTCTGAGTGAACTTCAGGTAGGGAGTGTAATCGACCACAGCTGGAGATTTACCATCCAGAGCCTCGCCTTTTAAACAGAAACTGGAAAAGACGCCGCAATTTTTTGTAATGTACTATTTCACAAAATAGAAAAGCAATATTACTGGTCCAAGGATAATTGTATTTAATGTCAGGTGAAGAAGTTACACTTTTGTTGTTTTATTAAAGCAGTACTAAGTAACTCTTGCCCCTATAAGCGCAACTGCAGGTGTCGTAGCAAGTTATGATTTTTTTACTTATTAATTGTCTTAGAGAGTAAATACTACGCTGACAGGAAAGGCGAATGGAGAGAGGGATATTGTACATCCAATTATACAATGGAAATAATTTTTTTCACTCAAACTTGGCTGTAAATACTGTTTAAAATGACGTTAGCCCGCAGTTAGCTTTGCCTGTTAGCATGTTAGCTTCTTCTTCGTGATTCCATTAGTGTGTATTGCTTGCTATGGTCCGTTGGCAGTCAAGTTGCAAACATGGTTTTCTGGCCAGAGACACCAGGGGGAGATGAAAGACCCTCCAATCATCCCATAAACACTTGTATTACCCCCACAGGGACTACGAAAAGGATTTATTAAGATAAACACGTTACTTAGTACTGCTTTAAGAGTCCTTTTCACGTCATTCACGATTGCGATTGCAAAGTGTGGCAGGATAAGCTTATTTGTAGAACACCGCACAAAGTAAGCAGATTTTTTTCTAGTAATCTTTGTTTTGTCCTCGTTAAGTATATTGTAAACTCAGACATTTGTGGGAAAAACACTGTGTATCTAAATCTAGAGCTTTTGCATCAATGTCAGCACTAACAGGCAAATTATCTGGCCTTTTTGCAAAATGACCCTGAAAAGTGACGCTGCAAATTGTGAAATGGGGATATGAACTTGTCCGTGTGAAGAATCGAAATGCTACATATGTGTTAAGAATTCGTTTTGACCACAACTAACGTTTTAATCTAGTGGCTTCCTCTTTCATTATTTGGAACAAAAGTAAATAAAAAAGAATCAGATATAGGACCTTTAAGTTCACAAAATTACACAGAGATGGAAAATAAAATAATTAAAACATACATAATTATTAAAAGTACAAGCAGAGTTGTTTTAAAATCTATTCTCTGAGTGACAGACGCCAGAGCAGAGACCTAAGCACTGGACTAAAATGGCCGTATTTCCATATAGCCAGAACTCAAGCAGTTTTTCTGCTTCAAGCTTAAATATTTATTTAAATACATATCAAATTACAGGAAAGGGAAGATAAGGAAAATATGCAATACCATATACCACTAAAATGGAAAATCTCCCGCCTCACCTGAAGTCAATAGCACTTAGCCCGATGAGCATCCCCGTCAGGACCGTGGCCTCCTCTCTCAGCATGATGGCTCCTTCGTCATAAAACCTCCTGTCAGAGGAAAATGCCATTATCAAGTCTGACCTCTTACATGTGTGCACTGCAGTATAATGCGCACAGACCTGGTGGTTCTAGTGTCCTTCAGGGCCGTGGACACATATTCAGACAGACGCTTCTCCATCAGCGCCACTCGGATCCATGCCCGACCCTGTGGAAACAAGAGTAAATCTAAATGTTTTATTGAAGGGAGAATGTACGGACACATTAAGCTCACAGAGACAGAGATGTACTGCACCAGATTATAGATAAATAGCTAGTTTCCATCTGTAAAACCGCTAAGTGCTGTCCTTGAACGACGACTTAAATATAAATGACACTTACCTTTGCTCGTGACGTGCTGATGTTCTCAATGTTTTCGATACTGGCGATGCAGTTGTTTTGCACTTTGCTGCACGCCAGTCGGATGTACTCCCAGAAACTGCGTTGTCCATCTGAGCTGAACCAGCTTCCTGAGCCTGAGCCAAGAAAAAAAAGGATTATTTTCTGCCCTTAAAGCGTATCATTAGAGGGCATCCTGTAAGTATAGTACGTTACTACATTACGTTTTTATCACGTTACAGCTCTGGCTAAACCTAAACAAGAGAGATCCAGAATGAGACCATTTGTTTTCCTCTTTATGAGAGAGATCATTTTGTTTTATGTTTATAATTGGTAAATATATAAAGTGTGGTCAGTCCATGGTTGTGTTTGTGTATGTTACCTGCTGTGTTACCTTTGAAGCGGTGGCTCAGAATGTGCTCTAAAATTGCAGCAAAGTTGACGAACTCCTCAGACGAGTCATCTATGGGTTCCGCTGTGTACTTCTCCAGGAGAGTCTTCACGGAGAATCTGAAATGATAATCACAAGAAAATTGCTTAGAAAGTTAATTTATAACATTTAAAAAAATCAGGGAATGTGGTTTTCTCTGGAGTTAAGGAGACAAACGCCCTTGTGTGTTTGAACCCTTTAGTACAATGGCAGGCAGAGGGTTGTGCTTTTTTGGGAACCACGCCATCTCATCACACTGAGGTCACCCCAATTGTCCTGTGTGCTACACAATGTGACCCTTCAAGCTCTGCTAGTGCTATCATGGAGACAATACAATTGCCTTTGTGCACGCTGAGTTTCCAGGTCCTTTTGGGTCTTGTGTCTTTGAGGGACCGCAGCTTCAAAGAATGATCATTTAGTGCCCTCCCACTCATCTATACATTGTGGTGTGATCTATTTAGGGCTGACCGTGCCACACATTTAGTTTGGCTTTTGACTTCCAAGCTACCGCTGCTGCACAGAAGGGCATTATGCAGCGTACATGTTAGGAGCCGGGATCCAGGCACGGGCTGACTGCCTCTGCTACAATGGGTAACACCAGTATCACTGAGGGCAAGACTGCCGTGGCTGTGGGCAGCACGTCCATTTCCAGGGGAAAAACGGCTGTGTCTCTGGGTAACTCCTCCATCTTCAGGGGAGTGACCACCACCTCCATGGGAGACTCCACCATTCAGAGGCAAAAGACCACGGTGGCTCTGGGACGAGCCAGCTTCAGCCGAGGAACTACCACCACCTCGTTCCGTAAGGCTCTGACAGCGAGGCGCAGGAACACCTAAATGGACAGCAGCCCCGGGACGCCTAAAGCAACCGAGCAGTCCAAAAAAGACTCTAACAATGAGTGGCAAACCACATTCTCGTCAAGTAAAACCTCCTTTACAAGAGGCAGGTTTTTGATTTTGAGGACTAAGTACGTCTTCTCCTGGGGCAAATACTCGTTCTCCTGGAGCCGCACAACCATAACTCTGGGCATCTGCGGTTTATCTGTGGCCAGTACCTCCATCACGCGAGGAGAGACCACCACCTCCCTCACCACCGTGACCCTTTCCTACGGGACCAAGTCTGTCACTGTGTTCAAAACTACTTTCATCAGGGGCTCCGAAAAACACAGCAACATCTACTGGAATGTTCACACTTGAATTTAGCACACACAGTCAAAGCCAAGGATATCTGTATAATCTATGTTAGCAGGTCAGTAGCAAAAGATGCACGGGAAATCAGCTGCTATGTTCAAAACTGCTGTGTGTGACAATTCTTAGGAAGCGCTTAGAGAGTTGTGGATGAAACGTGTTTGTAGTGAGTTGCTCTATACTGCCATGCTGAGTGTGTTATGTAAATGTGACAGTGCTGAGAGAACAGTTCATGTGAACTGGCAGGGAGGGGAACCCAGAACCAGCTGTGAAGGATGTGCATAGAGACACAAGAAGAGTTCTCACTCAAAATGTACGGTTCGTGGATACAGAATATGCAGCATGCACATAATATTTGGATAACTTCTAATTATGCCAATGTCCAACAAAAGAACAACTGTGAAAGATGTTGTAACAGTGCTTATAAACGAAACCTGCTTAAAACTTTCTGGTTCTGATTGGTTTATATTTATCATGAACTATAAATAATATGAGGGGGAAAATGAGACAATTCATGAACGGAACAGAAATGCAGACACACCCATTCTGCAAAAGTAAGGACAGGTATTGCATTCACTGTAGTACTGCAAACAAATACAACACGATACTGTATAACGCAATTTGATCAAGGTTTCTGATCAAGTTTCACACAGTGTGCCTGCAATAAGCAGTGCTACAATCAGAGGCAATAGGGAACAATGGCTGAGATGAAAGTGATGTCACCACAGATAGCCCCCTTTTCCAACAATGTGTCCTTCTCCTGTCCGGTGTCGTCGTGGAGATGGGACAATCACACCACTGTACCGGTCCGCCCAGAGAGGCTGTGGCCACCTACGGCTGCCTCTGTCCATTCACAGCGCACAGGGGTGGTATGTGGCCTTCCAGAGCCCACGTCGGACAGCTCAACGAAGGCATTATGTGCCACGGGGGTCGCGCTATCCACCCTTAGCATTCTGGTCGGCTCTGGACTGTACGGTGGGTTTACTACTACCCAAGAAGGCTTCCAGAGCAGGGCATGCTGCATGCGTGTGCGATGCTTCGCTTCGAGTGAGCCCCGATCCCCACTAACAAATCTGGGTCAGGTAGACGCGCTGCTCCCCAATGGGCAACACCAGCTTCAGCGAGGGGAAGACGGCCTTAACCCTGGGCAACACCACCATCAAGAGGGGCAAGACCAAACTGGCCATGGGCAACTCCTCCATCTCCAGGGGAAAGAGCCTGACATCGCTGGGCTCCTCCACCATCTCCAGCGGGAAGACCAAGATAGCCCTGGGCAGTGCCTCCTTCAGCCGGGGCACCACCACCACATCGTTTCGAAAAGCCTTCTTCCCCAAACGCAAGACGCTCTAGATGGGAGCGGACCGCATCTCAGGGTGGAGGCTCTACAGGTCTCAAGAAAACGGCATCATTACAGGGAATCTGCAACAAACACTGGATTAACTTTCCTTTGGGAGCTTTGACTTGTAGGGCAAGGTTGGATTTATCAAGAAAACAGGTCAGTGGCATGTAGCATTTTCTTATCTAATCTTCCAACACGCCATGTTGTTGTCACTAGGACAACAGTAAAAAATAATAATCAAAATTTAGCATTCAATTTCTTCAAAGAGCTCCTTAATGTCAGTAAAATAAGTGTTGATTGAAACTACACAAATTCCACAAATTGGGCCAAATCTTTCATGTTTTTTGGGGGAATTGCACAACTTTTAAGACTGTCCTTTCATGCAGATGATGGCGTTCCCCAGGGTACTGTAATCAAACCACTCATTATTGTCTCTACCCTTTCTGTCCATATGACGGCACTTCAAATTATAAAAGTGATTTCAATGCCTCTTTTGAATGAATAAAGTGGGCTATTTCATCTCAAGGAGGAGAGCAGCTGCAGCTAAATGAACTAAGCTCCTCTGATGTGTGGGGAAAAGAATCGCTGGCGTGCCTCTAATGCAAATGTATGGAGTGGAATAGGAAAACATGCTCTTGGTACGATATGACACTGAAAAACAACTGCAAGACGCTTCGGGACAAGCTATCCTTTGTGCCCCCTCGCTCTCATCCTGGAACACTGCCAATCCCACTCCAAGCTTTGTTCAAGGTCCTTTGTTCTGCTTTGACACCCTTCTTCTACTGTACTTTCTCAAGTTTTTGATCGCCACAGGAACGTGCCTTTTGTCCTTCAAAGATGTTCTTTAATTATTTTTTTTTTTTGGTGAGTCATCCCTCTCACTGTCTGCATCCACATAGCTAGAAGGATCAGATGACACTGGCGCATGGACTTCCTCAATGGCTTGTATCAGTGCTATGCATCATCCTGGAATTTTGGAGAGATGTCTTGCCAATTACTATATCCAAACAGTCTCAACTTTAAGTGCATTGTGCTTTAAAACTGCATAAGGATAATTCTATTATTCATTATTGTACAGTTCCTGCTTGTGCAAAATGTCAAGGAAAGTGTTTAATGGTTTGAGGAGGTGAAACGCAGTGAGTGTGTAAAATGATAAAAGGGTTGCTGGACTGAGAAATGTTGAACCAAAATGGGGAATGCACAGTTTGCTCTGACTTGGAGGTTGAAAACGTCTTTTGCGGTCAAATTGTAAAAGGTAAACAGCACCGTTTCTCCGTAGATTCTCCATTGATGCTGACTGAAAATACAATAGAAGCTGATTTCCAAACTCGTGCAGGCAATTTTTCTGCAGCGATGACCCAAAAGCCAGTGAAAAAAGTGAAGCTCACACAGCACTAAATAACAGGCAGCGGTGACAGTAATGCAAACGCTGGATAAAAATGTGCGGTGACTTCATCACCAAAAAAAACAAAAACAGGAACAATCTCCAGCAGCATCCTCTTTCTTTTTACTGTAACAGTAGCAACAGTTTACCAGATGTGCTACTTACAATATTCATTTCTTTTTAGGTTCCCCGCGGCTACAACATCCCTGCAACATCCGGAACGAGCTAAAATTCTTTAAACAAAACTCATGCCCAAAAATGATACTAATAAACATCCCACCAACAGCTGCAGAAAAGGCTTCAGCCCTGCCACGTTTCCATAAAAACCTGTTGCTAGTGGCAACTGTGCAGCAGATGACATAAATACAATGACTATTGATTCAGAACCATCTATTGAGTTATTAATGTTTAGAGGGTGGTATAATTTGTCACCTTATGTTCATCATCTGCAAGTTGTGATGTTTCCCTGTGATGGTGCTATTGTGATATGATTATTATTGTTCACGATGTATCTTGCTGTACATGCTCCCACCAAAAGATGATCTTAAAGGCTCTATAAATGATTTTTTTGTTTACAAAAGGTACATTTTCAATTTAGTTGTGGTCCAAACTCATTCCTTACTTCCCTAGCGCATTTAGAACATCCCAATGCAAGTCTTTTTACACAAACGTGTTTTTACCACATACTGAGGGACTTTTTACTCTACTACTGGGGGGGGGCAAAAATCATGTAAAGGGCCTTTAAGACCTTGGTAAAACTGGTGATTACTTTCTATGTGCTAAGCAAGTTATTAAGCATGTTCAGTAACAGATAGGCTATCCTAACTATCCATTTAAGACATGATCCAATGTGACTCCTCTGTTCATCAATATTTAAAAGTATTGTCATCTAATAGCTGCATGAATCACATCCTCAAAATCCATGTAAAATTTGTCACACAGAGGCAGAAACCTTGACAGCAGAACAGCTAAGCTAGACACCTGCTTGTTGCCAGCTTCTTACAGAATACCTGGCAACAAGATGTGAACTCTTTAAAGCTCAAAAAGAAATGTCTTTTGTACAAAATGTCCCACAATTATCATTAAGACTTTGTTAATGTAAAGGGCGTGTTATGGGTCAATATATAGAATGCATGTGTTGGGGAATTAAAAGGCTTGGTCTGATCAACTAACAAACCACTAACGTTAGCTTAGCCAGACAGGGAAGAAACGCTGTGTCTCCAAGTCCTGCTAAATACCGTACAAATGATGGAAACTTCAAATCAACTTTGTCCACCGCAACAAGAGGAGACGCACCGCTGGCAACAAGCTGTCCGACTGATTTATGTAGTTTGTTCACATAAGAAAGTGGAAAGAAAAAAAATGCATGGAAAGCAGTTTAGAGATTTTAGTTTTGTCTTTGTCGGTTTTGTTTGTCGATAAAACGCTTAAAATATTAAAACTGTCTTATGCAATTGGACCGGCTACGGTGAACAATAGCCGTTTTGTGCCAATTACAATTGCATTTCTGTCAAAGTCCACTGTGAAGTTTTATTTTTATTTTCTTTACAGGCTTGTGTTTGCTATGCATGTGTCAGAATAAAAAACTCCTGCTTGATTGCGTAATTCTTTGTTGACAATTGCTAATAACATAAATCGGCTGCATTTGTGTGTCAGTACGAGCTATTACATCACAAAATTATTCAATGGCTATACAGGAATGCTGTTTATGGCTTATATCAATTTGCCATCCCACTTCCTCAGTAATGCTGTAATAAATTCCACAAGGGCGCAGTAAAACTATCAAGGCAATCCTATAACTCTCCACTATGTCTGTAGATACCACAATTTGAATATAAAAGCTACATAAATTATCCAAAAAAAGAAAAGAAAAGCACAACGCAACGAGATCACGCTACAAGGATTCACAAGCTGGGCGTCATAGTAGTGTAGCAGTTTGCATTCTCGTCTCGCAGCAAGAGGGTTGCAGGTTCGATTCCTGCACCTGTTGGGGATGATGTGTGTGTCCTGCTAGTTCATGTACAATAAAGGGTCCAATGCGGAGCCAAGAACTCCTCTGAAAAAGACATTCTTAATCTCAGTGGGACTATCAAAGTAAACCAGTCTGTTATAGTGATTGGATTGAATTGAATGGTTAATGTCAGTAAAGCAGGGCCTTCAGTATAAACCACAACAGGACAGTGTGGTGATGATCTAAGGAAGGGTAAAGGACATTTTAGTCACTATGACAAAATGATACCTTTAAATGGTCAAGATGAAATTGATGGCCTCAAGGTAAATGTAAGCAAATTATATCTAGCAGTCAAACCTCCCCAATAAGAAATACAGTCACTATGGATGCTGTACTGTCTAATATTGAGCACAGGTGGTTGGTGGTCTGAGGTATGAACCCTACTACAGTCCAGTCATTATCAAAGCCTATTTGAATACATTAGCATTGCTGACCTCTGAGCAGAGAGGAGCGTGCATCACTTCATGCATCACTGTTCTGTCTGTATCAGACTGAGGGCATACTTCAGGGGCTGAGAGTCCTTGAGCGGCTCTGAATGCCCTTGTCCCACACAGGGATGGAGAGGAAAACCTGCCATGGCCATGGCATTAGCAGGAGCATGCAAATAGACAGGCAAATAAAATCGGTAGTCAATCCCTTTATTAACGAGCAAACTAAGCTTATTTCATTTTAAAAATGCATCAACCTCTTCTTAAGGTATTATCAAAGCATTACCAAATCACAACAGCTATTATGTCCCCACGGATTAAATTGGTTGAGCTCCTGATACCAGAATTGTTTTCCCAGGCAGGTCATGAGAATAGCGTCCATGTATTGAATTTGGCCTTAGGTCTGCTATCATGTCTATGCAACAAACAGTAGCCAATAAACAGAGGTCGTTCAGTGGAGAGTGGTGCACGGGCATGTTGGAGGCTGCAGCCCGTGTCGTGATGTCGTGATACCTGCACACTGTGATGAGGTTCTTGCGCTCCACGCAGACGCTCCGAGCAGACGCCTTTTTGGATGACAGACCCATAGCCATTGCTGTGTGAGCGCCTCCTAACTCCATACATCAGCGGCAACGGGCCCGGGTCTTTGTGGGGGATCCGTGCCCGGGCCAGGACCCCTCCCTCCGCGGCTCCTGTGTCCTACAAACACCCGCTGTCCTCCGCGGATGCGGACGATGGGAGCTGCGGCGGTGCTGTTCCTGGAGGTGGAGAGTGGAGGACGGAGCGCAGCGGCTGTGAAGGCGTAAAGATAAATAATAACAATCCGCTGAACCCTTTCAAAATAAATGCGCTTATTTAAAGAACGGAAATGAAAGCTCCACACGTGAGGGCTTCATTTACAAGGAAAATAACATGTAGGAAAATATTTATAAACTTTTGCATCAATTGAAATCAGGTAAGATCTTTAGGATAATTGCGCCGAAACATTATTTTCACGGGCATTTCACCAAAAGTGTCCAAATTTACCTGACTGATTAATAATTACATTGATAAAAATAAAAATCCAGCTCCAAGACGCCAGGGGGCGCTGCTGCGGTTTCCATTGTTTTCCATTGTAAAGCAAAGATGGCGGAGTCTGAGGAGCCGAAAGCAGCAGGTTCTGGTTCTTGCACTTTTCTGTTCAAAAAATCGACCAAGAAGTTCTGTGGACGAAAGAGAAAAGCGAGCGACAGTGAAAAAGAAGGTACAAGCATTTTTACCTTGACATGCTGTTTGTTTTGATTTCATTGATTTAACGCGCATTGTTGTCAATAGCTGGATTAGCAACAAAAAAACAACAACAAAAAAATCATATCCGCCTTAGAATAACTTTAGAGACTATTTTAGCAAAGAACAACATGCTACCGAATAGTTGATACAGTTCACTAATATTATATCGCTGATATAATCTAAGATGTGTGAATCGATTAGATGCGTCAGGATCTTTTTCTCTCAGGCGTCCTGTTTAATCAATGCTAATCAAAAAGAAATCGTCTGACTTTTTTTTTTCTCCATTCATGCGTTTTCTCACATTAAACAATCCTTATCATTATAGATTTCACTAAATGTGCTTTGTTTGGGTTGATTTTAGACGGAAGCAGCGATGAGGAGGAGAGTGCGGTGATCAGAAGAAACAAAAAAGAGGGCAAAGCCAACCCCATGGTACAGAGGGTGAGTAATACAATATCCTTTACTGGAAATTCAACTATGTGGTTTCAACTATATGTGATTCATTGTTCAGACCAAGAAAGTTGATAAAAAAGCAGTGGCGTCCAGTGACAGTGACGAAGATGCTGAAAAGAAGGTCACAGTTGCCTATAAGTCTTCACGGTCAGCTGTGAGTTTTCCTCTTTACTCGGATTAAAACTACGACTGCTTCACTTTTCCCATTACTATCCTTTTTTTAACTTATATATTTTGTTTTTAAAGAAATCTGAAGGACCTGTTGACATGGGAGCAACTGCGACGTACCAACTGGATACTGAGAAAGACAACGATGCTCAAGCCATATTTGAGCGAAGTCAGAAAATCCAGGAAGTAAGAAATAAGAATACATTTTACTCAGCTGTTAAGATAAGTTAAGATATTTTGTATAAGGCGTAATTATGTACAACTACCGTTCAAAGGTTTGGGGTCACCCAGCTTCTCGATTCAGTTTTAAACAGTTTTCAGCAGTGCTAGCGTAAATACACGAGAGTTTTCTAATCATCAGCCAACACAATGTACCATAAGAACACTGGAGCGATGGTTGCTTCCAAAATTAAGGACATTTTTGATCAGTAGTGTTTATAAATGGCTATTGAATGTCTTTGGACTTTGCTAATATTCAGATAAATATATAATTTTCTACATTACAGGAGATATCTGGGAAAGAGGATGATAAAATTTACCGTGGAATCAACAATTATCAAAAATTCATCAAACCTAAAGACACGACTATGGGCAATGCGTCTTCTGGAATGGTCAGGTGAGTCGATTTTTATGTATATTTGTTATGTCTTTATTAGCAATAAAATAGGTTTGTGTGCAATATTGACCAACAGCGTCATTTATTTTTTACAGAAAAGGGCCAATTCGGGCTCCTGAACACTTGAGGGCGACAGTGAGGTGGGACTACCAGCCAGACATCTGCAAAGACTACAAGGAGACAGGCTTTTGTGGCTTTGGAGGTGTGCTTACAACCTAAACCGAGCTTAAATATAAATGCTATAAATGTCTGTATACTGAATGTACATTTTGTTTTGTCATTTTCTCAGATAGCTGCAAGTTCCTTCACGATCGATCGGACTACAAACATGGTTGGCAAATTGAGAGGGAATTAGAAGAGGGTCGATATGGGGCAAATGGTGAGACGAGAGCTCATATTTTCAGAAAAAACTCCATTAAGAGTTCTATAGTTTTTGCTTACATTATTTTTGTTGCAGAGGAGGAAAATTACGAGGTGAGCAGTGATGAGGAAGATATGCCGTTCAAATGCTTTATCTGCAGAGACTCTTTCAAGAAACCCATTGTCACAAAGTAAATTATGTTGCTTTTTAAAAAATATTTGGATTACATTCTTTGCATATATTATACGGAGTCGGTGATGACTTTATTATTTATTTTCCAGATGCAAGCATTATTTTTGCGAAGTCTGCGCTCTTCAGCATTATCGCAAGTCCAAGCGTTGCTACGTGTGCAACACTCAAACCAACGGAGTCTTCAATCCAGCAAAAGGTAAATAACAGAATAGAACCAGAGCTTACAAAGAGTTTCAAATAACTTGAAATTAACCAGATTCTTCGCTTTATTCCAGAGTTGATAGCCAAAATGGAAAAACAGAATGCGGCATTAGCAGACCAACCTCCGTCAGAAGAGGAAGACTAAATGTCCCCCCGCTTAATGTTTGTGTTTGTCTCTGTGAACTTTAAATAAAGGTTTTGTAGAAAGTTACCAGTTTTAACAATATTTATTACACAAAAGTAATAACATTTGCGACACCAACTTGCTCTCACTTTCAGTTTCATGCAGCCGGACAAAACAAGCACCAAGGTAACATTCACAAGTGATAAAGTAACATCAAGCCCAAAGTTCATGTCCAAGAAGAGGCTATTCGTTGTGGTTCTCAAACTGGCCGAGGTCCTGCTGGTGGTACTCGGTGGTGTGAAGAATTCTTGCAAGATAAAAATTATATTGGGTTTCTGTTTATTTCTCTATTTACCTTAAGTTATAGGCCACCGTTTTTACATACTGAGACATGTTCTTACCTCAGCCTAGATGAGTTCATTTGTTTCATTCTTCACGCATGCCCTCAGTCACGTAAACACAGCACAAACGGCATTAGCTTTTAGCCTCTCCTCTATAGCTCCAAACGAGGTGAAGAAAGAAACTACCAAGCTCTTCCACGTTTTACCTATTTAAATATGGTTACACAATCTAAGTATAGTTACACAAAATTAAACAATAATAAAGAGGGGGACTATATTGTAAGGCGTAATAACACCAGTAGTAGTTCTGCGCGGATGTCGAAGTGCTCCTGGTGTTGTTTACGCCTTACAATATAGCTCCCCTTTTTATCCGCTTAGAAAATCCACATTGTTAAATTGTGTGTAACTATACTTAGATTGTGTAACCATATTTAAATAGGGAAAACGTGGAAGAGCTTGGTAGCTTCTATCTTCACCTCGTTTGGAGCTATAGAGGAGAGGAGAGGCTAAATGCTAATGCCGTTTGTGCTGTGTTTACGTGACTGAGGGCACGTGTGAAGACCAAACAGGTACAAATGAACTCATCTAAGCTGAGGTACAGTGGCCTATTCCATTAAATTTTTGTTTTTAGTTACTGTCACAGCCTCAGACTCACTACTACATTTCAGGGGTAATGTGTTGAAAATAGATGTATAAGTGAAATGTTTGAGAACCACACCATTATTGTATTAAAATAAAATATCTTCAACCTCTGCAGCAGTAGTGAATAATAGAAAGCCATAATTACAACACAGTCTGAGAGAGCGATGTTTACAAGCTTTAGATATCAGGACAAACTTCAGGTCCACCGTATTAAAACTGAAAAAGTAGGACCAGCTGTGGAATTTGGTGGGACATGAAGAGACGGTCTTGAAAAAGTAAAGTTTTTAAAAGCCAAATTGCCTATACTGGCTGACTGGGATAGCTATAGGTCCGCAAACATTGTTAATTGAGGTGGTTGGACTGTCAAAAAAAAAAAAGATATAACACAATGCTGACACTTATTTGACTTTTGTTACCATGGTGGGAAATCACCTGCATACCCTCTATAGGTTGGATGGGGGAGCAAAGGTCTAAATGGCTGTGCAGTGCAAGAAAAAGAGGGATCGGTGGTCATCCTAAGCCCATCTGGCACTAAGAAAGCTACCCGTGTCCACTGCAGGGGCCAGTGCAGGCCCTTCTGTGATCCGGCTGAGCGGACGTCCATACAAGAGGTAGAGCGTCCTTGGAGTATTCAGTAGCAGCATCCCACTCCTCAGTTTGGGACAGAAACCTGAATTAATGGTGGCGTTTTTGGTTAATGGGGTTTCAAGTGAGTACAATCTGAACAGGGGTATGCTGCGGGGGGGCAGGGGGGCAGAGGCCATCAGTGCAAGTGCCAGTGCATAAAGAGCAAAAGCGTCGTGCAAGAGACAAGAAGAGGCAAAATGGCCGCTGGCTTTAACTCGTCAAACAGCAACTCCTTTACATTTGTACTATTTACATCAAAACTGCTACAAAAAAAATGTATTCTTCTGTTTATCAAGGGTTCTTAAGTAACCGATGGGCGTCATCCTTCTGTAATGTCCTTTGTCAGAAATCCCAGTCGTCCACATCCAGGTGACTGAGGCTGGACTCCAGACTGGCCAGAGCCGAGGGAGAGTCCTGCGGCTGGGACATCTCTGAACTGGTGATGGGCGTTATGGGGCGCAGGAGCTCAGGGAGCGCCTCAGAGGGACGCCGCTTGATCTGAGAAAAGAAAAAGTATTCAAGAAGGATGGCAGGAGCAAGTCAGTTTATGAAATTATACTCTCTTAACTCACTATGATTTTAGTAACTGACCTCAACCAACTCTTATTAAATATAAAGTTAATCTATGTCAATGTTTCCCTTAAAAAGGTGAAAAAGCAAAAATCTACACAAGAAAACGAATGAACTTGTTACAAAGCCTCTATATGAAATAGAATATTTCCATGTCAACAAGTGGATTTTTTTCATTTTCTTCTTTTTTTTAAAGAACCAATACTTTACATTTGCCCAGAAAGTATTAAGTAAGGAGTACACTTGAGCTGAAATGATAACTGATGACATAACTGGCACAACTTGGTACTGACCTGCTTAAAGAAAGGATGTCCTAACAGAGAGGTGGCGGATGGCCTGAAAGAAGCAATGAAACAATTAATGTCAGAATCAATATTGACATGATCTAACTCTCTTCAAAAGGTTTAACCTTTTTTCAGGGTCTCGCTGTAAACACATCTCCACAAAAGAGTGGAAGTGAGGGGAGAAGGTGCGGTTGTAAGGGTGGCCCCCGGATGTGGAGGCGTGGTCTCCGTTTGAGTGCCGCCCCCCTCCAGCTCCAGGACCCTCACAGATCCCAGAGTCAGCCCCCGAGCGGGACGGTTTCATGGACAGCTCCTCTGGAGGGATAGTGGTAGTGTCCAACAAGCACGGCACTGTCCCGTTTAGTTTTTCTAACAGCATCTACAGGCCAGAAGAAAATATGAGGACATTGTCTATATTAATGGGGACAATATTTGTCTTACCTGTGTGGGGGGCATATCCTTGAATGGAACATGTCCATTGGCCAGTTCACATGCTGTGATACCAAGGCTGTAAATGTCTGACCGCGAATCATAGCCCTCCAAATTCTGGATGAAGATAAAGAAATATTTGTTACAATTAAAATGAAGGCAGCATATACAATTTACGGGTGCACTTTACTTTGGAGCTCAGTCATATCTTAGTAATAGAGTAGCAATAGTGTGGGGATAACAAGGTGCAATTCATTTTGCAGCCATGCTTCCGTACACAGAAAGTAGCAACCATGTTTCCTGGTTATTTATTCAGCAAGAATTCTGAAACAGCTAAGATGATAACGAAACAGAGTCCACCAGATTGACACAGCTGGACATTTCTAGACTTAGACAGCTGACGTTTTGAGACTCATCCAAATTTCCTCTACGGTCGTTTAAGTCTGGAAATGTTCAGCTGTGTCGGTTTAGTGAACTCTGTCAGGTAATTTATTGTCTTCATTATGGGTTAGGGTTGATCATATAACTGTAAAATTAAGTAGAATGAGGTGTGCGTTCTGTTTCCATGAGTAGTTATCATGACACTACAATAGATAGGGGTTACTATTATAGTTTTAGGTAATTCTGTATCTTCATCCTATGCTACTGCAGTGCTGTAAATGCCCATTTTACATTGGCAATAAAACAATAAGCATTTATACAATACATTTCAAATGGAATAAAAGAGGTATGTCCTTGTAAAAATTACGATGTCATAATACCTGCTGTAGCACTTCGGGGCTGAGCCAGGGCAGGACCTTGATGCTGTACTGGGGGAAGTCGTGGACCACTTTGGCCCTTTGTCCATGACGGATCAGACTGAAGATACTTCGTAGCCCAGACATACAGACCTGCCCATCTGCCGATATCAGCACATGGCTGGCCTTCACACTCCTGCTCACACAACAGATCAAATTAACAGCACTATCATGGCACCATCAAATAAAGGGAAAGGGACCATTTCTTACCTGTGGACATATCCCATGTGGTGGATGTATTCAAGTGCTTTAATCATCCCCAATATAATGTATGCAATAGTCAACTCCCCCATTCCATCCGAAAAATGGGAGCAGATGAGGTCTCTTGCTGACCCTGAGAATAAAGGTATCAAGGTATTGTAGTAAAACAGAAGTATCTCATTTATTGATGCATTCAAATCCAAATTCTTTACCATAAGCCATGAAGGGAGTTATGACCCACAGCTCATTTTCTGCAATGAAAATACTCTTGTATGGCACAATACTGGGATGGTGGAACAACTTTGACACATGCAGTTCACCCTGTGTCACAGAGAAATTACATCTTTAGACAAACCCTCACTAAGGAGGAGACTGAATTAAATGAAACACAGTGGGATGTTGTGAGGAGTTGGTAATGAGACCTGGAGGTAGGTGACCATGTCATTGGTGCAAGGCTCCAGGTCGATGCGTCGAATGGCCACATGTTCCCCAGTCGGTCTGAACCGCGCCAGGTTTACCGTCAACAACCCATCAAGACCCCGTCCTCAAAAACAAAACATTATTTACACAACTGGATTACATCTTCAACGTGAACAAGTTATAATTGTGTTATTTGTGTGTGATGTACACAGCATATCGTAGTAAATAACTTTATATTCTTATCTCTAACATATTCAAGGCATATACAGTAATTGTTGTGTAAGACAGACTAACACAGCGTCATGTGCCGTCTATTATATGAAGCATGTTGTGGCAGTTGCATAGCGACAGTCAGTCATCTGCAGGTGGGTTGTTACCGATGACAGTGAGGAGCTCGTAGGCACTGCTGTCAGAAGTAAAGCTGCCCATCGTGTCCCAACCCGGCTGGGAGCTCAGACTCTCCGCGCTGTCTTCATGGACCTGAAAGAGACACACATGCAGCATGAACAGACAGCAGTGATACAGTGGTAGTAGAACGTTTACTCTAATTCTTTTGTTTTTTCCATTGGTGACTTCTGTGTGAAAAAGTAACAGACGCTGTGTTAGTTTAGACTAACATCTGAAAAGCATGTTGTGACAAATTTATTTACTGTAGTAATTATAAATACTTCTGTTTGTAGTGAGGACTCCTGAGTGACATCGGTTGATCTGAGTCTAAGATAGATGATGGGAATGATCACAGGTGATGAATCCAAAAATAAGAATGTTACACGACTATCTGGTCTGTAGCAAGAGACTGTAGCACGGGGGTGGACACACTTTCACAGTGAGAGCAGAAAGCCCATTATGACCTCAGCGAAATTCTCAAAAATATATGTTTTTACACAAAACAACAAAAATGTATATCAAATCTAATCATGCTCTGGCAGCTGTCATTTATTAGATCTAATCAAATGGCTGAAAGACTGCCATGTTGATCAGATACAGAAAAGGTTGCCATGCATTGCTAAAGCTGACACATGGCAGTTGAACCATCGGCATCAATCAGCTTGCAGAAATGCACATACAGTAAACAGATGTGACCAGTAAAACTGTTAACTGTCCACTGAACAGTAGACTGTCACCAAGAACAACAACATGAAATTCACAAACCAATTGTCAACTGTGAGAACTAGCTTGAATGGGCACAACATCAAACCCTGTTAAAAAGATTCTAACTGCACAACCAATGAAAAACAAGTTTCTTCGTGGCTTTTTTGCACAGTATCATTACAAGTGTTCCTGTGATGGAAAGTAAAGATTACTTAAATTATGAACATTTTATTTTCACAAAGAGCTGAGGAAAAGTGCCCCTTATTATGTACACAAGCTTCGAGTTAAAGAATCCCTCTCTATAGTTTATACTGTCCTCTGTCCTGATCCGCTGAGTGTGAGGTGGGGTGGTTTTCTGAAATGACTGTGGAGCAGTGTCATGGAATGACTGCTCATGCATGCATTTAGTACAGAGCCTTTAGTGACACTTATCTGTGCGCACACACATGCTCGCACGCACATACACAAAGGCTGGTTGAACATGGAGATGCAGTGACAGGAGTACCACACTTACTTTCCCGTGAGAGAGTCCCTGAGCTTGCTCTGGGGCAGAAAAACGATGTCAATGACATTAAGACATGAAGAAAAGAGGGTCTGTGTTTACAGCAGCTCACAGGCTGTCTACAGGCCAGAGTGGGTTCGCTAAACCATCATACAAAATATGAAGTAACCTCGATGATGAGTAAAACAAATCAAACAAAAAAACAGTATCACTTTGAAGATATGTCTGACTCAGAGCTGCTGTATATGGTTAGATATGCATGAAATGTAATGCCAAGAAAGCAAGCATGCGGTATAGTGAACAACCATCAAACATAAATACATTAATAGAAAGGGAGAAAGATTAAAACAAAGTACTTCTAGCTTAATATGATTAGCTTTCTCAATGATGATGAAAATTATTACATTAAAGACAAATGAATTATGCACTTCAGCAACTGCAATAAGCCGCATGGAAAGTATAACATTTCATAGAAATACTAAACAGGCTCACAAAGTAAAAGAAAAGAAATTTTTTTTTCTAAAACAAGTTTGCATCATGTAACCACAGAAAAACACAAGCCTTGTCCCAGTTGTAAAGCAGAACTGACAATCGTCGACAAATGATTGGCAAATGATGACAAACTGCAGGAGATCTGTTGAGGGATTTTGTCATTACTGCGGTAAGTTTTTTTTTTCCTCACCTCCAAAAAATTGCAAATCCCACAAACTCTCACTGACTTTTTCGGTAACCCAGCGCTGACAGAGACAGGTCAGATTCAGCCAAAAGGAAGAAAATAGGAGAGAAGAAAAAGGCCATAAACAAAGTGCAGACAGACGCACACAAAACACAATTAGTGGTGTTCACTTACAAGAAACGACATTGAATCCTCTTGTATTTATTGCCTTAGATTAGAACGTTGAAAACCACAGCCACGCTATATTAATAAAAATGATAATGTTGATATGTTATTACGATCAAGTTATCTTAATGAAATGTACTATTGCAAATGCCACAAATATATATTTTGTAGATGAGCCAAGAATTAAAAGGAACTAGTCGTAGATGCCCTAAATCAACACTTCAACAGACTTCTATATATTTGTTCATTGAATACATATGTTCAAAATAAAGTAATAACTCAATACATTTAATTAAATGACCAGCATTTAGGTGTTGCTAAGCCCTCGCTGGGTCGCTAACGTGCAATACCGTTAGCAAAATCCTGCACATACAACAATAAAATCGTGGCCGTTCACAATGGATACAGTTCCTTACCTTTTCTCTTTTGCAATTATAACAGCACACTACACAAAACTGCATATCCAGAGTATTTATTAGAGGAAAGCATCTTTCTCAGCGGGGTGTTTTGACATCTCTTCTCTTCGTTATGAAAAGCGCTGCGCCGTCTACGTCGCGGAGAAAGAACTACACGCCCACATTGTGGTCCGCGCGTTTTGATGACGTACGAAGTTACGACGGTCGTCTAGAATAATACAGATCCACATTCGGCTCCAGAAAGAGGTTTTTGTCAAATAATATCTTAAATCACTCTATCGGCGAGACTACATGCAAATAGAAATGACGCTGTCATTGCTCCGGTCTTAACCAAAAGGACATTTTATGGTTACATGCCGATGTTCTACTGCTTCACCTCGGTGTCGTTTGCGGCCTTGTAGCTAATGCTAAAGCTATGATGTTTTCCATCTAGTCTTATTCTTGCAGTGTATAATTAGATGATCATCTCTGCAATTATAAATAAGGCACATCATTTATTTCCTTTGCTTGACGTCTTGTAAACATCTGTGTAATTTGTGTATGCTTAATTTACATTATTAGCAACTGTATGACACAAACGAGTAATTAATTACTCATGAGTATCGTCATATTGTTGCAAATCTGGAGACCAGTGATCAATTATGCACGAGCAATACGAATGTATTATCTGTTTTCTGCATGCATTTGTATGTCATGTTAACAAATGCTTTGTTTCTCATCTACTACGTCTGATGCATACATACTATAGTGTATGTGACATATTTGGTAAAGAAATCTAATTACTTTCTTTGTTTGTAGTGCACAATGAACTGGAGCAAAGGCGGCCCGGGTGTGAAGCGAGGCTTTGGGTTTGGAGGATTTGCCCTGGGTGGAAAAAAAGAGGAACCTCGACTTCCAGAAAAATCTCAAAACACATTTGGGGGCTCCGGTTCTGCTGGAGGGTATGGCAAGGGTCAGCAGATGCCATCATTCTTCAAAATAGGAACTAAGCGAGGCAACTTTGATGAAGAAAATGCGTAAGTGTCTGTTAACATTTTAAAATCAGTCATTCTGATTGTTGGCTGGCTGGTTTGTGGTCTATCCATCATGATTTTTTTCCCTTTTTAGTTATTTTGAAGATGATGAAGAGGAGTCCAGCAGCAATGTGGATCTGCCCTACATCCCAGCAGAGAACTCTCCCACACGGCAGCAAATGAAGTCCGGAGGAGGTTCGGACAGTGAAGATGATCCTTTGGATGCCTTTATGGCAGAAGTAGAGGTGAGAAGAAGGCCTTTAATTAAGTTTATTTAAAATATGCTGATTTCATAGTTATTATAATTTGTTGTAGAGTCAAGCTGCAAAAGATATGAAGAAATTGGAGGAAAAGGAGAAAGAGAAACCTGACAAGTAAGATTTTTTTTTTTTTTTTTGTAAATTAGTATTATAGCTTTGCCTATGTGCCTTTTTTTTTGGTATCATGTCTTTTGTTAAATTTTAATTTCGGCACATCAGGTAAGTAAACTGCTTTACTTCTAGTGTTAAGGGGGATGACATGGGTGTGTGAACAAGCTGCAGGGAAGTTTTTTTTCTCCGCTTTTCTTTTCAGGGGTATCCGTGATGACATTGAAGAAGAGGATGAACAAGTGAGTGAGCCCTGCACAGTTCATAGCCTTATTTTATCGCTGCTCAGGGAGACCTCCAAATTATGCACTCTTTCCATGATATTTCTGCAGGTTGCATTCTCATCAATATGCTTGTATGATAATTAACCTAGGAGTGAATATGCTCTGAGTATTATGGAGCATGTTGAGCTTTTTGGGGAGAAAATTGGCTCTTGGAGTAGCTGTGTTAGAAAATTGCCAACTGTTATTGTTTTATGGAATTTGTACATAACACTTGTGACTCTGCTCTCTGCAGGAAGCTTATTTCCGTTACATGGCAGAGAATCCAACAGCAGGACTCACACTGGAGGAAGAAGAGGAAAATATTGATTATGACAGTGATGGCAACCCCATTCCCTCCACCACAAAGAAAATCATCTTGCCCCTTCCTCCCATTGACCACTCTGAGGTACAGCCAATAAACTGAGAATAGACTGAACTGATTATTGTCATTAATGTTATTGATTGCAATATTAGATGATACAGTATCCATAGTGAAAGAAGCAGCAATAAGTAGCAAAATCACTGGTCTTTCGTGAGATTAAAACATTTTGGGGTGACACATTCTTAAAAAGAGCTAATATATTAATAATATTATGGAAGTAGTTTTGTTCAGTTTTTGTTTAGAGTTTGTATTTTAAAGTCTTGTTGTTACACAAATTAAAGACACAATACATTTCTCAAGATCATTCTAATAATGTAATGGAACAAAGAGTGTTGAAATGTTGCTGCAGTTTTTCCCACGTCATGCAACTCCACATCACACCAAACGTACTACCTGCAAAGGTGCTTTTTCTAATATGGGCAATGTTTTTATCAACAGATTGATTATCCCCCATTTGAGAAAAACTTTTATGAAGAACACGAGGAGCTTCATGGCCTGACGGGAACTCAAGTTATAGAGCTCAGACAGAAACTCAACTTGAGGGTATGTAAACAATATTTCATTTGATATTCTTTATAAGCAGTTGCTTTAACGTGAGCATTGGATTTGCTTATTTAGGTTTCCGGTGCAGCGCCTCCAAAGCCGAGCACAAGCTTTGCACACTTCAGCTTCGATGAGCAACTGATGCATCAAATTCGCAAGTCTGAATACACACAGCCAACACCAATCCAGTGTCAGGTAAGTGTTGACCAAAGCCTGGCAATAGGTAAAAATATTTTTATATTTATTTCCCGTACTTGTACATGTGCTTTACCCAGGGTGTTCCCATCGCGATGTCTGGCCGTGACATGATTGGTATTGCAAAAACTGGCAGTGGAAAAACGGCAGCTTTCATTTGGCCTATGTTGGTGCATATTATGGCTCAGAAAGAACTAGAGCCAGGAGAAGGGCCAATTGCCATTATTGTCTGCCCAACAAGAGAGCTTTGTCAGCAGGTACATTTTTTTGCTTTTCTTTTCGCAAAGCATAGATCATTAACCAGCATTTATATCGCCCTAGATCCATGCCGAGTGCAAGCGTTTTGGGAAGGCCTACTCCTTGCGATCAGTGGCAGTTTATGGAGGAGGAAGCATGTGGGAACAGTCCAAGGCGCTTCAAGATGGAGCGGAAATTGTTGTCTGCACTCCGGTAAGAAAAAGTTCTGTGTGAAACGTCTTTGACTTGAGTTCGACAAGTCAAATTAGTCACAGTAAACCACCTCTTTTTGTTGTTCAATAGGGTCGTCTCATTGACCATGTGAAAAAGAAGGCCACATCTCTACAGAGGGTGACATATCTGGTGTTTGATGAGGCTGATCGCATGTTTGATATGGGCTTTGGTGAGTTAATACACCAAACCAAAATAATGTAATGTAAATAGGAATGTGCAGGTAAAATGTTATTCTGTGCTTTTTATTTTTAGAATACCAAGTCAGATCTATTGCCAGCCATGTGCGCCCAGACAGGCAAAGTAAGAGGCTCGATTTTCCGTTTAAAGTCTATTCTTATAACAAGGGATGCTAAGACCTATTTTTATTTTGCCTTTCACAGCCCTTCTGTTCAGTGCTACTTTCCGAAAGAAGATCGAGAGACTGGCCAGAGACATCCTGGTAGATCCCATTCGTGTTGTTCAGGGAGACATTGGAGAGGTATGAAACAAATACAACAAATAGCTCTAAGTGTGAAACATCCGGAAAAACATTTTGGCATTCATATTTTTTTTTTTTTTTGGTGCATTTAGGCCAATGAGGATGTTACTCAAGTGGTGGAGATGCTGCTCAGTCCATCTGATAAGTGGAACTGGCTGACGCGGAGGATTGTTGAGTTCACCTCCGCGGGCTCTGTCCTTATTTTTGTCACCAAGAAAGCAAACTCTGAAGAACTGGCCACAAACCTGACTCAGGAGGGCTACAGCCTGGGCCTGCTGCACGGAGACATGGACCAAAGTGAGAGGAACAAGGTCATTTCTGATTTTAAGAAGAAGAACCTGCCTGTTCTGGTAGCCACAGATGTCGCAGGTCAGTACATTGATATAATTTAAGTACTATTAATCTCTACTGTATTTAGCTCAGCTTCTCTCAAATCCCTACAGATGATTTGTTGCATTGAAACATCTTCAGTAGACAATAATGAGTGTCTATCCTCTTTTATTCTCCAACGTAATCTCCAGCTCGTGGTCTGGACATCCCATCGATTCGGACAGTGGTAAACTACGACGTGGCCCGGGACATTGATACACACACGCACAGGATTGGGCGAACGGGTCGTGCAGGAGAGAAGGGTGTGGCCTACACCCTCCTCACCAGCAAAGACACCTCCTTTGCCGGTGACCTCGTACGAAATCTAGAGGGAGCGAATCAAGGAGTCACCAAAGAGCTGATGGATTTAGCCATGCAGGTAGTAAAGCTTCAAAAATAGTCTGTGCCTTCATTAAGTGTGTTTTCGAATAACTACTCCCATATTAATGTTTCAGAATCCCTGGTTCAGGAAGTCCAGATTCAAGGGTGGAAAGGGCAAGAAGCTGAACATTGGTGGAGGTGGTCTTGGATATAGAGAAAGGCCTGGCCTTGGGGCTGAGAGCTCAGTAAGTTAATTTGTATTGAAGTAACTGTTGATATGGATTGTATTTGTGTCTAGAAGGAGACATAGTATGCAAATTCATCAAAAACATACCTTAAGTAGTATTTTACATTTCACTCTAATTTTTCCCAAGAGTGACGCTGCTCGCGAACAACACGTGACCCCAAATAAACTAATCTGATTTCACTGATCTGTTTGAGTTTGGCAACAATGGCAAATGAAGGTATGGGGCCCAGACTGATATTCCTCTGTATAAAAACAATACAGAGGTGTATCATTCTTGTCTCGCCAGGCTAATAAATTATCACCCAACCTGCTTTGCTCATGGCTCAGCTTGTGTTCATTCATTCATTTGTTAGCATGCGGTGGTTAGTTAAAAGTGAAAGCTTGTCACATGTCATTCCCACTAGTGCCTGCAGCGGGTGCTCAAGGTCGGTTTGAGATAATTACCAGCAAAATCTTTATTCATAAAAATGGTCACTATTGTGCATTATGTGTCCACTTTAAGAATCATTCTCTATACTTTTATGGTCTTTTCAGGGCGGCGGTAATAGCAGCAGCAGTAGCAGTATCTTGTCAGCATGCAGTTTTGAAGGGTACAGTAAACCAGCGACTGGAGCTATGGGAGAACGGATAGCTGCGATGAAACAGGCCTTTCAGGTATGTATTGTAAAAGTAATGTTTACAATAAGTAGGTCTGTGTGATTTTGCCATTTTTGGTGAGCATTGCATTTAGATCTGTGTTCTAAAATCAAGAGTCTGTTCTTAATGCACATTATAAATAAGCTCAGAAGCATTGACACTTGCGAGTAAATTGAAATATGAACTGCTAAACTAATACAAGAATCGCATGCATTTCACACACACATGGTCACATATACACAAATCCCAGTGGAGATCTATTTAGATTTTTCAGAGCACATTACATTGCTTGAATAATTCTAGTTAGTTAATTTTAGACCAATTCAGTTGTGCAGCCCTGACAAAAATGTCTTCTCTTATAGTCAAAGGAAACTTCTGTCTTTTTTTCTCATGTGTTTCTTTGATGTATGGCGACCTTTAGTGTTGAGAAAGGCGCCTAACAAATAAAATGTATTGTAATTATTATTTTACCTTTTCAGGCTCAGTACAAGAGTCACTTTGTTGCTGCCTCTGGTAACCCTCCAAAGCTGAGCACCAGCTCCAGCTCCTCCTCGGGCTGGACCAGTGCTGGCAGCCTGAGCTCCGTACCTACAGAGTCCGCCAACGGCCCCAAAATGTCTGGTTTCACCAGCGCAGGCACTCTCAGCACTGTCCCCAGTGTCCCACCGGTCTCCCAGCCCAGCTACCCACCTCCCCCACAGAAAGACAGCTCTCGTGACCGATACGGGGACGATCGCAGCCGCCACGGGGACAGTCACCATCGCCACAGCGACAGAGGCCACAGTGACGATCGCTATGGAAGCAGAGATAGGCATGGCGACGGTGAAAGAGACCGGCATGGCGACGGTGAAAGAGACCGGCATGGTGACAGGGACCGACACAGCAGCAGCAGCCGCCATAGCGAGAGCCGCCACGGTGACAGTCGTAATGGCGACGGGAGCAGAAGGGAGAGAGACGATAGAAGAAGTGACAGAGATGGAGACAAGGATGATGGCTTTGCCGTTCCTGAGCCACCCAAGAAAAGAAAGAGCAGATGGGACAACTGATACAAGAAGTGAGAAAAGCTGCGTTGAGATGATTGCGTTCAAATCACATGAAGAAGAAGAGAAGGGCAAGTTTGTGGTTAAAATTTCAAAATGATTAGGAATAAAGACAAAAACTGGCTTTGTTTGACATCTCGGTCATTAATTACATAAGAACATCTTTTTGATCTGATGAACTGGTTGACTCAAATGAAGGGACGCTGTAGACCACATTGATCACTTAATTACTGGCTTAGAACATTCTGGATAATTATTAGTTCACTTGTTTCTTTATTTAAGAAAATGGCACCAAGCCTAAGAAAGAATTACTAACCACTGCCCTCCATCTTGAATTCATCATAACACTGGAGAACGTGAATGCAACAATAACATGAGGAATAGAGAAGAAGCAGACAGCTGGCGTATCATGGGCTGGTCTGAACAGAATGCAGCGCACATGAGAAGCAAGCACAGGCTGTACGTGTGTGGACTTGGGATGAACGAAACACACCGAGCTAACCAGAGTTTGTTTGAGAGATTGACACAAGCTGTTTAGAGCTGCCACTGTACATACGTCATCAAATCTGTGGTCAACATAAAACAATAAGACTAAGCAATAGAGTTGTCGATAACTATTTCACAATTAGGCTGTTGTGTCTGTTGATTACTAATGGAGCTTATCCGCTTACAAACCTGGTACAACATCCTTTTCTGGATTGTTTGCCGAGTGTTTTTGTGTTTCATCTAAAAATCCCACTTTTAAATGCGCTCTGTGACAGTTATGCATAATGAGAGCTGCATTCAAATCACTTATTTTATTTTATTTTCTTACATATGTGTTAAGTTTTAGTAATGTGCCTTCCCCAGGCATTAGGTGTCTATTATATTACTGTTTATTATTTTGAAGTTTGTTTAAATAAGTGTTTCACGTGTTGATTAGTAACACATGGAAGTTTTGATTAAAAAGAGTCATTTGTCATTTGCGTTGTTGTTGTTAATTTCACCACAGCTTTTACATTTTTGAAGTGTAAGCTAAACATTCAGACAGGATTACACTGAATGATAATGCCAAAGCTTTTCTAAAGTTGGTTTATACATATGAGTTTAGTTGAGAATAATGTGATAATGAAAGTTGGTCAACTGCAGATACCCTTTTGTTATACAGTAGTTTAGATCAGTGGTTCTCAGCTGGTATAAAGGCATTAAGGTCCACATTCACCCTGGGATGACAACCTGTGACGCAAATATAACTTAGACTTGTAAACTATTATGTAAAATATTGTCTTTTACTCAAATATTGCTGTTGAACAAGCATGAAATAAGCCAGAAAGTCTGAAATTATAATTGAAAACAAGCTGATAAGTCATTTTAAAGATTATTCGTTACTTGCGGAATACCATAATGCACTGCGTCTTGGGGGGTCGCATATGTAAACAACATGGCGTTTTGAGCTGTCATCGAAGAGACTAATATTTATTTATTTATTTAGTTAGTTTTTATTTATTTATTTCAGTCATGTTAGTTACATGTTTTCACATTTCAACAACTATACATGATTTTTTTTTTATATATATATATATATATATATACATGATTGAAAAGGAGCACGATGAAGACAACGCTTAATATGAAAAATTATTTAAAAAAATCAAATTCCACAAAACCAAAGCTTAAAAAAATCTGTACATTTTTATCTGTTGATTATGAAATGTCAGGGAGACAGCAGGGAAAACCTACCAGAAACCCATCCTAGTGGCCATACCGTTTTTGCTCCGCCCGATCCCGTCAGATCTCGGGAAGAGCTATAGGGAAGGGCCTGGTTGATACTTGGATGGGAGACCGTTTGGGAACACCAGCCTGGGTGAATGTAGTGTGTGAGTGAGTCGTTGGATGGGGCCGATGGCGCAGACTGGTAGCCTCGCTTCCGTCAGTCTACCCCAGGGCAGCTGTGGCTCCAATAAAAAAGTATGGAATGAATGAATATAAATCAAATAGCTACCATAACTCAATAGTGCCTAGTAACAGTTTTGCCACTCGCTGCAGAACGATATGACATCACGTGCATATCCTATTTTTTTCTAATGTGTTAACCCCTTAACACCCACCTGAACTGAGCACGTTTTCTCCAGTTTGGCATAAGTGAAATCTAAAAGCTTCTTGAAAAAAGCATCAAAATAGCGACAAAAAATGTAACAAAAATGTGACGAAAATGTAACAGAAAAGCCACAGAAGAACAACAAAAAGTGACAAAAAATGCGATGGAAAAAGTGGCAAAAAATGTGACGATAAAGGACGTCAAAAAAGTGACGACAACACAAGCAACAACGCAAGGAAAAAGAATCCATGTATATCGGTTTAGTAGGTCTTAGCTTTCAAATGAGGCGTTACACTGGCCATAGACTGTAAACGCTCCAGTCAAAAAGCTTTTAGATTTGGGTAAAGCCGAATGGGAGAAAGTGCACGCGATTAAGGCAGGGATTAAGAGGTTAAATTAATTGATTTGTTATTTAGCGACTAGACTGAGAGGAGCTCCTTTTACAAATTACGCGACTGAACAAGAAAAAAAACAATTTGTGGGATTTACCGATGTGTTTTGCCCGATTGCCCGTGAACGCGTCACCAGAAGCGCACAGCCAATGACGCGCCAGAGCCAGAAAGAAAGCGCCCCGAGAGCGAGGAGAGAGCGAGGCGGGGGGAAAGAGAGACCAGCAGTCACCCGGCACAAAGGCAAAGCGGCGCTGCAAAACTGAATGAGAGAGCAAACATCCCGCTACAGCCACACACGCACACACCCGATCCGACACTGCGTTTTATATCACCGGCGTGTCACGGCCAGGACGCCCAGATGGTGAGTGCCGCTTTCGGCTACGGTTTGGGGGGGGGTAGAGTAGACTGATTGATGCCTCGTCGGTGGTGCCTTTGCTTTTTCGTCCTCCCCTCGAGTCCAGACCATCCAGGCAGGCAAGGCAACCATCCCCTCCTCTCCTCGTACTGGGCTTTATATTATTACAAAACGAGAAGGGTCTCCGGTTTCTGGTCTGCAATGCATCTCCTAACAATGCAAAATCCAGGCTTAGTATCTTGTGACAAAAAAAGATGTTCCTGCTTGTAAAAAGGCGTCTAACACCAGGCGCCTGTGCGTTTCTGATGGAAAGCTAGCTTTTTTTTTTTTTTTTTGCCTCGAAAGCACCAGCCATATGTAACAAGGACCCTTGTAATTACACATGAATTTCACATAAAGGCTCTTTCCTTCTCTTATCCCGCTCTTGTTAAGCATGACCCCCTCATTATTTTTGCACCTATTTTAATTACAGTTACAGATTGTTTTTGTCATGCATTGCAGCTAATTGGCTCAGGTGTCCCAGGCTTCAACCTTCTGGCTGTTTACAGGAAAGCGACGACTGTAGTTAAGCTGGTTTCACAAGGGTTATCTTGGTTAAATCAACACCTGCCACTTGAATGAATAGGCCTATGTTTTTTTTGTTTTCTTTTAAACAAGTGTACGGTCAATTTGCTCTGCTGGTTCTTGAAATGAAAAAAAAAGTAATTGGTATTTGCATGTGTTGATTTAAAAGCTATTGTTATTGTGGTCAGATTAGGCCACACATGTTTGCTATTACAGGCATTACAATAACATCTGCCAAGCTGCCAACCCCAACTTGTCAACAAAGCTTCAGATGCTGCTTCCCGAACAACAATGGGAATTTGAATAATGGAATGATAATAGCCATTAATAAGCTATAACAACATAGATTATGGGTAACATAACACTAGGTCTGTAGGGCTGTGATATATGAGGAATAAAAGTAACATTTGATAACCGCTTTGAATATTAATGTAATATCTTACTGAGCCATTTCAACACTGTATACTCCATCAAATTGCTCCCCCCCCATGAAATTGTGTCAAAACAAACCAAAATAAGCATAAAATTGAACTAAATTAGGAAAACCCTGACTATAATGCACATTTTTCCACACTTTTAAGTTACCATGCGTTTTTTGTTTTAGGCTGTGTCAGTCTCCGTGCCAGTGAACCACATATTGCATCACCTAATTCTGTGTTAACAATAGTTTAGGCGGTAAATCTTATAGCCTTATTGGACTGTAATGGCATTAGTGCCCCCTTTGTTTTGTAAGTGACCAGCTGTTCTAAAAGAGGACCTCTTTTGTGCTTTCCCAATGGCAACCACAAAAACATGCACTCAGCTCCTTCATCTTCTCCCACTTTTTCACCCGTGTTTATGCATGTCAAAGACTTTACGAACTGCTCTTGTGGTTCGGGAAATCCCACATAGTTCACCACACAGTCTGTCGTTTACGTCCAGACCATATGTACTGTCTACAAGGGGCGGCTTAAGTAAGAATATGCTCATTTTCATTTCCTGCGCGCGCCGTCTTAGTTGTCACTGTAATATCCGCCAAAGTTGACACTACAGATTGACACCACGGCCTCATTTGCGTCATAGCCGTTCACAAGACTCTTTTTTTTCCCAGTGAACTTATTGCCGCAGAGATTAGTGGGTCTCAATTAAGACTATGGTTTTAATACTGGTGGCTCAGTGTTTGTTGGTGGGGTCATGCTTAGTTTGATGATCTTGTTTTGTTTTTTTGACCCAAACTTGAGAAAGCACAAACTTGGAAAAACAATTGCAAGATTCTGTTCAGACTGCAGATTTTAAACATATCCAAGAGCATTAAGAAGATTGAGCTACAAAGTGTAATAGAAACATGAGTCCGATTTCTGAAAGTCTTTATAAAGCTATAAACCAGTGATACTCGTCGTGGGCCTATGATCAATGTTTGAATCAACAGAATACTGTATTTTGAGAGTACAGGGTTTAAAGGGCACAATATTATTATTAAGTTGACATGAATATTCTTATTTGAGTTTATACAAGGAAAGTAAGTTCAGAAGCCACCACTTGAGAACCTCTGTACTGCCTAAATCATTACATTGTTTTGTATTTGGATTCCATTAGACCAGTAAATCTTGACTAAAACTTTTACTTTCCTAGGATTGAAATAATTGAAAGTGTTTGTCTTTGAGCTGATGTTCAAAGGCGTCATATGAGAATTGTTTCCTTTTTCTGAAATAGCTTTGGAATACTTGTAATCTGCATCCTGCACTAACGTTTATTTAGATTCACCATATGTTCATGTGTCTGACAATTACCATTAACTGCACAAAAAACTGAATTGCGGTGTCTCAGAGGGGCCATATGTTTGGGGAGGGGAGGTGTTGCCTGCTGTCAGATGTGCACAATAGTAAAAAATGGGTCGTCATTAGACAAACCACTAAGCCACAGCATAATAACATTAGTTTAATTCATCAACAACCGACCCATGGCTAAATCAACTGTACTTTCACTAAATTACTTACTGTTGGCAAAAAAATATGTAAATCTCTTCAGACCACTGTGATTTTGCAATATATCGTGTATATTATAGTATCGTAATATTGTGATAATGATAATTTGGCATCATATTGTGCAGCCCAGTTATAAAATACAATACAACAACTGAAATGTTTCAATTAAGATACATTTATTTTCTCATATGTCTCATATGTCTGTCACATGAGTTCAGCTCAATACAATTGTATTACCATGTTACCTTTTGAGGAACCTAAAGTGCGTAGACTCAAAGCTGGGTCATACTAGAATCTCCTCAGACCATGCAGGTTGTCCCTTTAGAATTGTGAACATGTTGAGTGGAGAGGTTTAGGAAATTCTTTGTGCCAAAATGGTCTTTATTATCATCTTCGCATAATGTGAGTTAAAGGGTTGTGAGGAGGGTGGCGGGAGGTGTATTTTGCAGTAATTCTACACTGGATCGCTTCTGTGTGAAGTGTCCAGCTGTTGGAATGAAAGCAACACATGATTTGGATTGCATGGTTTCTCCTCAGGGAGAACAGACGTCCTTCTGAACCTGTAGCTTATTCAATTACCTTGATTTTTAGTTGGCACATACCTTTTACTTTTAAGCTTGATTAGTTTAATGTAATTTTGTATTTGTTTTTATTTACAGAGAAGCAAGTAGACAGTTAGAGACAGTTGTAACTCCAAGTAAATGCAGTTGTTCCAAATACTTACTGATCTGTTTTAATTTTGAATCAACCTTATCTTAAGTCCTCTGACAGATTGTGGCAACTCTTGACCTGATATAGCCGCGGAGACCAGTCAGCTGAGGCAATAACAGCAGAAGTTATGACCATATTTGGATAAAAAACATTTAGACAGCAAAAATCAAGAGCTAAATGTAGTTTAGTTTCACCTGCTATTGTTTTCCATGACATGCATTGTTTTCTGAAGGATCAAAGAGAAACTGAATAAAATCCATCCTATTTGTCCATCCTGTGATTATTTCACACCAAAAATATATGAATAACTTAAATAAGAATGACTGATATAATGACTCAGCCTGTCTTTTTTTTTTTTTTAGCTGTGCAAGTTAACACATTTCTGAACTGTTCTGAACAGCCAAGTCTTTCACATCTTGGCAGTGCCATATTTAGAAAATTAAAGCATGTGCACCATTACCTTTGGAGGAAAATATTTGACATGGGGTGGGTGAATGACAAAAATAAATATGTCAATCTTTTTGGGGACTTTCGCGATATTTTTTTCTTAGAGACACATATTTACATTGTTTCCTAAGTCTGGGACGATACACTTTTGTTTCGATATCATATATAATGCCAAACGGTATTTTGTCCCAGTCCTATTATTTATTTTCCATCATTTTTTGTTGATGTCTGGACAACATCGGTACACTTGTTGTGAGTTTGTGTCTCTTTCCTACAAAAACACTGACATCTGACTTGTTGACGAAACACCACCTCTAGTTTGAAACTTTTATTTCAGGAAAAGCAATGCAGACCTTCAGAGGATGCATGACCTTGTATTGATCTGTTTGATACAGTTTTGATATTGTTGTTGTATTGGGAAATATGGACTCAAGAAAGAAAGAAATCCTCACACCACTTCACTGTTATTGAACAGTTTTTAAATCACAGACATCATTATAAACAGCAGGGATGTGAGTCCTGGATGCGCGATGGGGCATGTTTTTGTGAATTCCAGTCCTGGCAGATGTAGTATTTGGTTGTGAAATGTTCTGATGGGTAGCTATCTACACTTTCCTATCACTGGAGGCTGTTTCCTCAGAGTCCTCAAAGCTCCTGGCTAATGTTTTAGAGTGCATTCCTATTCAGGCCTCCACTCGATCTGTTTCTGTCCATTTTAAGAGAACAAGCATAAACAAACCAGCTGCCGTGGCATTCCTCACAAGGAAGCACAATGGACGAACTTATGTAAATTTGTTCCAGTTATTTTGGGTGTATTACATTGTTACCGATAATGAATAAAAACACCTTCACTGGATATATTTGCACATTGGGGGGTGATATGTCAAAACAACAATAACATTATCGTCGTCTTCTGATGACAGTTCACGCTTCAGTATCACTGGTGGAGAACTAACCCAACATTAAGTAATTTCGTTGTACAATTGGATAATGACAATAAAGTCCTTCTTCTTAAAGTTTACAACAGGGGGTAGGCAAATATGCTTGGTGGTGGCGGGCCAAATATTTTTTGGCTATCTCTATCACTTTGTTATAAATATTATTACGATACATCATTTTGATCTAATGGGGGCTATGTGGGTTTACCCAGACAATACGTTAAGTATTTTTGTACTGCTTAAAAAGGTATTTAGATCACTGTTATCAATGTTATGTACAATTATATTTCTCAAAATCTTATGGGAGGACAGGAGAATATCTGCTGCAGGGCTGGATTTTGCACCCGGGTCTTAAGTCACAGAGGCCTGATCTGAAATCGAAACTATTAAGAGGCAAAGTGCATGTTTTATTTTTTCTTTAGTTACTATATAGACTTATATAAATGACAGAAAAACAACATATTTTTGAGTATTGTCAATACATTTATTTACATTTTTCGTTAATTTTTATATCCGATTTTTGGACTACTTGAACAATAGTAAATTGTGTTTCATTGAATTTCGTGTTAATTGCAACTCGTGTGTTATAAAAGTCAATACGTAGTTTTAGAACAAGGTATGACTGAGATTTACATTTTTTAAAGCAGTATCAAGTAACTCATGCCCCGAGAGGCCATAAGCGCCACTGCAGGTGTCGTAGCATGTTACGTTTTTTTATTCATTAATTGTCCGTGAGAGTAAATACTACGCTGACAGAAAAGACACTGGGAGGGAGGGATATAGTATGTCCAATTATACAATGGAGATAATTTTTTTCACCCACAGTTAGCTTTGCCTGTTAGCCTGTTAGCTTCTTCTTCGTGATTCCATTAGTGTGTATTGGGGCCTCCGACCCGGTGCAGGAAAGCTGCAAGTGTGGTTTTCTGGCCAGAGACACCAGGGGGAGATGAAAGACCCCCCAATCATCGCCATCAACACTTGTATTACCCCCAGAGGGACTATGAAAAGGAACAAACAAACAAGTTACTTCGTGCTGCTTTAAGTTAGTTTCAGGGAGTCAAGTGGTCCCCATAACGTTTATCGCAATATTTTCCTGCCTCAATATATCGAACTTCAAATCTTGTATTGTGACAGGCCTAGACATAAGTATAAAGTGCAGTAATACCAAAAATGTCTTCAGCATAAAACATGAAAGAGTGGGTGAGGTTTCAGTACCTGTCACTCTTAGATAAAGTTCAAAAAGCAAGGACCATATAATAATTTCTGACATGAATCAAACAATGTAATTTGATTCAATTACTTCTACTGACGGAGTTGACTCAAAATCTCTTTTCATTTCATGTCCAGATCTGTCCGCGCTTCCCCCGCGGCGTTCCTTCACATACCTCGTCTTCATGAGGAAACTTAATGATGTGTGATTTCTGTCATAGGGAGACTGTATATCTTTCCCTGGAGCAGCTGTTTTTGCAGGAGGAACGGTGCCTATTACCTGCAGCATTAGTCCGTAAAACATCATCAGCTCCCAAGCAATGTGGCAGGACTCAACACGAGAGAGGTGCATGGATTTTTTTGCATGCTTTGAGGCAGATTGGCTGACAGGTGCTCTGAATTTTACAGTTTTCTGCACTCAGCCGTCCCGAATGACTAAACGCTGATCACATTTCTAAAAATAAAGATTAGCGAGAGTGGGAGACTTGTGTATTAATCACACAAGGCATTTGTTGACATTGAGCTGTACCTGCTTTGCCTTCTAGAGTCTGTTCCAATGCGGTTGCTGTGCTCGTTATTAGGCGTGTTGGACCATGTCGGGATAAGGCATAAACCAAGCAACTGCCTGCATGGGAGTTTTAATGAGTTCAAAATGAAGTACATAATTGAGAGAATTTGCCTCGGGACATTGGTGTAATTATATGGCTGCACTGTGATTTACTGATCTGGAAGTTTTTTGCGATATCAGGTTGAATTGCATGGTTCAAAAGCCATAATGTGTTGAATCAAAAGCCATAATGTGTGGCAGTGTCCTCTTTGTTTTTGCCTCAGAATCATGAACAGAGACGCTGATGAGCATCTGATGCACAACCAAAGCCAAATAAGTGAGCCAATATGGCATACCGTACTGAAGACGAGCAATTTTGAGATCATATCTTCAGGGCTTCACTATCAAATTTGGTAACGAAAATCCTTTTAGTGTAAACTAAAAGTTCTCAGCTAGTGTTCAGTTCTACCGAGTTCTACATTTGCGCAAAGGTGTTCATTACAATGTCATTTTTAAATGCTTCCCCTTCAGTTTTAGTTGCAGCACAATGTTACTTTACTGATCTCTCTTTAAGCCATTGATACCTTTTGTAAGGTGTGCTATACCGGAACCCTCGCTCTAGGATCCACTTGCAACCTGATCATGACCACAATCTCAAACTCAAATTTCAACTTTCACAAATTAAAGCATTTTGAAGTTTGACCCTTTAAAATACCATATTTCTTCAGTTGATCCGAAACAATAGGTTGCGTTCACGTGACATCACAATATTCTAAAGAGCCTGTAGTTTAAAATCGATGTGTAGGTCAACTGAAAACTCTATGGCGGTAACTATGGTAACTGGCAAACTGCAGATTTTTTGTCTTAGTTTTTGGTTAATATCTCAGTCATTGCTGGGAGAATCCGCATGAAACACAAACTGTCTCATAGTTCATTGTCTCCTCTGTCAGCCAACATAAACTAATGTCCAATTATTTCCTCAATATTCAAAAACATGGGCGTGATATTGGTCAGTACCAAGGACTTTCAGCCATAAAAATAACGTGGCAGGTTTGTGAATCCAATCACTACCAAATACTGATGAGGAAAAAACATAATTTTCATTTTGGAGATTTCTTGCAAAAACTGTATTTCTCCCATAGAGTTGTATTGGCCCCTGCCCTCCACCTGACATCATCACATTCTATAATGTGAATGTCAGGCTGTCACGATAATTACTATATCGACTTATTGTTCAATAAATAACAGATAAACGACATATTTTTGGGCTCGATATTTATCGTCTGTAAATGTATTAGCATTTCCCGGCTATTTCGTCTTTGTAAAAGGGAAGTTATATTATGTTTCATGTTTATTGCAGCTTGTGTGGTATTTTAGAATATTATGATACACTTTTAGAACAAAGGTTTACTGTCATTTTTATGCCTGAGAGTTGACAGTATCTAGTATCGCTAGAGTCAATAATATCGTTTATCGCGATACTTTCCTGACTCAATATATCGAACTTCAAATGTGTTATCGCGATAGACCTGAAAATAGTCCTGTCTGTGACCCATCAATTGAGAACCACTGCGCCAAAGATCGTTCTTATTAAGACAGATGGACACTGCCGTTAACTAGTTTTGTTTGATTATATTGTTAAAAGGACGCTCTGCATTGTCAAAGGGAAAAAGGAGAAGAGTATCGTAAAACCTCCGTCCTCAGCGTCTGCACAGGAAATCTGAGCTGTGCACTTTCACAGGCTTCGTGTGCTGCTGAAATGAAACCCCAAACTCCGAGGTCTGAGAGCGCGAGTGTGGGAACAGTGCCATGAATCGGAGCCCTGTTGTAAGAGCGTTTCACCACTGCCCTGTGAAAGTGAGCTTTGTTGAGCAAGACACCGTGTTCCTCCCGTGTCAAATGACTTGGTAATTACTCAGCCGCTCATTTCGTGTGTCGAGTATTAAAGGCGGCATTCATGTCACAATTAATCACTACTGTCCATTATGATTTATACAGTGGACGAATAGACTTCCAACTGGGACTGAGCATTTATCTGATTGCATTCTTTTTTTCACATCAAGATTCTGTTCTTCGTGGTCATTTTGAACACGTGCAGGAGCGTTAAGATTTGAGAGACGTCTGGAAAATGGACTTCTAAACCAATACAATAGTCACATGCATTTCAGGACATATTAGTTGGGGTCTAAAGTACAGGGTTTTATACATAAGAGGCCTCCATGGAGAAAGAACCTTGTATTGTCTGCTGAGGAGTTTGTTACCTAAAAAAAATCATTTTCAAATCAGCTTTGTTTCCGATTGCGATGAATATTGCGCAATAAAAAAGGTTGGGAGTCATGCTCATATGGTGAAAGAAGCACTTCATTACTAATGTTAAGATGTAGTAATGATCAATTAAGTAGAAACCGCAGTGCTACCCATGATTGTGTATACTACTACGGCTACCCCTACAACCGCTTGCCACTATTTATTGATATTATACTACCGCTGCTGCTACTGCCATTTTGACCACAATTATTCAAGCACCAGTACAGTCAGTTTCTTTTGCCTCACTCACAAAGCCACAGACAAAGGCGACATATCAAATCCACCGGCGTCATGGGTGCTAAGATGAAACTATGTTGTTACGAATTGAGTGATTTGAGGATAGCGATCCATCTGTCGCCACTAGAGGCTTCTGCGCCGATAAAGCAGGAATGCAAAGCAATGACTCTAAATAGTTACTTGGTGAGAACGACTACTTAAGGTTTTGGTGAGCACGAGCATGGGCTGTACATTTTGCCAGGTCGCTGGTACAAAGCTATTATGTTAACAGACTTTTGTCCAGCTCAGGCATGTATGGACTTTCCCTCATGTAAAAACTATGGATACAAAGTCCCCAGTTTACTTAACCTTCTTGTAAAGGTCTTCCGAAAGTGCTGGACATTTTTGCATAAACTAACAAGCACATGGTATTGAAATGTGAAGGAAGTGCCTGATTTGCCTGCGGCCTGACAGCCTACTGTCCTGGGTCTAGGTTTCACCGGGATCACCTAAACAAATCGACCAACCTAAACATGTCCTTGTTAGCAGCTCTAATTAAAACACACGTCAGGCCTCTGCTGCTCGCTCCTCGGGGACGCTGAAGAGGAAGCCACACGTGTCATAATGACTTCCTGCCACATTCGTGCAGTTTGGAGGCAACTCGACTTATGTACTTATAAGGCAAAAAGACAAGGTGGCACAGGCTCATCAGTGGGGGCCATTTGAGTTCAAGTCTGGCTCGATGATTGTAATAATTCGTTCAGTTGGTTTTATTGCCAAGATGGAAAATATGCGTACTATAAATGTACTGGCCAAAGTTGATGGCTCAAGATCCTATTTCTACAAACCGCATTGCTGATGAAGATAGACTCCATAGGGCTGCGCACAGTATGAGAAAAATCAGCAATATTCAATGGTTATTGCAATATTTCATGAAACCATTTCAACACAAATGTCCTTCCATTACATTTAGGGCTGGTAGGGCCAATATCTGAACGATGCTTTTTTCGATACTAAAATATTTGTTGTCTAGAACCAGAAAACAGAACAATAATGTTCATTTATTCCATAAAAGAAAACTTCTTTTAAATTTGTGTCATTTATTTGAGCTGAAACAAGTCTCTTCCTTTAATACTGTCCCTGGACAGGCAAAACTTGGTCTCTGAAAAAAAAAAAAAAAATTGGTGCCTGCTTTCGATGCTGTTGTTTTTTCTATACCGTTATCTAAACTTTTTTTCAATACCGTACTGGTATTGGTTAACTATGGCTGAAAGATATATTGTTATCTTGTATTGATATCGAGATATTAAAATCGAAATGGCAAGATATAAACGATGTAGATTATCGTCAATAAAACTGCTCTCTTTTGTATTATGATGTTTTTATTTTTTGGTTTTCACCTAATCACCTAACCCATAGTTATATCGTATCGATATATCTGGCATGAATATCGAGATATTACATTTTGTCCCTATCGTTCAGTCCTAAACAGTACCCATCCCTAATTACATTGATTGCTTATCTCTTTCCAGTTTTCTAGAAACATGTATAAATAAGTATCCCTACTACAATGACTACAACTGAACTTTTGCACACTTTAAAGTTACAAAATATGTAAATCCCTTTCAGATGGAAGACGTCAGCGATTTTGTTATAGTTATGGACCTATTTTTTGATTTACCATAATGAGACAACATATTGTGCAATACTAAATTCCATGCGTAAAATTGGGCCGTAAAATAAAGGAAGGAAGGAATAGCGGTACTAATAAAACAACTGTAACATTTTTAAGTCAATATCTGTTTTCATAAGATAAGTAGCAATTTTTAAAAGGCTGCGTCTGCCATTTATAGATTGTATGTGGATACAATGTACATGTCATATCTTCATTCTCTTAAGTGGCATTGATAATTTGATGTAGAAAGACAAATGCATTGACTTTGCACTTCTCGGGTGAACTGCGTGCGAGTAGTGGGAAGCTGTCGTACGCAGGAAGTGGTTTGTCATGTCTTGTACATGTGTCAGCAGCGCGTCTGTTCGATAGCAGTAATGTAAAGCAGCCCATAGGAAGGATGCAAGGACAGGGGCAGCAGTTTGAACACTGGGCATGATGTGGTTATTTACAGTGCAGTCGATTGCATCTACAGGAAACATTTTTTTTTTTTTCAATCACTTCAAAGCATGTGATCTGGTTTGTATAAACACAGGCAACACCCCTGCTTTTCCTTCTGCTTTGAATGAGCTAATGTAAAACTAAGGGAGTAAATACTTTGTGTGATTATTGCATTGTTATTTTGCATAGTGTTATTGTAATATAACAATTCTTAGTTCCTAGACCATCTTCAACCATGATGGTTACAAAATCAATACAAATCATCCTAAACCTTCAGTAACCTTCAAAGTCCAGCCCAGTAAAAACATACAAACTACAGTAACAATGGTGTCGGTTTCTTCTGCACCATCTACATTTGTAACCCATTTCTCACGAGTCTGTTGTTGACGTAGGATTGTTAAACGAGGCGCGACGTGGGGAATTTCACGAGTTAAAGTGTAATGGACCTGGTCTCACATGTCAAAGAGGTGCTTCTCTTTAGAACATTCAGAGTTTTAACCCCGTGACCTCGGCACCTCCAGCCAAACGCCTCTTACATAACGGGGCTTTAGTCGCTGGACATTCCCGTGGACTCAGACAGAGCTGGACTTGTGCATTACCCCCAGTCTGAGGGGAACGAAGTAGGCCTGTACTGCAAATGTTCTTTCATCTGCGGCGCTCGGATTGTCTTCCAACTCAACAACTGGTCAAGTCAAATAGAAAGTTTGGTCTGAAGTTTGAGTGCATTTAAAGGGATATTTCTGGATTTTTGACATAGGGCCACATTTCCTAGTTATCCAGAGTGTTGTTGATTTCTGGAGATATATATTTTTTTCTTTTCATACAGTCCTTATATTTGAAGAGTTTAGTGGTGCTAAGCTAGTGGTAGGCTAGTGCATGTCTATGGTAACTATTAGCCTGCATTAAAAACAGTCCGACCCAAGCACAGTGCACACCAGACTACTGATATAAATGTCTGTGTTGACTGAATATTTTTTGAAATATAACCATTTTGCATTTAAAAAAACATATATTTGAGCAGCATCAGCTTCCTGGTTGTAAGCTACGCAGAGGCGGAGTGATCTGCTAGGTTACCGGATCTACAGAAGTTTGTTTACCTGCATCCGGCATTACTACACGTGGAATTCACAAAGGAGCTTTGTACACATCAGATGTAGCAATGTTTGGAGGATGACCTGATGATTTTCAAGAGGTTTTTAATGCAGGCTACTAGTTACCATAGACATGTGCTAGCCTAGCACTAGCCTAGCACCACTAATATATGCATGAATAATAATAATTACACTCTGGATAACTAGGAAATGAGGCCCTATGACAAAATCCTGAAATATCCCTTTAAGCTACTTAATCTATCACCAAAGCCACCTCTGCAAGTACTGCTCCTATCATTTCTTCACATGGGTCTAATGTGATGAAACACCCACCGTAGAGACTTCCTGTTGTACTCAGTGGGCAGTTAGCCTACATTTACTTAATTACATGAACTTTTTCAAGTAACTGTGCTTCTTAGAGTTCATCACACAGTACTTTTTACTTCTATTTGACGAATATTACGTGTTAGTGTCAATAGTGTGTCAATACTCTTTTTTTGAGTTAAAAAAACTGTGAGTAATAAGCTTGTAAAGATTGTGTTTCATTCACCATCTGTTAGAAATTGTCTAACTAACTTCTCTATTCTTTTCTCTATTAAGTTTTGTCTCTTGGAAATTTCATTAATTTGACTAATTATTTGGGTCGCTACTTTTCACTTGCACTTGAGTATAATTTTTTGAAAGTAATGTGTCTCTCGCTTGAGTAAATACTGTATTTTTACCTACTTTATCCACCTTCAAACAATTGATGATTCAAAACAGAATTTTCTCTGATCAAAAGTCCTCAAAACAGTGGGCAATCTTACTGATGTTACTGAAACTACATGCACCAAACCAGTGGCATTCCAGTGTACAAACTGAGTACTAACTAAAAAAGTTTTTTTTCCACCTACCGTGTATTTAAACTCTTTCGACCACACGTGTCTGCAATAGCTGATACTGTGTACACACATATCTGTGTCTGCTCATTATCTTTGCCTGAGCGACCTGTTAGTCCAGACGTGCTTCACTGCTGTAGGGGCCCTGCTGTAAAACTCAACATTACAGTCTCAAAATATCCTCCAGCTACAAAACAAAGTGTTGCTACCCGTCCAAATAGGTTCTGTTTAGTGTTTTGTTGAAAGAGCAATGAGCGATATGCAAAATTGTAAGGTTTGACTGTAGGCGCAAGACAAATGACTCCAAGCAACACACCAAACAAACCTTATTTCAAATTATAACCTCCTCTGTTAATGGGGAACGAGGGCCCCTGCATGAAAGCTAATTCACAATATCTTGGAGAATAGATTTATGAATCAGATATTTTGGTAGTAAATGTTACACCCATCCATCTACAATGCTTGCACACTGTGACTATCCTCAGGAAAAATCTCTAGATTATCTTCCTGCCCTCCCTTTGCTCTGTTGTAATCCTTGTTCTTTTGGTCCTGATTTGGGTGCACTCTGCTGCTATCTGTAAAAAGTCCATGCTGAGTCCCAAAGCTGGACTCACATGTCGGGACAGAAGGCACCTGATCCGCTCCCAGGGGTGCTCCCGACAGATGGAGCCAACAGTAACGAAGGGGGAAGGCATAGATCAGATTAACAGTACAGAAAGGTAAAAAGGGGACAGGACTGAGACGGATCTTAGACATTGTACTTTTCAGGACGTGTGTGAATTGTTTTATGCTTGTTTTAAGCCTTTGTTTGTAAAAATTGTGTGTTCTGTTTTTGCAGGACTCCAGAAGCACCACAGAGGAGAAACCAGTCCAGAGATCCAAGGTAAATTAAGCACTACTTGCAAAAAAAAAACTCAAAATGACTGACATTAATAGCGGCACCTTTATGACGTAATGTATTATTGTTAGTGCCGGAGAATTAAATAAATCCCAAACTACTTGAGTTTTGTCACTTTATTGGCCATACATTTAATTGAAAATGAAAATGTTGTCTAATACATTAAAGAATAATCGAGCTGTAGCAACTGCATGCTCACATATTTTCATTCTCAGTCTTTTAGCTTCAAGACCCAGAAGGACTTGTGTGCGTCATGTGAGAAGACAGTTTACCCGATGGAGAGACTAGTCGCCGACAACCTGATCTTCCATTCGAAATGCTTTTGCTGTAAGCATTGCAACTCCAAACTCAGGTCAGTGTGTGGGGAGGTGACTCACTTTAAGTACAGGGCTCAGACACTGGTGTTTGTTACCTGTGTCGTTGGGCAACGCATTTCAACCACTTTGCCTCAAATACCTGCAACTCCAGAGCAGTGTTTCCCAACCCCGTTTTTCACCAGTGGATGCCGTATTTTTCGGACTATAAGTCGCACCTGAGTGTAAGTCGCACCCCCAGCCAAACTATGCAAAAAAGTGACTTATAGTCCGGAGAATACGGTACCTCAGAGACCCAAGCATCCTTCTCCAACCTGACAGATGTTTACATTTTAAGGAGAATATATTGATATTAATCGGTTCTCTGTTGTTTTCTCATCATGAGCCTCGATCAATTTCCTGTCTGAACTAAACTGGGTCTGAAAAGAGTTTAAAACAGATCTTAAAGCCACACTGCGTAACATTTCACCCAATAAATAGAATCAAGTACAAGCATTTATTTTATTACAGATTTTTTTTATATTCCTAAACAATTAACAAAAAACAAGCAAGTGTCATTGCTGCGAGTGTTTCACCGCTCCTCAGACCTGAGCTTTACTGGGAGCAGAGACGTCTCCAGCTCGTTTCCATGGAGATGTTGACTAAAAGGGCTATATGCACAGCGACCTCTTGTGATTCCTGCCTGAACAGCAAACCCGGCGCTGTCCTTCCTGTCCGCTATCGCTTCCCATTAAAAATTGACAGGTCCCACAGAAATGCAGCGATAGCTCAAGATTTGGTAAAGGACAGCGAGTAAAAGTTCGGATGTGGCTGGAGCAGGTTAACCTAAACCTAAAAACACGGATAATATCTTTTTTATATAATTGGAAATAAATTCAGGCGTCAAGGGGTTAATTAAACATTTACATAGCAGGAAAGAACAAAATGTTCAACCTGAAATGTGTCAATTGTAATAGAAGAAAAACAGCAATAGAAGAAAAAACAACAACATCTATAACAGATTTATAAGATAAAATTAAAGCTTGTGGGATAAAAGATATTTCATGTTTTTTTTGTGTTGCTCTTCTTGGCTGCATAATCGTCGGTGCCTGAGCTGATATCCAATGGAAGGGGCTTGAGTCATGAAGGTGCGCAGAGAAGAGGAACTGTTCAGGATATTCTGGAGGGTCTGCAGTGTGGCCATGTCCCGCCTCTGACTCAGATATTGGATGTGCTTTTGCTTTCAAGCTACTAAAGCTACTAAATTCTTGCAGGAAGCGGTATGTCGTGAATTAGCGACACACAGCGTTAAGAGGTTAAAAACATTACGTGAGACGCAGCGACTTCACAGCGAACATGATGTTTGTAACACGCTGCAGTGACTGTCCATCAGTAACTCATTGTCCTCAACCAAATCCTGAGCTATCTCTTTATTTGTGTGGGACCCTGTTGATTGTGAATGTAAACGATCGGCGACAGGAAGTACAGCGCATGGCATATTGTCACGTGGGGAAACAGTGTATATAATAATAATATTAATGCATTGGTTTTATATAGCGCTTTTCTGGACACTCAAAGACGCTTTACATTGCACTATTCATTCTCTCCATGCTCGGTGGTGGTAAGCTACTATTGTAGCCACAGCTGCCCTGGGGTAGACTGACGGAAGCGAGGCAACCAGTCTGCACCATCGGCCCCTCCGACCACCACCAACCACTCACTCACGCATTACATTCGCTAGGCTTCCTGGTGTTACCAAACTGTCTCCCATCCAAGTACCGACCAGGCCCTTCCCTGCTTGGCTTCCAAGGTCTGACGGGATTGGGCATAGCATAGGCGGTATGGCCCATATGAGATTTGAAAAGGCTAGGTCCTCATCCAAATCTACACTTTGATGTCCCTCTGCAAAAAAAATAGCATTTTCTGTGTCTAGCTGGATACTGGGAGCATGTTTTGTATCGGTGGCAACTGTTTAATCTGGGGCTGGGCGATATATCAATATTTAAGATATATCGATGTAAATGAGATACGGAATTAGACCATATCGTGTATATCGGGATTTTCCAAATTCAGATAAGCTATTAAGTTAAGAAACAATTCTTAAACTGAGCCCTTTATTTTGTTATCTGTTTATATATAAATGCTGCCTTTTTTTATTTTGTAGGCATTTTTTATTTAAATGTGCACCTTACGGAGCTTTGTTATACAGTGTTTATGTTAGCATTTTATAGTGAGTTTTCAATAAAACTATTCGTATATGGCTTTGACTTTGACTTAACATTTCATTTCTCACTTTGCGGAAAAAATATCTGGATATATATCGTATATCGATATTCAACCAAAATATATCGGGATATGAGTTTTGGTCCAGAACGCCCAGCCCTAGTTTAATCCAAAATATTTCGCAGTGTGTCTTTAATTTGACTTGATTATATCTAAGCTGGAAGTAAACCATGAATAAACCAGAGCACTTACCCCAAATATTTTTTTCTTTCAGCCTCGGAACCTACGCTGCTCTTCAGGGCGAATTTTACTGCAAGGCCCATTACCAGCAGCTGTTCAAGAGCAAAGGAAACTACGACGAGGGCTTCGGACGCAAACAGTACAAAGAGCGCTGGACCAACAAGGATTCAGAGAACATCACAAAAACGTCGTAAAGATGTCGCCTGCCTCCGATCCTGGCCTTACCTCCTTTTGTCCCAACACGCGCCTCACGCTTGGGGCTCTGTCAAATTAACCACACACACTTTCAAAAATGTTAAGAGAAACAGGTAAAAAAACAAACGACAGGCCAAACGCAATCAAGCAAAAAACGCATGAGTGTCCTTTTAGTTATTCTGTCTTTACTTTGAATTTGTGACCAAAAGTCTTCTCTGGTAAGGGGAGTGTAAATCTTTAAAGGTTCTTATTTTGTACCTCTTTATTTTTATTATTCGAGCTTTTGTTTTGACATTTTGCACCGTTCATTTTCATTATACAAACTTTACGCTCAGGCATGTGCGTATTGCAAGAGGGCAGATTCTCGGAATTGACTTGCTAACACACAAAAGACACATGCAAATGGATTATGTGTAGCTCATGATGGGGCGATATTAGTTATTACGGTAACAGGAGTAAACAGTGCGCATGGGGAACAAAAATGAGTCCGATTCATTGTGACATTCCCTGAGGCGTTGCTTGTCCCACTCGTTTGATCCTAAATGAAAATGATAGGGGCAGGGCATATAGTAGGACAGTGGTAGAAGACTTGTGTTCGAATTAGGCGTATACATAAAGCAATTAGGATGTTTAGCTTTACATCCAACTAATTAAAATTGTTATTTTATTGTTTATTGTGATAGACGGTCAGCCAAAAGCAGCGAAAAGATTAAAATGCCTTTGAAAGTTTATGGAAAATAAGCAAGTATCCCTAAATATAAACTTGCCACACAGTCTATTGCTATTATGAATCCCATGTAGCTACATATAATCCCGATTTACTGATCAAATTCACCATCATTGTACTTGTTTGATGCCTTCGGTGTCGCACAAGGAGCAAACAGGGTACACAAAGTACTGTACGAGGCACAATAGCAACAAACCACCTCCTGTTTTATTTTACTGCTGTTCACATTATTTTGACCATTTTAGTCTTAAGTTTCGCTAAATCTTGCATGTTGGTGCGGCTGGTTCTCAACTGCCTTATCTCATGACTGTATATTGTGAATTGTTTTTGTTAGTTCAATGTTTTTTGGATTTCATTTGTGTTCCGGCATGAATGAATCCCTGCTTTTATTGTTGAAAACCTTTCAAAAGATTGTGTTTTGTATCCTGTCTGTACATAGAGATGTTGTTTGTAACTTAAAACATTCCCATAATGTACCTATTGCACATGACACAGGCTCACGAGATACTGGTAATCACACGGAATCTATAGCCTACTCCACTTCACGCTTGATGACAGACTGGCTTATAGGTTGTGTTTTCATTTCATAAAAAAATCTAAACAATTCAGATGGATGACAGGCATCAATAGGATCCACATATACAAATTCAGGACCAAAACAATGATAAAATGGAACTTAATTTCCAAGTCAACATGCATTTTGTTTTTCAGCTGTTGGCAAAAATGTGTCAATTTCAGTGATTTTGCAATATGTATTGTGACACCTGCAATGTAGATATATCCTGTCACCTAATATTGTGATAATGATAATATATTGCACAGCTCTGTGCCATAAAATAAAATGGCAGGTCCGTGGGAACATTCCCAACAAAAAAAATATAAAGTTTCAATGTTATAGGTTAAACTCGGAACATTAGAATATCGTTAAAAAGTGCATTCATTTCTGTTATTGAACTTAAACTGTGAAACTAATATATGATGGACTCATTACATGCAAAGTGAGATATGTATAGCCTTTTCTTGTTATAATTTTGATTATTATGGCTCAGCTTGTAAAAACCCCAAATGAAAAATCTCATAAATTTAGAATTTTGAAAATGGACCGTAAGCCATAATCATCAAAATTATGACAAATAAAGACTTTTACATGTCACTTTGCATGTGATGAGTCCGAGTTTCACCTGTATCTGCTTGACGATTACTGTCCAAAGCATGTGAATCCTCCATAGACATATAGACCCCTGCCCTCCATCTGTAGAACGTGAATGCAACCTCTAGAAGGTATGCAGGTGATGTCACAGCATGGCAGCAAAAGCCAAATGAGCTGAATTATGAAATGTTATTTGTTTTGTAGCTTCAACATCGCCTCTCGTTTGGCTCCTGCTTTTTGCCGTGCTGTGACATCGTCTGCACGCCCTCTAAAACAATTCCAATTGTTCCATAAAATTGCATAACTCCAGCTGTCTTGAAACGACGTCCCCATAAGCATGGTCATAATGGGGACCTTTAACATATCCAACCCAATACTTCCTTTGTTATTTTCAATGCCTTTATATTTCCTAGCCGTGTTTGCTGAATACACCAAGGACCTATATTTTTCACAGTACTGTAGATGGAGAAGGCGATGGCCCTTTGTTCATTGATTTGCAAAATGGGAGGGCTCCCCCATCTGGAGAAAGCGTGGCATTACTTTATACAAAAAGGAAATTTGGCTACAGCTTCAAACTGTTATTGTAAAAAAAAAAAAGAAAAAAAAAAAAAACGTTCTCAAAACTAAGCCATTTCCTTCCTGTTTTGTTGCGTTAAAAGCCATTACAAAATATCGCTTTCACGAAATTATCACGCGCACCGCTGAGACTTGACGGCAGACACTTGAATGACACAATGTATTTTTGTGACTGAAAGGTTACTGTGAATTTGAGCATGCTGTGCAAAAGAGAAAAGATGAATATTTGCTTCTTTGTGGAGCAAAGCCTTATAGAAATGGAACGGTGACCCTATTTTAATCACATTTTTCATGCTTGTGAGAGAAAAAAAAAACATAGACTTGTTTATAACATCGCCTCACTCAACCAGCAGCATTTATTTTCCCCATTTACTCACTCATTATGTACAGTAATTTGGATACTACTATGTATGATTGTGCTTTTCTTTCATTTTAGGATTGTCACCTAAATCCTAGAATGCTTTTTAAGTATTTGGTGTTTGTCAATGCGCAGTTTGCCAAGGTACAACTTAAAAACCATCTGATCCATGTAATAAATGTACAATAAGGTACAAGCGAACTCTGGTGCCAAGAGGCTCAGGGGAATGACAATGTTAATCTGTGCGTCACTTCATTTTTGTGGTAAACTTGATGTGAACTTTTGAATAATGTTTATGTCACTGAGATGTTTTGAATAATATGCATCTTTCGGAAATGTATTTTATAATTTGGATTAATGTGGATTGAGGTGGCCTTACAGCTAAAGACGACACCGACAGTCCTTTCCTTCGATCTCCTTTTTTTAATTGTGTAAAAAAAAAAACACCCCTTTCTACCTACGCCAATACACACACAGCCATTTTCAGCTTTTTGTCATCTTTCTTTTTTTACATGCTTTAAAAAAAATAAAATGCTGGTGTTGATTTAAAATCTGTCGTGTTATTTTGGTAGTACTAGTATTAAAGCAGGTTTCTACAGGTAGCAACAAGTCAAGTAAAGCTTTTTAGTACTATTTTAAAGGTGCATTATGCAACTTTTATAAGGTAAAAAAGTTGCTATTTGTGCGTATTTGACCTTGTAGTGTGACCTAGCTGTCCGAGTGGTCAGCATGGCACCATTACTTTCCATCACTGTGGTCTCTAGGACGTTCCAGGTCCATTTGTTTGGAAGGTTTTCACTGCTAACGGACCCTCTCACCAGAAAACCTACAAAACAATTGCTCCTGGTGCGTTGTAGAGACCACTCACACAGCCTCTGGGTCACTACAAGGTTAAATACGCACAAATATCAACTTTTTTTTTCTGCATAAGAAGTTTCATGATGCACCTTTAATGCACAAAGATCTCAGCATTTTCAAAAGATTTGCTTTCCATTAAACGCAGGAAATTATTACCATAATTTCTATACTTTTGACAAAGTTATGCAGAAATAATAGAGGAGAATTGTCTTTGTCTCTAAATGGCCTTACATTTTAGCACTATAAATTCAGTTACTTTTAATGCCCCACAGAAACGCACTTTGGACACCCCTGCTTTAAAGAATCCTTGGAATATTTCTAATGCCGGCATAATCAACTGATCTCAGGCCAGCAATAACAAACATGTTCCTAATGCTCAGTTGTTCCATTTTGCACTAGGTTATCAAAATAAACACCTGGAAGATGCCCCAATGTATTTAACCCCCCGACCTGACCCGAGCCCATTTCCTCTAGTTTGGCTTTACCCAAATCTAAAAGCTTCTTGAACGAAGTGTCAAAACAGAAAGACGAAAACAAGGATGAAAATGCAACTAAACAGTGACAAAAAGGCAGTAAAAAAAAAAAAAAGAGTAACAGAAAAGTGACAAAAAGTGATGAAAAAGTGATTAAAATGTGACAAAAACACTGCTTAGATGAGTTTTGTAGGTCTTAGCTTTCAAATGAGGCGTTACTCTGGCCTACAGGCTGTAACCTTTTAGATATGGTTAAAGCTCGACTGCACATAAAGGTGGGGGTTAAGGTGTTAAACCTTATGTGTGGTTATATGGTCAAAGCAAAGCAAAGCAAAGCAAAGCAGCAACATCAACATCTCCCAGGGCAAGGATAAAGTAAAACAAGTTGAAACAATTAATCTTTGTCCTCTTAATTACTTGTTTGCCACCTTACTTTCTTAATTCAAATAGATTTCTCAGAACAATCAGTCCATAGTCTACTTTGTGGTCATTTTGAATATTTTGCATACATAATACGCTGTTTTTCCTACGGCGGTCGTGATCCCTGAACCCCTCTCCCTGCGTCACTGCTGTGCCGTCCCACATCTGGACTGGACCCTCCCACATCTGGACTGGCGCCTCCCACTAATAACACTGGGCGCGCGCTCCCGTGGACACTTCGACCGAGTAACAACAGCGCGCTCCCGAACATGGAGTTTATCAATCGGACACTTCTTTAGGAAATGGGTAAAAAACGACCATTTTCAGACGGACAATCGGACCAGGAAATATGCACAGACATCCTCTCCGCTCCGAAGTGTTTGTTGCATCGTTTCTCGGAAATCAAAAGCCTTTTTTTCCATTGAGACGACACCATTTCTCTGTCAGGAAGTTTGACTTTACGGACGAGGATGAAGTTTCCACATTGTTTTGACTGTAGAAAGGCACGAGCGGTGGATTATATCGCGATAGATAGTGATTATACTGTGTAATTTGTTTATATAAATGCAACTGTGGCGTGTGTTATTCAGACTTGTTGATGCCACTGATATAGTTTAAGCTGTCGTCAAAAGCTACTATTTTGCGTCATAATTACACAGCCAAATCAATGTAGTAATTTGTAGCGTGATTTGGGGTTTAGATGCGCGCCGTAGGATGCACCGTAGCGTTGTTTATTTTTCCTTATTTCGCATCATAAATTACCCAAATATGACAGCTGAACCGAAGAAGAAAATGTGCAAAGTTAGCAGGAAGAGACGTCGCTAAAATCACGGAAATGTAGCGGGTCGCAGATGGATTTCATACAGACCGCACCGTGATCTCGATTTAACTTTTTTCTACTTTTTTGTGAATGTTCTGAGCGATATTTTTCCTTCCCCCACTTTTTTTTTTTTTTTTTTTCCCTCTGGACGTGATGTTGCTTTTGCCGTGGGATCTCTAGACTGAACTGTCCCGGGACTTTATCTTTGTCTTTTGCTGCGGTAAAGAAAGACGTCTCGATGCCCCCCCGCCGCTGCAGAACTTGACCCCATGGCACACGCACGCGCACGGACCCGTGACTTTGCGCGCGTGAGGGGCAGCACCGATGGACGCGAGACCGTGCGTGACCCGCGCCGCTAAACACGTGACCACAGGTGACAGGTGAGTGATGACAGGCGAGTTTACATTAGGCTGGTCACGTGTCGAACTGAAATAACTTGTCTCGTGCCTGAAACAGCCCAGAAACCGGCTCCGTTTTTGCAAGCCCGTGTTATTTAAGAAGCAACATGATGTAATTATACCTTACTTTAGATATTATTACTCTAGTGCAGAGGTTCTCAAACTTAACCGCTTAACTCCCACCTGAACCAAGCACATTTTGTCCAGTTTGGCTTCTGCTAAATGTTTCTTGAAAACAAGTCGCAGAATAGCAATGAAGCGGGGATGTAAACGAGGATGAAAATGCAACAAAAAAAAATGCATTGAACAGCTACAAGAATCGCAACAAAAACATGGCAAAAAAGCAACAAAAACATGGACATAAAGCAACAAAAACATGGCAAAAAAGCAACAAAAACATGGACAAAAAGCAACAAAAACATGGCAAAAAAGCAACAAAAACATGGACAAAAAGCAACAAAAACATGACCAAAAAACAACAAAAACATGACCAAAAAGATGAAAAACTCGACAAAAAAAGTTGCGAAAATGCATTAGAACAGTTTGAAAAATCGCAACAAAAACATGGACAAAAAAAACTTCAAAAACATGGCAAAAAAGCAACACAATCTCAACAAAAACAGCTGCAAAAATGCATTTGAACAGTTACAAAAAAAATGCAAAAACATGGCAAAAATGAACAAAAACAATGCAAAAGCAACAAAACATGGCCAAAAACAACAAAAACATGGCAAAAACGGTTACAAAAATGCATTAGAGCAGTTACAAAAAAAAGGCAACAAAACATGACAAAAAACAACAGAAACTCAACAAAAATGCATTAGAACAGTTAAAAAGCAACAAAAACATGGCTAAAAAGAAACAAAAGCGTAGTTTTCAAATGCCCATAGGCTGTGAACTCTCCAGTCGAGAAGTCTCCAAGTACCACCTCGATTTATTTGACCAAAGTACCTGCAGGCTAAGAAAAAATCATGACTTCACTTGGATCCACAAAGGTTCTAAAAGGATCTAATTTGGACTCAATAATTCACATAAATAAAGTCTGGAATACCAGATGTCTCTGAGCACCGCCTGAAGAAGCCCATGTAAAGTAGGGCTGCAACTAACGATTATTTTGGTAATCGATTAATCGACCGATTATTTTTACGATTAATCGATTAATCGCTTGGCTGTGAGAGGTGCATGGAAATTGTATTTCTTTTTTTCATTTCATTTTTTTTTTATCACATAAAGCTAAAGTGGCGCCGCTTGAGGAAGTGTTGATGGAGTAAACTTAAAGTAAACATTTGTAGGAGGCTCTTTGTGCTAATTCTGCTTTCTGATTGGACGAGACAAAGACAGATATTTATGAAATTTATAATGTACAAAACACTGCAGACCCTAACTTTAAAAACAAAGTAGGTTTTCATCCAAAATACATAATTGTCATGTCTTTTTTGCTCTATTTTAGTTTGTGTTTGCTAGAAAACGATTAATCGATTACTAAAATAGTTGACAACTATTTTAGTAATCGATTAGGTGTCGATTAATCGATTAGTTGTTTCAGCCCTAATGTAAAGCATAACAAATTCCTTGAACAGAGTGAATTATTTTAGCTGGGGGGCCCCATCAGCTCTGCAGATCGATAAGGGGGCCGTGACACGATAATCTCTTCTGACACTGTCGAGCTGACACCATCATTATAAAGAAGTTGTGAATTGAAATGACATAATGAATAAAAGTCAACCACAGACACCGTGATAATGGCAGACGCTGGTTTGCTGCTGTGTGTAGGCCATCATTAACAGCCGCCTCTGGTCGGTCATTGCCGAGTAACAATACTGTTATGACCAAAAGCACTTTCACAGGCTGAAAAAGAAGGACAGAAGCAGATGTTTCTTTGGCAAAACATGACTCAACAGAACTGGAAAGCTGAGGGATGTGCTCTCAGCTTCTCTCCCTGTAGATGAGGATGTCCTCCACAAAAGAGATCAAAGCAAGATACAACCTACTAGATAGTTAAATGACTCAGCACAAAACTTAAATATTCCAGCACAGCCTAAATTGAACGCGTCCCGCTGTGTGCCTGAACTGACCCCGGTTAGCAGTTAGCACACCTGAAACAAGACAAAGTTTTGCCAGGTTTTTTTTTTTTTTTTTTACTGTAACGTTCAGAGACAGAGCAAGGCCTGTGGCTGGGGAAAAACCTCCTCAGACTAAACACCTCGGAGCAGACAGTGAAGAGAGCGGGAAGAAAATCCTGGAAAATCCTGCAAGTCCTGGAAATGTGAGACAAGGAAAACAAAGCGCAAGGCCCAGCTGACGGGACGGGGCCGGCAGCGAACAGGCTTGCCTCTACAGTGGATTCCTCTCATACCAACAGGGATGTAAATAAAATCAGAAGGCAAAAGAGGATTAGTTCTTATGGCAGTGACCACAAGAGCTCAATGTGGTGCAGAGTTCTCGTGATGGACTGGACTGTACATGAAAGTCCCAGATATGAAAGGATTAAAAAGCAGCAGTTAAAGTAACTTGTTTACCTTAATAAAACCTTTTCGTAGTCCCTCTGGATGTTGATGGGATGATTAGGGGTCTTTCATCTTCCCCTGGTGTCTCTGGCCAGAAAACCACACTTGCAGCTTTCCCTGCATCGGGTCGGAGCACCAATACACACTAATGGAATCATGAAGAAGAAGCTAACAGGCTAATGGGCAAAGCTAACTGCAGGCTAGCGCCACTTAAACAGTATTTACAGCCAAGTTTGAGTAAAATAAATGATCTCCATTGTGTAATTGGTTGTACAATATCCTTCTCTCCCTTTGTCTTTTTTGTCAGCGTAATATTTACTCTCACGGACAATTAATGAGTAAAAAACCACAACCTGCAGTGGCCCTTATGGCCTCTAGGGGCATGAGTTACTCAGTTCTGCTTTGTAGTCTACTTTAGTTCTGTTGAATTAAGATGTAACAACTAATCAATTAATAATAACCATAACATTTCTTGTAAAGGGATTATTTGGACTTTATAAACAATCAGCCTCAGAAGGTTTTCATGAGGGAACTACCTTCTTTAAAGCTAAAAAATAAAATAAAAATCAGCGTAACATTAAACGGCTGCTTTAAGATGTAAATTTACGCTGCGTCTTGAAGAGTTGGTGGTTGCTGAAGGAACATGAGCTGCTTGAACATAAGTTGGCAGAGCTTCACGGAGCTCAGGAGGACGTGCCCGACATTCCTGTGGGTGATTATTACCCAGAAATAAAGAGTCAATGAGCCGCCTCTGGTGCTGCTGACTCTAGAGGTTTATGAACAAGTCTCTCCTTTACTCCTTTACTCCTCTGACAATTCAACACCGACCTGAACCTCACAGCATCAGTCTGTCGGTTGTTTGTGTTATGATGTAGGTTTAGGTTCATTTCAGGTCATAGGGCAGTAATGTTGGTGTGGGGTAATAACTGACGACAATCAGAATAATAACTGCTTAATAAGGTTCAAGTCGGAGAGCCATGAAAATAAGTTGCAATGCAAATAATTCTGATTGTTTCAGGAACTACTTGGCAGAAAGCTAGAGTTCATGGCAATGGTCTTGTTGAAAGCGTTCATAAAAGAGGTTCTATTATTAAATATTTCATAATTCAGTTGAAGGAAGTGACATCCACATACAAGGGGGTACACTGATTGTCTTCGATCAAACAAACTATATTGTCAATTTTGCAAAAAGTAACTGACTGAAGTTACTGATTTTACCCGTTTCTGCGGGGATTACAGAGCTTATTGTTCTTGATTTGTTGAGATATTGATTTTAGCAAGTTTATTGTGAGTCTGGGCATCTCTGCTGAGACTGCTGCCTCAGCGACCCGGCCCAGGATAAAGCGGAAGAAAATTGATGGCTGGATGGATATTGTGAAAGCTGTAGTTTTTTATGTCTACTGTGCAGATATAAGATTATATTTGTGTCAGGAAATGATTATGCAATTTTAGTCAACATATCATTGCTCCCCCCACACCCTTTTCATACATTGGCCCACCCACCACACATTGAACTCGGAATATGCTGAGTCATGTTTAACAAACCAAAGTTTATCTAATTGCAACACATTTCCTTGAGGTAACTTGAACCCAGCAGCTCAGATTGATTCTGGAATAGCCTTCAATTCCTTGGTTTCTTGGTGTAAATGTGGGGAAGCCTTCTCCATTGAAGGAAATGCCTCCGTTTATATTGATGTTGATACTAAGGCCCAGCTAACAACAACAATAGGGCTGCAGCAGGGGCTTTTTTGTTGCTTGTGCAAACCAAGTCTGGGTCTGACGATAGTGGATATTTAACATGGCACAAACTCCATCTCAAAACATTCTTCCCCATCCCGACTGTGCCAGACTGGACGCAGCCGTTTCCAATTGTCTCCTTCTGTCTCACTCACATGCACTGCAGCCGGAATGTGATTGGAACAGACTGGAGGAGAGAGAGTTTCTATAGGTTTTCTGCTGCTGTCATGAATCAAGCCCCAGAACATGGGCTTTTTCCTGTAAATGAGAGTGTGTCTCTGTTAAATGTCATTGTTAATCACCCGAGCTTAAGGCTTTTAAGAATGACTATAAAGAGGCTGCTCCAGATCATCAGATGTTATCATGTGATTTATGTTTCACTCTATGGACTCCATGTGTCTTTAATGTTCACCTGCACTATATTTTTCAGTACTTGTTCTGGTTTGAATTTAACCAAACATATATTAGCTTGAATTGTGCTTACACGGGACAATATGGTGCATGCTGCTTAAAGCACTTATTCAGTTTTCATGTGATTAAATCATCCTTGAACCGTGTTTTGTGTTGTTTGAGGTATTCTGCATTAGGGCTGCACTTTATATCATCATATTACCTCACCCAGGTCTTCCATCTGACTGAGATTTACACTTTTTTTTTGCGTAAAAGAACTGCATCTCAGCCATGTTATGATGCCTATTGTTTCTGTTATTTAGTCCTCTCCCTCAAAGGCTCAAAATGCTCCACTTCTCTAGCTGATATCATGAGATGGTGCACCTATAACTGATCATTTCAGCGCTCAAATTGCAGTTGCTACAAACTATGCCTTGCTAATAGCTACATATAAACATCTTCACTTAAGACCATACACCTTCTGCTGGCAACAATGTTTTTTTGTTTTGTATTTTCTTTGGGCACATAAATTAAAGCTGAATACTCTTATGTTTTTTAAATTGACATTTTTAAAGCAGTACTAAGTAACTTGTTTACCATAATAAATGCTTTTCGTAAGTCCCTTTGGGGGTAATACAAGTATTAATGGGATTATTGGGGGGTCTTTCATCTCCCCCTGGTGTCTCTGGCCAGAAAACCACAATTGCAACTTCACTGCCACTGGGTCAGAGGTGCAATACACACTAATGAAATCATGAAGAAGAAGCTAAGAGGCTAACGGGCAAAGCTAGCTGCAGGCTAGCGCCAGTTAAACAGTATTTACAGCCAAGTTTGAGTGAAAAAAAATATCTCCATTGTGTAACTGGATGTACAATATCCCTCTCTCCCTTTGTCTTTTCTGTCCGCGTAGTATTTATTCTCACGGACAATTAATGAATAAAAAAAAACGCATGCTACGACACCTGCAGTGGCACTTATGGCCTCTAGGAGCATGTGTTGCTTAGTACTGCTTTAATGAATAAATGATAGAGCTTTACATATTGTTAAAAAAAAGCTGGACTTTGTTTCAGGCATTTAGAGCTTTTGTTTTACTATCGTACAATGTTGTTCTCTCATCTAAAACAGACCTGGAGTTGTTTTTGAGCCACTCACGCATCTTTAGCAATCTTTGGATCTTCGGTGGCTCCCAAAAACACTCCTCTTGAAGTTCTGTGTATCCAGGAAATGCCTTCCTCACTTCTGGATCTCTTGTTAAGCTTTATCGCGATGTAAATACACTTGCCATCACTTCTCTACATTACATATTTTTTTCTCTTTACTGAAAGAGCTGTGCAGCAAAGAAGAGCAAGAGGAAGGGGTGGGAGGGGCTTATGGTAGCTCACATGGAGGATGTGAAACAGTTTTTTTCAGATGTTTTAGATCAATATTGTATTTTATAAGTGTAAGATAAAGATGTGTTTGACATTATTACCAAATACCTGCCAAAAGAATAATACCCCCTCTTTAATAATGTGCCTCGTAAATCAAATGGTTTTCTGATGTTTTCTTCTTCTCTCAGGCCGTTGGCAGCACAGAGACACATTTTTGGACAGCGGCTCGGTAGACCACCAAGTCCACAAGCAGCGGCGCCATGAGTGAGTCTCCTTCACTGTGATGTTAGACAGACGGCCAAGGCATGTTCCCTCAGCGATAAAACCTAACCCACGCAGCTCACTGTGCCCCTGAGGTCCCAATGATGGGTTTTTGGGTCCGTGGAGATGGGGGTCCGGGGGAGAGCTGCTGTCCCGGGAACCTGTGATGTCGGTCCAATCCACACAAGAGGGATATTTTCTCTTGCTGAGTTTGTCCAGCCAAATCCGAACTTACTCTGAGATCAAACATGGGAATAAGATAATAGTGTGTAAAGCGGTTCTCATGTGGGGCTAATGCTCTTGGACAGGAGAGTATCAGTGAGGAAGGGCTATCTTAATACCGCTAATAAAAAAAGTGTGTTTCTTGTGAAAACAGGGAGTTATGGAGTAAAACTATGAAGGACATTTCATGAGAAGCCAAAATGTTTTACCAAATAATCACTGAAATAAAATGAGAAGAGATATTAAACTGAAAAAGCATTTAGAACAAGACTAGTATTGGATTTGTTGTGAGATATTGTTAACAATTACGTGAGATGACGCTCCTGAACTGGGTATTTCGGTTGAAACCTCCCACACAGTTTACTCCCTATTACGGTCAGTTTGTGGTTGCTGTCCGTGGAAGGTGGTAATGTTTACAACAGGTACATCAGCCGCAGACTTTCACTGTGATCTCAGTCCTCTTAGTTCCCCTTTCCGTCATTTAAAAACAATTGTCATTTTGAGTCCTATTTTCAGTCCGACAACATGCTCACGAGCGATGTTCCCTGTGCAGATGAGAGGCAGGCGCTCCACTCCATCATGAAGGACCTGGTGGCTCTGCAGATGACGCGGCGCCAGCCCATTCTGTCCTACGACAACTGCAAGGCCAAGACTCCAGCTCCGGTCAACAGACAGGTGACTAGAATGAAGCTGAAAAGTGCTGGATGTTTTCAGTCGTTTTTGATGAATGTTTTGAGTATCAAGGCAGGAGATATGATCACTGGGTTTCCGGTTTGTGTCTGTCAGAGTGTTTTTCATTTATCTTGTTCTCGACAGCTTTTATCCCATATTTCATTGGTTGTTACCGTCCATCCTTTAAAACAGTGGTTCTCAACTGGTGGGTTGCGACCTAAAAATGAGACACATTTTCAGTGTGTCGTCTCACAAGCCTTTCCCTGGGAACATTTCATTTAATATTTATCTATTGGAAAAGTGTAAAAACAACACCTGAGTCTGTTAAAATGACTTTTCCTGTTTTGATCTGGATTTCAGCTTTGCAGTTCAATATCTTAATGTTTATTGAACAATAATTTGCGGGAAATTCTAGTATTATATTTAATAATTTCTGCTTTGGGTCACGGCTTGGCACCAGTTGAAAACCACAGCGGGCTTGTTTTTGACAAAATAACAAAGGTTAATGACCCAGGGTGTAAAATACTGACTCGAGCACTTAAACACATGCTTAGTTTCTTACTCTTTTATTAATGGCTATTTTTGCAGAGATAATGCTCGTTAAAAGCACAGTAAAGTCAAACGATGGCGAGCAGAAACAGCTGTTCGGACGTGAAGCACTTCACTGCCGAGAAGTTTATACTGTATTATCGCGGAGTAGTTGAGCATGTTTCTTTTCTTCATAATCTCTGCGTCGTTTAGCCAGCGGAGGAGTAAAGTTCAGATGCCAGTCTGAGGTCAGTTCTGTGTATGTTACTGTGATCGTTCGCTGAACAGGAGCAGGGGTTGAGCTTTCACACATCAGATAGAGCTCTGGATTGTTGCCTCATGTATACAAAAATTATGTCAAATTTGTTTTAGTTTTTATGGACTATGTTGAGCTAACATAGAGCTCTTGATGTGTCTGTGTTTAGAAGTGGCACAAAAGATACATATTACTACCTTATAGTTGTAACAGCTTTGTCCTCATTAAACCAGAAACGTAGACCAGATCTGGTTAAGCAATTTAATTTGTTGCAGTTGGCTTTCGCTACACTGTTAGCTTTATGTTGCCTCTAATGGTATGGTTTACGCTTTGGACTTTAATCTGTGAAGTTTCAAAGAGACTTATGGAGTCAGATGATGGAAAGAGGCCTAATGTTTGAGCCTATGAATATATTCAGGAAGTGCTTAAACACAGGGGCAGTGTTTGTCTTGGTACGTCTGTGGAGCTTTTGACTGCGGACCACCACTACAGCAGTATGTTACTGTGTAAAGGATTATTCATGTTGCTAACTGCACTTTGCTTTGCCCACACGTGTGAATAAAACGCACATCCATTAGAGGCACTCAACCACAATTTGTTACTGCAGCATATGTGTAACAGATATACCGTAGAAAGTTTTGTGTCTACATCTACTTTAGCTTCTGCATAAAAGGAGAAGACCACCCACTTCTGTATTTTATTCATGCCACAAACTTTATGGAAGAGCACAAAGTAGCCAACTGCACAAAGTAGTTGAAGAAAAACTTTATTTTAGCATCTTTAATTGTTCTAAGTTTATCTAAAACATTTTCTGATAATGAGCACACTGCAGTTTCCATGTAAAATGTTGGTGTAGTTTGTTTTGGATCAGTTTTATTTCCGTATTGGATCAGCTGCTTATTGCTTTTATTTGCTTAAGTATGCAACTATACCAGGGCTGCACAATGTATCGTGAAGGTTACACACAATTTTTGCTCATTTTGTTCAGCCTTAAAGCAGTACTAATGAACGTATTTACCTGAATAAATCCTTTCCGTAGTCCCTCTGGGGGTAATACAAGTGTTGATGGGGGTCTCTGGCCAGAAAACCACACTTGCAACTTCGCTGCCACCGGGTCGGAGGCCCCAATACACACTAATGGAATCACGAAGAAGTTAACAGACTAACGGGCAAAGCTAACTGCTAGCGCCACTTAAACAGTATTTACAGCCAAGTTTGAATGAAAAAAAATATTGTGTAATTGGATGTACCATATCTCTCTCTCCCTTTGTCTTCTCTGTCAGCGTGGTATTTACTCTCACGGACAATTAATGAGTAAAAGAATGCAACATGCTACGTCACCTGCAGTGGTGCTTATGGCCTCTAGGGGCATGAGTTACTTAGTGCTGCTTTAAAGGCCCCATACTTGAAAACCAACAATGAAAGAGGAAGCATCTTAATTAAAATGTTAGTTATGGTCCAAACTCAGTCTAACAAACTAATTCTACAACTTGCAAGGTCACTTTTTAGGGTCACTTTTACAAAAATGTGGTTCGAGAGGTATTAATAATTGGTTGCTGCATGAGTAATAACGTAAAGAATGTACATCCAATACTTCTATGATCATTTTAATTAAAGTAACACAGATAGATCAGATAAATACTTGCTTTTGCGATAGACGCTGACCTCTGCTGCACTTTTGCTTTTCCTTCAGGACGACGTGAGGATAAAGTTTGAGTTTTCCGGCGAGAGGAGGTACGTACAGTGGCGCTCTTTTTCGCTCTTCACTAATAGCTCTCAGAAAAGGTCAGGGGTCATGTACACAGCGTTTTCGGCGGCACGCTGTTCTTGTTACATGTGTCAGCTCATGAGAGAGCGCGCACATCAGTCAGACACACACTCCTGCTGCTGATTCAGACTGGTATGCGAGTGGAAAGGGGAAAGGACTGCGGTTACACGATGGCTGCCAGCGCTCACCTCAAATATGCTAGGTGTACTTAACAGGAATCCGGCAAAAACGTTGTGTTGTCTTTTGCATGTGGCTTTGAGAAGTAAAAATGTGTGATTTATCTTTCTTCTTATTTTTTGTGAAGAATCCTAATGTTTGGGCGGCCAGTGCAGTTTGAAGAAATCCACCAGAAAGTCAAGAGTGTGTTCGGACAGCAGTTAGACCTACATTATATGAACAACGAGGTAAAGATGGCACAACACTGCTGAGCTTTCATCTTCTCTCTCTATCTGCAAGGCCTTGTGGGATTTTGCTTTGTCGGAGCGAGAGTACTATATGTGCATCATTGGTGCAAGAGCAAAACCATAACATAATCTAGACCTGTGTTTGAGTGCCATCTATTGACGTTGGATCACCTTGTAAAGATGAATTATGACTGTATTTTTCGGACTATCAGTCCGAGTAGAAGTCACACCAGCTAAAAAATGCATAATGAAGAAGAAAAAAACATGTATAAGTCGCTCTAAAGTATAAGTCGCACCAGCCAAAAAATGCATAATGAAGAAGAAAAAAACATATACGTTATAAGTCGCTCCGGAGAATAAGTCGCACCAGCCCCCCTGGCACAAACCTCTACTGGCATCACGTTGTTCGAGCATCCATTTGCGAATTCGTTTCTCTAGCTGTGGCCTTCTAGTTTTTTATCCGCAATTAACTTTTTTTTTTCTTCTTTGCAGTTAGAGTAACTTCCGCTTTCCTTGCTCACTCTAAACTTTTATTCTGCTGCTCCATTACTATTTTCGGGTGCATATTTCTCTACTTGCTGCCTGTAATCTGCAGAATATGATTTGCTTTTGGGGGGCATTTGTGTTCAGTCTTAGCAGATACTAGTGCGCAAGCCTAGAGCGCCCTCTAGCAGCTGTCAGTGTGAAAATAACATGTGAGATTATATATTTTGATATATAAGTCGCACCTGAGTATAAGTCACACTCCCAGCCAAACTATGAAAAAAAGTGCGACTTATAGTCCAGAAAATACAGTAATATTTTATGAAATGCCTCAAGTGGCTCTTTTTCGGGATGTGTGATCTCTGTGTTGTGTCCCGTCAGTTGTCGATCCCTCTCAGAAGTCAAGACGACCTGGACAAGGCCATAGACCTGCTCGACCGCAGCTCCAACATGAAAAGCATTCGGGTCCTGCTGCTGACGCCAGAGCCTGCCAATGTAAGACACAGTGAGAAGAAATCTATTAAAAAAAAAATTGCTCGCTAGGTGTTTTTTTTTTTTGCTTCTTGAGAAAGAAAGAGCGTTAGTGATTTCGCTCTTGTCCTGTCATTTGGACATTGGGCTGTAAAAGGTTAAGTTGAATGTGTCACAACATTGAGAAAAGGGTTGAGAAAAAACAGGTTCCCCATTTATTTTTATTTCAGCATCACGTTGTTGACAAAGCTGGTGTGGTTCTCCTTTTTGTAGATACATTGAAATTCAGTAAAAGCCCATTGTCCTAAAATACATATTACAATACTGACTCATTAATATAAAATTTGCAGAGAGGGAAACATATTTGAGTAAATACATCTACTAATCATCATCTGGCAACTGGACACACTAGCATTCAGCCAAAAGGATGTGCAGTGTTGAGAAACATAATGATCATTGTGTAATTTTGTGTGTCTTTTTAAATGTAAAATTCCATTCTGCCTAAAATGCATTCCTGTTTTTTACAACCAGGCCTTAAATTTCTAAAACTCTTTTGTTGCTCCATGATTTTCATGGAAAACACAAAATTATACATTCCAAACCCTTTCAATTACAGGTTATACTGAATTTTTGTTTTGTTTTATTTTTGCTCAGAATTTTCCTGTTGTGCCCCCTCTGCGTAATGAAGATTTGCAAGTCTTAAGACATGATACACTTGTTGCTTTACAATGGCATTAAAAAGCACTGTATTCAACATGCTACTCCCTGCATAAAACCTGGTAACGTTTCTCATATTATTTCCTGGACTGTTTTCTCTCAGACTGTGTCCTCCTCGCACCCAGTGCCCTGTAAGCAGGTGAGGATCAGCTCCTCGCAGTCGGCTGGAGACAGCACTGGGTACCAGACGCCCGAGTCCAGAGGTCGCCACCATTCAACCGGTACTTTTTACTTCACTTGTTGCTGGCATGATGTGATATTTGATAATAGGGCTGCACAGTGTATCGACAAATTATTGTTAGCGCATTATTAGGTGACACAGTTTCCATATAGTCACAATATATTACAAAATCACTGTGCTTTTCCATCTGACTGAGCTTAACACATTTGTTGCTATCACATCAGGTTTACTTAATTTAGCTACATTTTTAGGATTGTTTTTTGACACAATTTGAATTTTGAAGTGCCGTGGATGAGTTGTACTGTGTTGAAATGGTTTATTGACATATTGCAATATTATTGTTGTCGTGGTATTCAAGAAAGATTTTTTACATACATTTTTTACTGGCTGAAACTTGGCTGAAGTGTGGAAATCAAATTTAAGACTTAAACCCTGAGACTAACTGGCACTAAAAAAAAACATGACATAACTTAAACTTAAACCTCTTAAGTTTCGCGATCATACACAAGATTTATGCATTGATTATTCTTGTAGCATTGAAGCTGATCTAATATTGCTATAACATTTTTAATATAATGTACCACCCTATATTAACAATAGCATTTTAGCCATCACAGTGTTTGTCAATTTCCATTTAGTAGCACAGCTCTCCTACGTGCACTCTCTGTCACCTCTTCTCGGCTCTCTGCTGCTTGTTCTTAGCTTCCCTTCCAAGCAATGGGTCCCCTTCCTTTTCCTGTTCACCATTACTAGAAGATGGCTACTGGAGAGCAGCCAATCTGATTACTCAGTGTTATTAGTGTGGCCTGGTTTACACTTTTTCCCCGAATCTAAATCAAGTCGGCTGCAGAAGGATTAACCCATTACAAGGGGCGCTTTGAGTCAGAAGTTGTTGCCTCGAGTGAACGGTTATTTCATTTGCTCTTGGCCAATGAGGTTCGAGATCTGGTTTAACCACCCCCTCAAAACAATGTGCAGCTCATCTGTTTTCCAAGCTGCCGACAAAGTGCCACCATTGGATAGGGATTTAAGATCAACAGCAAAGACATTATGCTGCCCCAGACAAAAATGCATTTCTAATTAACACTGTCTAAACCATGATTAAAGTCAATCTGTCAGACTTTTATCACATGCCAAACTAAAGAGTCCCAGTCAAACACTCGAAATCAAAGACAGTTCAGACTGCAGGCTGAAGTGACCCAATGTTTTTGGACATTTGCAACCTGTGTCTGATCTTTGTAGCATCAACAACATCTGATTTCTTTTTTTTTTTTGCCAAATACATCTGGGCCACTTTCATATGTTTCTTCTGCAATGTGACTTCATTCTGATCAGCTCGGTGGCATTTATCTAACCCAGTGGTTCTCAACCTGGGGGTCGGGACCCCCAAGGGGGTCGCGAGACAAATTTGGGGGGTTACCAGATCATTTAGATAAAATATACATATTTTCATTAGCATATAATCGAATGTTTTATTGTAGCATGTGTTTGCTACTTTACCAGAGTGCCATTATTTGATCATAGTTTGATGAATTTTATTTCAGCTATTTGTTTTTTTCTGTGTTTTTTAAGAATTATGTACGCTAATGTTCCTATTTTTCACGGTAAAACCCAGGTGGGGGGTCACGAACCCCTTTACCTGTTATCATGGGGGTCGCGGCTCCAAAAGGTTGAGAACCACTGATCTAACCTACCATATTTTTCGAACTATAAGATGCACCAGAGTATAAGTAGCACCAGCCTTGGCAACTACCTGGACATGGAGGCGTAACTGCACCGTTGACAAGCCTCTCCTGGCATCACGTTGTTCAAGCACCCATTTGCTCATTCTTCTAGCTATGGCCATCTAGCTTTTAGCTCGCGATTAGCTTTCGTGATTAGTTTTCTTCATGGCAGTAAGAGTAACCTCTGCTTTTTGCCAGTCCCTCACAAGGTCCTCGCTCACTCCAAACCTTCTTTCTGCTGCTCGATTACCGTTTTTGTTAAATCTTCAGTGATTAGCAGATACTGGTACACAAGCCTAGAGCGCACTCTCACGGCAGTCAGTGTGAAAATAACAAACATTGTGTGATTATATACTTTGATATATAAGTCGCACCTGAGTGTAAGTCGCACCCCCAGCCAGACAATGAAAAACGTGCGAATTATAGTCTGGAAAATACGGGACACTTGTTGTGGACAGGACATTGGCTAACCATACTTAAATATTCCCCTTTTCATTTGGAAATTATGAATGAAGTTTGTGTCTCATATTATGTTCCCACTCTGGCTCTAACTCCCCACACGTTTCTTTCCAACATCACACAAACGACCACAAAACCTAGCTGTTGTCCACCCAGATCTTCCTAATTGTTGGCGCAGATCACACAACTTGGAAATTCTTTATCTTTAGATTACACGTAACATTTCAAACCTTTATGAATGTTTGCTATTGTGTCTTACAGGGTCCCAGAACACAGGCCGCAGTTCTCCGCCTCCCGGCTACGTTCCTGAGCGGCAGCAGAGGATCGCGCGACAAGGCTCCTACACTTCCATCAACAGCGAGGGCGAGTTCATCCCCGAGACCAGCGACCAGTGTGTGAGTCTCCACTACAGCAGGAATGGGGGAAAACAACTCAACTGTTCTATTAACCCTTTGATTGAAAAACAAAAGTACAAAAGGTTTATCGGGCCTTTTTAACCTCTTACACCAACCTTAACCGATCACATTTTCTCCAGTTCAGCTTTACCCACATCTAAAAGCCTATAGGCCAGTGTAACACCTCATTTGAAAGCTAAGGTCTAAAAAACTGTCTTGTTTTCATCTCTTTTTTGTCTTGTTTTCGTTGTGTTTTCATAGTGTTCTTTGTGTTTTTTCCCCCCTTGCTTTTGGTACTTTTCGTCATGTTTTTGTCGTTTTATTGTGGTTTTGTTGCTTTTCCAGCATGTTTATAATGCTTCTTTGTTGCTTTTTTGTGTCTTTTTTTTTTGCTTTTTCATCATTTTTTAATGGTGTTTTTGTCATTCTTTTTGCTGTATTTTCATTTCGTTGCTGTTTAGGCGCTTTGTTCAAGGTGCTTTTAGATTTGGGTAAAGCCAAACTGGAGAAAATGTGCTCAGTTCAGGCGGGGACCAAGATGTTAACAAATTTAGGTTAGTCATTTTTAGGTTAAAAGTGGAGAAAAACACACTTATAAAACAGTTTATTAAACTAAGCATTGAAAACATCCCAAAGACAAATTGCAACTCATAACTTCATAAAAGTAACTGTGAAATAGATAGAACAACTGGAAAAACATCTGGCACTCTCATTGTTTGATTTTCTTAGCATTTACTGCAGAATATTATAGATATTGTGTTTAGGAGCATAAGCTAAAGGCAGTATTTAGCTTAGTAAAGATGGTATGTTTTTTATAAGAAGGGCATTTTACCTATTAAAGTAGTAATAACAATATGTTCAAGACACTCAAGTTGTTTATGTTTATTACGTGTTTATGTAAAGCCTTGATAAACTTTATCCTTTTTATCATAAACAGTAAAGATCAAGAGATCATCCCTCTGACTCTCCCCTTGAAACAAAGCTTACTCTGAGTCAACAAATGTGTTTATGTAGATCATACACAGTTACCCCCCTCGTGTTCTGCAGGTGATGGATCCGTGGAGCAGTGCTGAAAACTCCGTGTCTGGAAGTTGTCAGTCTCTGGACAGCAACTCCGACAGGTCAGCAACAAAGTGCAAAAAAACAGCCAAAGTAAAGCTTGTTTAAGTTATTCTTTTCAGCCGTTGATGAAAGAAATGTGCGTGTCTTTCGGTTCTAGCCCGTCGCTGAGGAAATCCAGGATGCACAGAGCCAAGAGCAATCCCGACAACAGGCAGGAATGCGCAGGTGAGAAATATAAGCCAAATCTTCTCCAATCAGTACGTGTTGTTGCTTTGGGAGTGTGGAAACTTTATACAATTTATACATATGAAATCCTTTAAATGGTACAAGTAAAGAGCCAGGTTTACATTACATTGCATTTGCTACGTGTTTAAAGTCCATGCTTGATCTCTTTATGTGCACAGACCGGGAAAATCACGTTTACGACAGAATTGTGGGGAAGGGCGGCACGTATCCGCGGAGGTACCACGTCTCTCTTCATCATAAAGACCACAGCGAAGGTACTCGCTCCTCCGTAATTTACTGCTAAGTTTTATTGTGTTCATTTCCTGCAAACACATTCCCTGCCTTGTGTCAGGTCGGCGGACATTTCCACGGATACGGCGGCCACAGGGAAACCTCTTCACCCTCGTGCCGTCGAGGAGGTCGGTCAACGGCAGCGAGGAGAGCCTCGGCAGCTGGCAACTTGTGGACTCCCAGGCCCGGCTCCGGCCACAGGAGCGACCGGTTAACCATAAATGTCAGTATCTGTTCAGCTTCATTTTGTTTTTACAGAAAGAAATGACTATACTATACTATACTCATTATATAAAGAAGAGTTTATTCTCATTTTGCTCAAAACCAATATCCCATAATTATAAAGAAGTCAAGGTCAAAAACTGAACTGGGCTGACAATGTTCATTTTGCAAAAACTTTTCCAAAAACTTCCACACCACTGCTTTTGCAACACTTGTCATGAAGAATTTAGAGATTAATCTTCTGACTTGAAACAGTAGATAGTAGAAATTGAAACATGTATTCTTGCTTGTTCAGCTCCGAGTGCTCCTGTGACCTGGCGGAGAGGGAAGCTCCTTGGGCAGGGGGCATTTGGCCGGGTGTATCTGTGCTACGACGTGGACACCGGAAGGGAACTGGCAGCTAAACAGGTCCAGTTTGATCCCGAGAGCCCAGAAACAAGCAAGGTAAGACCGCGGAAATGTCCTCAATCCATTCAAGTCATGCAAAAAATGTAAGTTTTAGAGCGTTTTACTATGAAACAATGCTGTTCCCTCATCAAAAACCTACTTGGAACTTCTGCTTTGAGCCATATGTTTAGTATAACTTTTGAATCAACTGCTCAACTTTTCAATTTTCTCTGAGCTCCCCCCGTGGCCTTACCTAACCAGGGCACACTCTTCTTACCTCCTGTCCAGCTCCCACTTTGGCACAGCTTACTGCTCTTTTGCTGAGCAGCAAGAGGCTAAAGTATTCACCAAAGTCTTGCCCTCGCTACTACCTTCTGATACTAGCACCACCGCCAATTTCCGACAGTAGCTACAGTTCATTCACAGAACTGGAGAAACATGGTTTGTTAAAGCAGTACCAAGCAAGTAACTCTTGCCCCTAGAGAACATAAGCGCAGCTGCAGGCGTCATAGCAAGTTGCTATTTTTTAACTCATTAACTTTCCGTGAGAGTAAATACTACGCTGACAGAAAAGACAAAGGGAGAGAGGGATATTGTACATCCAATAACAAAATGGAAAAAAAAAATTAACTCAAACTTGGCTGTAAATACTGTTTAAAGTGGCGCTAGCCTGCAGTTAGCTTTGCCCGTTTGCCTGTTAGCTTCATCTTCGTGATTCTATTAGTGTGTATTGGTTGCTCCGGTCCGGTGGCAGTCAAGTTGCAATTGTGGTTTTCTGGCCAGAGACACCAAGGGGAGATGAAAGACCCCCTAATCATCCCATTAACACTTGTATTACACCCAGAGGGACCACGAAAAGGATTTATTAAAAACAAGTTACTGCTTTAAGGAGGGGAGCTCATTAAACCAGAAGAAAGGCCAAGGGAACATTTTAATAAGTCGTTTTAGATCAATGTAGCATTTTATAACTGTGCATATTATCATGTTCCCTTTTATCTTGTGTTTTTTGCACTTTGGTCGTAATTGTGATTCTGTGTCTGTTTTTGTTTGCATGTTTGGTTTCACTGTACGCCGCTCTATTGTGACTTCATACTTAGTTGCTGTTGTCTGCATGCAGGTCACTCGAGGACAGCCAGGAGCCTTTTCCGGAAGTTGTATAGAGTGAACATATTTATAGCCTTATCTTGAACAAACAACATAGTGGACTCATTGGGATTGGGACTTGAATTGCCATAGAGTCATACATATTAACTTTCTTTATTGAGATGAGCACATTCTTTGAAAGCTTAGTGTAGCTGATCTGTTGAATATTGACAGGTTTGAGCACAGTCCGAGTGACATCATGCTGCATTTTGTACATGTGACCTTAGTGATGCCAGAGCAGAAGAATGCGATTGTCGTCTTAATAAACTAATCAGTTACTTCATCGCTGACCTGGTTGCAAACGCTTGGATTAAACTTTGAGCCTCATGATATTTCTACAAAGCGCAGTGGCGTGTTTATAGTCCGTCTTTCCCCTCTTCCTGTCCCATTTTAACATGCCTTCCTGGCTGCCACTGGGGAAACACTGGCTGACTCTTCCTGTATCTAAGACAGGCCAAATGTTGTGGCTGGAGCGGCGGCCTGCCGTCACCCCGCATACCCCACACAGATGTTTGTTTCGACGTCAATTTGTCTACGACATCGAGATCTGGAGATTTTTTGAAATGTCTTTTATCTGGGCTTTGCTGCCTCATTCTCCGGACAACTTTGGGATCTTGTTTAGAAACATGCAGTCAACAAATTGTCACAAGTGCTGTAAGCCAGACTAGTGTGTGTGTTACTGTGCCAACGCTGCTAACATCAGACAACTTACTGATAATGGATTAGAATTGTTTCTTTTCCAAGAATAAAAGCGCTGATCCGATTTGTACTTCAAGAGCGTATAATATAATATAGAACTTAACTGGTCACACACGGCAGCTCTTTATAAACATTAAACTCAATTAGATTCAGCTCACGGCTGTGAACAATTTGGGCGCTTTAATTCATCTAAACATGTACATTGGTACATTGTTTCACCGCAGCAAGTGTAGCTGATGTATTTTATATAACATTATTTTTATGGGGGAGATAATGGCCTGAAATGATAGGGTCTTATTTATAATAGTTCTTATTAGTTCATTGTCAGATTATTGTCAGGTTATAGAAGATTCATTGATTAATTGGATGCTTTAGGAGCATTTCTAACGCGATCCGACTAAATTATATGCACCGTATAATAAACAAGAATCTTCACAAACACAAAGTGAACCACTAAAGCATTTCTGAGACTTTCCTCTGTGTGTCTTCTGTGCAGGAGGTCAGTGCTCTGGAGTGTGAAATCCAGCTGCTGAAAAACCTGCATCATGAACGCATTGTGCAGTATTACGGCTGTCTGAGGGACCACAGTGAGAAAACCCTCACCATTTTCATGGAGTACATGCCTGGGGTGAGTCCTGTTCTCCTAAAGCAAATATAGTATGAAGTCCTGCTCTGGCCGGGGATTGTGCATGATGCAAAAGGTCGACCTCTGTTTTCCTCTGCAGGGCTCGGTGAAAGACCAGCTGAAGGCTTACGGGGCTCTGACTGAAAATGTGACTCGGAAATACACCAGACAGATCCTGGAGGGCATGTCATACCTCCACAGCAACATGATCGTGCACAGGGACATTAAAGGTGCTTACACTAGCTCCAGAATTTCACTTGATCACTCTAACAAAAAGCCATCATTCAGGTCTTTCATCTGACTGAGATTTACACTTTTTTGTTGTTAACTGTGATGAAATGGTTTAGTAGAATATCGCAATAATTTTGTTAATGGCAAATTTCAAGACAATTATCTTAATATTGCAATTCTTTCTCATATCGTGCTGTCCAAACGTTAAAATCTAAAATGATATAGAATCACTTTCTTTTTCTCTCAGGTGCCAACATCCTGCGGGATTTAGAGGGGAACGTGAAGCTGGGCGATTTTGGAGCCAGTAAGAGGTTGCAGACCATCTGCATGTCTGGCACTGGGATCCGCTCTGTGACTGGCACCCCCTACTGGATGAGCCCAGAAGTGATCAGTGGAGAGGGTTACGGCAGGAAGGCTGATGTCTGGTAAGGCAAACTCATAGGTTTACTTATACTTGTTTAATACAAAGACAGCTGTGTGCACGTTGCCTCATTGAAAACATTTACTATGCATATTAAATGAATTTCAGCCACTTCTGACATCATATTCTTCCACAGCAAAAGAATAAAGCACTCATTAGCAATTAGTAAATATTACTAAAAGCAGTCTGATGGCACAGTCATTGCTTTGGAAGGCAAATTGTAGGATCATTTAACATTATAAAAAGTCCTTTGGCTTGTATTACTAATAGGGGTGTAACGGTACGCTAAAATTGTATTCGGTTCGGTTCACGGTTTTGGAGGGCTCGGTTCGGTTAATTTTCGGTACAAATAAATAAGAACTAACAAAATTTTTCTTTTGAAAAGCTGCCAATACACAATAGAATTCTTGCATAAAATAAATAAAAGTGACCCATTTGGGTGATATTTTAAATAAATTGCACTCTTATAATGAGAGTTACTGTAACTCATGAGAACCATGTGGATTCAACTCAACAAAAAGGCCACAGTGAACGGCTTTTTACTCTCGTCTACTCGCCAAACTACTGTCCTGATACTCTAGACTCACCAGACACAGTAAGAAGAGGGTTTAAATGAGAGTGAGGCCCAGAGTCTGCACAGAGAAAACCTGAGAGCAGCGCCCGGGACACGGGTGACGTGATGCAGCCGCGGAGGAGCCGCGCATGAGGCGAAGCGAGAACCGGGAGACAGACGGCCGAGCGGGACACGAGCGGAGAAGCACTCGCGCTTTGGAAGAGACAGGGGGAAGGCGGTCGGTCTCTCCTGCTCATTCACTTCAGCAGACTACTCCGTTTTGGTGTTATATGTGGCGAAGTAGGCGGAGAGTGAGTGCGCGCTGGAAGAGCCTGTCCCGTAACAACAACGCGTTGATCAATCAGTGAAACAACACTACGTAGTTTGCGAAGAACCGGCTCTGAGCGCTGGTGTAACTTTTTGGCTGAAGTGCGGACGTGACGGGATATTGTAGCGAGGCTCAAGACTTTTAATCAAATACTTAAAGCCAGCGCCTGTAGTTTCTCTCGGCTACTCATGCAGCTTCAATGTACGTCACTCAATAGCGTCCGTGCGGAAACTCGCGTAGGAACTTTGTTCCGCAGCACTTAATATGACGCTAATAATAAATTTACATTATTTAATGAAAATAATACACCGAAACGGTACGCAAGTGTACCGAACCGAACAGGCCGAACCGAACGGTTCAATACATCCCCGTGAACCGTTACACCCCTAATTACTAATATAATATAACATATAATAATATAATATAATATTTCAGTCTTCTGTCAAATGTTAATGCATCTGGACGTGTTTGAAAAGTGCCCTGTAAACACACTCTTATGCAATGGAAGTGAGTTGTGACCCGGTGAGGGAATTCTGGCCGTCAGCCAGTCAGACAGGTCTGAACAGAGGCTGGTATGTTCAGGTTCTGCTCTGCAGAGGGAAGTAGTGTTCCCGGGAGGCAGAGGGCTGTGGGACGAGAGTCTCTGAAGCTTACCCCCTCAACGAATGCAGTAATGAAAGTTTCCACTCAAAACATTCTTTTTCACTAGATGCTCAGACGTAATAGTTAATGTCTGACTTTGCTTGAAGTGCGGTTTTATTTATGTGCAATAACCAGACTGTTTCTAATCTGTGTTTGCCGTAATGGCGGGAATGCTCACTCTTGGCACTACAAAAATAAAGGGAAGCTGTGTGTGTAAGCTGGTTTTAACGTTTGGATCTGGCCACACAAATAATGGAGCTCTGTGGGCATTAACAATTTTTACATTGTGTACATATTTCAAGATTGTAAAAAAATCAACAAACAGGATGCAGTTTTACTATTTAGCTGGGGTTTATCTGTCTTTACTTATGTTAAAAACATTTTTGCCAATACACAACTCCATCATTGTGTTTTACAGGAGTCTTGGTTGCACTGTAGTGGAAATGTTGACAGAGAAGCCTCCCTGGGCCGAATTTGAAGCCATGGCGGCCATTTTCAAGATTGCCACACAGCCCACCAACCCCCTGCTGCCTGTTCATTGCTCCGAGCCGGCCAGAGACTTCATCCGCTGCATCTTTGTGGAGGCAAAGCAGAGGCCTAGTGCAGAGGAACTGCTCAGACACCCCTTCTCCCACATACTGTGCTGAAAGCTGCTGGTGTCATGAACTCAAAACACAGCAGTATCTGTCGAAGCTGCCACGAAACCCAAACAGCGCCAGGCGTCAGTGTTATCCGCAGACTGTCTGAGACTTGAGAAACTCCAAAGACGGTTCTGATGACAGCAGGACTCAACAGTACAAGCCTCCTCAACAAACGCTCTTCCAAAAGTCGACACCAGAGGGAAACAAACGCGCTCTGTTGTATGTTCTAATAAAAAACAGAAACACAATAGATCTGTTAACAAATGGTGCCTTTTCGAGAAATATTGCATTTGCCACAATGCAACATCAGCTTGGAAGCCCCACCTTAAGAACATCTTGGGGGGGGGGGGGGGGGGGGGGGGGAATAGACTGTATGGAATATTATAGTATCTACACTGGATTTATGTGTTTTCTTTGAGCTCATGGGTTAAGGCTGAGAGAGACTAAACTTGACAAAAGTGAAAGATATTACATTTCACTGTTTAGGTTTACAATGTATGGTTGGTTTACAGTATGTTTATAAGAAATCCTACAGATACAATATTAGCTCAAATGCTAGTGTTAGAAAGAAGTTTGAAGAGACTGTAGATACACAAAGGATTTAAGCAAGTCGACCAGCGGGCATTAAGGTTAGACAAATTGGACGTGGGTATGTTTTTGTGAAATAGAAAAGTGAATGGAGGTCGCTTATGGGGGTTGAATATTGAGCACCTAAAACCTTTTGAACAGTGGTAGAGAAAAGTACATCACAGCAGAATTGTATTGTTTACAGATGCTGCAGCTTTAGTCAAGCATGAGTTAAGCATGTGAGCAATGAACATATTTCTTACTTTTCGAACATATTACAAATACATTTGTAAATGTCAGTATTGAAGAAACAAAGACTATCATTTTGTTATCATCTAAATCATTGTCAGTATTTGCTCAAGTGACATACTCTCTTAAGGTGGGGTTTCCCCTTATCCAAATATTGTATATGGGTCATATTTTAAACAGGCTCAATCACTCAGTGACTTCTATGTTGCTCTAATGCAATTACTTCAAAGTGAATGCTGTCTTTGGTCTTAATTACTACACTGAAATAGAGGACCATTTAAAATCAGATGCACTTTTGAAATTGAATATCATGGGAATGCAACGGGATTTTTTTTTTCTTTTTAAACCAGATTATTTTCTTTTCTAAAATGTGAATTGTACTTTTTATTTAAGTCCCATGCTAATTACTTTTCTACAAGCAAATATATATTTTTATATGCAGACATATTTCAAATGATACTTTCTGGATTAGTGTTGTTTGATTGAGATTGGTAAAAGCAACTGGTTTTGCAGATATTAAATGAAAGACACTTGGCTTATGGACTCTGGTTACCTGGTTCTTTATACGGTGCAACATTTCATTTCAGATATATCAAGACAAAAAATATACTTTATCACTGCATTAATAATAGAAGCTTTGTTTATCGTTTGTTATTATTTGGGCAATATTAAATCAAATTGAATGGAGCCAGGGATCAGTGTCCAATAACCAAGTGAAAAGACGGCTTTGCTTTTCCCAAAGTTTATTTAACTTCAAAAGTGAAGGGATGAATATCACAAAAGCTGCTAAAATTAGTTCATATTTCTATTTTACATGTTTGGGGTGATGCGTACGGTCTGTAAAACTGATTAACAACAAGATAGTAGTAGTAGTTGTAGTAGTAGTTGTAGTAGTAGTAAATGAACATAGACTTATGATGGTCTGATAATCTCTCAGAACTATGGGAAAAGCAAACGAAAATAATAGAAGCCTAATTGACTATGCTAATCTATGACAAGACTTGCTGTGCAATGTTGAGTATATTATAAAAATACATTTTTACATAGGTAAAAGCTTATAGTGTGTAACTATGTAAGCTATTGCAGAAATGTTAAACTTTTTTCTTCAAAGAAAATAAACATGGAAAATTAGTCCTTTCTTTTGACTCCATTCTTCAAGGTTCCATACTTGACTGTCGGTGTCTCCATTTTATCATTTTCAGATAACAGTGATGATGGACTTAGGGACGTGGTTTTGCTGCTCTCTAAAATGGCGTAGATTGTAGTAAAGGTTTGTCTTTGGGTATGAGAAGGGACATCTCATAATTTACCCAAGTACATGTTGTAACTCGTAGTTTTAACATCATTGCATTGTATTATCAAGTATGACAATAAATTGAGGGTCTACATTTACAATCTGATTTTTCTTTGGAATCTGATTTGTACTTTCTTGGCGAATGCTAATCGACGCTAGTTAGGCCACATAAACTAAGGACAAAGTAGCAAGGACGGTAAAATCTTGATCATGTGAAGTTGTTACTGAGAAAACTAAATAAACGCACTAAATACAGAGACTTATTTAACACTAAAAAGAGCAATTTTCGTAGTATTAAATGTGTCTAATTTAGTGATGTTTTAGGCTAGAGGCCTAGCGTTAGCTCGTGTGTTGCTATGGCTGCAGAATCTCTGCTTGACGCTGATTGGTTCTAAATTCCCGATTCCTGATTTCAACCAATCAGGGTCATGGTCGCGAGACCACTTTGCAGTCGGTAGCTCGAGAGACCACTAAAGATAATGAATCACTTTTAGACCAGAACCCTTTATTTATTCACAAAGGTACGTATTTACGTCTATTACTTCCCTATTTCAGATGGAAAATATACTTATTAAAAGTTAGTCGATGGCTTTAGATTTAGGTAGTGGGATTTCGGGTGAAAAAAAAAAAACTTTTTTAAAGGCTAGCTTGATGTAAAGACGTTAGGTACAAGTTGCGCCTAACCTTCCTGTAAAGATTGTCTTAAACTTTTTGAAATGTTAAATTAGTCACAAATCTGTCCATTTGATATTTTACAGTTCATTAATTCCGTTCAAAATCAAGTTCACGGCTCTCCGAATGGCATTTGAAGGGGATCAGGGCTCCATGGCTAATACACTTTTTCCCATTTATCAACGTCAGGTAAGATTTATACTTCCAGAGAAATACAATCACAATGGCTCTGTAGAATGTTGTGAATAGTTAGACCCTTGAAATCAGGCAGCACAATGAGCAACCAGTGTCTGCTAGGCCTGTAATGTCCATGATGTGTGTAAAAGAAAAAACAAGTGGCTGTATTATGGCGACACCAGTGGTTTTTACACTTAAATGATACGGATTCGTGAATATTGAGCAGGATCATTTATAGCTGAGGACCGGTTTAATAGTATACCTTTTCCTTTTTGCTTTTCAGACCGCCTTGAACATAGTCGGTGGAATCAATGGAGGTGTGCCGTTTATGTCCACCCCCAATGTCTCTTTGCAGGAGCTAGACTCTGGATCTTATCTCCCCTGGTCTCACAACACTCACAATGACACGTATGAACTAATCAACTGTGGCCAGAACCACGTCAAAACCAGGTTCCCAGTTCTTATGTTTATGTGTTCATTAATCAAGAGCATACAATGATTCCGTCACGTTTATAGCAACTGCATTATGAACTGAATCTCTTTTTGCCTTTTTCACTTTTAAGTAAACCCTCTGAAGTTATTGATGATGGAGAGACAGAATTGCAAGGGCTGGTTTCCAATATTTTGGATGAGGCTGATTCACTGGACACTCTCTATAGTGATGGGTTTGTATTTTATTTTTTCATTTTTTTGCCCCTGAATGTCAAACTAAATAAATGGTCTTTTAGTTTCCTACAATATTCTTTCCTTTAGGCCGTGTGTACCACTGTTATTAATGATTTTATTGATCATCATTTAATTTATGGTTTTGTATAATGGGTTTGGTTTTGCATTTATATGTCAGGTGTTTCTTCATGCTTACAGCCTTTAACCAATACATTTAGTCCAATATAGGTCTAATTTAGCCATGTGATAGTTTTATGAGGCTATACTTGAAGTGTAAAGTTTTAGAACTGCCTTTTGGCACTCCTGACTAAGACTTGCAGCTATCTGTTATTTTTTTTCTTTCAGAAGCCTGGGTCAGCGAAGCAACAACATCTGGTCCCCAAAGATACTGAGAGACGAACTGCTACAGTACTTTCAGTCCGAACCCAAAACTCAATACGGCTCAAACTTCGCTCAAAACTACATTTCCCATGATGCCTTTGGTAAAGCACAGGGACAGGCAGCAAATAAAGAGGCTGATGAGCTTTGTCAGGCAACACCTAATGGCTTCAACACCGACCAACACCTGCTGCTTAATTTACCTAACGGATTTAGGGACGTCTTTTCAGCACAGCATGGGCCTCACAAACCTCCGCCAGGCCTCCCACTGCCAGCCAGCACCTACATGACGCCGTTACAACAAAATAATTATGACAAGGACAGAGGGAACGGCGAGTCTATGTCAAGCTTTCCAGATCTTAGCCATGTTTTTAGGCCTCAGGGTGAAACGAATGGTGCTTACTTGTCCTACGAAGACCACTACAATCAAGGGATGGACAAACCAGCGGCCAGCGAGCAGTTCACCTCCCAAGATCTCAACCAACTCATAAACAGTTTCCAGTCTTTTGTGGCGGGTGAGGAAAACGAAGGCGAGTTTCTGAACATGCCCCTGCAGCATGAGGACAACCTGACTGATAAATGGAGGAGCCCGAGTCCTTTCATGCGAGCGCAAGGCAACTACTCGGCTCAAGTGCAAAGACAGATGGGTGTGGATTTTGGGAGCGCCGCGAGAGACCAAAACGGCGCCAAAAAAAGGCAACTGTTCAAGCGCGATTCTCTTCAAGATTTGTCTTCCTTCAGCTTACAGACACCTGAGTACTCTCCCCAAGCAAAGCTCTCCATGGCACACTATAACAAGATGATGGTGCAAAGAGAAAATTCTTCTCTCCCCATGAATATGAACCAGTTCTCACAGCATCAGGTCCAGCAGAGCCCGCTTAAGTTCAAACCGCAGATGCAGAAGGAGAAGAAGAGGTTTTTTGGAGACGGTTTCAACACCCAAGCCCAAAATTGTGAAATTTTCCCTCAAGAAAAACGCCCGGCTTTGTCGCAAAACTCTTTCTGCGACCTCCCTTTGAGCGCACGCACTCAAAGATTTGACAGAGAGAACAGCATGATCGGGGCAGGGAGTAATCAGCAGTTCATGCCCTTTACGTACGCCGGAAACGACCCAAGAAGGCACTCCAGTCAGCTCCAAACCCCCACCTTTAGCCCGCAGTCCTCACTAGCGTACAGAGGAGGCGTCCGGAGCATGGATGTGGGTGATGCGACCAATGAGATGTCAGGATTCAATCCAAGTTTTAACAGTATGATGCACCGTGGAGGAGAAAACACGTATCATGGCATGGCCCTGCCCGCTCAAGAGCAAATGAATCAAGGTCGACCCGTCATCCAGCTCTACTTTTACCTGGACGAATGCTATGAGCAGTGGAGGTGTTTGGAGAAGGAGAGGAAAAGGGTGAGCGTTTAGCGGCAGTTTACGGCACATTATATGGAATTTGCATTCATTCAAGGTTCAGTTTACAGTTGATCAATTATGGAGCCTAATCTTTGACTTTGAAATGTTTTTTTGTGTGTTTCAGATGGAGATTGTCCTCTCAAAGACCTTCCTGGGCAAACGGACCACAGCCCTCCCATACTCCAGCCTCCCCAAAACCCCTCCAAACCCCTCAAAAGTCGACCACCTCATTGTCAACCACATGAGGGAACAAGCTCGGGTAAGAGTTGCCAATGTTTTCCTTTCTGCCGCCTCAATAAGTCGTTATGGAGTTCATGGTTTCCTATCTGTATCATATCGCTCTAGGTGTCTTCACTTCTGGACAAAATGGAGTGTCTGACCGGCGTTGCCATTAACGCCAACATTTACACGGCTCTGAGCAAGCATCACATGGCCATCTGCGTCACCAGCGCCCGACGCAGAGAGGAGATCACCAACATGTCCCACAACCAGCGTCAGAGAGCTCACTTCACTGAGGATAAAGGTACTTGAGCCTAAGGTTGAAATGAAAACAACGTGAAGTAATGGTTTTTGATTGGGGAATAGTTCAAAACATGCTGTGTACTGAGAGAAGAGGGTTTATCTCTAAGGCACAGCAGGAATTGCATCAAAGTGAGACAGGAATGGTGGACATTTAGCATTAATGATAAAAATTGTATTTTGTAACCTAAATCTGAGCTTTAACTACCTCAATATTCAAGGAGAATCCATACTGAGACCAGTGACTTTTCTTCCGCAGGTTCCGAGACCATGTTGGTGGTTGCGCTGAAGGATCTCGCTGCCACCACCAGAAAACTGCGCACCGCCGTGTGGTGTGCCCTCCAGATGACCCTCCCTAAACCTGTCCCGAGACTAGAGCCTCCCGTCAGTGCGGAGAAACCGGAACAGAACGGCCTCGCTCCGTGTGAGGGGTACTCCTACAGGCTCTGAGCGAGAGGACAGTCCACATCAAATACTAACCACAGCCTCTTCTCTGGCCCCAGGGAACCGGGCTGGGATTATTACATGGACTTTCTCAATTTGATCACTTTTATCTGCAAATCAGAGATTGATGCTGTATGATTTGGAGAAAAAAAAAAGTTATTTTTCCTCGTTTGAATGTTGTAGATGAAATGTGCTTCACCTGTCCTGAGCAATCTCCTTAATTAGTGTATTTTTCCAATTCACTTTTATTCATTCACTATTTATGTGGGAGGCTCCTCTTCCCTGTTCTATTTATTTATTGTAATCTTTTACATCCAGACAAATCCAATCATTAAGAGCAGTAATTCAAAATTATTTGCTCAACACATTTTTGCAGTTTTTTTGTGTCATTTACTGTGATGACGATGTATTTAAGTTAGAACTCATAAATCTAAAGGTTCAGTGTTATTTTAATGATTTTCTTGATTAACTTTTTCGATTCTATTAATTTGAACATAGATTTTTTTTAGTAGGTAGAAAAAAAAATGTACTGCCTACTTTACGCCTAGTATTTTACCTTTTCCTATCATTGTATTAAAGTCGAGTTAGCAGTAGCCCTGCACAGCATCAAAGTATTTATAAAACCATTTGGTCATTGTCGCTTTATCTCTGCTTTGTTCATGTTCATGTTTCCCTTTGTACATTTGATTTGTTCTGTAAACCACATTTTTAAATTAAAAACAGACAAATTGAGTTGCCGTTTTCTTTTATTTAAAAAGTATGCGAGTCCCATAACAAACATACAAATTATGGTACATTTTTGAGGTATAGATTTTCCATCGCTCCATTGTGACGCACAGACGGATGTCAAAGTAAAACGGACATAAAGAAAGTTGATGTATTTTGAATTTGTCAAAAATGTTATTAGTTTGTCCAATATAAAAGGTAACTTGTTGGGCTCTTGAATTCTTAGCATATTTTCGACTATAGGCTACCACAAAATAAACTACCTGTATTAAGTGGTGAAAGGTTTTATTTGTCCAGTCAGTGTATGTCTGTACTCAGCATCATCTGCTGCATTTCTCACAGGAGTTTTGGGAAGAAATAAGTTGGATTAATGAGTCACTACCATTGACAGTACAACATTCAAGGATAGAAAAAAGTCAGATTTCTATGAAAGAATTTGCGGTGAGCTGGTTTATGGTTAATATCTTAGAATAACTGGCCGACATTAACTGCAACTGGCACAAAGTTCAGCCTCCGTCATTTCAGATTGAAACTTATTCCCTCTGGAGCTTCTAAAAGTGGTATCATTCAGTTGAAAGTTAATGAGTTCCAAGACACAAGGTTTATGTCGAAAGCTAGGCTCAAAAAGCTGGACATTTTAAATTGAATGCAATCTCAGACGACGTTACAATTGACCTGACACTCTGAGACAAACATGGCAGCCTATTTTTACTTTTAAATGTAGGCATCTACCTTTCTACAGGCCAAGGCCACTTGACAATATACATTACTGGACATCAATTAAAGAGTGGGACATCATCTTAGTAGGTGGGATAGATTTCAAAATGACTTTGCAGTACAATCGAAAAAGGGACAGGAGGTTACCCTGACCACCAGACACACGGGCCACACACTTCAGGGACTTTCCGCAGATTGATTGGGAAATTGTGCATCCGCCGTAGTTAAAGTTTGAGGGGTAGAAATTCCAAAGCTCAACACGTTACCTTTTAAATGACTGGATCAGTGATTGTAAAATTGCTCACGAAATCAGATATGGAACATGTACTGAACAAGAAGGGCCAAAGGAGACACATACTCAAGGTGCCAAAGGCTAAAAAGAGGGTGCCGCTTTTTTTTGTTTGGTAACAAAATCTTTCCACATGCAAAGTGTCCGTTTTGTTGGGCTTATCTCCTGCGCTCTCCCTTCTGTGTGCGCTTCTTCTCCTTCTCTTTGCGGTCCTGTTTGGCCACTTTGTCTTTCTCTCGTTGCATCTTATCCGTTTCCTTTTTCTTCTGCGCGTCCTCACGAGCCTGGTCCCGCTTCTGCTTCTGCCGGACCAGCACTTCCTCTACGTTGGTGTTTTTGAACAGGGCTGAAGCATTTGGTGAAGGGTAACCACAGGAAACCAAGAGTCTCATCAATGATACAAAATACAGAACTTCCAAATGCCTAGGGTTGGGATGAGATATGATAACTGACCAAAAATACAGTATATTCCAGACTATAAGTTGCTCCGGAGTATAAGTCGCACCAGCTGAGAGGCCCGTCCCGCTGTTCAATTACCTATATACAAACTTGTTCCTCTAGCTGTGGTCATCAAGCTATTAATTGCAGTAAGAGTAACCTCCGCTTTTTGCCAGTCCCTCACAAGCTCCCTCCAAACTTTCTTTCTACTGCTCGATGACCGTTTTCAGCTGCATATTTCACTACTTGGAGCTTGTAATCTGCAGAATATGACTTTCTAGTTTGGGGCATTTTGTGTTCAGTCTTAGGAGATGCTGGTACACAAGCTCAAAGCGCCCTCTAGCAGCTGTCACTGTGAAAATAATAATGTGAAATTATATATTTGGATTTATGTCGCACCTCCAGCCAAACTATTGAAAAAAAGTGCAACTTATAGTCCATAAAACACAGTACCATAGTGTGACGGTGTACTGTCATGGAACACAACAAAGGAGCCAATTAGGCGTCTTTCTACCCAGACAGAAAGTAAACAAAAAATATACCCTAAAACCAAGTGTTGTCCCTGCACACACTACTAGGTACAAGTAACTACTGCCTCCAGGTCATCAGACGAGGTCAAATGCATTGATATTGCGTTGCACTGAATTTCAGCAGGTTTGGGCAGCTTTTTAAATATTATAGAGCCGTTTTAGCCATTGGTGTCTGGCAACCCTGAGGAACATCTCATCAGTGATTGCACTTATTTGACAAATATTTGACAGCAAATCTACCATAATCAGAGATATTATGTTACAAGATATCAGCCCTTTACATTTTAGTCAAAACCTCTTTAAAAAGGATACATTTTTCATTTCCAGGAATTGGGTTTGCACTCATTGCATCCTCCTCTTCACCTTCCGTGGTTTTTGTTAAGGAAATGTGCAATAAGAAAGTATTAAAACTGATCAACTAATACAGCTTTTCTTTCAGTTTGAAGAGTAAAGGATATTCTTCGTCGTCGGTCACATTGGCGTACTGAGCCAACAGAGTTTCTTTCTGCTTTTTGGTTTCTACAGAAACCTCCTTTTGTTTCACCACAATTTGAGCCTGTTTCTCTATGAGGCTGGCAATGGCCTGGACCTCAGCTGCAGACAACAAAAAGTCAAGTCATTTAGGTTTGAGAGCGATATTAAATTACAATACACCAAATGTATAATCAGGTGAAAAGGTATACCATCATCATCCTTTTTCGCAGAGGTTCGGCTGCAGAAGTCTGTCCACTCTTTGATGATCTGTTTACAAATGTCCTCCACAGCGTCCTCCTCCTGCAAGTGAAAACATCACGCCAGTTTACATCAGTGGATCAGATGCTACATTACGAGCAGCTGTGCTTTAAAGAACAGTCCACCTTACAAGATGCAAAAAACTACATTAACGTTTAAACTTTTAGAATGGGCCAACCTATATTTATTTAAAAATATGAAAACCCATCAGTGGACAGTAAGATGTATTTATTTACGCGGCACAGTAGTACAGTGATTTATGCTCGTGCTTCACAGCTAGAAGGTCCCGGGTTCGATTCCCACCTGGACAGGGCCTTTCTGTGTGGAGTTTACATGTTCTCCCCGTGTCTGCGTAGGTTTCCCCTTCTATTAAAAACATATACAATAGGCCAGGATGAATGAGAGTGTGTTTGAGAGTGCCCATGGGGGACGATGGATGGTAATTAGTCCATGGCTGCAATCCGGTGTGGCATGTTCACATGCATTAGAACCATGTATGTTCATAAAAATGCACTGTACCAAATACACCAACAAACTAAACAAGTAAAATATGCTATGTCTTACTACAGGCCAGGGCATAGTAGGGCATAAAACCTGACTAGTATATTTACGGTAGGGTTTACAGTGATACACTCTACCATATCGTTTACAGTGATAACCCCTACCCTACCGGTAATCAGCTTGATATTTATCGCATTCATTTCTCTAAAGTCTTTGCCCTTCAAGTCCCATTTTTTCTACTAAATGGATTGGTCTGAGGTCAGCCTTATTGCATACCATCATACTGTCTTGGATTATTACAGCAGACAGCAACAAACTGAAATCAGGACACTTCAGCAGGTGACAGCTAAATTTAATCTTTGGTGATCCATTTTCACTCGAGTTGAGCCACCACTGACAACCTAAATAAACTTTGAATATGATTGTGTGAGAGTATCTCAAATAACGTTGATACTGGCAGTGGATTGCTTCAAATAAACGAAGATAACGTCATAACTTTAAATTGAAGCTCAGTTCATGAGTAGCCCCTCAAAATACACCCGAGGAATGTCAGGAGAGACAGACAGCAACAAATGAAGCCCACGCCAGACTCAGGCGGCGGCTAACAGGAGCATGCTGCGGAAGATATTTACCAGGAACGCGGATAAAATCCCCTGCAGCGCGTCCTCTTTCTCCTCATCGCTCTCCTCTTCCTGTAAGACCCCTAAAATATACGCTCCGTAGACCTCTCGGTCCACTTCGAGCGAGTCCAGCCGCTCATTGAGCCATGTTTCGAAATCGCCGGTGCTGGACGAGGGCGCCGCCATCTTGGCCCGTTCGGGTCCTTCGAGGCGCGGGGCTGTCCTTTAAATTTGCCAGTTTCTTGATGAAGAGCGAGAGCGTAACCGTCAGTGAAATATATACCCTTTTTTTTTTTCTTAATAAACATACATTGTATTTTCTATGTATGCCTCCCAACGAGAGATTATGTATATTATGCTTTGTAAATAAATTTGAGGGGAGAAAAAATAGATAAAAATAGATAAAAATGGCACATCATGTTACTTTATTATTTAGCCTTTTTATGTGTTTGAATTTTGCCCACGTTTGTCACCGATCAACCTTTGAGTAGGAGCATAGAGTTGGACCATTGAAGTAAAACAGTTTGACTCTGATAGACGTGCAAAATATCCAGCAGAGGGCGACACAGCACTACTAAATTACACGTCAAGATATTAGGCTTTTCATTCCGATTCCTCTTTATTTCTTGTAGTCAAGGCCAATGGTTCCCCAACTTTCATACCAAACACCACCTAAAAACATGTTGACTCTCAGAGAACCACGTGATCTAAACCTGGTCTGTAGCACAATGCCAGATCTGATCATGGGCTGATTCAGGTCTAATCTGGGACAAAACCTGTGGCCTAACCGAACTAAGCGGTGACTAAAGTAGAAAACTGTAAAAACTCAGTAAACTCAGTAAAAACTGACCCAAATCGGACAAAGCACAAATCCAAATTTTACCCATAAGCTTTTTAGACTAGGGGCTTCTAGGAAAGAAAAAATGAAAACCCCTGACCTAAGCCATGCCTGTGTACCACATTTGGGACCCGGACGTCAGTTTGAGAAGAACTGATGTTGGTCATGGCCTATAAATAAATGCAACAACACTTCATGTCATCCTTTTAAGTGTTTATCCTGGTCTTCATAGTAGAAAATTGTGTTTCTTTTCATGACTGAAGTGTGGCTTGTTAAATTGTAATTACAGCCAAAAGCGTGCCGTGTTGGCCGTCACAGTCCTGGGACAGTGCCACAAATCCCAAAGTTATAATTGAAAATTAATGTTGGAATCTCCCACAGTTTACAGAGGCATTTGTGCACTCACATGTGGGCTCCGGCACAAATGACATGCCAGGACTCTAATTGAAATTTGCCTTCCAAAATCATCTGAATATATTTTCAAAGTCATTGATCAATTATATTTTTGAAACATTTAAGGAATTAAGAAAACTGACCCGCAGAAGCCTCAAAGCATCAGAGGAAAGAAGCCATATATAGTTGAAACGTACAAAAACACTAGCTCGAGTGCACTTCATTCATCCATTCAAAAATATCAAACCTTTACCTCACAGTCAATAATGCTTTGAAGTCAGGGTAGATTTGGAGTAATGATCTGTTAAAATCAATCAGGAAGTTTGCCGTATATGATCATGCTTTTCTTTTCTTCTCAGGCCTTTTCTTTCTTGTCCTCTGGTTGGAGGTAGAGGACAATGCTTATCCTGTGGCTCCACTGACAGTGTTTTGAACTCATTATAGTGTGGTTCTCTGTAAATTGTAGCCTACATCAGATACTCAAACAGTTGTAAGCAGAGCTGGAGTCTTGCCCTTCCAGCTGTTATTCTCTCCTCTTTCGTTTGACTCTGGAACCCGCCCTCCTCACAGCTGTTTGAATATATTACCCCGTTTCTGTGTGAATAGTCCAGACCTGCTTTGTAAAATTAGAAAAGACATCAGTCCAACAGCCCCCACACCATGCCTCCTTCACATCCTCATGTTTTCAGCGTTCGTCACAAAAAAGCTGCCCTTCATGGAGCTCCACGGGCCGTCTCCTCTCAGTGCGCCGGCCCCGCAGAAGTGAAGTGTGAGCGGGTGCGACGCCGCAGGGAGCCACCCATGGGACTGTTCTCTCTATATTTCAGAGCACCACATTCTGCACCGCACAATGTGTTGGTTCCCAAGTTCAGGTCAGTCCAAACTGAGTTGTCAGGCTATAGCACTGAATCCACTGTCCATGGGCTACACGTTTATGTTCATTGGCTAATTATTCAGATACTAGAAAATCATGGGGAGACAGTGGATTAGGTGTGGACCTCATAACCACAAGGGTGGCAGCCCAATAGTGTTTCTTCCACCCTGGTCCCATGTAAAAGGGCTTTGTGACTTCTTCTTCTTCAGCTTCTTCTTCATCATCTTCTTCTTCAGCTTCTTCTAATTCAGATTCTTCTTCTTTAGCGTCTTCTTCTTCAGCATCTTCTTCTTCAGCTTCTACTTCTCCTTCTTCAGCTTCTTCTGCTTCTTCTTCTTCTTCTTCAGCTTCTTCTTCAGCTCCTTCTTTAGCTTCTTCTTCTTCAGCTTCTTCTTCATCATCTTCTTCTTCAGCTTCTTCTAATTCAGATTCTTCTTCTTTAGCGTCTTCTTCTTCAGCATCTTCTTCTTCAGCTTCTACTTCTTCTTCTTCAGCTTCTTCTTCAGCTCCTTCTTTAGCTTCTTCTTCTTCAGCTTCTTCTTCATCATCTTCTTCTTCAGCTTCTTCTAATTCAGATTCTTCTTCTTTAGCGTCTTCTTCTTCAGCATCTTCTTCTTCAGCTTCTACTTCTCCTTCTTCAGCTTCTTCTGCTTCTTCTTCTTCTTCAGCTTCTTCTTCAGCTCCTTCTTTAGCTTCTTCTGCTTCAGCTTCTTCCTCTTTGGCCTCTTCTTCAGTTCCTTCTTCAGCCTCTTCTTCTTCAGCATCTTCTTCTTCAGCCTCTTCTTCTTCAGCATCTTCTTCAGCTTCTTCTTCCTCTTCAGCATCTTCTTCTTCTTCTTCAGCATTTACGTCTCCTTCTTCTTCTTCTTCAGCTTCTTCTTCTTCAGCATCTTCTTCAGCTTCTTCTTCAGTGTCTACTTCTCCTTCAGCTTCTTCTTCTTCTTCTTCAGCTTCTACTTCTTCTTCAGCCTCTTCTTCTTCTTCTTCCTCTTCTTCTTCAGCATCTTCTTCTTCAGGTTCTTCAGCTTCTTTTTCAGCTCCTCCTTCTTCAGCTCCTTCTTTAGCTTCTTCAGCTTCTTCTTCTCCGGCATCTTCGTCTTCAGCTCCTTCTTCTTCTTCTTCAGCTTCTTCTCCCTCTTCTTTAACCCTCCTGTAGCGTGTGAAGGTTCGCCTATTGCCTTTCGCCATTGTTAACGCATTCCAGAGAGCAGCTCAACCCCCACCCCAAAACTCCTCGTCACTTCCTGTCTTGTGAATGGCTGATAAGATCGAATACAGTTCAGGAGAAAAAGACTGTGACGATCTATCCTAACCCTCACAACCAGAAATGAGAACTCTGTATTGACCTTCGAATTGGACTAAAGACTGAATCTCAAACATCCGATTTGAGTAATAAGCCAATTCTTCAATTCATGGACAGTGAGAATGAACTCAACCAATCTGTTCTAATGATGAATTCTTCCCCAGGTCAACAAAGACGCAATGTACAAACATACTGTCGAAATGTTGTTTGGAAAGTTGTGAAGTTGTTAATGTGTTTATCGCAATAGAAATGTATTTCTTGAATTCTCTCCCAAAGACATTCCCACTTGGGACCGTCATATCGAATTACGGACTGAAACGATTGGTCGAATCCACGGAGAAAAAGGGGCCGCCCCCTTGGTATAAAGGAAGGAGAAATAGCCAGAAACTCCCCTTACCCTTACCCTTGCTCTTCTTTTCTGAAACCGCTTCTGAGTTGAGTTGGAAGGAGGAGGAGAAAGAGACGGCAGGATGAGCACATGGCTAACATCCCCCGCTGAACTCTGACCTCTCCTTTGTCTCAGATGGACCACAAGAACTTTAAGTTTGAGCCCGTCAGTTGACGTGATTTTGTAACTACCAGTTACTTCTTTTAAGAACATTTGCATTTTTCCTACAAGACAACAACATTTTTGATCGCTGAGCTTTCAGCGAAACCAATTTGAGTCTTGCTTGACGCCCAAGGCCAGAGGAGCTGCAGACAAGGCCGCGCCGGCATCAGTTGGAGAATCACCACCCAGAACGCCGGACGCCTGACCACAGTTGGAGTGGAAAGCCTTTCTCTCACGGTCGTAAGCTCATAGACCTAGCTCAATAAGACTCACATAACTTCTCAGAAAACCACCTTATTGACTTTCAGATACAATTTTAGAACATTTTATCTGATTATTCATCCTGTTAGCCTTCTAGGTTATTCTGTTTGCACTTTAATATTTAATGCCGTCTGTTAATTGATTTTGATCATTAAACCTCCCTAAACCACAGTTTGCTTTGGTAATGTCTGTGTTTATTATTCCAGAATAAGGGTCCATGTGTACGTCCAAGACCTCATTTCCTTCAGATAAATCTGTAGTTTAGCCTCCTATTCTTACTTTTATTTTGTTCGCTTTTAGAACTGGTGCCCCGTTAAATTTTAAGGCTAATCTACAACCTATTAATTAATTAATATACAAATTAATTGATTAATAAACCCTCATACCCTACATATATTTGGCGCCCCCGTGTGAGGCGTCATAAACTCTATCTGTTATTAATGATCACTGATCATTCCAAAGCAAACTTTGAGGTTCAATCTTATCAAAAAGTTGTTGAAAAAGAAAGAAAAATGCATTTTTAAAAGTGTCCATTGGAAACAAAACTCTCTGCGCAACTCTCTCTCAATGCTACCGTTACAGGTCGCAGCACATTATTTTAAATGTGACTTTCAAACATGCATGTTCTCTTTGTGCTATCAAAAGCACAATTCTCAAAGGCCTTAAGGTAACCAAATTTTAATAGCTGCGAATTTTCCAGTATTAAAAATTACCTGTATGTTGCAGTAAGTAATATAATTTGTCTGCGAGTTTTCCAGAAATTGTAACTTTACACTGCATTGGTGTTAAAACTGTTCTCCCCTCCTGCAGGAGCTCAGATAACACCCCTAAGACCCCCCTCCTTACAGCTCTGGTCAAGAGATGTCTCCACTGGCAGCTTTTGGCGCCAAATGAGTCAATCATTCCCCAGAGTGGGCCGGTCTTAATGACATCACTTCCTTAGAGCCCGCCTACCGAAGGCTGTGCCACTATCTCTGCCCCCTACCGTGAAGGAGGAGACAGAGGCAGAAGTGATTTTAAGTGAGCTTTGATCACAACGCTCTCTTCCAAGTAAGTAAGCTTTACTTGAGTAACTTAGACAATAAAACTTAAACTATAAACACATTCAGTTGTACCTTAGTTTACTGTTGTTTTATTGAAGATAAAGCCAAAACATTGTCCTTTTCCATCTTTAACAGCTACTGTACTGTTCTTCCTTCTCAAGACTAACACTTGTCTTCGGCTTTAACTGGTCTTTTCTGATTGGGTCTAACTTAATGACTTGTTTTGTGGCCACACTACAAGCTCTTATTTGCCTTTATCTAGACCAATGCTCAGCCTTGCAATTTAAATTGCAATCTCAAATTGTAACGCATAAAATTTTACAATTTTTAAGCTAAAGGGCTCAATTCAAATTTACCCTCTCTAAGTAAAACTTAGTGAATTTTCATCCACCTCTTGAAATCAATTTTAACTGACTGACTGCTGGACAGTCACCAATCAGTTAAGTCAAATTTTGATATTGAATTTAATTAATTAATTTGATTTTAATTCAATAATCACTCTCCAAAATGTCCATGTCCTTTCTTCTCATTCATTTTGTCCCATTCTCCTTTCATGTCTTGCTTCATTCCATCTATCAACCCTGGTTTTAGTTAAGCACAATTAAAACTGGTTTGTTTCATTGTGACCCACAGAAGGTCAAGTCAGACTTTAAAGTTGTCTGAGTTTTGATAAAGCAACATGCCTCCGAGAGAACTAAAGAACCTCGCTGTCTACAGACCAGGCCAGGGAGACGTCCTTGACTGTGTAGACAAAATGCAGGGAACAGATCCCTCTGAACTTGAATCCATAATTACATCTTTGGTAAGTATAACATCACTTACAGGAAAACAAGAGGAGAATCTGACATTGTTAGCTAAAATGGCAGTTGCAATGCATTTACAACTTAAACAAACACAAGAAGTACTGACAGACACAAGGAGACAAAATGATGAACTTACATCACAAAATGCCTCTCTCCAAGAAGAGAATGCAAAGCTTATGAGTGACAAGGAAACTAAACATCTAGAAAACCAACAACAAGAGGTTGGACAAAAACTCTTCGAGCAAGAGCAAGAACTGAAATTTGCAGATTCAGAACTTGACAAAACTAGCAGAAACCTCTCGGAACGAGAGGAGGAGCTAGTGACAGCCCATGCTGAGCTAGACAGGACGACTCAAAACCTTAACAGGTCTGAGTGCCTTCTCAATAAAGCCACCCTAGAGGTAAGAGATTTAAAATCTGAAATTTTGATTCTCCAAGAAAACCAAGAAAAGGACAAAACAAAACTAACTCACATTCAGAGCCAGCTTACAGCAGCTCAGATTAAAATAGATCACACGACGCTACGGCGCACGATCAGTGAGGAAGAAAAGAGCTTTAAAAGAGAGCAAGAAGATCCTCCTGAACAAGGAGTGAGATCTCAAGTGTATCCCCTGGGAACACTTCAGGAGAAAACAAATAAGTTCTTAAGGGACTTTTCTCCCCCACCTGCTTTAACATTGAACCCCAAGCCACCGCACCTGCAGCGGTTGGACAGGCTCATCTCTGAGCCACCTGATCAATGTTATGCTTCACAGGAAACAAACGATCCCGTCAAGATCTCCACTGGTGAGTTTGAGCGTGGATATCGTGTTCCAATCAAAGATCTTGACAGAATTGCACAACATGTCATTCGCTTTGAACCCAAGTCTGATGGTGCTAACGACACAAGCACCTACTTAAATGACATTGACTTTTACCTGCGTAGATTTCCAGACTCTACGGCAGAAGATAGAATTTACCTAATCAGGTTTACTTCAAGTAGAAATGTGGGAAGTTTCATTGATAGACAGGCGCGTCACACAAAGGCAGACTATGGTCGCCTTTGCCAAGCTCTCACAAAAGAGTTCTCAAACTGCCTGACTACTGGCCTAACTGCAGCCTTAAATGTGAAGCAGACTCGACAAGAGTCTCCACAGGCTTATTACTGCAGACTGCGTGATGCTTACTTCAGTTCGAATGAACTTGAGATGGAGGAAAATCTCCACTTTAAAACACTTTTTGTTCTAAATCTTCATCCCACAACAAAGTACCACCTTGGCATCACCGCAGATCCCGCTACTCAAACGAGCTACCAGCTTCGTGAACTAGCGATGCGTGCTTTCATGAAACACAAACAATCGATGATAAAACATCCAGAACCTTCCCCAGTTCTTAATCTCGAGTTAAAGAACTCACAACAGATAAGAACTCAAAACTGCAAGTCAAGCAGTTCAAACATGCGTTCTTCTCCAGCAGAGAAACGCAAAAGTGAAGTAAAACCGGCCCAATGTCAACAGACAAATGAGAAGCATAAGCAAACGCGGCTCTCCAGCCCTGAACTTGAGTGTAGGCAAAACCCCGCCTATGGCAAACAGTGCCAAACAAAGCAGCATCTCCAACAGGGGGGTCATTACACTCATCACAGTAAGAACAGAGAAAATCGGGATAGCACAAAGCATCTCCGAATACACAAAAATTCTCAATTCTTCTCGTCAGGAGAACCTGAAAGAAATCAGAATCATGGCTGTCAAAACCAAGTCAGTGAACTTGACAGCTCAGCTGATCTGACTCACTTCAGTGATGAAAATGACACTTTTATTGAACAGACTCCAGACAATGATGGTAAAGCTGAGCTATCCTCATTAGCCTCTTTAATCCATCAGAGCTGTGATAAAATGTCAATTAAACAACCTTTCAAACGTTTTCTGTGTAATCTCACTGAAAAAGATTTGGCTGGAAAATTTTACATGCCAACTACTATTGAGAATGCTCTCCAAGAGGAAGCAATGCTTGACACAGGTGCTGACGTCAGCATAATGTCAACCTCTCTTTTTAGTGAAATTCAGGAAGCACTACAACATAAAAGAAGACAAATAAATCTTCACTCTTGCTTCCTTGAAATCCAGCCATATGCAGACATTCAAACTGCATTCACAGAAATGGCGTACATTCGCTTGACAATTGGACCGATGACAGTGGTCCATCCATTCTTTGTGTCTCCACTTGATATGATGCCTCTCCTTATCGGAAAGGATCTCCTCAATCGATTTGAGCCTCTTATTGATTTCAAAGAATCAATACTCTATGCACAGGTGCTGAAACCTTGGCCTTTCTCACATCCAGGAAACTATGGTGAGATCTTTCAGTGTGCCACTCTAACACATACACCTGTCCCAAAACATAGGGACTACAAACACAAGAAGTCAGGTTCTGACCCAACTCAGTCTCAGAACAGCCTCTGGAGACCCCAAACCAAGTTCTTGTGCAGGGACACAGCTCTACCTGAGCTGAACTGTCCACAAATGCACCCAGAGAAGACTCAAGGTCACCCTTGTGACCCCAGACAAAACAATGAACTTCAAAGTTCATTGAAGATCTTATCCAAGCAGGCAGTCATTGATGACAACGCTGTAAAGGCTAGCCTAGAACCCCAGCTCACCCAGCCAGGTTCTGTTCAGCCTTTTCCCACCCTTCCCACCCTATCTTCCATTGTGGCCCCTCACGCTGCCTCATTGGCCACCTCAAACCCCTCCTCCACCCTTTCTGAGCTTCCCTGCTCATTCTTATCAGACCTTGCCTCACCTCGGTCTGATGCCTTCTCCAATGTCGTCCCTAACACAGACACTGCTTGTGAACGATCCTTACCTCATGTTTTCGGCCTTTGGTCCCGCCAACGGATCCAGCCTGGCCCGGACACACTCACTTCTCTTATGCTCATGGTGCACCCGAACCACAGGGGGGTAGCGCTGGCTCAAGCACATAAATCCTCTCTATCGGCCCACAAAGGCACTCAGACAATGCGAGAAATAAGGCAAAAGGAATCCTGCTGCCCACATGCATGTACAAATGCATATGATAAAGGCACGATTAACAGGTCAACCTGCAGCCAATGTCAGACATCAGGTCTGAAGAAATGGGTAAAGCCCACAAACCAAAGGTTTGGAGATAAACAGAACGATCTCCAAAAGCAGAGACACTTAACACCTGCCATTACCAAACCAGTATGGCATGGTAAGTTATCAGGGAACAAGGTAAGTTATCGCAACTGCCTCCAAGCTCTGAAACAAAACATCTAGTCCACTGGACAGATGAACTTGGTGCTCCAGATGCACACTTGTAAATAAACAGGAAACACAGCTCCTGTTTGTAAATAGACACTAGCCAGTCTATTCAGTGTCAATAGCAATCACTAAAGTTTTTCAATAGCAATTCCTTCTCTAACCAAAGGGGGGAGCTACTTTAAACTTTTCACTAACCTCTGCTATCCTCTATGCATGCTGTCATAACCATTGAGGCTTTGTTTTCAGTTTGACTGCAGTTAAACTCTGAACAACAGAGTACAATTCAATCAGTAGTCAGTTGTCAATGCTCAAGTATTGCTTAAGACTCTTCAATCCATTTTGCAAAATCTTTTGTTGTAAAGGAAATCTTGGTGAACTCGCAGCCTTAGATATCAGCAACTCTAGAGACTTTGTTTTTCAATGGACCGCCTCAGTAAATTTAGCGCTTCTACCGCTTTTCCAAATTTAGGTGTCAAACCTGAACCCTTAGGACTTAAGTCGTGCATAGTTGCACACAATGCAACACATGTAGCTTCTAGCTAAGATTGTAGCCACAGCAACAAACACGTAAGACTAAACCTAGTCTGTAAACACACTTGCCTATTGCTACACACATTTAGCCTAATATTGCCACAGTTAGCAAACACCTGAGCCGACTCTGTGTCAATGAACATCGGGCATCGTCTTCAGTCAACGGCCATCCCATCACATCACGGAAATGGCGTGTCAACCTCCGCCGTAGGGTGGAGCCTGCCACGAAGAGGGGACTGTAGCGTGTGAAGGTTCGCCTATTGCCTTTCGCCATTGTTAACGCATTCCAGAGAGCAGCTCAACCCCCACCCCAAAACTCCTCGTCACTTCCTGTCTTGTGAATGGCTGATAAGATCGAATACAGTTCAGGAGAAAAAGACTGTGACGATCTATCCTAACCCTCACAACCAGAAATGAGAACTCTGTATTGACCTTCGAATTGGACTAAAGACTGAATCTCAAACATCCGATTTGAGTAATAAGCCAATTCTTCAATTCATGGACAGTGAGAATGAACTCAACCAATCTGTTCTAATGATGAATTCTTCCCCAGGTCAACAAAGACGCAATGTACAAACATACTGTCGAAATGTTGTTTGGAAAGTTGTGAAGTTGTTAATGTGTTTATCGCAATAGAAATGTATTTCTTGAATTCTCTCCCAAAGACATTCCCACTTGGGACCGTCATATCGAATTACGGACTGAAACGATTGGTCGAATCCACGGAGAAAAAGGGGCCGCCCCCTTGGTATAAAGGAAGGAGAAATAGCCAGAAACTCCCCTTACCCTTACCCTTGCTCTTCTTTTCTGAAACCGCTTCTGAGTTGAGTTGGAAGGAGGAGGAGAAAGAGACGGCAGGATGAGCACATGGCTAACATCCCCCGCTGAACTCTGACCTCTCCTTTGTCTCAGATGGACCACAAGAACTTTAAGTTTGAGCCCGTCAGTTGACGTGATTTTGTAACTACCAGTTACTTCTTTTAAGAACATTTGCATTTTTCCTACAAGACAACAACATTTTTGATCGCTGAGCTTTCAGCGAAACCAATTTGAGTCTTGCTTGACGCCCAAGGCCAGAGGAGCTGCAGACAAGGCCGCGCCGGCATCAGTTGGAGAATCACCACCCAGAACGCCGGACGCCTGACCACAGTTGGAGTGGAAAGCCTTTCTCTCACGGTCGTAAGCTCATAGACCTAGCTCAATAAGACTCACATAACTTCTCAGAAAACCACCTTATTGACTTTCAGATACAATTTTAGAACATTTTATCTGATTATTCATCCTGTTAGCCTTCTAGGTTATTCTGTTTGCACTTTAATATTTAATGCCGTCTGTTAATTGATTTTGATCATTAAACCTCCATAAACCACAGTTTGCTTTGGTAATGTCTGTGTTTATTATTCCAGAATAAGGGTCCATGTGTACGTCCAAGACCTCATTTCCTTCAGATAAATCTGTAGTTTAGCCTCCTATTCTTACTTTTATTTTGTTCGCTTTTAGAACTGGTGCCCCGTTAAATTTTAAGGCTAATCTACAACCTATTAATTAATTAATATACAAATTAATTGATTAATAAACCCTCATACCCTACACTCCTCTTCTTCAGCATCTTCTTCTTCTTCAGCAGCAGCATCTTCTTCTTCTTCTCCTTTTTTATTTCTTCTTCACCCACATTACCAGTGATTGTATGCTTTTTATTTGAATGATTGCTGGTGGGCTGCATGATATTGATAATATTGCAACATAAACACACACACAAATATATTATTATTATACATATTTTCACTTTTATCACAGCACATTTCAGGACACCCGTGCACCTCACTTGGCATTATTCACTAATGCAACTGCTGTAGCCAGAGCTGCCAGCAGCCTCTTCACTCATAGCCAAGCACTCACTCAGCACAACTTTCACACAAGCAAAGGTGGGCAACGTGTCTTGTGCAAGAGATCATAATAACAATGTAATGATAAGAGACTGAACAATGGACCTTTGGCTCTTGATCACAGCTACGTAAATTCTACATGGCATTATTATCATGTTTTATTATTATTATTATAGCCAAAGAAGCTCACTAAACAAAATGAACCTGTATTATTTGCAAGGCAATACACCCCTGTTAATATCAGTGGAGCGAGAAAACTGCCTTTGCAACCGGCTGGGCCCAGTCACATCTCTCTTTGCATGTCCCAGGGTCGCTGCATAATGCCGCAGCCTCTCTTAGCTCTGCGTAGCTTTAGGAGTCCTGCCCTATTTATATTGAAGGGGTCTGCGGATTGATGCGGGATGACAGGGGCCGCGAGGTGCTGAGTGGGTGGGCTCAACACGCTGCCTCTGCTTCGTATGCAGCCACACACTCACACTAACACACACTTGTCGTCTTCATGTGCCACTGCCACCAGCCGCACAAAAGCCCCGCAGTCTCGATGTGCGGTGTCCTCTCTCTGTCAACATATCCTGCATCCCAGCGCTAATGTGACAGAATATAACCAGCGCCGAACAAGCAGGCAGAGCAAAGCAAACAGCATGTGGAGAGAGAGCAGGCGTGTTTCCCCGAACCACACTCCAGTCCTCAGCACACAAAACTTCAGAAATAATAATATGTAATATTGGATATGATTATACTTATTTTCCCCCCAATGCATCTTTGATTAAAAAAAGCTTCTCTGTCCAATTCGAGCATGGAAGACTGTTTCCTACCTCGTTCTTACTTCTTCTCACCAACCTGCTAGTTAGAAGCGATTCACTTGCTAAAAATTTGCTTCTCAACCAATTACCTGCAGCCGAAACAGTTACTGCAGCCGAAACAGCTAATTCAGTCTCTCTATCGCCTCCTCTTCACAATCAATATTTTCCATAACAAATCTACTGAACTCTCCACATGGCATATATACGTACTTGTCAGGGTCGAAGCTATATCTTTCAATTTTCTCAAGGCAAGGCCCACAATTGACAGTAAGATGGAGTGAGGACCCTAATATTTCCATTCAGTGTATTATATTCTGTTTCTTACTTACAGTGCCTCTCGAAAGTATTCATACACCTTGAACCTTTGCACATTTTGTCATGTTTACAACCTTAAACATAAAGATTTTATTTTTTATTTTTTCCTGAACGTTCACACACACAAGTAACTGACAACTGTGAAGTGAAAGTGAAATGATACATGATTCTGTTATTTTTCAAAAAATAGAAAAGTGAAGAGTGGGGCTTGCATAAGTATTCATACAGCACGAATGAATACTTTGTGGGACCCGCTTTTGCTGCAATAACAGCACAAGTCTTTTGGGGTTTGACTCTACAAGATTTGCACATGTAGAGACTGACATTTTAGCCCATTCCTCTTTACAAAACAACTCAAGCTCTGTCATATTAGAAGGAGAGCGTTTGTGAACAGCAGTTTTCAGATTAATCTACAGATTTTCAATAGGATTTAGGTCAGGATTTTGACTGGGCCATTCTAACACATTAATATGTTTTTATTGAACCATTCCATTGTAGATTTATCTTTATGTTTAGGGTCATTGTCCTGCTGAAGGTGAATCTCCACCTCAGCCTCAGTTCTCTTGCTGACGCCAGCAGGTTTTCCTCCAAAATGTCTCTGTATTTGGCTCCATCCATCTTCCCAACTATTCTTACAATCTCCCCAGTCCCCGCTGAGGAAAAGCAGCCCCACAGCATGATGCTCCCCCCCGTATATTTGACACTGGGGATGGTGCACTCAGGACGATGAGCAGTGTAAGGTTTGCTCCATACACAACGTTTTGCATTTGGGCCAAAAAGTTCAATTTTTGTCTCATCTGACCAAAGCTCCTTCTTCCACATGGAGCTGTGTGCTCCATATGACTTCTAGCAAACTTCAAACGGGATTTCTTATGGCCTTTCAATAATGGCTTTCTTCTTCCACTCGTCCATGAAGGCCAGATTTGTGTAGAGTAAGACTTATAGTTGTCCCATGTACAGATTCCCCCAGCTCAGCGGCAGGACTTCACAGCTCCTCCAGAGTTATCTTGGGGAACTTGGTTGCATATCTCACCAGTGCTCTCCTTGTTCAGTTTGTTAGTTTACGTGAACAGCCGTGTCTTGGTAAGTTGGCAGTGGTGCTTTACTCTTTCCATTTCTGAATGATGGATTGAACAGTGCTCTGGGAGATGTTTAAATCTTGGGAAATCTTTGTATAACTTAATGCTGCTTTAAACTTCTCCACAGCTTTATCCCTGACCTCTCTGGTGCTCCTTTACCTTCATGATGTTGTTTAGTGACCAATACACTCCGACCACAACTCTGAGGGCCTAAAAGAACAGCTGAAATTATACTGAGAGTAGATTACACACAGGTGGCCTCTATTTAATGGTTAGGCCAAGGTGTGAACATTCTGCCGTCATTAGGAATGTTATAAAGGCAATTTAATGCACTCAGAAAATACTGTATGAATACTTATGCACGCCCCACTTTTCACTTTTCATTTTCCATTTCCAAAAAAATAACAGAATCATGTATCATTTTGCTTTCACTTCACAGTTGTCTGTTACTTGTGTGTGAACGTTCAATAAAAAAATCCAAATAAAATCTTTATGTTTAGGGCTGTAAACATGACAAAATGTGCAAAAGTTCAAGGTGTATGAATACTTACGAGAGGCACTGTATGCAGGCTATTCTATTTGGCAGTTCTATCATCTATCAATAATATTTGACCAGAATTCACAAATCTGCTCAACATCTATATTTGTATTTTCTATTTCTTGGATCCTGACCCCTACATTGGGGACCAATGCTTTAGTGTTTGACAGTCAGCAGTCACTCATGCCTCTAGAGCAGTGGTTCTCAACCTGGGGGTCGGGACTCCCAAGGGGGTCGCGAGACAAATTTGGGGGGGTCGCCAGATCATTTAGATAAAATATACATATTTTTATTAGCATATAATCTAATATTTTATTGTAGCACGTGTTTACTATTTTACCAGAGTGCCATTATTTGTTCAGAATCTGATGAATTTATTTCAGCCATTTGTTTTTTTTCTTTGTTTTTTCAGAATTATGTAGGCTAATGTTCCTATTTCTCACGGTGTGACCCGGGCGGGGGGTCACGAACCCCTTTACCTGTTTTAATGGGGGTCGCGGCTCCAAAAGGTTGAGAACCACTGCTCTAGAGGCCTTAAGTGCCACTGCAGGTGTCGTAGCATGTTGTGTTTTTTTGCTCATTCGTGAGAGTAAATACTACGCTGACAGAAAAGACAAAGAGAGAGAGTGATATTTTACATCCAATTACACAATGGAGATTTTTTTTCACTCAAACTTGGCTGTAAATACCGTTTAAGTGGCGCTAGCCCGCAGTTAGCTTCGTCCATTAGCCTATTAGCCTTTTCTTTGTGATTCCATTAGTGTGTATTGGGGCCTCCGACCCAGTGCAGGCAAAGTTGCAATTGTAGCTTTCTGGCCAGAGACACCACAGGGAGATGAAAGACCCCCCAATCATCCCATCAAGACTTGTATTACCCCCAGAGGAACTACGAGAATGATTTATTAAGGTAAACAAGTTACTTAGCACCCTAAGGTGACCCCCAACGGGTGAACATTCACGTCCTGCAGACCCCAGTGCTGCCGCTTGGGTATTAGTGCAATATTAGTTTAAAATTGATCCTTTATCCTAGCCCTGATTAGAGTGTTTCCTCTTCTTCGCATCACTGGGTTGGCAGTTCCCTGATGGTCCTGTGGATGAGTCTCTAGGGTCGCCCCCTGAAGCAGCACATGAAAGGTGGCTGTAACGGGTACATTTGTGTGGCTGGTAGCTCACTTAAGCACAGCGTAGTCTATAACTATCAATTCTTTCATACACATATGCATCTCCGCAGTTGATATTATATTTCTAATGAGCTCTGACTGAAGGAAAAAACAATTCGAACTTTGTAACAAATAAATTATACTGGAATACTTGTGCCCTTTTTCACTGTAACTTACCTGCTGTGTGTCTTTAAGTTAAAGCTAAAATCTCTGTTAATTACACATGTATATATCTGTGAGTGAACCTATATTTTAATGGCTGACGTCCTACTCAAACAGACACATTCTAAACTTAAGCCACAGACTGTATCTTGCTCTCATTCAGCCCACACATAGACGCTAATAGTTCAACAGACCTCCTCTTGCAGTTTCTTAGTTTAGAGCTGAGAAAATGCAGAATTAGTCTATGCAAACAGAAGGACGAGTGTGGACATGCTGTGACCACTCAAAAGACTAAATCAGGTTTTATTTTATTGTAACCTTGCAAAGCTCTATAATGGTGCTGAAAGTGTTGGTTATATTGCAAACCTAAATACATATTTCTGGAAGTAAAGTCCTTCATGGATCCTTCAAAATTGTATTTGCCAGCATATAGGAATGTAGCTGTATGGACAAAAAAAAATGACCTGCAACCCCTCTTTTGTAAAATAAATACAATGTCACTGATAATATTCTCCAATTCTTCTAGTGTATTTTAAACTGCTGTAGTGTTGAAATAGAAGCTCTTTTGCAGCCTGTGTCTCCAGGGCCGGAAGAATTAAGTTTGTCCATTTGCTGAGGGAGTAATCTAGTTATGTGTAATGAGCAGCTATTAGCACTTATGGGTTTAACAGGTAAAACGTTTCTTTGGTGATGTTGCAGCGGACTTCCCTCATGTCACTCTCTAGAGGCTCTACACTTTTTCTCTGGCTTCTTAGCACAAATTGTAGGCAATTAAAATCCTGCTATGTGAGTGAGAGCTGATGAATATGTAAAACTAACTCAAAGAAATCCCCAGAGACTGGGCTGACTTCTGAGCTTTCCAGATCATTATGACAAAACAGAAAGACCATTCTGACAGCATTTCCCCCTCACTCTTTTCCCTCGCTGCACAAAACGGTGGCTCTTTAAAAATGCGACGCCTATGCTTTCCAGGGCTGGCGAACTTCTGTGAACTTAGACCTTTGGCGCAGCTGCAGAGAAACTTCCTGTCATGGGTTTTGGCGCGCTGCCCGGTGGAGCGTGCCAGTGCTTTAGCTGCAGAGCCAAAGAGGTGCATGATGGGAATGAATGAGGAACTTGGAGCATGAGTCTAGACAGAAGAGAGGAGTGATAGTAGTGATGCAACTGATTTGCATCTATCAAAATGCTCTTTAGATCACATGTGTGGTTTGAACAGATTGCATTTGTTATTTTTTTCTTGTGTTTTATTTTTTGTGTTTTGGCATTATATATATACATCGTTTCATGTGAACAGAATATTTTGCACAGCAGCTGCAGTCTGTTTACCTTAAACTGACTATACGGAGTTTAAAAATGTTAAAATTAAGTATTTTTCTCCCCCTGTTCCAGCCATGTCCTAATGTGTAGAATGAGCTCAGACCTACCACAATTGCCTCTAAAATCCTGCACTGTCACTCAAAAAGCTTGATATTAACTTGCCATTTCACATATGACCTGAGGTGGCAGTAGTGAGTATAAAATGGCCAACTTGCATCTAGCCCCTTTGAAGGAAACATGCAGTATAATGCGAAATTGAATCTTTGCGCTTATATCTATGTTGCAACATTATTCCCTTGTCAAAAACACATCTGGAGATTATTCTGCTTCATAAATGCGATTAAATCCTGTTTTCTTTGGTTGTTTCTTTTCTTCTCCTGAAGTGTTTGGATTTGTATTTCCCGGATTTTCTTCTCTATTATACAGTATATGGAACATTTTTAATGCTTTTTAAAAGCCCATAATCACCTAACTCATACACTCAAATAGGATCTGTGCATTTGTGCACCATAGATTTGCTACAATGCCGTTAAAGTGAAAGTTTGTTTGACAGTTTTATAATATCAAATCCCACTACCGCCTGCAGAGGCTGCTAAATCCTGACCAACCCAGTCTCTCACTCTTGTTGTCTTGTCTTTAAACGGGAAAACACAGTGAGGTAAAAACTGTCTTAAGCAATATTAATGCATTACATGTCCTTGAGGTAAAGGGCAAACACATTTTATCTGAAAACCTGTATCCTTCATTCTCAGCAATTAGGTCTCAGATGGTTATATCAGGCTTCTTACAAAAGTATAAAAACAAGGCAGTCTTTTAAATGGCCCTTTGAAATGAGCGGATCCCAAAGATTTGGCCCCCTCTTTAAGAGCCACAAATCCCATCAGTGGAGTCCAGACAGCTATAGACGAGAGGGAGCAAATATTTAGCAGTGCAGTGAGGAGAGACACTTCAGCCACTGATACTGTGTCGCTCCCCCACTCTGTATTCAGCCTCACGGATTTCATTTCTCCACTAATGTCTGCGGCTGGCCACAGATGGGAGGCCAAATTGAACACTGGTTTTGGGTAAAGGGCACAGAGGGAAGAGTTTGGAGGATTTGGAGACAAGAGGAAAGTTTAAGTCCGTATTAGCAATTACGTAAAGGGGACTTTGCATGTAGCCATAGGTTCCTGTGAAATTTACAATCACTGATCAACAGAATTGCAACGGATCAATGTTTTGGCATCGTTTACAAACAATGGAGTAGCAATGGATGTGTCTGAACATGGTGATTATGCAAAATAAGTTCCGACTATCAGAAGTAAGTAAGAAGTGTGTAATTAAATGAACAAAATGGAAGTTGATTTCTTTGTTTTGCAAATGTGCTTATAAAGCTGAATTCCTCCTGTGCTTTGCCGCTGTGGCTTCCATCACCAGCGCTGACGTTTTGTTGTTTTTGTGTCTCCTCCTCAGTGCGATCAGTGATGACATGTTGTTCAGGCTGGAGGAGTTCAACCATCTGTCTCCGATAGAGTGGTTACAGTCTGTGTCACCCTTGTCTTCGCATTACGGCTTATTAGTACCAATACCAGCACTGACAACTCCTATCAAGAAAAGCACGACCCCCCCTTCTGCCTAATTGCGCCCCCCAGGCCCCGCTATGGCGAGGTATCGACAGGCACGCGGTTGTTAGTGCATCACACTTGAGCTGAAGGCCGCGGGATCACACGCACATGTCTACAATTATTTGATGAGAGTGGAGTGACGTGCAGCATCATGGATAAAGGCTGTATACACGTACAAAATAATAATAATCTGTGGGTTGTGTTTGATTCCATAGTAAGAAAATTGACAATGAAGCACACTGAGCTGAATTATTGAAGTATTTGGGTAACTTATTTCAAAGCTACTATGAAACTTCAAGTCTTAAAATCCAAGTAAACTTTTTCACCTGATACACATTGGCCTTTACCCCTCCCCGAGCTCCTGCCTCTTTGTGCGGTATGGTCCTGCATGAGAATACCTGCCGCTGGCTGGGTAAAGGGCGCCAGGATGATACTGAGCTATAGCTGTCAATCACGGCCGACCTGGGTCAAACTCTGCTCTTCTGTTTCCTCTGCACAATGGGCTTGGTCTGATAGATATGCCACTGTCTGTCAAATCCACTTACTGATATTTTGTCACTTTTGTCGGAGCGCGAGGTTGAGCCACACCGGTCAGCGCCAGTGTCTGTATGTTGTCAGATTGCCATCTCCACTCAGGTAGAATGGCCTTCGTTCATGGTGATACCTCCCGGCTGCAGCGAGACCACTTTTCACCGCTGGCGTCCTCCGGGGAATGACAGCGATACCAATCACAAAACCAAAGCCGGCTCTTAGCGACTCGCCTCTAACGTCATATCTTTAGTGGGAGTGCTGATTTGAGATTAGCAGCCCCCGACCCCACAGAGGGCACAGCTTTCCATAAGAAAAAAGAGCATAAAAGGCCAGGGAACAAAGGACTGAATGGATGGGGATATGATTCATACAGAAAGGGACAATGTGGCACAACGCTGTCAACAAGGTTAGCCATAAGCCAAAGTTGTAGGTAGCGCTTGTACAGGAGGCTTTGTGTAGCTCGAAATAATATATAATACTGATATAATATCAGTGTAAAATGTTTAAAAGGTACAGTATAGGCTATAATTTCCAATTGGTAGGTTTTTTTTTCCCCTGACCAAAATAAAACAGGTTTTGACTAAAATGAACAATTAAACATTTACCAAATGTATTTGAATAAGGTAAGATTCACCTAAGGCAGGGGTGTGGAAGTCATTTAGGTTGTGGGGCGAAATTCAGCCCCCGCCGCGGGTCACGGGCTACACATATTGTAAAGGACTGTGGCCTCCTAAATAACAACAGCTTACACTTATTGCGCTTTATCAGCCTATGTCACACGTTTCTCAAAGTGCTACATAAAGTCATTATTCATTCACTCCACACTCGATGGCAGTAAGTTACTATTGTAGCCACAGACGCCCTGGGGCAAACTGACCATTCATCATGTGGCTATAATATGCTGTTTATATCCTGATCTCTTATTATGTCAGTGCCCTCTGCTGGACACGAGTGGAATAATTTCCTTTTTTAAATTTAAGCTGCCCCCTAGTGGCTAGAGTGAACAAACTGCTTATTTCTTTAAAAATCCATAACTCCGCACAGGAACGGGCTAGAGACGTACTTTTTTCTTTTTTTGACATGCTCACAAAGTCATGCACCTTGACACATGTGACCTAAGGGGGAAAAAAGGTTCCTTAAAGGTGTGTGAAAGAGTTGGGTGTATGGAGTGGGTGTGGGTGTAGTTTTAGGACTATCACCAAATCCAACCCTACGATTGGACTATTTTCCTCCACTGATTCCTTAGAACATACAGATGGCCTGCCAAACCTAACTCCTGCGCGCACTACTGAGATATTTCAAATAAGATAAAAACATGTAGAAAAACACTTTCTTAAATGAACAGTTTATCATAAAATGTAAAATAATGCAGTAAATAGAGTAAACTGAATACAACACAAGACAACCTGACTTTTCAAATTGCTTTGTTTGTAAAATGCTAATCTTCAAGTGAAATGTCTTTTACTGATTGCAAATGATGTTTTTCTCAGAGTCACAGTGCTAATAATCTGTACTGTATCGCTCATACAGCACTTTGCCTGCAGAGCGCTGCCTTCGCCCTTTGCACCGAGAGCTTACGTCTTCTCTATTCTCCCACCGCCTTTCTCCAGCGCACACACAAGTCCCTCCAATTGTTTAGTGATCAAGTCCAACTTTCTCCCTGCCAATTAAACTGACTTTGATGTCTATCTGTGAATGGGGTGAAGCATGTCTCCTCCATCCAGCCCCATCGCCCCCTGGCTACAAGATAATCAGCGCTGCTTCCACAGACACACAACAAGATAAGACGCGAGGAGATTTTACTCCTGTGTATCTCGACAGTCATGGCGAACCTCGCTCCAACAGACATGGGACTGTCTCTGGCAGCAAAGCTAATATGGTGACGCTTGTGATTTTTGTTAATGGAATGGGTAACGCAGGGGGTCTCATTGACGCACGCGCATAGGCTCTTTTCTGGACATCAGCCACCTGGTTGAGGCTTTTCCATGACAAACATTTGCCCTTCTGTTATGACTGATGAACAGTTCCATTTACTTAAAGGTGCATTTTGGAACTTTTTAAACTGGGAGGAATTTCTCACATTTCTGCCAAAATTGATCATAAAATGTGTTCTGATCTTTATTAAAATCACAAGAACAGTTTACTCAAAACAGTGTCTGCTTAAACTAATACTACACAAACATTTACATTTTATCATATTATTGTTGGCCATAACATATAAACATTCACAGGACAGTGAGAAATAAGCGAGTACACCTTTCGCTGGTTGACCCTCCTTTGGCAGCAATAACTTCATTCAACGATCAGGATTAATCATGGACCATTCCTCTTTACAAAAGACCATATTTTAAAACCAATTTAGGCAGAAATGTGAGAAATTCTTAGGTGTACTCACTTATTCCTCCCTCTGTGATGTTTGTGAATGATTTTTTGTAACCCAATGACTGTATGTGTTAGCACGGTGCCTTACTTTCGGTCGCTGTGACCTTTATGACGCTTCACAAACAGTGGAATGTATGCGTAACCATGGAGATGGTTCATCAGCAGTGAAAACCTACCAGAAACTCTCTAAAAATGGATCCTGGAGCATCGAGGCCACTGTGATGGAAAGTAAAAGCGCCATGCTAACCACCCATGCGGCTGCTGGGTCACTAAAAGGTTAAATACGCAAAAATAAGAAAAATATGTGTTTCACATAAAAATCCATAATTCCCCTTGCCTAGAAAATGTATTGTTTCTGTATAAAATGTATTCAGTGCAGATAAGTGAGTTCCAAAACCATTCTGCACTCACACAGTGTTTGGGTTGCCACCAATTCGTTAGCTTGCCGTTTGACTCAGACAGTTCCCCTGCCTCTAGAGGGCGCTCCAGTCAAACAGCGCAAAGTGATAAGATTTTCTAGACTTTCTATGCATAAGTTGGACAATGACTGTAGAGCCAAAAAGACTTTAAATGTAAAAAGATGCTGCTGTTTCCTCGGTTATGGTTCAAATTCCTCTTCTTCTGAAATGAAACAGACAGTAGCACACAGTTCAAATTCTTTTCTCTCAGAACCGTGACTAAATTGAAATTAAAACATTGATAGTTGCTGTGTTTTCTGTTTTAATGTTCTGTTTCAAAGCGGTGAATAGAATCATTCAGGCCCCTGCCCTCCATGTGACATTTGGACATCATCAAACGCGCATGAACCTTTAGTCGACACACATGCTCCGTCAACTTGTCCCTCTAACCTCGTCCTGGTCAGACGCTCCTCTAATTAGTCAGAATTAAGACGAATGCCCGGGCCTCCCACGATCAATTGGTATCGAGCGGAACAGCGCCGGCCTCTGCCTGGGGGCCTCTTTTGGCCGCCAGATCATTTATATCAATCGTTTTTGTTTTTCTTCGCTTCCATTTTCCCATTCTTCTGTCCTCCGGAGTGCAGCGCCGGTCTATAAAGGGTACAGTCTCATAGCATGTGAAAATTGCTGGGGTTTGTGCTTTCAATTGTATTAATAACAATGGGATACGTCCTACCAGTTTATAACGATGGATTTGTCATGTCCATATAGTCGATTCAAGAAAGTATCAACAGAATTGACTTTTTCTTTGTGCCATAATGTTAGAAGCGCCTGGAAATACACACCTGGAGTGTTGTTTTGTTTCTTTCTGTTTTAGTAATGCCGCATATACAGCCCGTTCTCTTCCAAACTCAAATCGCCAGCCCACACTCGTCACACTGAGATGAAGTCTGTGATGAAGACACCTGCACTTGTTCTGATCAAATCCATGTCCAAACTCTATTCCCGATGCTGATTGTCATGTTTACCAGTATAATGTATCTAATCCCCTGGTCAATGGTGTACAATTACAAACTGAAAAAGGTGCGCCACCTGTTGGACCTTAGTATAACAGCATTTATAATCCCATCAAACAAGGATATATTTTATGAACTCATATTTAACTTATTGAAAGTTACTGAATACTTCAAAAATGTCAAGGCTGAATGATGTAAAACAGACATAACCTTTAAAATGAGTTTAGCATCAGACAGTGAGAAAAAAACACATAATCAAACCTTTTTATGACATATTTTCATATTTTGCCATGTTTGGCAGAAATGGCTGCTCAAGCGAACCTCTCCCCCTGCCCTTTCCTCTCTCACAGCTGCCCTTCTGCCGGTCGTAGCTTTATTACTTGGTATTCTGGTGGAAGAGGCAGCACATGTTCTCTGTTGTATTGATTTATTCTGTTTGGACCCAGTTAATAAATGTTATAAAAGGATGGGTATCAATCTTTTTTGTGTAACCTCCGTTTTATTGCCCGCCTACTGCTCTCTCCGGTCGCTTCTGTTATTGTGGTATTTTGGCGGATGGATTATAGAAAGAAAGATATTAATAAGACTGGCAGCGGAAAACACACAAAATTAATAATAATAAAAAAAATACTAATTGCCCACTGTAGACTAATCTCTTTGTAGCGCTGAAAAGGTGTTTGTTTGTTCATTTGAATTGAAGCCATGAGATGCACTTATGCCACACTCATTCATTCAGACCTCAGGTGGGACTTTACTGCACTGCCGTTTCCCACTGCTCCGTCCAGTGGCGTCGAGGGATGGGTTTAATGCAGAGGACAAATTTCGTTGTACAGTTCATGTATAATGACAAATAAAGCAACAAACTAACTAACTAATCAACCGATGTGGCACCGTGCGGCAGGTTTAACGAGTGATGCACATTTGCAGAGTGGTTAGCTCTCTCAGTATGTTGAATGTTGGTCCATAGGTCGTCCTTGACTCATATACAGGTTCTTATCGCCGGGGTACCTGATTTTTCCTGTTTATCACGAATTTTGAACTTTTGGCCCAAACTAGTTTCAAGCTCTCACTCTCCCTCCAGTACATCTGAATTGTTCGAGCATATTGATTATATGCATGTTTCACACACTTTCACAGCTTTGGGCGGCGCTAGAGTGAAGCAGACGGGACCACACCCAAAATAAATTGCACTAATTTAGATTCTACTCCTATCTTCCATCACTCAATAAACATTTAGATGAAGACAATGTCTGTTTTTGCTGTGTTTACAACATACCTCTGACAATAAGCCTATTGCCCATCTCGGGTCGCCCTTTGCATTATGGGTAATGGAATTTCTTTTGGCTACCAAACAATATGGACAGTTAGCGTAAAGCCACGAAGAAAGCTCTGATTTGGACCGTTTTAGCCGCTGGAAAGTTGATAATATAAATCATTTTTGTCGTCGGCGTGGAGCTTGTTACAATATTAGCATAAAGACTATTTATATAACCGGGGTTGCATACGGAGATAGACAGAAACAGAAAGAAAAGAACGGCCGTTCATATGTAGAGATGCTTCAAAAGTGACGACCAGTCCTTGTTCACATAGTTGGAAAAACTATGTGAGAAAAACATTTCTGACCCTTGAAGGAAAATAAACTCGTAGAATCCTTCTTTTTTTTTTGTCAATATGGAGATGGACAGTAAGCGAATTATAATGTTTATTATTATTGTGACCAGAGAGATCCACATACACATATTTCATCTTAAATTTACCTGACCAGTGATCTGATGGTGTACAACATAGCTAATTGATTGAAATGTACCCACTATATTTAACATCAAGACCGTTTTGAAACTTTTCCCTGTGATTTCAAGACGAATTTAAATGATTTAAAAAGTGTCTGTGTCGGGCTGATCCCAGGTCCTGTCGTCCCCCTGTCCGCTATGGTCCGCTCCTGCCAACGGCCCTGACTTTTCCTTCGCTTTCAAGATATTGACAACATAAATATTTGCAAGAAATGTCACTTGAGACTTATAGTCTTTAAACCAATGCCCCTAAGCCTTATAAATCACGGTTATGGCTCAATATACTTCAGTGTTCTCGCTCCGCTACCTGAACTCGCTCACACAATGGCGGAGTGGTTTGGTAGCCGAAATTAGGAGCCTGATTGACCCACGCACGGTCGAGATGGGCATTCGGCTTATAAAAAGTCAGTTATAGCTTTAACCTCTGTGCTTTCATCAATCACATTGAGGTCATTTCCGCTCTCAAATTGCCTTCACAAACAGTCCCCCCCCCCCCCCCCCCCCCCAAACAATTAAGATCACGTCTCATTTTTTTAGGACAAAAAGCTATCATCCACATTCCTTCAAAGCCTGACTCAAAACCATATTATACCGTTACTTTGATGTGCAAACTCGTTCACGTTTGTCTTTCTAAAACCCCGGTCTTATGTATTTTAGGAACAGACGTCTGAATGAGGGATCGGCGCAGATGCAGAGAAAGCATTATCTCCGTCTTGGCTTTGTGCGCCATTGTTTCCTGGCTCTCCTGCTCTTTTGTTTCGGCTGTAACCTGTTTGATCATTTCTTTGTTTTCCGCTAAAAGCCACAAATCTGCTCCGGCACATGCCATCCCCGAAAGATGAAACTATTCGGTCGCATTGCGTTTCTGGCAGTATGTACACAGCATGTTGGCGTCTTCATATTCTCATTCATGTGGGGCAAAATAAACTGAGTAAATGCACTATCATTTTACCTGCCATGTTTTTTATGTTGCAAAGAGAAGCCACGGCAGTGCTTTATGTGTATGGTATGCCAAACCTGTAAAGCACACAGCCCTTTACATGAACTGCACCTGAAAGTAATGTAGTCCTGTGAATTAAAAGCAGTACTAAGTAACTTGTTTACCTTAATAAATCCTTTCTGTAGTCCCTCTGGGGGTAATACAAGTGTTATGAGATGACAGGGGGGTCTTTCATCTCCCCCTGGTGTCTCTGGCCAGAAAACCACAATTGCAGCTTTTCCTGCACCGACCGGGAGCCCCTATACACACTAATGGAATCACGAAGAGGAAGCTAGCAGGCTAATGGGCAAAGCTAACTACGGGCTAGCGCCACTTAAACAGTATTTACAGCCAAGCTTCAGTGAAAAAAATTATCTCCATTGTGTAATTGGATGTACAATATCCCTCTCTCCCTTTGTCTTATCTGTCAGCGGAGTATTTTCTCTCATGGACGATTAATGAGTAAAAAAAATGCAACATGCTACGACACCTGCAGTGGCGCTTATGGCCTCTAGGGGCATGACTTACTTAGTACTGTAGCACCTGGAATAAACCTGGCCGGCTGCCTTCAGTGCAGTCCCTGTTGTCCCTGTTTCAGAGCGTGGTGTCCTGCACTGGTCAGCTCCACCTCCTCCTTCCTCTTCCTTCTGCTCAGCTCCCTCCGCTCCACAACAGTCAGAATTTGGTGAGATCTCCTGAGCTTGGTATCACGACGCACACCCAAGCAGTGACTTGACATGCCTTTGAATATTGCGAAAAATAAAAAAAATAAGATTTGTGCCCAATGTGGAACTCAAATGATTGCATTAAATGTACAGTATTTGTTTAGGCTCTCTCATTAACAGTGGGGAAGAAGGTCCTGGGTTCAACCGGGTGGGATCTTTCTATGTGAAGTTTGCATGTTCTCACTTCTCCCCGTTTGTGGTCTCGGTTTCTTCCTGATCTCCCCTACTACGTATAAAACATGCACAATAGCGTCTCTTCTGGAGCCATGCAGGGCACCTCTAAACAAATTGATATTGAAATCTGGTCAAATAAAGGCCAATTAAAAACAAAGCCAAAAAAGGAAAAAGCACAACAAAAATAAAACTGATATATTTACACAAAAGCAAAAGGGTCCAAGATTTCTCATTAAAATAACACCAATATTATTATTAAACAGCTCACATATTAGTCACACTTCATCATTTTAAGCATATCTGTTGTAAAGATGCACGTTCAAAACTCTTTTCCGTGTAGTTTGCAGTGCTTTGAAGAAGACCCGGGAACGCTTTATTGGTGCTTTCTGTTTTTCCCATGGTCCATCATCTATCTGTGAGTCATCTCAGGTCTGACACAAGTCTCTCCTTCCACTCACTCTGCTCTCGTGTGGTTTCATCGCCACCTGCTATTTGGAGACAAGCGCTTGACTTCATATTTTCTTCTCCAATTCCCCCCGGAACCTGCTGGAGAAAACAATTGAACAAACAACAATCTCTTCTTTCGCACTGGCCTCTGCTCTATAGTGGCCACATTATTAGGTACAACTGTTCAAAAGCAACTTATGAAATGGCCGTAACTAAAGCATGTAGGCAAACTTCTACAACGCCATTGTTCTTTAATGTCCCCGAAACCCAGTCTATTAGTCTTTCTCCCCTCCATTTATTTGACCAGGGGAAAGTGTCATGCAAATATATAGTGTTTCCCTTTCCGTTTCGCTTTTCTGCTTCTAATCGGCCCCTATAATGAGCCACAGAGGGGGAACGCATTGCCCTGCCTCTCCGCCGGGTGCATATGCTCGATTGCAAAGCTTAGTAGGCCCCCACTATTTTGTAATTTGCCATTATGAATAGTATAAAATGCCCAGAGATTGTTTAGCTGTTTCCCTGCTGCGCTGGCAATACTGCACGCGCTCGGCCAATAAGCAATCACGGCGACAGAAATACAAGGGGTTTCTAAAAAGATGTGGGGCAGCAGGAGCGTTGCTGATGGAGAAGGATGCGGCGGGAAGATGCAAACGCTTGAAAGCCCCGAAAGTTTATTTCCAGTTAAATATAAGGGTCCCTCTGAGGCCCCCTACAGCGGAGACGCTGCTGGTGCGGCTGTGAACTCCTGCCAAGCGCACACTGGCTTTGAAAAGGGTGCAGATGGTAAGACGGAAGCTGTACTTAAGAGAAAGACAAAACAATATGCAATAAAACATTGTTTGAGAGCAGTGTTGCAAATGCCTTTGAAAATTTGCAACGAAAGGAAAGTAGAAGTGATCAAAGTTTAACAGCTGAATTTAACGTGTTTTTTCAGTTTTGATTTTTAAAAAGTGCTTGATTGCTGCGGTAGTTGTTAGCAGTACTAAGTAACTCATGCCCCTAGAGGCCATAAGTGCCACTGCAGGTGTCGTAGCATGATTTTTACTCATTAATTGTCCGTGAGAGTAAATACTACGCTGATAGAAAAGACAAAGAGAGAGAGGGATATTGTACATCCAGTTCCACAATGGAGATCATTTTTTTCACTCACTTACAAACTTGGCTGTAAATACTGTTTAAGTGGTGCTAGCCCGAAGTTAGCTTTGCCCGTTAGCCGTTAGCTTCCTCTTCGTGATTCCATTAGTGTGTATTGGGGCTCCAGGTCGGTGCAGGGAAAGCTGCAATTGGGGTTTTCTGGCCAGAGACACCAGGGGGAGATGAAAGACCTCCCAATCATCCCATTAACACTTGTATTACCCCCAGAGGAACTATGAAAATTAAGGTAAAAAAGTTACTTAGTACTGCCTTAATGGAAGACATTCAAAACTATTTAATTATCAGGTGCCAGATTGTTCTCTTTACATATCAGCTTGTCCGATCTACGCAATAATATGTTTATTATGTTACTGAATAAACTGTTCTCTAGATTTATACGGGGAACTGTAAATGTTCTTTAACCTCATAACCCCCACCTGAAGCAACCACACTTGAAAAAGTTTGGCAATAGCCAAATCTAAAAGCGTCTTGAAAAAGAGTGTCAAAGCGACAAAAACAATGAAAACGCAATGAAAAGGTGACAAAAATGGATGGAGCGAGGGCCAGATGGCAACAACGTGAGGCAAAACGATCAGTTTAGATCAATGTGAAACTTTTAAATGAGGCATTTCACTGGTGTATGGGCTGTACAATCTCCATTCAAGAAGCATTTAGATTTGGGTAAAGCTGAACTGGAGAAAATGTGCTTGATTAAGGCGGGGGTCAAATGTAGTTTTCCCACAATTTAATGTAAAGTAGCGCCTGACAGACACCACTTTTCAGTCTTGTAACAACGAAATTCTCATTTATTTGAAAAACAAAACAAAACAAAATAAGATATCCCAAATCCCCTTTATAATCATATTAAAATGCCTTATTTCCCTATAGAAATGAGAATAGAAAACTCACAAGACATATCAGTAACAATACATCTACAGTTTAAATTTAGTATCTAATTAAAAACTGTCCCCAGTTTGCCTGCATTGTCTCACCTGATCATCTTTCATGCTAATTAATTCTAACATTCTAACAACATCATTACATATAACAAGTTGAAGTAAAAAAAAAAAGACCTACGTGTTGCTTTAACTCACTTTGAGCAGACAGTTAAAGGCTATTTGTGGCTCCTGCAGATATCGGCTGCAAATCCTGTTGCTCTTGAACACTTTCTTCTCTGCTTCATTACTCTTCAAAAAGTTAACAAAAATATTTGGCTTCAGCGTTACGAAACATTAACCATGAACCCCGTGCGCGCTGACTCCTGAAATCCACAAACATTAGCGGAAACAATTCAAATGTTTGCTCGCCAGTTTTAGCTTGGAGTAATTTTACACACTTTAAAATGTGTTAATATGCGGATCACTGTTCTTTATTTGCCCTAAAGGGGGGGTATTATGCAAAATCGGCTTTCTCAAGCTTTACATCATGTTATTTTGTCATTCCCTCATTAAAAACATGCCTGAAATGTTGCCTTGGCACATTCATGTATTTTTGAGTAATCTGTAAAAACTCTGATGGCGGCCATTTTAGGGATCGGTTTGCCTGCGTCCTCCTAGGAACGCCTCCACCTCCTGGAGACGCCTCCGACGAGCCAAGTAACCAACCACTGCTCCTCAGCAGAACCCCCTCCCCACTGATGCCACAGACAGCGTGTGGAGGGGGCGTGTCGGAAAGGGTCAGAGGTTCTTAAAGAGACAGAGGCCTATTTCAAGACATTTGCATTTTGAGAGAGCAATTTTATACAAGGCAGTTATTCAAATTTACTGCATTTACAGACCAACAGAAGGTTTCGTCATCATTGTAGTGTGCTATAGACTGGTGCTATGTGATTGAAACAAGCATAATACCCCCTCTTTAAAGGGATATTTCAGGATTTTTGACATAGGGCCTTCCTAGTTATCCAGTGTTGCTGATTTCTAGTTCTTATATTTGAAGAGTTTAGTGGTCTAGTGCAAGGCTAGCGCATTTCTATGGTATCAGCTAGCCTGCATTAAAAACAGTCTGACCCACTCCACAGAGCACCTGAGGCAAATCACTTAACACCAGACTAACCATATACATGTCTGTGTCGATAGAATCATTTTTGGAATATAACTGACCTTCCATCACATGAATGATCGCATTTTGAGGGACTATTTTCTAGCAGATCACTCCGCCGCTGCGTAGCTTATACAACCACAAAGCTCATGCTGCTCAAATATAAGTTCTTTTAAATGCAAAATGGTCATCGACACAGACATTTATATGGTTAGTCTGGCGTTATAAGTGATTTGCCTCAGGTGCACTGTGGAGTGTGTCAGACTGTTTTTAGCTGATATCCTAGAAATGCGCTAGCATTGCACTAGCCTACTAGCCTGGCATCAAGACTAATCTCCGATGTTTATTAATTAATAAACAGGAGACTAGTCTGGCGACCCTGTCGTAGAAAAGCTACTGCTTGAGGCGGGACTAATGTGGGACAACCGAAGCGCATAGCAGCCAATGAGAACATAGCGGATAAGACGACAGAAACAGCGACAAGAAAGTTGTAGTCATTCGGACATTAACAATGACGCTCCCTGCCACACGGAGTTCAGTAAATGACTTCTGTCGTTTATGTCAGAAAAACTTAAGCATACAAGCATACCGGAGCATTACGTGAAGTGGTTGCTTGTGTTGAAAAACTACAAAACAAAGGCGCAACAACGTGACGCCCGTTCAGGGAGCTGCTCTGATTGGTCGGTAGGCTCCATATCGCTGCGTCACTTCCTTTGAAAGCGCGCAATGGAGTGTTGCCAGACCCTCTTCTGTAAAGAAGCGGAGTCTGGTTGGCGAGACTACTAGCCTACCGCCACGAAACTCTTCAAATATAAGAACTGCATGAATTACAAAAAAAATATCTCCAGAAATCAGCAACACTCTGGATTACTAAGAAATGAGGCCCTATGTCAAAAATCCTGAAATATCCCTTTAAAATGAAACATACTGAGAGACTTATAATCAGTCGACAGATGTTGTGTCCTTGTGCAAGATACTTCCCCCACCTTGCCCGTGTGTGATTGAGTTGCAGCCTGGTACAGTATATATTGTACATATTTCCGAATTATTTCTTAGCTACCACTCATTTCCTGTGTTTGCCAACTGTCAAAACTTGTGTCTGTTGTTCTCTTTCCTGACTGTGTGGGCTATAGGAGCTGCATTGTGAAGATATACTGTAAATTCAGTTACAACTACACAAAAATAAAAAAGATTCTCCATTTCCCACAAATTACAGTCAAAATACATTTCAGTTACATTTTGACGTATATGTGTTTGTGTGTCTATTGTGTTTAAAGTTGGAGTAATAGAAAGGGTGCTTCCTTCCTCCCGCCTCCTCTCCGCCGCATCCACCGAAAGGGAGCGTATGGAGCGAGCGGAGAGGGAGACAGCTTGTTCCCCCTCGCTTCATGATGTATTCACAACCAGAACATGTTGTTTTGAGATCCACATGGCAGTTTCTTGTTAGGCGGGCTCCTTGAATAATCAGCAGTTCGCCGCTTGCTCCCGGGGACCCGCCTCCGAGGCCACAGACAGGCGGCCCGGGCCCCTGTCTGAGGTGAGTCTCCGTCAGGGGAGACAGTGTCAGGGCAGGGCGCCTGACGCTGATGTGATGGAGGAGACAGCTGCGACCCGCTCCCTTCTTCTTTAACAGTAACGCAGTTCTCCCCAGACGCGCCCTCCTCCGCACCCCCCATTCATTACAATCGCTCGCTTAAAGATTCAAACATTACTCAAAACAGACTGGGATGTAAGATGAGCGCGTTATTTTGATACGTTTACTGTAGAAAACCTGAGAGTGGGGCTGCACTATATATACTTTATATACAGTATCACAAACAACACCTGATATTGTGTGTTTTGTTCATTTAGAAAGCCTAATAATCCACACGTGTCCGTTTATGTTTGGCCCATTCTCATTCCAATTGTGTCGTGTTGTCACGGATCTCACTGGGCTTTGGAAATTAGATTAAAACAAATTAGAGTCCAATTTGTACAAGCCCCAACAGCAATGCTTAGTTCCTTCTTCTTCTTCTTCTTCTTCTTCTTCTTCTTCTTCTTCTTCTTCTTCTTCTACTTCCTCCTCTCCTTCTTACTCCTCCTCTTCTTTTTTGTCTCCTTCCTCCTCCTCCTATTCTTCTATTTCCTCTTCTTCTTCTACTTGCTCTCCTCCTTCTCATCTTCTTCTACTCCCTCTTCTTCCTCCTATTGCTCTTCTTTTTCTTCCTCTTCCTCCTCTTCTTCTAGTTCCTCTTCTTCCTCCTCTTCTTCTTCCTCTTCTTCTTCTAGTGAGGAACTAGAACTAGACTAAACTCCTCTTCATCTTCTTCCTCCTCTTCTTTTTCCTCTTCTTCTTCTTCATCTTCTTCTACCTCTTCTTCTTGCTCTTCTTCTGCGCCCTCTTCTTCTTCCTCCTTTTCTTCCTCTTCTTCTTTCAACTTAATGGTCTGCTAGTGAAACTAAGGCGAATTCCACCACCTATTTTGCTTAGTTCCTGTATTTTTCCACTTATTTAAATGGCTTTGTATTTTCAATTTTGAATACTCAGGTATTTTTTAGAACAATTACTGGAGTACTTTTGCTTAACAAAAACATGACTGAGCAACTCACTGCGCTTTTACTCAAGTCATGAAATCAAGTACTTTGACTCACTCTGCTGTTTGCATTAGCGGGACCCTCTTTCGCCCTTCAGTGTTCTTCACCAACACTGTGGTTGTCCCCAGACGCTTCCACCAACCCACTCACCCACACACCCACACACCCAAACCCACACGCACACACACACACACACACACACACACACACACACACACACACACACACACACACACACACACACACACACACACACACACACACACACACACACACACACACACACACACACACACACACACACACACACACACGCACACACACACGCTCACACTCACACACACACAGCCCCCGTCCACGCAACAGCTTCCCCCCCTGGAGTCAGGCATCACTTAAAATAGAGTTGGTTATAATACCTGAGCACATCCTAGTAATTTATGCATGATTGCCCGGCTATCTGGGCCTATTCATCATCCTCTTTGCTATCTTTCTTTTTTTAATCTGTCGGTGACTTGCTCCTCTGGACTTTAATCTATAGGCCTATTAAGAATGCCTGTGTAATAATGTCTGAGAGCAGGTGACATTGGCGCTGTCATTGTCGTGGGTTTGGGCCCAATCAAACACATTGGCTTTTAGAAGAGGACGCTAAGGAAACTGTTGGCTCTTTGCAGATGAAGTTTCAATATAGTTTGACCTTTCTTCTTTCCAACCTGTTGATTGCGTGAGGAAATAGGCTTTATCATACTAAAAAGGTGAAAGAATGAGACAGAATGAGATTATGGAATGAGAATTTGATCATTTATTGATTTATTTCAATGGGACAATGCATATTAAGCTCAGAGCTAATTTACTACTAATTCAACCTACTTTTTGTAGTTTCTGATTTATACTCACACATCGGAGGCATCACTTATCATTTTTTTTAAAGAATGCTCAAGGAACTACACGCTGTTTATGGATTAACTAATAATACAGTTAGTTCTATTACTCTGTGCACTGCTCAATGTGGCACAATTATTATCACAATCTTAGATGACAAATAAAGGTCCACATTGCAAGAAGCAACTATATATTTTATAAGCACTGCAGCTCATCAGTTTGACAGAGTCAGATTTACACATTGTTTGCTTTTTGCAAACAACTGGACCCCATGGTGACATAAAAATGTGCAAAAGTTCAATTTGGGTAATGATTTGCCTTATTTAGTTTTGTTTTAGCCCCAATTTGATCTTGATTTACTTTTTTCAGGTCTTGTTTAAGGTCACATTTCTCACACGTTGGTAAAATATTGCCTTAGTATTGTTATATTCCAGACAGTAATTGAATATATCTGTATCATATAACAGTTGTAACTATAAAAACGAAACAAAATACCATTCTTTAGAAATATGTTTCCTTTCCTCATATATGCTTTCATACTTTTTCAGTCTTGAATAAACATAATCCAAATGCTCATATTGCAACATTCACCTCTGCACACATGCAAAAACTGCATGTGTGCAAATTAGCGCTCATTTTTCTAATACTACTGAAAACCTCTAAACCGGGGAAAGAAATAGAATAAGCTGACTAATGCCATATATACCTTGCAGAGCAGTTTTTGCCCTGTCCCACTGGCTGCTCTTGCTGCTGTTGTGTGGACACAGGTGACACGGGTTCACCCTTGTAGAGTTATCCATCTGTAACTTAGGCGCCTCGGCTAATGGGTACCGACCTTGGTCCATGTTCTTAGTCCGCTCCAGTCTGCATCTATCAGGACGGGGATGTATCTTGATTTAGCTAGCTGTCCCTGCTGGTTCTACTTCCTGTTCGCTGTTAGGAGCGGGCCGAGCGAGCGCAGTGAATCCAAGATGTCGAGGGCTATTGTAATCTGTCCAGACACGAGGCGCTGACTGAATTGAGCAGTGAACAGCCTGTACAGAGCGACACAACAGAAGGCAGAAAAGTAAACAGGCAAAGAAGTCTCCAGTGCTGACCCTTGGCGCAGCTTGGCATAGTATTGTCATAATTTGGATTTGTCAGCTTTGGTTTCACGCCATTTGATCACAATAACCAGACATGCATCAGCACTCAGTGACGCCAGTACAGAAAATAATCTGAATTCATAATTACGTCAATTAGAATAGAGTAATCCTAGGCAATACTGGGGAATCTTTGCCAAAGCATGAGGATGGAATGTCTGCCATGTTTCTGACAACAGAGCAACATATTAGCCCAGGGGTCTGCTTCCTTTTGGATTCAAAGAGCCACAGCTAAGCAAAATAAAAAAAAAGTTTTTTTGTAAAATGCTGTTGTTGCAAAAAGTTTTATTAGTTTTGTGAGATTGTGAGATCTGAAAACCAGTAATGGACTAAATGTGTTATTCTTTTATTTGAAAAGAGACAGTGTGCATTAATCAACACTATAGAGTTGTTAGTTAAAATTCCTCAAGGAGCAGTGTTTCAGTGTTGGGATGCGCAGTAAGAAAAGGCGGCCAAGTTTTTCTACAGGAAAGGGTGCAAACCCTCCCTCACTGCCCTTCTAGTTAGTCTGCCTGTACTCGATCTGAATTTTACTTACTGAATAGAGCCCATAATGGTCCTGAAGAAAGCAGCTTTTTAAAAGTTAACAGCTAGCTTATCAGATAAACCCATTTGAGACTTACATATTTCTTCTTCTGAAACACTGAAGAGGCACCAAGAGCCCCCCACACTGCAGCACAGTGGGGGCGTCACAAGAGGACCTACAGGAAACAAGGAAGGGACAAACAAGGAGGTATCCAGGCAAGACTCGCAGCTAAGCCACACTTCTATTGTTCTGGCTAATGGACGTTCAGTGGAGAATAAAACAGATTAACTGCTAAACTCTTCCCAGAAGATGGTGAAGGACTGTTGTGGAGCGGAGGGAGCTGCACAGAAGGAAGTGAAAGGAGGAGGTGCTGACCAGTGCAGGACACCACGCTCTGAAACAGGAACAAACCAAGGAGGCGATGCACCGTTTCAGAGGATCAAAGGAGCACTAAAGTCCGACAGCCAGGTTTCCTCCGGGTGCTACGGTTTCCCCAACCACCAAAAACATGCTGGTCAGGTTGACCCACTATGGCAACGCGGCTCAGTAGTAGCGGCTCAGGACTAGCACCTGAACACTATTTCGTTGTACGCTTTTACAATGACAAATAAAGAACTTATTTACTTACCTACTTCTTCTTCCTCTCCTTCTTCTTCTTCTTGTTATTATTATTTAGGTTTTTATATTATAGGAATTTTACAGATCACCTTACAGCCAAAGTCTCCATTTGTTTATTATGTTTGTGCGAATATTTCCAGAATTCATCTCCATTCTGAATAAGACAGGTATTTTACATTAGGCTGATTACCACCAAGGCATTGATCCCTCTGTCAAATCTCTAGTAGTTTTAACAAGCCCTCCTCCATTGAATAGGTTCGTAAATTAGCTTCTTGTGCTGGTGTTCTCCTATTTTTATTAAGCCAATCCTCCCGTCTTTAATGCAACAGTGCTTTAGGGTTTCAATTCCACACCTTTTTCTGTAAATTAAATTTCTTGTACTTGTGCGCTGACACAGATGGCTAGGGTTAAGCACACCCAGATGGTATTCGCCGATGTATGACTCACTTTTCCGAAGATATGTTACAGAGAGCTGCATCTCCACTGGGTCTCAAGAGACAGCGCCCAAAGCTCTGCCAAATCATACTACAACTTATAGACAGCTTGAATCTAATGGATTGGATACTGCAGCAATAAAGGGATTGCTTTACATTAAGGGATCCTCGTTAAGTGTTAATAAGATATTAATAAGCATCTGTTTAGGGTTAAGATTAAGGTTAGGAATAGGATTAGGATTGGCCATAAACATATTATTCATAGCCTATTAGAATGCCAATAGTATAATAAAACGATAATATAAAGTGTTACCAATAAAACCTTGTGTCACTGTTAGTTTCAAAAGTTCTCCTAACAGCTTTAACACCCTTTATCTCTCCCTTCTGTTTGTGCTCTATTTTGTTCATTGTAAAAAAAAGAAAGAAAAAAGAAGCGAACGCACCTTTTTTTAATTGCAGTGTATTTGGCCCTGATAAAGAAAATAGTGCGCAGTGTAAAAGGAATTGTCCCATGAGTAGGCCTACTATCAATTGTGAAAGCTATGATATTATAGTGTATACAAAACTGTCCCGTTTTACATTTAATATCAACTTTACCTAATTACTGTCGTAGAGCATTGCTAAATTGCTTGCAGCATGCTGTTCATGACATCTTAAGAGTAACTACGTATTTCACGACTCTGAAGAAGTTAATCTCTGGCAGAGCACTAATCTGCTTCCGTCTGTTTGGTATTTAATTGTTCTTGTATACAGTGCTATTTTGTCTTAGTCTGAATCCATGTGGGTGCATTTTTGGATGGAACATCGCCCTGACACCGGCGGCAGCAGTCAGAGCATTGATTTCCCATTGGTCGATGGCACTTAAGTTTACAGAAAGAAGTGCAAAAGGTAAAATGCCCCGTGCTTTCTTTCTCCCCTCTGCAGCAGCCACACTTTGGCACAAGAAACTTTGGTAATAAAGTTGACTTTTTAGAAGAAGACATCCGTTACTGTGAGGGCAGTTTATCAGCAATGCCTTTCGTGTGCCACTGAAACAAATTTGACATGGAGTGTGCATCATCAAGCGCAACTATTTTCATTCACTTGCCAAGCTGAGCTGCGTCTGTTGCCACAACAGTTCTGGGGCAGCCAACAGGAAAGTGGCAGCCAATATGCACCAATAAACAACCTTACAAGCAACATGGGCGGCACAGTGGCACAGCGGTTAGCATTTGTGTTTCACAGCTAGAACGTCCCAGGTTCGATCCCTGCACGGGGCCTTTCTGTGTGGAGTTTGCATTGGAAGCCTGTATACTCAGGCTTTCAAAAACATGTACAATAGGTTAATCCTCCAGCCAGGTGTTTCTGACAATTAGCCTGGTCTGGAGATGGGTCCCTTGGCGCCTGCCTACACCGGCTACCCACTGCTAGCCCCATGGCATTGAGGATGGGTCAAATGCAGAGAACAAATTACCCTACGGCACATATCAAACAGGCGGCCCGTGGGCCAGATCTGGCCCGAGATGATTTAATTCAGCCCCTGACTTGTATAAATTCGAGAGTATGTAAAAAATCAAATGTACGTCTCTGGTCCATTCCTGTGCGGAGTTATGATTTATGATTTATGATTTTTAAAGAGTAACCACGGTGCTCATTCCAGCCACTAGGGGGCAGCTTAAATTAGGAAACAACGAAAGATTCTCACACATGTCCAGCAGAGGGCACTGACATAATAAGAGATCAGGATATAAACAACACGTTATAGCTATGTGGTAAATGGTTTGATGGCTTCAATAACAGCTCACGCCTGTGTCACAAACTTGTGTCACAGGCTTGTAAAGTGCAATACAACTGTATGCCGTTGTTATTGATTAGGCTACAGTCAAGTTGGGGCTTTGACCAAATCAGCACTATTTTATAATCACAGCTCATTACTATTATTCATTTATCGGAAAACATTTCTCAATAGTATTTTCCTGTTTACATGTGGCCCGTGACCCGCTGTGAGAGTTTAATTTCGGCCCACGATCCAAATGAATTTTACACCCCTGCCCTATGAGGATTAATAAAGTATAACTCAACATAAACGGCCCAAAATCATTGCTCCAAGCATTGCCAACCAATAGAAAATGTAAAAAAAAAATTTGCATCTGCTGGTTTGCCGTAGCGCAGTGCGTCTCAAGCTGTGGAACGGGTACGACTGGTGGTGATGGTGCTTACGTTCTTCTGCAGTCTCATTTTTGTATGATTTCATTTACGTTTGTGGCCTCCTTTAGGTTGGCCCAATTTAAACTAAGTATTTTGTACACCTATGTAAGACCTGGTTATAATACTGAGGTATTTTGTACTTTTTTTTCTTTCTTTTGGGTACTTGCAGGGAAAAGTTTCAAAACCACTATAGTGCATTGATTATGTATGAGTCAGTACTGCTTTAAAACTTGTAGATTTGTCGAGGCAAAATACTACAACAAAAATGCGTGTCATCTCAAAGTAGGCCCAATAAAGTTTGTGGGAAAGTGATACAGATTAAAACCTCTGCAGCACCTCATCATGACCTATTTCACTTCATGGGATGTAGCATTTAAAAAAAGCCCACCATATTGGAGCATTTCTGATTTTAGTATTGATTTTGTAATTCATCCAAACCCTTGAGGCTGCCTCCTATTGATCTGAGTACAGTAGATGTTTGGACCTTACATCAAGCTCCTATTTGCAGAGATGCATCTTCGCTGCTTTTTATTTCACCATTTTAGGAAGCATTAGCGCCTGTTTTGCTTTGACCCTTTTCCTTTCTTTGAGAACACATGCAGCAAAGTCAACATTCAGGTTGAAATGAGAGTGTGGAATGGTGGAACATGCCAAGCAAAGCAAGACTGCTAGTCCACATTCGTAAGTTTAACTCTTAAAAACTGCCTTTCTTATGGGATGACCCGGGGTTGCTCAGAATCAAAGCTGGATTGTTGACAGATAACACACAGGAGCGAAAACCTGAGTATCATTTAGACTAATAAATTATAGCACATTCCAACAAATCATGAAGTCGCTCCACATTGCTTCACAAACAATGCAATGATAGAAAACAGCTTCTTCAATCATCCATGGTTCCATAGTTTTTAGTTTAAAGTATTGAAATTGAATGTAAATGTGGTTACATCACTGATATGACCTTATTATTTGTGTTTCTGCCTCAAGTTTGAAGCAAGCTCAACAAACATGATCAGTACCACTATCCCAGCCCCCCTCACATAAACCTAAATCCCGCTGCTGGACATGTCACGAGGTTCCGCCGTGCCACAGTCTGGCGTGGCTTTTCTTTCATGTATTAGTTGCCATCTCGTCCCTTCCACGCGCTTTCATCAAAGTTTCCCTCTTTTCTGTCCTCCAGAGGTCCGCGCAGCATTTGAAGAGTCACGCTCGCTCCAAGCACACAGTGAATGAGTGATCGACGAGTGCTTTCGGAAAGACTTTCTATGTTTAACCTGCTGGCTACTACTGGATAACTGAATAATACGTGTACATAGTGTGTTTTGCAGCTATGCAGTTGACAAATGTATTATCTCTATAGTTTTTACAGAGAACACATCGTCAAAGTTGTGCTGACCCTCTTTTTCCTAATGTTGTTGTGTTTTATTATTGCACATTTTGAATCCACAATCTTATTTACTCTCAGTACATCCCAGTTTTTGTCCAACTGAATGACAAGAGAAGATACTATCAGGACCCCTATTTCAATTGGGCTTCAAGAACATGAAGGGCCCGAACTTCCACCTGCATGACCCAAGTTGGTCCAGACGAGGCTGGACATGCTATTCAAGCTCTCACAGGACAAACTACAAACTCTATTTATCCAATCGTCAGTTAAAAACTGTCTGTATTTTCCTTGTATTGAAGAGCGTATTAAAGGAACAGGCCACAATTTTTCATACTGAGATATGTTCTTGCCTGAGCTTAGACGAGTTGATACATACCTGTCTGGTCTTTGTGCGTGCCCTCATTCACCCAAAACGACCAAAGATGTTGTTAGCATTTGGCCTCTTCCAATGTATTCCTATAGCTCCAAACGAGGGTGAAGATGGAAGCTATCAAGCTCTTCCACGAGCACGCACAAAGACCAGATGGAGCGTGTCAACTTGTCTAAGCAGGTAAAAACATATCACAGTATGGAAGAACTGTGTGCCCTCAGTCACGCAAAAAGACCAAAGATGTTGTTAGCATTTGGCCTCTCCCAGCATATTCAGCTCCAAACGGGGTGAAGTTGGAAGCGACCAAGCTCTTCCACGGGCACGCACAAAGACCAGACAGGTACGCATCAATTTGTCTAAGCTCAGGAAAGAACATATCTCAATATGTAAAAACGGACGCCGGTTCCTTTAAGAGAAATCATACTGCCCATGTAATCTGGCACCCCCTGAAATGATCCCGGCTTCCCTGTGGTGGTCCCAAGAACCACTGAGTTTGGGAGGAGGTGCAAACTCCATTGTCTCAAAAATGCACCACTTCAAGCACTTGAAGCAGTTAGCATTTCACATTTAAAGGAACAGGCCACCGAGATATACTTTTGTGCATACTGAGATATGTTCTTACCTGAGCTCAGACGAGCTGATGCGTACCTGTCTGGTCTTTACGCTCAGTCACGCAAACAGAGCACAGAGGGTGTTAGCAAAAGTAATAACACCTTTGGAGCACTTCATTCTATAACTGCGCGGACGTCGAAGTGCTTCTGGTGTTATTCCGCCTTACCATATAGTTCCCTTTTTAGAAAATCGACATGTTTTCATTTTGTGTAACTATACCTGGATTGTATAACTCTTCACGTGACCGTATTTAAATAGAGAAAACATGGAAGAGCTTCGTCGCTTCTAACTTCACTCCCGTTTGGCCCCATAGAGGAGAGGAGGAGAGGCTTTTACTAACACCATCTGTGCATCAACTTGTATAAGCTCAGGTAGGAACATATCTCCGTCTGTAAACACGGTGACCTGTTCCTTTAAGCACAGAAACATAATCTATTCATCAAAAGGAACTTGCATTGTCGATCTTCTTGCTCTGCTTTGATAAAAAGCCCTGTGAAGAATCTGCTGTGTCTAACCCAGAGCCTGCTGATACTTCCTCCTTGGATCAATCTCTCTGTGTTTGACTTTTCCAATGTCATCCTTCATCCATCGTCACCTGCTGCTGCCCATCCGCTGTGACCCGGCCTCTCTCAATCACACACCTCTGCTCCTGTGTCACAGTGGCCTGTTGTAAGTTTGAAAACCTCAACTCCTTATACATATTTATTTGTCTTTGAGTAATGCAGCTTTGACCTGAGATATATTTATTTGCAGAAACAGAAATACAAATATATACAAATACATGAAATACAAATGATGAACCATTTCTTCATGCTCATCTTTAGTTTAATAGCTCTCACGTGAGGGGTAAAGTTACAAAGTCACTGATTGTTCTATCATTGTTTCTTAGAAATACTACTGTCATGGCTAGAAATACATATTTTTGTTAGAATAAAAGTTGAAAGTTGAATTGTCCATGTCAGAATCAGAATCAGAGTATTTATTGCCATTGTTTGAGAACAGGTTCACAAACTAGGATTTTTTTCTTAGTACAATCGTGCAACATAAAACATATAACACAGAATTTAGATTAAAAAAATACGCTTTGAAACTGTAAACTATAAGGCTACAAGGTCATGCATAAAGAAGATTAAAATTAATGGAAAGTAAAATATGATAAGATCACAGCTTTACTGTTGTTTTCTTTTCTGAGAGTGTATTATTTTGACTTAGCTTGTTTAGTTTATTGGTTTATTTGGTTGGGACAGTGCATACCATATTGTCGTCTTAGGTTAATTTCCCTCCGTCGTCCCACATGCACACTCTCAAACACTCTCATTCACCCTGACCTATTGCACATGTTTTTACTTGTGTGTTAATATCTGAATGAAAATATTATTACCACCAATTGTTTGCTGCAAATGTGACCATCAACACGGATGGCATGGCCTGGCCTCTCTATGCTTAATAGATGGAGGATGACACTGGCGCTGTGCTCCTGCATCAGTCCCCTGTCACACCTGTGCACCTTTCAGTTTTAATAATGAGACAAACCCGCTGCTGAGTGGAATATAAATAACCAATGTCAAAACAGAGTGCACAATTTAATGCAAACAATCATTCAGGCAAAAACAGAAAAGAAAGTTACAGTTACATATCTCCTTGACAACGGGGAAACATGGCATCACAAGAATTTACAGGTGCTTCATGTTGTTTTCTTGTGTAGTGCTGTATTTTGTGAGTCTAAATGTTTTTGGCACAACAACAATGATCTGGACAGGGTCAGTTCGAACAGATAACAGGTTTGTCTCAAAGGGTAATGCTGTGGAGTCTTGATCCGAGCAGGTCCAGCTGACTGGACAGCTTCACCTACCAGGTCAGGAGAGGTCTGAGTCTGTGGACCAGAGGCACGGGTTGCCAGCCACCTCTCTGTCACCTTATGGCAGCTGTGGCCCATAACGTATCTTCCATTGGGTTTGTGTTAGACTCTGGGGAATTAATAATGTGATAATTGTAATGTAAGTGTTATTGATGCATTATACATTTTGATGTTAGTATTTAAAGGGACTATACAGAGTTTAAAAATGTTACATTTATGTAGTTTTCTCCCCCAACATGTTCCAGCCATGTCCTACGGTGTAGAATGAGCCCAGACCTGTTCACACAACTGCCTCTATAATCCTGCACTGTCACTCAAAAAGTTGTTACTTCGGGTCCGAAGTGCCGTCATGCACGAGCTTATAGAAAGTGCAGTTACACGTATGACCTGAGGTGGCAGTAGTGAGTATAAAATGGCCAACTTGCATCTAGCCCCTTTAAATGTTTAAAAGGGGCGGCTCTTCTATATAATTCTGCGCTTCTGTTTGCTCAACAATGAGGTCGGCTCACACATTTCTGTTCGATGTCCCGAGCTCGAGCTTTTGCTGCCGCGGCTCGGGACAGTCTACCCTGAAATATTAGGGCTGCCCAATATTTAAACATTTTTAAGTCTTTTTTGAAAACCCACTTTTTTGTGAAGGCTTTTAACCAAAACTGAGCAGGACATTGTTAGTATTTGTTTTGTACTTGTATATTTGCATCTTTATTTTTTGTCTATTTTAAATTTGTGTAGCATTACATATACATGTATTGTGTACAGCACTTTGGGCAGCAATGTTGTTTTAATGTGCTTATAAATAAGCTTGGCCTTGACCATTACCCTTTTATATATATATATATATTTTTGCTGTTAAATTGCATCTCCGTAGATTAAGATTCTCATTGAGTCAAATGAAACAAATCATTGCAAACATTTATGTATTTTAATGAGCTATTATCTACATAAGGTGTCTCCCTGGACATACTTAAAGTACTGATTATATAAATGTCTACACATCACTCTGAGATAGAGACTCACCCGCTCTAAAGAATAAAATGGGACATGTTTCTTTGGAAAGCGGTGAATCCCAGAGAGAAAAGGAGCAGAATGAGAATGGGTATTTTCCCTAAACAGGACCAGGAAATGGGATTTTCATGATTTATAAATATACACTTTCCCTCTTCCCAAATGGAGAGCTCTAAGACAGACGAGCGAAAAGATCTCGGCTCAGTGCTCTATCTCTGTGTAAACACGGAGTTTCACTTTGGTCAGCCACATGAAGCCTGAAGATAAACTAAACTGACATCAACACTGCTCCCTCCTTCTCCACAGGGGGTAGTAATAAGCTATATTCACTCTGTAATATTTATGGCTGTATGAGTAATGAGCAGTGATTTGAACTAAAAACAAAAACTTTCCATATGCTGCAAAAATGTGTCAGTAGAAAATGTCCTACGTGCTTTACTGTGCTATTTTATTTCCTTTCTTCAAATTACTCACTAATACTCTATTTGCTTTTACTTGAAAATTTGTTTCAGTTTTCCTTTACCAGCCGCCCAATACCTTACCTTAAACTTATACTCTTGTAACAGGTCATAAAGGAACTTACCTTGTAACCCGCTCTGTCATGCATATGGACCTTAACAGACTTTAAAACATTGCTTTGGGTGCCTCAGCATTAGTATTTTAAATAGCATAGAATAAAATACAGGCAGTAGTGCTGGTGAAGACTTTGACTGGCGCGCCTCCTGCTGGCAGCAGTAGGTAAATCTTATTAGAAAATGAACTTCCAGCTTCGATTCATGGCATTGTTTACAGATTCAGCACAGCCTGATTAACAAACTCAATATATATATACGTGGACGACAGATTGGGGTTTTAACAATGATGCAATTGCATCCAGAAAGTACAGAACAAAGTGCTGACACTGTAGAAGAAGAAACAGCTAAATAAAACAGGATTAACCAGAGGATTACTCAAATCTGCATGAATATTGTGAAATACTACTCCAGGTAGCCTGTGTCTCTCATGAGGGCACAATGTTATAACATTGTTTAATGTAAAAAAAAAAATGCATGATAGAAACTTTGGGTTCTTTTACCTGACATTAGGACGGCATGGAGCACGGTTGTGCAGCAGCTTCGCCAGTTTCAAGAGCAGGTTAAGCCTTTCTGGAGTGTTTGTGGTGTCCATGTTCTCCCCTTGTCAGAGAGTGATATCCTAAGGGCACTCCACCGGGTTAAAGAGTGTTCCCTGCTTAGACACTCAAAAGCATAGATATTAAGAACATACTGCATATTCCCCACTCTTCTTCTTATTGTATTGATGTAATACATCATCATTTACATGACTGCGGTTTACTAGAGCCCTTTTTTCAGTCTATTCACCAGCTCTTTTGTCCATCTTGTCAAGGTTGCTGTGCCACTGTGAACATCCCCATCGCCCGCTGCATGTTGTCCGCTCTGTTTATTCATGCAACACCTCTAATATGCCCTATCAAGACAGCCACTTCTCTGCCTCTCACACACTCTCACCGTGAGAGCAAAACAAAGACACAAGGTAATTTGGGATAAAAGGAAGATGGATGTGTGGCGTGGCAACCACATGTTGGCGAGGCTCGGTTTGGACAGTAGATGGAGGGGAGAGGGCCTCTGGGCTGGAGCACCTGAACAAAGAGGCGATTGCTCTCTCGATCTTCAGCCGACAAACGTTACCAAGACAGATTGTGTTGCTCTGAGGGTAGAATACTATCCAACCTAGTCCAAAAAGAGAGAGAAAGAGACGGAGGGGGAAAAAAATCAATTAGCATGGTGACTCTGATGCCTCATGTCCCAGGTTTGAGTTCCAGATTGCCAGGTACTCCTTTATCTTGTTCAGTTTACGTCATTCTTGTTCAGAGGTGAGTTCAGACTTACTATAACCAAGGTAAGTACATAAAGAAATGGCTGTTGTATGGAAAAATGCAGCGGTCATATACTAAAATCAGATAAATGTGTCCTGAACATTCAGATTCATATAAGTTTGCTTCATGCTCACATGTACAGTATAGCCTTTATACAAGCCTGAGTAGAAATTCATCATTGTGTTCAGGGAATTCCTTTGTTTTAGTCCATGCATTTTCCCCAAACTTGCAAAAAAATCTCAGTTCTGTACAGTTCTTTGGACCCACTCCAAAAACTTCTCCTCTGTCCTTGAATGTTGCCCTCGACTTCCTCCGATCCCGCTGACAGACAGACACAAACAGAAGAGGGTAAACACACCATAACCTCTCTGACAACAGTAAATATATCCTCATTCGCATTACCACGCGGCAACGTGTTTGTCTCTGTCAGCCGCGGATCATACAGTTCACGGCGTTAATTAGAATTTGCATTATCCCACAAACAAAGGATTGGAAAAAAAAAAAAAAAAACGTTGTCCAACTAACACAAGCAGGTCAAGAGATCTACCCCGCGAATTATACGCCGAAACTACTGAGTGTCACCTTACCGCGTGTTATTGATGGGTTTTGATGGCGCGTACTGAGCCGATCCACGCCTCCGAGCATCATCTTTGAAAGAAAATACATTTGTCACAGCGGCGTGTAATCCGTCTTATTGTCAGCGTGAACACATCAGAGCAGGCGGAGGGAGAGATGGAGTGACGGCTCTAAACACAAGTTTTAGTTTGGGTACTTTGACAAAAACAATGCGTGAATAAATGAATGATTTTCGTCCTGATTATCACAAGGCTGTGCTACATAATGGGCTTGTCTTCACAGCTAATGCACATAAACACTTATTTTTTTGTGTGAGTATGCACTGGGAAATGTGTCCTGTGCATTTGACCCGTGAGTGAATGATGGGGACTTACCTCTCCAGGTCTAAAGCCATGATTAGGACCAGGGTCAGGGTTTGTGTTGCTTTCCATTATGTTCATGAAAACTGAAGGACAAATATTTCTTGTCTTGTAACGACGACTGTTTGAACAGCACTTTACCAACTGTTTATTTTAGTAGAGAAATATTAAGGATTGGCCTCCTGTGGATGTTTGGATTGATGGAGGAAAAAGAGTGCGGAGGAAACACCTAAATGCGGAGAGAACATGCAGTGCAAGCTACTCAGCCAATGTGCAACATGTGACAGTCCAGAAACAAAATAAAGTACTGTACCCGTCAAAAGTTTGGAAACGCTTTCAGTGTATCGGCTTTTCAACTCTATTTACACTGTGTGATTCTCATCGAAGACATTAAACTGAATGAACATGTAGGAAACAAAAAGGGTAAATTCTTCGCTATGGACGACTCCGCACACCCGGGAGGTGACAGGAGTGTTGAAACACATGAAACAACGTCACCAAATGCGCCGCATACTTATCTCAACTGCTCAGAGGGGGAAGGAGAATCTTAGTTATAAAACATAATTATTTACAACATGACATTGTCTTTATGGGTCACTTGATTGTGCCTATACCTGATTAGTTGTTATTTGTTGGGGGCGGTACCTAAGATTATAAAATACCTGACTGTGGCTGTGCTCAAGTCTGATGAAGGTCAGTTCGACTGAAACAATGCAGCAATAAATGTCGGTAATGCTTTATATTAAAGAGGCTAGATGCAAGTTGGTCATTTTATGCTCACAACTGCCACCTCAGGACTTATGTGTAACTGCAGCTTCTATATTAACGGGATATTTCAGGATTTTTGACATACAACCTCATTTCCTTGTGAGTGTTGTTGATTTCTGGAGATATTTTTTTTTACAATTCATGCAGTCCTTATTTGAAGAGTCTAGTGGCGCATTTCTACGGTATCAGCTAGCCTGCATTAAAAACAGTCAGACCCACTCCACAGAGCACCTGAGGCAAATCACTTATAACACCAGACTACCGATATAAATGTCTGTGTCCATAGAATCATTTTTGGAATATAACTGACCTTGCATCACATGAATGATCGCATTTTGAGGGACTATTTTCCAGCAGATCACTGCGCCACTGCGTAGCTTACAACAACAAAGCTGATGCTGCTCAAATATAAGTTATTTTAGATGCTAAATGGTTAAAAATATTCTATCAACACAGACATTTATATGGTTAGTCTGGTGTTATAAGTGATTTGACTCAGGTGCACTGTGGAGTGTGTCAGACTGTTTTTAATGCAGGCTAGCTGATATCGTATAATGCGCTAGCCTTGCACATGCCTAGCGCCTCTCGACTCTTCAAATATAAGAACTGCATGAATTACAAAAAATAAAAAATATCTCCAGTAATCAACACTGAAATGAGGCCCTATGTCAAAAATCCTGAAATATCCCTTTAAGCTCAACCTTTTTGAGTGACAGTGCAGGATTTTAGAGGCAGTTGTGGTGAATATGTCTGGGCTCATTCTCCACATTAGGACATGGCTGGAACATGTAGGGGGGGGGGGGGGGGATACTTAGTTTTAACATTTTTAAACTCTGTATAGTCCCTTTAAGGTGTGCTCGTTAAGTATTAATAAGGTACTAATAATCATTAATAATATGCTTGTAAAGTATTCACACACTGCTTATTATACTTTTATCTGTTAACATACTAATAGACCATTAATAATCGGCTTACTCATAGCCAACCCTAAACCTAACCCTAAAATGAATACTTACTCCGAAATGTCTTAAAAAGTGAGACGGTGTTTTTGTTCATTTTCTATTTTAAATTCTTTGAAATTGCCACCATTTATTCTTGGCATTTTCTCAGCGAACTTCTCAATCTTGAAGATCGTCCCTGAAATGGTTTTCAACAGTCTGTGAAGACAAAACCATTTCATCATGAAACACATTGAGAAAATGTCAAAAGTGTGCAAAAGAAGAGATCAAATCAAAAGTCGGCTATTTTTAATAATTTATTAAAATGTTATTTGTCATGCATAATGCCATATGTGTTCATTCATAAATGGATTCCTTCAGTGACAATCTACAATGTAAGAAAAAAAACAATGCATAAAAAACGGGTATTGTATAATTAGATAAAAATATGTAAACAGAATTGCAATAAAAAGATCATGCGCAGCACTTGCCTTGGGGTTTGGTCCGAAGTGTTTTAAGATCTAATTTTGTCTCTAACAATTTACTGAGTGAAAAAAATAAAACACTAACCTGGATGGCCTTGAATAAGACATTTTCACAGGGCTCATTATCTCGGAGCAATATGGAGTCACCAACACATCCAAGAAATTAACCTTTTATTAAATAAGTTTCATAGTTATGTACACAGTTCATAACAGTGATTTAATTCCTTCAATTTTTTTTTAAAGCTTTATCTCTTGCTTGTAGAGACGGCACAACTTTGTGGGCAGTTTTGACGACTCATCTTTGGTTTACTTACTATTCCATTGTTAGATAATAGACTTCCCATCAAAGCTAATTGATGAAATGAGTTGAAAAGCTTCTCATTGGTTTATAATCCTGGGTGATTGAAGGGGCTTTCGAGGGACACTGACTCTGAATCCGGTGGAAAGTAGAAGAAGCATTTTTCACCTTCACTTCTATGCGGCCACATGTAAAGTAGGCCGCCTCAGCCCTACTCCACAGATGGTAAATAAGTAATAGACTTTGAAGAGAAAGGTTATCATAAATAGACTCTGGAGTTGTTGCATGGGCCGCTGTGATGGGTGCAGTGTTGAAAAGTGCACCCCCACAAGGCCCGCAGTGACATGGACGAGTGCTGAAGGCCTGTCCCCAACGATCACATCTCACACGCGCTCGGGCCGGACGGGGATCTGCATAACACACGGGGCAAGGCACAGTGGACAAAAATAATCATAAAGTCCAGTCCGTCGAGAGAGAGAGGAGCACGAGGAGCAGCAGGAGCAGAATTGAGCGATCACCACTGGGGCCTAAGGAGTGTTTGAAAGTCAGGAATTAACCCCAATCAATCAAAAACAGTAAAATAAACACAACGCGGAGGATTGTTAATATATGTAACGGGAGCATGCAGCCTCATCTTTATTAGTTTGTCAAGTCACATTCACACAGTTATGACATCAAAGTCACTGATAGTGTAGATTATACAAAGCTTTATTTACATTTTAATAACTCAAAAGGCATGCTAATAAACCATGACGGCGGTGTTTACCAAACTGTGGTGTGTGGGCTGCCTCAGGAGTGACTTAGGGTCTAGTCAGTATTTACTTTTATTTCTCAATATCCATCTGGTTTTGCCTCAGTTTACACCCAGTTTCCAATAATTCTCCTTTTGATCTAGTATTTAGACAAAATAATGTTAGGTGGTGTGAAAAGTGTGGGGTCCACTGTTCTATTTTTTACTAAATATTGCGATCTCTCTGCATTTTCTATCATTCTTTTTACTTGTTGGAAAGCTATGATTAGCAAAGTTTTTCAGGATAGTGTGAACAGTGCAAAAAAACAAAAAGCGCTCAAGTTTTTCTACACTCAACCTAATTTGGAGACTCTTGGCACCTTGAGATTCACTCACGCAAGTGTTGCCATCTCACTTCCATTTTAACACATGTTTTAATTGGACTCTCAAGGCAGCACTCATTTAGGGAAAGTGTTATACCAGACAACTGGCTAACTTCTGCGTATCTGCAGTTATCCAAAAACAGACATGATGCTACTGACTGAAGGCAAGCTTATGAGAGCTGACAAACAGTTAACTGTAGTATTTAAAAGTAAATATATAATGCACAATTGTAGCTTGTAAACCTGTCTTTTGGCATTAACTTAAGCTTTGATTATTCATGTTTTTTCATTTAACATCTTACCCCCCGCCATAAAGGAACAGACCACCGTTAGACTTAGACGAGTTGATACGTACCTGTCTGGTCTTTGTACGTGCCCTCAGTCACGCAAAACGACCAAAGATGTTGTTAGCATTTGGCCTCTCCCAATGTATTCCTGTAGCTTGAAACGGGGGTGAAGTTTGAAGCTACCGAGCTCTTCCACGGCACGCACACAGACCAGACAGGTACGTATCAACTCGTCTAAGCTCAGGTAAGAACATATCTCAGTATGGAATGACGGTAGCCTGTTCCTTTAACTGAGCACATTTTCTCCAGTTCAGCTTTACCCAAATGTAAAAGCATCTCCACTGGAGCTTACAGCCTATAGGCCAGAGTGACGCCTCATCTGACAGCTAAGCAGGCCCGGCCCTAGGCAAGATTGAACCTTGTCGTTACTTTTTTTGTCATAATTTTAGTGCGCGTTTTATTTGCGTCACCACTTTTTCATCACTTTTTTTGCCTATTTTGCTGCTTTTTTGTCTGTTTTGTTGTTGTTGTTTTTTTTTGAAGGGGGGGTTTGCTGCGCTTTCATCCTCATTTTTGTCGCTATTTCTGTTTTTTTTTTTTTCAAAAAGCTTTTAGATTTGGTTAAAGTCACCTGGAGATAATGTGCTTGGTTAAGTCGTGGATGAAAGGGAAAGTGGATGAAAGTTAATGTGTATTTGTGCTTCGAAATCACTTGTAAGGACAATTATTTTGCACGGGATTCACGCATGATTATACGAAAGATGCGAGACACCATTCTTAGCCAATGGCATGCTATTAAATGGAAGGAATTGTGATGAATGCAGTTTGAGTGTGGAATGGCTCGGAACACTTTTGTATCTTCAAATTGCGCAACAAAATCCAGAAAATACAAAATACATACATTTTTTTTAGCAGATTACTCAATTGAGGGAACAATATAACGTTTTAAGTTTTTCTTATAAAGTACTTACAAATGCTATTTTTCTGGCCAGTCTGTGGTGCCGATGCTGATCACCTGCAACCCCAGAGAATTTGAACCTGAATGTGTGTGCTTCCTTGCTGTGTTATGTTGGAAAGCATACACTTTGCAATTTACGGCACAATATGAGAAATACAAATCAAACATTTGCATCTCCCAGTTATCTCCCATATTTTCTCAAGTAAAAAAGAAACAAAACAGCACATTCTGCAATCTGCAACACTTCTTTCTTCTTAAGCTCATTTTGTGCCTATATGTGTAATGACCCGCTGTGTTTGTATGGACACTTATCACGGATGCACACAACATCTTTGGCCGCATCCCCATCGATCCACTTATTGAAACAAGCCTCATTTGCAGTCTCCTTCTTGACATTTTTTCCCTCCTCCTGTCTCTGTCTCTTCCAAACTTTGACAGGCGCTGTGCATTTTGGCAGTTTGCTGTTCGCCCCTAATCCTTCGCCAGACTTCGCCTCCTTCACAAATATACAAGGATTTGAGCACAGAAGCAGCCAGACGTCAGATGGCCGCAAAAGGCACCTCCAACTTCTCAATTGCAAGTTATAATTACTGGAGATGACATCATTGTGAGGGCTATTTTTGTGATGAATGTTGCAAATGTCTTTTATAGTTTTGGTGCCGTTGATTATATGTAATGTGTAGAGATGAGAACTTGATGAAAAAAATTATATATGAGTATTGTACAGTTTGTTTCTATGAGAAGAGTCCATGAAGTGTGAGCTTGTTGTAGGAATCTCTTTTAAATGGAAGTCCTCTCTTAAATTGAAGTCCTGCATCACTTTTATTACATACTGTAGGTTGTGCACTCCGTTATGGCGGTGTCTCTCTCCAGAACTCAACACGCTCTGTTCCACCTCTTCACGTCCTAAGGTGTTTAACCTCACATTCACCACAACCCTTTTCTATTACATTCACACACACACAAATGGAAGTAATGAGATGTGAAACACCAAAAGGCCTGAATAATGCATAAAACTGGACCCTTGTATGGCGTTAGATCATTTCTCAATCAATGTAAATGAAAAACAACAACGAAGCTCCTGTAAGTAAAGTCTGCAGGAACTCAAATTTTGAAGGTACAGATTTATACAACTTTATAGAAATGTATGGTTCATGCCACCATGGGAATGTATAAGGAAACATCTGCTGTGCTGCCATTCAGTAGCTATAGGCGAAATCCAAACTTCGCACAATGAGTAAATTAAACATGCTAATGATACATTTACCCTTAGAATAGGCCACTGCTTTCGCATACTGAGATTTGTTCTTACCTGAGCTTAGACGAGTTGATGCGTACCTGTCTGGTCTTAACGCTCAGTTACGCAAAAACACAAAAAAACATGTTGTTAGCATTTAGCCTCTCCTCCTCCTATAGTTACACACAATTAAACTTCTTAGGAGCACTTCGACTCCTTGGTGCTCCTAAGGTGTTATTACGGCTTACAATATAGTACCTCTTTTCATCCACTTAGAAAATTGGCATGTTTAATTGTGTGTAATTATACTTGGATCGTGTAACCGCTCATGTAACCGTAAGTAGGGGAAACGTGGAAGAGCTTGGTCGCTTCTAACTTCACCCCCGTTTGGCCCCATAGAGGAGAGGAGGAGAGGCTAAATGCTAACAACATGTTTGGTGTTTTCCGTGACTGAGCGTACGCGTAAAGACCAGACAGGTACGCATCAACTCGTCTATGCTAAGGTAAGAACATATCTCAGTATCCAAAAACAGTGGCCTATTCATTTAATCTGGAGATTCAACAAAACATTGAGTGCAATTTGTTGATTAGAATGTACCTTTATGCAGTAAGACTGATTAATGTGTGTTTTGTTGTGAGTGTTTTTTAATTTGTGCTTCACTACTGAGTACTTTAATGTGTTACAAACTAGCACATTACTCCCAACACTCTTTTAAACAATTAATTCATCACATTATACTGTGAGCTATATCGTCAGCATGATAAGCTTTACCTCATACACAACTCCTAAATCCCAATTTACTACAAGTAAACCAAAATCTATATATGGGATCTATATCTCTTGATAATACTATGCACCATGATCATTATAGTGTAAACTGCTCGCTTTCCCAGTCTAAAACCCTGCAGATCCATGTTCAACCCGAGGATGAAGACGGCGACACCGGGTCGTGCCTCGGAGCCCTCCGCTGATCAATTGTACAAACTTCTCCATGAGTGCTTCTGTTTGGCCCCGGTACACTCTGCTCAGGCCAGATCAATTCTCATCCATGTGTGCGTGTGTGTGTGTGCAAGCGTGTCAGACAGGAGAGAGGCGAGGATGAGGGAGGAGGAGGAGGAGTGGAGCCTCTGCTAAACGATAAGATATTCCTCTGATCAGATATTCCTAAATGTTACGGAACGGGAGTGTTTTGGGAACGTGCCGCGTCGAATACAAATGTACGGCAATAGTGGCTGGCACGCTGTTTATAGACGATTTGTAATTGTCGGTTTGCCCTAAATATAGAAAGGCTAGATCCAACCCTCTAGCATATACCCTACTTATAAGTACTTATTGCCAATTCCTTTAATACATATGGACCCTCTTGTTTTGAGCAGCTCTAACAAAGAAAACTTTACTTTCTATCCCAGAACCTGATGAGTAAACAATTAACCCACTTCACATTTTGCTTCCGACAGTTATAAAGTAGTCAAATATGCAAAAAGTATCTGCGACATTGTGTTACTGCAAACACAGCATCAGTCTATATGGGAACTCTATATGAAAAACCGTGTCTCGCTCCGATGTGCCACACACATAAAAAAAAACCTCTTTATGCAAACCCCACTTCTCTGTCACATGTTCTCAGCTCACTGATTATGTCCCAGTTATAGACTATAAGGCTTTCATTTAAAATCCATGAAAACAGGACTGACTCGGGGGGCGTGAGGGCTTCATTAAGCTTTAAAATGTACCACTTTTATCACATTTTTTGACAATGCGCTGTAACTAAAAAGGCAAATCGTTCCTCAACCCCCCACTAGCTATAATTTCATGTGGTTTATCTCCTATAATTTAGTAATGGGAACACATTATTTAGCATTATTTTGAATATTTTTTGCGACTTTAGGCAACACAATATAACTTTGACTCAATATCAGGACCCATGCTCTGATTTGTGAGACCACAGAACAGGCAGTGTCTGAAAGTTACAACAAATGACGTAGTGTAACTAGTGTTTTGTATATTTGACATTCTGGTGACTTTTGTATCTGTCATCTGCTAAAAATGTGTTTCCATTGCTTTATTATAGTGCGTGCAGGGCTGTTTTTTGTTTTGATACCACAACTTTTACCTGCTTTTCGGTACTGGTGCCTTAACGGTACTTTTGCCCTAAAGCAGCACAACTGAAAGCAACACAGGCCTCACAGTGTCACATGGCACTTCATGTTTTGAGCAGAATTTCCACTTAAGCAGTGATAAAAAGAGAGAGAGGACATTATGACTACCTGAGCTGCAGGGACAGGCCAGATCCAGATCATGACACGGTTTTATTTCACCTAAGTTTTCTAAACATGAGCTGCACTGTTCGATGACAAAGCGAACGTACTAAAACGTCACTCTGCCGGTGTGAGCAATTAAAATTGGTGAGTATACACAGTTGTACGGATCTCCTTTCCATTTTTTTCCACTGTATTGTCTTTTGGATCCAGCACACTGGTTGAGAAATGCGAATGTGCGTGTTTATCCTCCAAAGCGAAAGTACTTTACACGTCAAAGATCTTTACACGGTGAGAGCTCTCACTCGCTAATCATTTACCAAAACTGTACTAAAAATGTCTAATACAGAGTGAGCGTTCACTTTTGCACAAACAATCTTTGATATTATTATCAGCCTTTGTGGGTAAAGATGCCTTTCTTGTTGTCACTGGTAAGTTATGCTTTTCAGTTTGTCTAGTTTAGCCCTGGGATACAACCGGTGTAGTCTAAGTCCTGGTTTAGTCCGGGCTCAGACCTGCTGCAGACTGGCACTGCCATCTCTAATAATTATGTTTTAGTAAGTTATAGCCTTCGCTTAAAGAAAACAGCCTCCATTGCCGCTGAAGTGGCTAATTATTTGCACACACTAATGTTGCTTTTGTTAGACTCACAGCGGGTTATATATTGATGTCTGGAAGGAGCAAAGTACTGTACCTAGGCACGGAAATAATTTTGTAAAATGATCATTTGTTTGGACACGCGTGTTTGAAATAAAAATGACGTATTGAATGCATGCGCTCTATGTCACTGGTTCTCAACAAGTGGGTTGAGCCCAAAAGTGAGTTACACAACCATTTTCAGTGGGTGATGGGCATTTAACAATAATGCTATTGTTAAATTGTGTTGATAGATGTCAACCACATGACTAATACTTGAACCAAAACAACATTTGGACATTTTTATTTTATTTAAGCACGACATGTATGCAAAGTCATTGCAGCTTTTATTATTTTTTTCCCCAGAAGCCACATATATACGTAGCTTATGAGTAGGAGCCCACATTATAACATTGTCAAACTAATGGAAATATATATTTTTATTGGGTTATGGCCTGTCCTAATAGTTGCAAGTTACAATTATAATTTGAAAGTATCTGAATCATGCACAGAGTTGCTGTAACCTTGAGTCAGAACAATGCTAAACTGCACTACATCCTTGTGCCTGCACTACATCCTTGTGCCCGGGCGCTCGCTGCAGGTCTTAGTGGGAGATTTGGTTTCACGCCTCCCTGCCACGCTTTCACAAAATCGGCTTTCTGTGGCTATAACAGTCATTAGCCCTGGTTTGGCAGTAATCCCCGGGTTTCTCTCTCTAATGGAGGCAGGAAGTGTTAGTGGCATTCGCTGCAATGCTCCCAGCTCCCAGCAGGTCGGACAAAGCCAAAAGTGTGAGGCGCCTCCTGCTGCTGGTGGTACCCTGACCCGCGACAACAAGTACAAGCAGGACTCTGAAAACCCTCCTCTACCAAGTTGTTGTGAGGCTTTGGGCAAGTAAGCAACACTTGTAGCTCATAGCTGGGTAGAGAGACAAGGATACATTTAAAGTCTCTCAAAAACTGTACTTTATTGCATTGTAGAACAGAGGCTTATCCAGATCAAAGCTCAGGAGTTTTAACCTACTCAAGACAAGACACTTAAACCTTTATTTATATTCGTGGGATGTGAAATGGTGCAGCCTTTTATCAGTCTGTAGTAGTTTACTGGAAAGTGAATGGCTTTATCATATGAAATTTTAAAGCAATTTCTGAACATCTGGAACAAGTGCTATAAAGTGAAGACTTCTCGCAGCCGACTTTCCATTTGTGCAACCACAGTCACACGTCTTTGCTGTTCGGTTTATTGTTTACTGCAGCCTCTGTGTTGTTGTTACACAGTTGACACCCACTTTAGAGCCGAGCATTGGGAAAGCTGTTAACTGCTAACAAAGACCTGCCCTTGAAGTGAAACACAGGGCGAGCTAAGCGCAAACGACCTTCCGTGGTGAAAGTATACCGTAAATGTGTAGAATTACTTGATTTGCTCATTTAACCATCTAAACTGCCTTTTTTTTTTCAGACATTCACATATAGTCACTCGTTCCAGCAAATTTACAGAATGTAGCTTAATTTCCAAAGACTGTTGGCAGATAGTTGTTATGATTAATTTTTACATCTGACTCTGATTACTCAGGCTGGGTAAGTGCATTTTGGCCTCGAATCCACCAGAATTGTGCGCCAAGATTGACAAATGTGGGACGGTTTTTAGGTTTGCGATACACATTTATAGATACTACAACACAAAGATGGGACTTTTTTGTTAGATATTATAGAAACTTGGCTGTGATTGGCTAAAACAATGTGTGTTTGATCCAATCATCAGCAAAAAAAAGAATGCATTTAAACATGTTAACAAGCAGCAACCTCCCTCTCTCTCGGTACAGCTGCATTTTTTGCCTTTTTACTACAAACTGCATTTGTGGTTCCTGTGTTCCACTTGTTTTACACAGCTAGTTTATCAGCTAAACCCTTTTGAGACCAACACGTTTCTTCTTCTAAGACACTGAAGAAGCACCAAGATCCCCCCACACCTGCAGCACAGTACAGGTGTCACAAGAGAAGCTACAGGAAACAAGGGACAAACGAGGAGGTATCCGGGCGAGACTCACAGCTAAGCCACTTCACTGGAGAATAAAACAGATTAACTGCTAAGATCTTCTCAGAAGATGGTGAAAGACTGTTGTGGCGCGGAGGATGAAGGAGGAGGTGGAGGAGCTGACCAGTGCAGGACACCACGCTCTGAAACAGGGATAAACCCAGGAGGCAGTGCACCGTTTCAAAGGATCAGAGGAGACTGAAGGTCAGCCAGATGTCTTCCGGGTGCTACAGTTTTCCCGACCTCAAAAAACATGTTGGTCAGGTTGACCCACAGTGACGGCGGCTCAGGACTAACACCTGAACACTATTTTTTTGTACACTTATACAATGACAAATAAAGCACTTCCTTACTTGCTTACAAATATCCTGCTATCCTTTCTCTTTATGGACAATGGAAACTTTGGCCATTCCAGATTGATATTACTATATTATTTGCTCTGTAATATCAATGTGGCTTCTTCATTAAAAAAATAAAAAATAAAAATAAAATCTTTTCACCTCATTTCAAGCCCATTACGAATATAAAGTACTCATAAATAAACAAACACATCAATGTATTGTCATCCTATTGGATCAAATGATTATAATGCCATTCTCAATAGTTTGCTCATAAAACTATTTATTTTCCACCAACATGGACCTGCACGTTTTTACACAACATGATTTTATAGTGTGCCTGTATTAGTCTTAAATGGAGCTTAAATGTCTAATACTACATTCAATCATCTTCCCGTTGTTCTGTGTGCATTATCAAATCATATTTCCTGCTCGACCATTGTTGCTTTCCATTTGTCCATGTTCAGTTCATCAGAGCTGTATTTCACAGCCAGGCTCTCTGCACAGTCACATGACTCTCCCTATTCTCCCCATGTCTTTGTTCGCGTCCTTTTCATGTTGGAACTGTTTCTATTTCCTTTATGGGCAGCTAAGTCTTTGAGGTGTGTAAAGAAGCCCCTTTGTTGTATCCGCTCAACACCGCAGACCTGACATTATTGAACGCTCCCTGGACATAGGAGCTTCAGGCAACGCCAAGCCATTGGACTACAGTACGAAGAATGAGAAATGCTGAAAGAGGGATGGGGCAGCACTACAACATCAGACTACATAGGAAAAACAAAAGAGAAGAGAGAGCGAGGAGAGTGATAGATAGAGAGACAATTGGACAGCGAGAATAGAGATGGAGAGATGGAGAGAGAAAGCTTCAGGCAACATATAGCATTGAAGTACAATAGGAAGAATGAGAGAGTAAAGAGAAGGATGGACACAGGGAGACGGACAGAGCTTCAGGCGACACCACACCAGTAGGCAACCACTGACTCAAGAGCCACATGCGGCTCTTTAAAGCCTCTGGTGCCGCTCTGTTGCATTTATATAAGTGAGTAGTAGTAGCCAGTAGGTACAGCTGAGCCAGAATGAAGGTTGTGTCCAGAGAAGAACCACACGGTTGCTTCAACTATCACTACAAAATATGTACGCTTTGTGATTTGAGGTTAAAAATACTACTCTTTGAAACTTTGGTTTAAAACAGGCCGAAGTGGCTCTTTTGATGATGATGGTTGCAGATCCCTGGACAAGGACAACAGTGATGGGCTCTGGAGCTTGTATCGCTCTTCCTGAAGCAGATATTGCTTCGAAGCACTGGTCACAAGTGCACAAGTTCAAGAAAAGTGCTTCAATGTGCCAAAGCAGCTCATTGGCTTAGAACATTTCAGTCACTACGTCTACATGTGACGTCTAATCCCACAAGGCTAAAAACTCAACTCCTATGTGACAGCCACCGATCCAAATTTCCTTTGGCAGCAGCAGAGGAGCAGCTGGGGGTTGATGGTTATATGCACCATATCCGGTTCACCTTTGGCTGCTACTGTATGTTGTTTTCAGCAAAGATGTTCTTTGTGCAAATTATAAAAACGGCACAAGACTATTTGAGACTCCTATTGCACACATCGGTTTGGTTGTGTCGGTGCTTCAATCATGCGTATGAAGAAGTCGCAATCATAAAGTTTGTCCATAAGAGGTCAGTGTTCAAACAGAATGAAGCAGCGCTGAAGCTCCGAATAGTTCTGAGACTTTTTGCCAGGAAAGCCTTGAAGTGTCACAAGGCCCGTCACTGAGGAAGAATAAGATCGACTGAGAGAAGAAGACAAGAGAGAAGGAGAGAATAACAGAGAGAGCATAGGGTGTCTACAAATGGCCTCCGGAGGGAAAAATAAAGAATGAGAGAAAGAGAGAGTGAAAGAGTGTGTGAGAGGAGCACAGCGAGAGAAAGGAGAGCGAGAGCTTGAGGCAACAGCATTCCTTCCTTCTACTACACAATGAATAACAGAAAGACAGAGGGCAAGGACGTTGTAAAGGAGCAGAGGATTGTGGGATAAAAGACGATGTAGCCACAAGAGCTCACCTTTGACCAGAAGTGCTTTGAACAGCCAAACACAGAGCTAGTGATGCTGACTGCTCATCATCGATCACGTTTTCAGAACAGGGCTTACAATTAATCAATCAATTAAAAAACCCACACCAAGCCACACAAAGGTAATCCATCACCTGCATCTCCGCCGCAGATTGTATTGAGAGCATCAGATCTATAGTTCTACTAGGCCTCTGCCTACATACTCCCCAATGAGGGGGGGGGGGGGTTGGTTGTCTCAAGGGCTGGTTGTATCATTGCTCATTACAGACAGAGGGCTCAAGTTTAACATTACGTAATATGTTTTCGATCACTTAAAAAAGCAGTTCAATGAGGTGGGAGGATTTGTTATTTTTCCCGTATGTTTTCTATGATCATATTGCTATTATTATTATTATTATTATTATTATTATTATTATTATTATTATTATTATTATTATTATTATTATTATTATTATTATTATTATTATTATTAGTGTTTGTTGATCATCATGTGTTCATTATTTTGTGCCATTGGATGAATTCCCATATTTTACTGCTCATTATTGACAATTGTACCAGCCGCGATTTGCAATACTAAGTAACGTGTTTACCTTAATAAATCCTTTCTGTAGTCTGTCTGGGGGTAATACAAGTGTTAATGGGATGATTGGGGGGTTTCTCATCTCCCCCGGTGTCTCTGGCCAGAAAACCATGCTTGCAACTTGACCGCCTCCGGGTAGGAGTCACCAATACACACTAATGGAAGCACGAAGAAGAAGGTCCCAGGCTAACGGGCAAAGCTAGCTGTGGGCTAGCACCACTTAAACAGTATTTACAGCCAAGTTTGAGTGAAAAAAAAAGATCTCCATTGTATAATTGGATGTTCCCCTCTCCCTTTGTCTTTTCTGTCAGCGTAGTATTTACTCTAACACAGGGACGGACTGGCCATATGTCCATTCTGGAAGAGCACAGAAGGGCCACTGGCTCTAGGGCCACGGGCCTGGCCTCTCACTTTTCTCCTTAACCTCTCACACCCTGCCGTAATCGAGCTTTACCCAAATCTAAAAGCTTAAAAGAAAAGCATCCAAAAACGAGAATGAAAATGGAACAAAAATGTGCCGTAAAAGCGACAAAAAAGTGACAAAAACACAACAAAATGTGACGAAAACGTGACGACAAAGCGATGAAAAAAGCGATGAAAAAACAACAAAAACATGGAAAAAAAGACGAAAGACAAAACACAACACCAAACAACAAAAACGCAACAAAAAAGTGACGAAAACATGACAAAAATGCGGCGATAAAAAGTTACCATCACTTTTCTAGATTTTAGCTTTCAAATGAGGCATTACAGTGTTGCTCTCCAGTCAAGAAGCCTTTAGATTTGGGTAAAGCCGAACTGGAGAAAAATGCTCTCGGGTAATACGGGTGGTAAGAGGTTAACATATGTCTTTGTGGAAGTGTCGCCTTTACGCTAATTTGGGCCGGGCTGGTCAGAGTCCAGGGCTGTTTTTCAGTCCCAGTCCGCCCCTGCTCTAACGGACAATAAATAAGTAAAAAAACGCAACATGCTACAACACCTGCAGAGGCACTAGGGTGCACGAGTTACTTAGTACTGCTTTAAAAGGTTTACCCATGCAACACTCTCTGGGCTTTTTTTGTCGGTGTCTCAGTGCAGCCATAGACTTTCCTCATAAATTTGCTCTCATATGAACAACATGAAAACTGTTCAGGTTAACTGCTGTACTGACTTATGTAGTAGCTTCCACCCTGATTGAACCCACTGCATTGTATAGATTTAAATGTGTGCACAATGTTCAAACTCTTACCCCCCACTTTAACCGAGGCATTTTCTCCAGTTCGGCTTTATCCAAATCTTAAAGCTTTGGCAAAAAAACGCTAAGACTTACAAAAGTGAGCATAACATTTTTGTCATATTTTTTGTCAAATTTTGTTGCTTTTTTTGTTGCTTTTTTTGTTGTGTTTCAGCCACGTTTTTGACACTTTTTTTGTTGCTTTTCCAACATGTTTTTTGATGCTTTTTGTTGCGATTTTGTCACAATTTTACGTCCCTTTTTTGTTGAGTTTTTGTTATGGTTTTGTCTTTTCTTTACTTTTACTCGTTTTCATCGCTATTTTGTTGCTTTTTTTGTTTTTAGATTTTAGATTTGCATGAAGCCAAACCGATTCAGGTGGGGGTTAAGAGGTTAAAGGAACAGGCCACCGTTTTTCCATACTGAGATATGTTCTTACCTGAGCTTAGACGAGTTGATGCGTACCTTTCTGGTCTCCAACTTCACCCTCGTTTGGAGCTATAGGGTTATGCTGGGAGAGGCCAAATGCTAACAACATCTTTGGTCGCTGTGCGTGACTGAGCGCACGCACAAAGACCAGACAGGTACGTATCAACTCGTCTAAGCTCAGGTCTCATATCTCAGTATGAAAGAATGGTGGCCTGTTCTTTTAACGTGTTTAGAAAAGTAATTGTGATTTGCAGTACTCACACTTGTCCATCCAAATATTTTTGTAGAGCAGAGGTTAAGGCCCAGGTGCCAAATGTGACCTGCCTTGCCCTTCAGTCTGGTGCACAAAACACCAATAGCTGACATAAGGTATGATAACATGTAATTTCTACTACATTTTAATGCTTAAAAAAGTTATTAGACCATTTTAACCCATTATATCTGTTATTTATTGATTTAATTTTCAAGTTCTTTGGAGGACTTTTATTGTTTTTCGGCTTTACCTTCAAAGGTATTTCTCCCCCAAAAACTCAGTGTTATTACTAATCTCTGGCTTTCTGAAGAAAGACTGATTTGTCCATGATTTTTCAAAGTCACCTCAGTCTGCCCTCCTCCACTCAATGACCTCGCTTAACAAACACCCATCTCGAGTCCCATGCACCCGAGACATCTGTACACAGCGTGCATATTTTTGCACTGTACATGTTAATTACCCATGTCCTCTGCGATACACTGAACTCATAAAATAGTAACAGAACTCGGGTTGTCTGTGGATCTTCGTCTCCGTGAGGTGAGACAAAATGCCCGGGTGTGATCCGTACGCGCTCTAGAAGAGGCTCTCACCGCTCCCACGATACACCGCCAGCGCTTGAATATTCATGCACAGGAATCGGTACCAAGGAGGCCCTCAGTTATTCATTATGCTTCTGCAAAAAGAAACGCGCCATAGCCCCACTGCGCTGGAATATTAATAGCCCCCATTAATAAAATATCCCCCCTCCCCTATCTCAAGACTTAACTTTCTTGGCCATATCCCGGGACGCTTGGGAGATGATCATATACATGTGCCAAAACACTGTCATTGGCGCATTTGTAAACTAAACAGGGAAATACGGAGTCTAGTGTGGCTTCGACCATCTGGTGAGTGAAAGTATTTTATTTGGTCAAAATCGGTGTAAAAATGTGCACGGGACGCGGTGCGCGCTATCGCTGTATACTCAGTGGGAATGAATGTTTAATTTAGAGCGAGCTGAAAGTAGCTGACATTTCACCATTGTTAGTGGGAATGAAGACATGGGACGGTGTCTACTGCAGAAATGGAAATGTGCATCAAGGCTGTAAAAAATTCATCTGGTTTGAGAGTCCAGACATGTAGAGAGCCAGGCGAGGCTACGGTATGGGAAGCCCGGCGTGTTAAGTGTATGTGACGTCTGATCAGCCCCATGTGAAGATCTCACACTGAATGTGTGGATGGAGGGTATAAATAATACAGCATATTTACAATCATGTTGATGCTATTTAAACTTTTAGTTTAAATAGCGCATTGAGTTGCCTTGTGTACGAAATGCGCGGTATAAATAAAGTTGTCTTGCCTTGCCTTGCCTTGCCTTGACTCAAGATTTTATAACTACCTAACATACATTTTATACATGTCGACAGTGCACTTTGCACACTTTTTCCCAATGTGGCTTTTATACAGCAAATGGTTTATAAACTGAACTGAACTGAAACGTCTTGATCTATGTTGGCCATTCCCAAAGTGGGGTCTGGGACCCCTTGGGAATGCTAAAGCTTGCCCACACATCATTTACATAAAATTAATGGGTTTGAAATGACCTTCATATGTATTTCTTTAATTATAGTAAGTATTCAGCCTCTAATCACTAGTGTTTTCTAATTGTTATGTAATATGTTATGTATCTCTTTAAAGGTGTATTATGCAGCTTTTATGTGGAAAAAAAAAAGTTGATATTTGTGTGTTTTGACCTTGACCCAATGGCTGTATGATTGGTCAGCATTGCGCCTTTACTTTCCATCACGGTGGTCTCGACAACGCTCCAGGATCACTTGTTGTAAAGGTCTTCTAGGATGGAAATTGAAGGTGCAAGGTTAATCAATCATACAGCCACTGGATCTCTACAAGGTCAAATACGCACAGATATCAACTTTTTTTTTTTCCACATAAAAAGTTACATAATGCATAACTTTTAATAACAACAGAAAAAGCTTTATACTTTGTGTTGGCATTATACACCCAGGGACATTCATGTGTATTGTCCCTGTTAAATAAACAAATAAATAAAACTTTTATTGGAATTCAACTGCAAATGTATATTCCTCAACAAAATCAGGCAACGCAGGTAAATTTAAGTGATTGACATTTTACTGATTTGACATTTGTGAATGTAATAAGTGGCATTCACAATGGAAAAAAAAATCTTCTCCAAAATCATAATAAAACCGTTAAAGTTGTCCTTTTTTGTTAAAAGCGTCCTTGTTCCTGCTCCCTGCTCCCTCAGTAAAGATTCATTCACCTTGTGCAGAATATTTCCCAATGGAAGAACAATACATTTATGGGTAAGCAAAGATATTGATTCTTATACTTATATACTAAAGAAAATTGACAAGTATTTGGAGTACATTAAAGTACATTCGTAATGTACTTAAAAAAAAACACTTGTTGCACTTACTGTACTTGCTCTACTTGAACTAAAAATGGTTGTTGACTGTAAAAAAAGTGCTAACTGATGATGCATGCTTGGAGATCAACAACACCTCATGGCTCCTTCCTACAACAAAAACAAGTGCTCATTAATAAACGGTGCGAATACAGCAACACCATGAGACTATGGGACTGCTAATTCTTGTCACAACGCCCAGGATGTGGAGCGTGATCCGCCTCACACCAAGCAGGGAGTTGGGGAAGAACAGAGGAAAGCCAAATGCAGTTAAGGTCAAGTACCTGCCAGAGCTGTCAAACACTCGGACCAACAGCTGCGCTCTGTCCGGCCACTGGGAGGCGCCGCCCAAGGCCCTGTCATCTCTCTGAGGTGATGGAGATGAGAGCGCTGGCGCACATTTAAAGACTGTCACAACACACATACACACAGAAGGAGGGAGTGACTTCAGGACACGAGAGACTCTGGGTGGACAAGAGGAAGTGGTTTGGAAGGCTCTTTTTGCTTTTTTAAAGGCTCTTTTTATTTATATGGATCTTTTTATTTCAACAAAAAAACTTATTTGTATGAAATTTACCTTTTTTGACCCAATGACTGTATGGATGGTTGGTATTGTGCCTTTTACTTTCGATCACAGTGGCCCCTATAACGCTCCAGGAGCAATTGTTTGGTCAGTTTTCTGGTGTCCGCAGTCAAAATCAGCAGTCAAAACCTGCCGAAAATTCTAAAAGCAATTGATCCTGGAGCATCATAGAGGCCACTGTGATGGAAAGTAATGGTGCCATGCTAACCTCCCATACTGCCACTGGGTCAAATATGCACCAATAAAAAGGGTTTTTGTCCACATGAAAAGTTCCAAGACCCCGATACACTTGAACTCCTCCAAAGGACAGGATCACGGATACTAGCGGCCGAAATGAGTTTCCTTCGCAGGGTGGCTGGGCGCACCGTTTGAGATAGGGTGAGGAGCTCAGTTACCCGGAAGGAGCTCGGAGTAGAGTCTCTGCTCCTTCACGTCGAAAGGAGCCAGCTGAGGTGGCTCGGGCATCTGTTCCGGATGCCTCCTGGCCGCCGCCCTCAGGAGGTGTTCCAGGCATGTCCTATTGGCAGGAGGCCTCGTGGAAGGCCCAGGACACGCTGGTGGGACTATGTCTCCGACCTGGCCTGATGTCGCCTCGGGGTCCCCCCAGAACAGCTGGAGGAGGTGTGCGTGGATCGGGAAGTCTGGGCATCTCTGCTGAGACTGTTGCCTCCACAACCCGGCCCCGGATAAAGTGGAAGAAAATGGACGAATGGAGGGATGGATGGAAAAGTTCCATACTGCACCTTTCAGATGGTAAAATAAGTATTAATTGTGAAAATAAAACATACAGTGGGTATGTCTGCATGATGTAAAAACAAATTATGTTAACGTTTTTGTTTTGATCCTCAAGGCGAGAATCCATTGAGAATGCCCCACACTTGAGTTGCCAGATATTATGGCTAAAACCAGTTTTGAAATGAAGGATCGCAGCTATCAAATGACTGGCATGTTCACATATGACATGTGCTTGTGCCCTCATACGCAGTTCACCTCCACAGTTGTAGTTGTGGCGCATTATTTTAAGCCACTGTAGCGCAACCTATAAACATGACAGCCATTATACCAAGAAGAAGAACCTTACACATATCTCAATAAAATAAAGTTTGACGCTGTGCAGACAACCTTCCTGCTCTTCTTTGTTCAATGGGCACATAATCCTCCCCATTCCACCACAGTCGTTTTTTCTCTGTGCAGCAGAACTATCAGTGGTGTCCCAGGCCTCACCTGCAGGCAGAGGCTGCAGCTGCGACTGTGTGCGCTCCAGTGCCCAATCACAGCCCTGGAAAAGACACAGCCACCAACTCCAAGCACACGGGCCCAAGTTTAGAGTTTAGAGAAGAGTCTGGCAGCCACAGAAAGACACTATAGTGGGGGATGAACCAGCGACCAGCAGACTGTGACGGACTGACAGCTCCAGCCCGGGAAAGCGTTGCGGTCATTGGACACACCAAGCCGACCGGTGCCCTCAAACGGGATCCGCTCTCCAAACCCTGGGGACTGGCTGAGGAAATGTCTGCCATCCTGCAAAGCCACAGTTGAACCTTGCTAGGGGGGGTTAGCATAAAGACTATAGAGACTGGATTTTTTTCTCCGTTTCTTCCACGCGCCAAGAGTTTGAGGCGAAAGAAGTTCTCAGAGGTAGATCCAGATCATATGAGCGCCCTTCGTCCCCAAGACAGTGTCACATGCAGGGGCATATGGTGGAGCCAAAAGCACCTGGCAACGCCATCAAACCGTCCAACAGATTGAAATGCAAGCAGCGGGGAAACGGGAGAGAGAAGAAAGGCCGAGGATATCTCTAAAGGATGCTCTAGTCAGGAATGAACAGGAAGACTGCCACAAGAGCCGCGGGATGAGAGGCTGAAGGCAGGTAGAGGAAGGTAAGACTACAGAGGCACTTTAGGCCACAAAAGACTACACAAACAAAAGCAGGGATAAAAATAGAATTGATTGTGTTGTAAGAAAGTGTCAGACTACAGTTTTTTGCCTCGATAATTTATCAATGTATCACATTTGCAGGCCTCTTGTCACATCCCTGTTCCAACACATTAAAAAGAAAAGTTAGAAGACCTGTGGCTTGTCATTTTAGGTATTCTCCACAGTCATGATGGTAATGAAGCACATTCGTAAACTGCTTTATGGGAAAATTAACAAATTTAATGACTGAATTGGCTGTTTTCAGGATCTAGAATGTGGTGATGTCATGTGGGGGGCAGGAGCCAGTTGTTCCTATTATTACACTTTCACAAGTAGTATCTACACAGAAAATGTATGAACTACAAAAATGATCGTTGACTGGGTCCAAGAGATCTCTGTACAACACCATGAATTTCCTCAAAAACAAAATTATTTTACTGCCTCCCACCTGTATAAATATTATAGGCCTTTAGAACGCTGTGATGTCACCTGAAACCCTGTAAGAAGTAAAATTTCTTCGATCACACAATGTTGTTGACAGTTGTATGTGTTCTCATGGGTTAGTTTGGTTCTCTGCAAATTGACTGACAAACTCTAGCAGCTGGATATTTTATGTTGAATAGGTTTAAAAAAATATATATAAATTATGTACATGTGAGAACAACTCTATTTAGCTGTGCACTAGACAACAGAAAGTACTGAACTTTATCTGCACTCTTCACTTTTAAAGAAGAACCAAGTAACTTGTTTATCTTGATTAATCCTTTTCGTAGTCCCTCTGGGGGTAATGCAAGTGTTAATGGGATGATTGGGGGGTCTTTCATCTCCCCCTCGTGTCTCTGGCCAGAAAATCACCCTTGCAACTTCCCAGCCTCCAGGTCAGAGGCGCAATACACACTAATGGAATCACGAAGAAGAAGCTAACAGGCTAACGGGCAAAGCTAACTACGGGCTAGCGCCGATGTAGCAGTATTTACAGCAAAGTTTGAGTGACAAAAATGATCTCCTGTGTGTCACTGAGTTGTGGCACGATGAACAATATCCCTCTCTCCGTTTGTCTTTTCTGTCAGCGTAGTATTTACTCTCACGGACAATTAATGAGTATAAAAACGCAACAAGCGACACCTGCAGTGGCGCTTATGGCCTCTAGGGGCATGAGTTACTTAGTTCTGCTTTAATTGACATTGACAGTCCTTTGACACACCTTTCTTGCTCTGTAAAGCACTTTGAATTTGCTTCTTTGCTTCATAAAATAGCAAAATAACCAAATTTCAGTACCGTGATACTTAGTCACTTCTTCCCTTTTCAAATGTTTACGTTGCTTTCAGCCAGTAGAAACCCTTGTATTGTTCTTTTATTCTGAGGTAATATTTGGCCTCCAAACAAACCTCTTAAAGCGCTTTAGAATACGGCCCGGTAATTAACAGGTAATTACGGTGGTACATCCCTGGTACTTACAGAGGTAATTAACAGGTAATTACGGTGGTACATCCCTGGTACTTACAGAGGTAATTAACAGGTAATTACGGTGGTACATCCCTGGTACTTACAGAGGTAATTAACAGGTAATTACGGTGGTACATCCCTGGTACTAACAGAGGTAATTAACAGGTAATTACGGTGGTACATCCCTAGTACTTACAGAGGTAATTAATAGGTAATTACGGTGGTACATCCCTGGTACTTACAGAGGTAATTACTATGTAGTTGCAGTGGTACATTCCTGGTAATTACAGAGGTGTGTTTAGGTAACTTAAGTGGTAGTAACTAGGTACTTTTAGTGGTAAGACCTAGACCATCAGTGATATATAGTAAGAATGGGCTTATGTAGGTTATGATAGCTGGTACTGATATGATGGTTGCTTATGATTATGATGACTTTGTGAATAAACAAAAAGTAATACATTTAATAACACATGAGTCTCTTTATTTTGATGAAAACACAGAGAAAGCAAGAAAAACATTTATACATTTATTACATTTTGGTATACATTCTCCTAAATAGGTTTTCCCATACAGGCAAATAATCTGTATTTACATCCCTGGACTTTTATGTACAAATGACTGTAGTTAACCAGTAATTAATACAGCAACCCCACAGACTTACCAGTTACAACACTTGTAATTACCAGGTAATTAACACAACTCACGGGCCGTATTCTAAAGTGAGACAAAGCTGGTAACTACCAATGACTTACCAGTTACAACACTTGTAATTACCAGGTAATTAACACAACTCACGGGCCGTATTCTAAAGCGAGACAAAGCTGGTAACTACCAAGGACTTACCAGTTACAACACTTGTAATTACCAGGTAATTAACACAACTCACGGGCCGTATTCTAAAGCGAGACAAAGCTGGTAACTACCAAGGACTTACCAGTTACAACACTTGTAATTACCAGGTAATTAACACAACTCACGGGCCGTATTCTAAAGCGAGACAAAGCTGGTAACTACCAAGGACATACCAGTGACAACACTTGTAATTACCAGGTAATTAACACAACTCACGGGCCGTATTCTAAAGCGAGACAAAGCTGGTAACTACCAATGACTTACCAGTTACAACACTTGTAATTACCAGGTAATTAACACAACTCACGGGCCGTATTCTAAAGTGAGACAAAGCTGGTAACTACCAAGGACTTACCAGTTACAACACGTGTAATTACCAGGTAATTAACACAACTCACGGGCCGTATTCTAAAGCGAGACAAAGCTGGTAACTACCAAGGATTTACCAGTTACAACACTTGTAATTACCAGGTAATTAACACAACTCACGGGCCGTATTCTAAAGCGAGACAAAGCTGGTAACTACCAAGGACTTACCAGTTACAACACTTGTAATTACCAGGTAATTAACACAACTCACGGGCCGTATTCTAAAGCGAGACAAAGCTGGTAACTACCAAGGACATACCAGTGACAACACTTGTAATTACCAGGTAATTAACACAACTCACGGGCCGTATTCTAAAGCGAGACAAAGCTGGTAACTACCAAGGACTTACCAGTTACAACACTTGTAATTACCAGGTAATTAACACAACTCACGGGCCGTATTCTAAAGCGAGACAAAGCTGGTAACTACCAAGGACTTACCAGTTACAACACTTGTAATTACCAGGTAATTAACACAACTCACGGGCCGTATTCTAAAGCGAGACAAAGCTGGTAACTACCAAGGACTTACCAGTTACAACACTTGTAATTACCAGGTAATTAACACAACTCACGTGCCGTATTCTAAAGCGAGACAAAGCTGGTAACTACCAAGGACTTACCAGTTACAACACTTGTAATTACCAGGTAATTAACACAACTCACGGGCCGTATTCTAAAGCGAGACAAAGCTGGTAACTACCAAGGACTTACCAGTTACAACACTTGTAATTACCAGGTAATTAACACAACTCACGGGCCGTATTCTAAAGCGAGACAAAGCTGGTAACTACAAAGGACTTACCAGTTACAACACTTGTAATTACCAGGTAATTAACACAACTCACGGGCCGTATTCTAAAGCGAGACAAAGCTGGTAACTACCAAGGACTTACCAGTTACAACACTTGTAATTACCAGGTAATTAACACAACTCACGGGCCGTATTCTAAAGCGAGACAAAGCTGGTAACTACCAAGGACTTACCAGTTACAACACTTGTAATTACCAGGTAATTAACACAACTCACGGGCCGTATTCTAAAGCGAGACAAAGCTGGTAACTACCAAGGACTTACCAGTTACAACACTTGTAATTACCAGGTAATTAACACAACTCACGGGCCGTATTCTAAAGCGAGACAAAGCTGGTAACTACCAAGGACTTACCAGTTACAACACTTGTAATTACCAGGTAATTAACACAACTCACGGGCCGTATTCTAAAGCGAGACAAAGCTGGTAACTACCAAGGACTTACCAGCTACAACACTTGTAATTACCAGGTAATTAACACAACTCACGGGCCGTATTCTAAAGTGAGACAAAGCTGGTAACTATAGGGACTTACCAGTTACAACACTTGTAATTACCAGGTAATTAACACAACTCACGGGCCGTATTCTAAAGTGAGACAAAGCTGGTAACTATAGGGACTTACCAGTTACAACACTTGTAATTACCAGGTAATTAACACAACTCACGGGCCGTATTCTAAAGCGAGACAAAGCTGGTATGTCCCAAGACTTACCAGTTACAACAGTTGTAATTACCAGGTAATTAGCAGGTAAGTTTGTAAGCTGTTAAGTTGCATTACTTACCAGTTACATCACTTGTAATTACCAGGGACATTTCAGGATTTTTGACATGGGGCCTCATCTCCTAGTTATCCAGAGTGTTGTTGATTTCTGGAGATATATTTACTTTTTAATTCAAGCAGTCCTTATATTTTAAGAGTTTAGTGGTGCTAGGCTAGTGCTGGGCTAAAATCAACAGCACTCTGGAAAATTAGGAAATTAAGCCCTATGTCAAAAATCCTGAAAAATCCCTTTAACAGAACTCAGTGGCCATATTCTATATCGAGACAAAGCTGAAAAGTTCCAAGATTTACCAGTTACAACACTTGTAATTACCAGGTAATTAACAGACCTCACGGGCCACCTCACGCGAGACAAAGATGGCAAGTCCGAAGACTTACCAGTTGCAGCACCTGTATTTAGCCAGAAATAACGGGCAATTAACAGTAAGGTTACGTTTTCAACAGGAGTCTCTGAACAACGTGTTCTCAAGATCCTGCCTGCGGGTCCATAAGCCTGGTTTCCATCAACAAAAAACAGCAATTCTTCTTCTGGTTCTGAGGCTTCTTATTTTCTTTGGTAGCCAAGGAGAGGAGCCTGCGATTCCACCGAATGGACTGTGGACTTAAGAACTTCATTCAGTCGTCAGTTGTCCTCACACTGGCGGGGTAGATACAGGTGAAGGTTACCTCTGCAATACATAATGTTTATAAAGTAATTGCGTGTTGAACATTATTCTGTTCTAACAGCAGGTGAATAGCATTATCACTTACATTTGTTTTGACCCATCGGTGTGCCTCTTCTTGGAAACAGGACCTAAAAAATGTAAGTGGAAGATGTAATTTTAGTTGCAAAGGTTTCTATATTTTAAACTTGTAATGAAGTTCACATAAATACATAGACTATTTTTATCTATGGCTGAGATTATCTAATTTATTTCTGTTTAGTGGATTTTGTGTGTGTGTTGGGGGGTCTTGCAATTGTAATCGCAATTGATCACATTTAATCCTGCTTCATTACGTAAATGTATCTTCTGTGAACTATAAGGAGAGTGTTCCTAACGCGTGCACACCTGAACTATGGCAATGCAAAGCTCCAGGTTAGGAACCACTGCTTTAGGCAACAGTTTGTGCTTCCAACTATACATTTAGTCCATCTGTGTCACACACTCACAAATTATTAGGATCCAATTTGTATACACGTGTCCATGTAAATGCGACCACAAGAAAATAACCCCCAAATAAGTTTGTCTAGAGCCAGCTAAAGCTTCAGTGAAATTAAAATAACAAACAGCTTTAGCAAGTGCATTACATTTATTCACTTTTAAAGGGAAGAGCTGAGAATCTTTCAGGGAATGCTTCTCATCGTCACATGGAAAACGGTCCAAATCTACACGTCGCTTCTAATGTCAGTGCACGAGCGGCCTCAGGTCTACTGTAACAAAACTTTTAACAACATGCACATGTGTAAATACTTTAGTCATAGATGAGAGGTAAACAAATTAAACCTTACTCAAATCTACTTACATTCTGACTGAGTCTTTGTCAAAGTGTGTGCTTCATTTCCCTGCATTCTTCTTTTCCGCATAATGCACGACATACTGGTGGATACTGGAAAGCCTTCATGTCTTCATCCTCACAGGCCTTTAGATCACAGTACCTTCTCTGGTATTTGTAAAATGGACAAACAGGATACTGAGGTGAGGACACTTAACCTTCCCACAACTATTGCAAAAGTCACTTTACCTTCTTCTTTGTGCATATCACTGAATTCCAATGTAGTAAGATGTTGTTGCTAGAGATGATTCTCTAGTTGTGCAGACCCTGGAGACAATGTGGGGGAAGTGTCTTGCCCAAGGGCACAACAGCCGCATGTACCTGTGGGAGCTGGGGTCATCTAGGTAAAAAGGAGAGAGTGAAGAATTAGCCCCATTCCCATTTGTGACAGTTTTATGTCAAACACCAAAAGAAACTGTCCTTTTTCTTCAATTAATTCCAATAGAATTCTCAGATTAAATTAAACAGATAAATGTAATGCACAGGGATGGCCTGGTCAACCAGCAGCTCTTGCTTTCTGCTCAAAGACAAGAGTATCTGGGACTTTTCTCACAGCCAATCATTCAACACATTTTATAAATCGATCCAATCAGAGACGCCAGTTTGTAAATGAAGACTCTCAAATCACATCGCATTCAGAACAAACTTTATCACTTCTGTTACCTGTAATTAAAATAATTAAGCGTTTTTCCTGATTTGACACAAGATGAGTGCAATATTTGACAATTAAGTGTAGTGGGATGGGTCGGCAATGGCATGTTCTCCAGATTACATGTTTCTCCCATCCTGCGATCAATCTACACGTTTGTGTGTGAATTGGAGAAGCGCGTTAGCTAGCTGGCTCAAGATCCAGTGCAAGCAGGAAAAAGAGGCAAAAGAAACCCCAAAACACAACAAACAGATCTCAGAATCGATTTGATTCTACATTATCTTAAAAAGGGACCATTGTACCTCGTTTATATTCCATCCTTTAAGGCCCATACAAAGCAGTTTTATACTGTTTATTTTGGATCAGCGCTTTTACTCAAAGATCATTTTAGAATCATTTCTTGGTTAAGCCCTAAGAAGTATCACGGAGTTAAATTCTCAAAACTCTGCCTGTTTGCGCCTCTGCACCATAGACTGTAGAAAATAATGGACGTCTTATGCTCACTCCTCCCCGTTTACCAGAATGACCACGGCCGTGGGGCAATTCATGGCGGATTTACAGGCTCCCCCTCCCCAGCTCTGACGAAGCATGTTCCTAAAAAGGACATACGGGCGGGATTTTCACCGTAGACTCGGCCCTTGCGTGACGTGTAGCTCGCGCTGCTCCAATGCTAACAGTCCGAGCCTCATTAAATACGAGATTTCAAAAAATCATATTATGAAAACCAGCCTGGTTTCATATATTGTTATTAACCCAGCGTTATCTCAGGAGGAAGATCTAGCCTAGTCTAGCGTTGAAACAATTGAAACCAGGCTTTAAAGTAGTTTTTAACGTGTCTAAAGTCCAATGCTTTTCAATGGGGGCCTAGCGGCGATATGGAGGTACTGCAGCAACGGCGGAGCAATGGCGGCCCCCACGTTTGTGGTCAAAAAGCAGGGCAGCCAGCGGCCATTGCTCTGCACAGACGGAGGGGGGCAGGGGCGGGCGGAGCGTCTCGGTGCTGGTGTTACGTTGAGGGGCAGACAGCGTTTAGGATTTATGGAGACAATGCTGAAAACAGCGATATTAACGTTACTTGCACTTTACAGTGGCTAATTGCGTGCATATTTAATTAGGTCCTCGCGGTAATTTGGAAGGATTTTTCTTGTAAGACTCGGGCGGATGTGCGTCACGGTCGCCGTTTTAAAAAATGAGCGGGAAAGGTCAGACGCTACGCTTTATCGACTAACAGTACAGTCTGAAGCATAAATAATTCTCCTGGGTCAAACTACCTGCAAACTGAAGTCAGACATGTCATTTCGTTGGATATTAATGAAGTATATTACCTTATTTCGGTGGCTTAGGTGGTCTACGTTGCTTCACTTCAGCTCCCACAGCAGCGCACTGCGGCTGCGCAGAACCAAAACGTAACTCCAACCGAGGCACGCAAGCGTCATGACGTCATGACGCTCGCGTTCCCAGACTCCACACCGCGCTGAAGAGCATAGATCTGCAGCCTGAATAAGGTAGTATGCTTTATTAATATCCAACGATATGACATGTCTGACTTCAGTTTGCAGGTAGTTTGACCCAGGAGAATTATTTATGCTTCAGACTGTACTGTTAGTCGATAAAGTCTGACCTTTCCCGCTCATTTTTTTTAAACGGCGACCGTGACGCACATCCGCCCGAGTCTTACAAGAAAAATCCTTACAAATGACCGCGAGGACTTAATTAAATATGCACGCAATTAGCCTCTGTAAAGTGCAAGTAACGTTAATATCGCTGTTTTCAGCATTGTCTCCATAAATCCTAAACGCTGTCTGCCCCTCAACGTAACACCAGCACCGAGACGCTCCGCCCGCCCCTGCCCCCCTCCGTCTGTGTAGAGGAGCAAACAGGCAGAGTTTTGAGAATTTAACTCCGTGATACTTCTTAGGGCTTAACCAAGAAATGATTCTAAAATGATCTTTGAGTAAAAGTGCTGATCCAAAATAAACAGTATAAAACTGCTTTGTATGGGCCTTAAAGGATGGAATATAAACGAGTACAATGGTCCCTTTTTAAGATAATGTAGAATCAAATCGATTCTGAGATCTGTTTGTTGTGTTTTGGGGTTTCTTTTGCCTCTTTTTCCTGCTTGCACTGGATCTTGAGCCAGCTAGCTAACGCGCTTCTCCAATTCACACACAAATGTGTAGATTGATCGCAGGATGGGAGAAACATGTAATCTGGAGAACATGCCATTGCCGACCCATCCCACTACACTTAATTGTCAAATATTGCACTCATCTTGTGTCAAATCAGGAAAAACGCTTAATTATTTTAATTACAGGTAACAGAAGTGATAAAGTTTGTTCTGAATGCGATGTGATTTGAGAGTCTTCATTTACAAACTGGCGTCTCTGATTGGATCGATTTATAAAATGTGTTGAATGATTGGCTGTGAGAAAAGTCCCAGATACTCTTGTCTTTGAGCAGAAAGCAAGACCAGCTGGTTGACCAGGCCATCCCTGTGCATTACATTTATCTGTTTAATTTAATCTGAGAATTCTATTGGAATTAATTTAAGAAAAAGGACAGTTTCTTTTGGTGTTTGACATAAAACTGTCACAAATTGGAATGAGGCTAATTCTTTACTCTCTCCTTTTTACCTAGATGACCCCAGCTCCCACAGGTACATGCGGCTGTTGTGCCCTTGGGCAAGACACTTCCCCCACATTGTCTCCAGGGTCTGCACAACTAGAGAATCATCTCTAGCAACAACATCTTACTACATTGGAATTCAGTGATATGCACAAAGAAGGTAAAGTGACTTTTGCAATAGTTGTGGGAAGGTTAAGTGTCCTCACCTCAGTATCCTGTTTGTCCATTTTACAAATACCAGAGAAGGTACTGTGATCTAAAGGCCTGTGAGGATGAAGACATGAAGGCTTTCCAGTATCCACCAGTATGTCGTGCATTATGCGGAAAAGAAGAATGCAGGGAAATGAAGCACACACTTTGACAAAGACTCAGTCAGAATGTAAGTAGATTTGAGTAAGGTTTAATTTGTTTACCTCTCATCTATGACTAAAGTATTTACACATGTGCATGTTGTTAAAAGTTTTGTTACAGTAGACCTGAGGCCGCTCGTGCACTGACATTAGAAGCGCCGTGTAGATTTGGACCGTTTTCCATGTGACGATGAGAAGCATTCCCTGAAAGATTCTCAGCTCTTCCCTTTAAAAGTGAATAAATGTAATGCACTTGCTAAAGCTGTTTGTTATTTTAATTTCACTGAAGCTTTAGCTGGCTCTAGACAAACTTATTTGGGGGTTATTTTCTTGTGGTCGCATTTACATGGACACGTGTATACAAATTGGATCCTAATAATTTGTGAGTGTGTGACACAGATGGACTAAATGTATAGTTGGAAGCACAAACTGTTGCCTAAAGCAGTGGTTCCTAACCTGGAGCTTTGCATTGCCATAGTTCAGGTGTGCACACGTTAGGAACACTCTCCTTATGGTTCACAGAAGATACATTTACGTAATGAAGCAGGATTAAATGTGATCAATTGCGATTACAATTGCAAGACCCCCCAACACACACACAAAATCCACTAAACAGAAATAAATTAGATAATCTCAGCCATAGATAAAAATAGTCTATGTATTTATGTGAACTTCATTACAAGTTTAAAATATAGAAACCTTTGCAACTAAAATTACATCTTCCACTTACATTTTTTAGGTCCTGTTTCCAAGAAGAGGCACACCGATGGGTCAAAACAAATGTAAGTGATAATGCTATTCACCTGCTGTTAGAACAGAATAATGTTCAACACGCAATTACTTTATAAACATTATGTATTGCAGAGGTAACCTTCACCTGTATCTACCCCGCCAGTGTGAGGACAATTGACGACTGAATGAAGTTCTTAAGTCCACAGTCCATTCGGTGGAATCGCAGGCTCCTCTCCTTGGCTACCAAAGAAAATAAGAAGCCTCAGAACCAGAAGAAGAATTGCTGTTTTTTGTTGATGGAAACCAGGCTTATGGACCCGCAGGCAGGATCTTGAGAACACGTTGTTCAGAGACTCCTGTTGAAAACGTAACCTTACTGTTAATTGCCCGTTATTTCTGGCTAAATACAGGTGTTGCATCTGGTAAGTCTTCGGACTTGCCATCTTTGTCTCGCGTGAGGTGGCCCGTGAGGTCTGTTAATTACCTGGTAATTACAAGTGTTGTAACTGGTAAATCTTGGAACTTTTCAGCTTTGTCTCGATATAGAATATGGCCCCTGAGTTCTGTTAAAGGGATTTTTCAGGATTTTTGACATAGGGCTTAATTTCCTAATTTTCCAGAGTGCTGTTGATTTTAGCCCAGCACTAGCCTAGCACCACTAAACTCTTAAAATATAAGGACTGCTTGAATTAAAAAGTAAATATATCTCCAGAAATCAACAACACTCTGGATAACTAGGAGATGAGGCCCCATGTCAAAAATCCTGAAATGTCCCTGGTAATTAAAAGTGATGTAACTGGTAAGTAATGCAACTTAACAGCTTACAAACTTACCTGCTAATTACCTGGTAATTACAACTGTTGTAACTGGTAAGTCTTGGGACATACCAGCTTTGTCTCGCTTTAGAATACGGCCCGTGAGTTGTGTTAATTACCTGGTAATTACAAGTGTTGTAACTGGTAAGTCCCTATAGTTACCAGCTTTGTCTCACTTTAGAATACGGCCCGTGAGTTGTGTTAATTACCTGGTAATCACAAGTGTTGTAACTGGTAAGTCTTGGGACATACCAGCTTTGTCTCACTTTAGAATACGGCCCGTGAGTTGTGTTAATTACCTGGTAATTACAAGTGTTGTAACTGGTAAGTCCTTGGTAGTTACCAGCTTTGTCTCGCTTTAGAATACGGCCCGTGAGTTGTGTTAATTACCTGGTAATTACAAGTGTTGTAACTGGTAAGTCCTTGGTAGTTACCAGCTTTGTCTCGCTTTAGAATACGGCCCGTGAGTTGTGTTAATTACCTGGTAATTACAAGTGTTGTAACTGGTAAGTCCTTGGTAGTTACCAGCTTTGTCTCACTTTAGAATACGGCCCGTGAGTTGTGTTAATTACCTGGTAATTACAAGTGTTGTAACTGGTAAGTCCTTGGTAGTTACCAGCTTTGTCTCGCTTTAGAATACGGCCCGTGAGTTGTGTTAATTACCTGGTAATTACAAGTGTTGTAGCTGGTAAGTCCTTGGTAGTTACCAGCTTTGTCTCGCTTTAGAATACGGCCCGTGAGTTGTGTTAATTACCTGGTAATTACAAGTGTTGTAGCTGGTAAGTCCTTGGTAGTTACCAGCTTTGTCTCGCTTTAGAATACGGCCCGTGAGTTGTGTTAATTCCTTGGTAATTACAAGTGTTGTCACTGGTAAGTCCTTGGTAGTTACCAGCTTTGTCTTGCTTTAGAATACGGCCCGTGAGTTGTGTTAATTACCTGGTAATTACAAGTGTTGTAACTGGTAAGTCCTTGGTAGTTACCAGCTTTGTCTCGCTTTAGAATACGGCCCGTGAGTTGTGTTAATTCCTTGGTAATTACAAGTGTTGTCACTGGTAAGTCCTTGGTAGTTACCAGCTTTGTCTCGCTTTAGAATACGGCCCGTGAGTTGTGTTAATTACCTGGTAATTACAAGTGTTGTCACTGGTATGTCCTTGGTAGTTACCAGCTTTGTCTCGCTTTAGAATACGGCCCGTGAGTTGTGTTAATTACCTGGTAATTACAAGTGTTGTAGCTGGTAAGTCCTTGGTAGTTACCAGCTTTGTCTCACTTTAGAATACGGCCCGTGAGTTGTGTTAATTACCTGGTAATTACAAGTATTGTAACTGGTAAGTCCTTGGTAGTTACCAGCTTTGTCTCGCTTTAGAATACGGCCCGTGAGTTGTGTTAATTACCTGGTAATTACAAGTGTTGTAACTGGTAAGTCCTTGGTAGTTACCAGCTTTGTCTCGCTTTAGAATACGGCCCGTGAGTTGTGTTAATTCCTTGGTAATTACAAGTGTTGTCACTGGTAAGTCCTTGGTAGTTACCAGCTTTGTCTTGCTTTAGAATACGGCCCGTGAGTTGTGTTAATTACCTGGTAATTACAAGTGTTGTAACTGGTAAGTCCTTGGTAGTTACCAGCTTTGTCTCGCTTTAGAATACGGCCAGTGAGTTGTGTTAATTACCTGGTAATTACAAGTGTTGTAACTGGTAAGTCTGTGGGGTTGCTGTATTAATTACTGGTTAACTACAGTCATTTGTACATAAAAGTCCAGGGATGTAAATACAGATTATTTGCCTGTATGGGAAAACCTATTTAGGAGAATGTATACCAAAATGTAATAAATGTATAAATGTTTTTCTTGCTTTCTCTGTGTTTTCATCAAAATAAAGAGACTCATGTGTTATTAAATGTATTACTTTTTGTTTATTCACAAAGTCATCATAATCATAAGCAACCATCATATCAGTACCAGCTATCATAACCTACATAAGCCCATTCTTACTATATATCACTGATGGTCTAGGTCTTACCACTAAAAGTACCTAGTTACTACCACTTAAGTTACCTAAACACACCTCTGTAATTACCAGGAATGTACCACTGCAACTACATAGTAATTACCTCTGTAAGTACCAGGGATGTACCACCGTAATTACCTGTTAATTACCTCTGTAAGTACCAGGGATGTACCACCGTAATTACCTGTTAAGTACCTCTGTAAGTACCAGGGATGTACCACCGTAATTACCTGTTAATTACCTCTGTAAGTACCAGGGATGTACCACCGTAATTACCTGTTAATTACCTCTGTAAGTACCAGGGATGTACCACCGTAATTACCTGTTAATTACCTCTGTAAGTACCAGGGAGGTACCACCGTAATTACCTGTTAATTACCTCTGTAAGTACCAGGGATGTACCACCGTAATTACCTGTTAATTACCGGGCCGTATTCTAAAGCGTTACCAACACTTGGAAGTGAAACTGTTGCTGTCAAGCGGTTGCCACTTCCCATTAGCTGATGTATTTGTTTACTGTCACATCGACCTGGTGTATTTAGTGCTGTATGTTCAGTAAATTAAACTAGTGGCGACGCCGGCGTGTTTCCACCCAGCGAGGCCCGCCGCATATTATCCCATATTATCACTCGGAGCAACTCCGACAAAACTTCTGCATGACTTCTCCTGATCAATAAACAATGTTAGATTTAGCCACGCGCATTCATTTCAGGATGAGACGTTCCATTGAGTGTGTAACAAGATGAATGCCAACTTTATTAGGCGCTACAATCAGGTTTCCATTTAGCCAATTTACACACAATTATTTAGCTAAAAAAAAAAATCTATTTCCCATAGACTTATCTCAATAAATTGCTTTGTTGGTACAATATTGCAGCACGCATGCCTTGGAGATTGTTTCTATGCTGTGGTTAAAATGAGGAAATTGATTACCGATACAGGCGCTCATAATTGTATATATTGTGAGCGTCTCTTGCCATGCATCATCAGCATCACTCCCCGCTGTTTAAAATAGATTACGATGTGTTTGTGTCATTGGTGATGGATAGTCATGAACTGGATCCATACAGTCGTGTAGCCACCTCTCTCCTGATGAGCTGGGAGTGACAGAAAACAATAGATAAATCAGGCCAAATGACAGAAGCCGCAATTTGAACAAGGTGGACTTCGCCACAGAGCAAAGGCAGGATTTTTTCATTTCATTCTCCTGTATTGGTATCTTATTCTCACAGGATGATTGATGTTGCTATATCCACAAAGTTAACGGTAAGCCCATTGTTTAAAGCATTAAATGGGTTTTGAGGTATAGATCCGTGGACAAGGAGAAGAATGGCCATTGTTCTCACAGTTGGAGTCGCGGCGCTGCGCTCTAAATGTGCCAGAGCCGGATGACTTCTTTGCCAGAGAAATATGAGGACCTCTGCCTTCTATAAAGCAGTTTGGGAAGTCACCTAAACATCGGGTCATAAAGATTACATGCCTGCTGATGTGATGTACTCACTTCTATCTTGGTGGTGGTTGTAATTGGTGATAAAAAGTTTGTTTTCTTAGTTAATTGGTGTTTGGTCCATCTGTTCAATCTGAGTCAAAGGTGCAGATTTCTTCTCATTACTTTTTGTTGATAACAGAAATATAAATGACTGTCTTTGATCCCGCAGTAAATAATTGTGAGTTTAGTGGCAATTAAATCACAGCAGTTTATTTTTATCACGCACATGGCAGGTCCTCACAATTAACCCTATATCATTCAAAATTTTAATCTTCTCCAATCTTCACTTCACTTCACGCTGTTTCTCAGCCCATTGTTTTATTATTTTTTGTTCTTTTACATTTCTTTGTACTAATATAAGCCGCAACGTTTGTTTAGGTGGGAACAGATCCTGCGTTTCGAAAAGAGTTATTCATCACGGTTACTAAAAGGAATCTGCTCCAAAACACAACAAAACGCTGATGCCTTGTCTATTGTGAGTGTTTTCTTTATACAGAATTTCATTTTCAAATACTGTGTTCCCTTGGACCAACCACCACCTCATGCACTTCTGTTTTGAGAATTGGATTTCACACAGATATATCATTCTGCACTGAACCAATGTAAACACCCATTTGCATGTATATTTGATTAATATGCAGTGTTGATTGTGAGTGGAGGGGCCTCCAGGTGTTTTCTGCCGGAGTCTGTAGAAACAGCTGTGAGCGCTGAGCAGCATATGCCTCACGGTTAATTAATAGTTAACCAGCATTAATACAATACGGGATAAATTGAACCATATTGACAGAACAATGAGCTTTTTTCATCTAGCATTAAAAAAAAAGTATGTAAGTAAAGAATGCAAACTTTGCCGTGAGCTCAAACATTCAAAATTCCTTGGGTAAGACACCCACCTTGTCTATATATGTGCTAATGTGGTGAATGAGTGAGTGATTGGGCTGTTGGCTCTTATTGTCAGCCACAAATTCCTTCAGGCCAGGTATGCAATGATTGAACAAATAATTATCTGTTTTAAAGGATCTGCATCATGCTATGTTAGCCATCCCAAAGTAAATATAGGCATTTATATGATATATTGTACCTCCACTATGGAGTACTGTTTTTTGTAAGAAATATAAGTATTTTCTGGGGGTATTTTGCAAACCTGGAAAACAAGACACTTCGATTCAGTTAAGTCCGCCACCTCTCTCCGAGATTGTTTTACAATATGGGACTCGTGTTGGTTAGACAGTCAGAAAAACACTGTTTTGGCGAGTGGCCTTTTCTTTAGTAAGGTTGAATAAAGTCCTTTGCCCCTCGTACCCAAACGCGCTTTTCTCCATGACATTATTGTTAAGTTTTTTATCAAATGAAATGAAAAAATGCTACACATTTGTTAACCCTTTTTAAGCTCAGGCTGACAGGAGAGAAGCAACTTGCACAGGCAGATTGTTATGTTTGTATAGGAATGACAAGATCTGTGTTCATGCCATTTATAAGACTTGAAATTCAGCCGTCTTCCTGGAGAAGGCGAGGAGTGTTACAAATGAGTCCAACATACAAAATCAATGTGTCCAATATGAAACAAAACACATATTACATTGTGTTTTTGTAAGGGTTGTCCTCTCCTTTTGGGCCACACATTTTTTCCTTCATACGGTACTTAAAAGGCCTTCATAATTATGGGCCTTTATTGTTATAGTAGACAAAAACACCTGGGCTACGGTGTGTAAAAGCGTAATATAAGACCTTTAAAATTTCAGGTGGCTGTGCCCAAATATAGAGATGCCTTTCCTTCTCCCTCTGTTATCTTGAAGCGAATTCCTGGCTATCGCGTCTCACACATTCACTGTTTGTTCATTGTCAGTCCTCCGGGTCTCTTACGTCTCCGGGCCGCGCTTGTGACTGTGTTCTTAAGCAGATCGAAAAAAGGCTACACACAAAACAAACCCTTAAGACGGAAAGTTTTAAGAGAAATATTCCCCTTGTCAGCTTCGATCTCCCTCTATCCCTCATTCTCTTTCTGCAAAACGCTTCACTTGTCACCAGCCCCTACTCTCGAGCCCCTTTAATAAACGCCGCCGAACGGAAATGTCTGGCTTTGAGTGGCAGAGTGTGACTGGCCAAAACCGCTGGGATTGTGTGGTGTAATCCTGTACAGAGAGGCATAACCCGCCCGCCGCTTGTTGCAATATATCCGTCCATGAGAGGAGGAGAGGGACCGGGCTTAAGGGGCTGTGAAGAGCACCTATAAGACTTATTCAAGTGCGGGCTTTCCAGGGAACACAGTGGAGATCGTCGTGCTTATATTTTTCATGGAGAGGGAAAGGGTCTTGCATCTGACATTAAGCTTGAAATAGAGCGAAATGTAGGTTACTTCCGCAGAGGGGGGTCCCCAAGATGAAGACTGTCACTCACTGTATGTTTATGCTTTGACGCCTGCTTAAGAAGTCGTTAAAAAAAAACTTATATTGCAATATGGTTTCGCGAAAATATTTGATTGGGCAAAATGAACGGTGAAAGTACACGGAAACGCTGTTTACCCAGGTTGTTTTTGAGTTAGAAAGAGTAAACAACTTTCCTCCCTAAAAAACTTCGCTGACTTCTCCCTGTTCCTTTGTCTTTTTTGGCAGACAGCTGTCTTGAGCCGAGACGCCTCTCTCTCTTCCACCGGAGACCTCGCGCCTTTCTCTCAGACGCGCGGCTGGCTCCTGGTTGCCATGGAGAAGGGCCCGGAAAATGGGGCAGATAACAGTTCAATGGGAGAGCAGAGACTTTGGAAAGGTCTGGAGGGAGGCACCAACTATCCCGGGCCCGTCCTGTCAAACCATCAGGCTCTTTTGATGCGTGAAAATGGATGGGAAGGGAAGACGGCGGCGAGGGGGGAAGCGTTTTGGATTTAGACGTAGCAAGGGGAACAATGGCAGATGAGAGAAGAGGTAGAGGAAGCTAATTCGTCGACTGATGTCGAATGTTTGTACAGGGAGTCTTTGAGTGCTGAATTTATTTTCAAAAACATTTATTGAAAGTTCACAATTGCAATGTTGTTTAAAGCAGTACCTCTTCGTAGTCCCTCTTGGGGTAATACAAGTGTTGATGAGATGATTGCTCCGACCCGGAGGCGCAATACACACTAATGGAATCATGAAGAAGAAGCTAACAGGCTAACGGGCAGAGCTAACTGTGGGCTAGCGCCACTTAAGCAGTATTTACAGCCAAGTTTTAGTGACAAAAAAATATCTCCATTGTGTAATTGGGTTGGGTACAATATCCCTCTCTCCCTTTGTCTTTTCAGTATAGTATTTACTTACAATTAATGCTTAAAAAACACACACACAACATGCTACGACACCTGCAGTGGCGCTTATGGCCTCTAAGGGCATGAGTTACTTAATTCTGCTTTAATGCAACAGTGGAACGCTAGAGAATTTTCTACCCCCTGCACAGTCCACCGAGGACACCTCCCGTGCTGTCCATTGTTGGCATTCCTCACTAATAACTCCATATGCCCACCGTCATTTTGCTATTTGCCCCTGACAAACACTCGCCTTAAAAGCATTCTTGGCTCTCTTTTGACCCCACCTCAAGGACTATTAAAACCTTCTTCTGTGGAAGCATAGTTAGACTCGAATGACCAATACCACCGCAATGTGTTGAGAGTCTATGTCTCCCGGTCCCGTACTGACGGTAAATAAACTTCTGTGTTAGACATGCAGTGTCTCCTGCCTCTCTCTGCAGTTCTACCTTTGGGACTTCTTTGAAGAACAATGAATATCTCCAACAGTATGCAGCACACCTACTGTATGTCTGTATAACACTTAAGTATAGTGGAGCAGTACTAATGCAAGCTCTATGACATACTTGACTAACTGCACTTTTCCTCAATGGAATTATTACTACTTTAAGTTTATATTTTGCCAAAAGTAACTAAAAGTAGTGTAACTCAGCTACATTTTTGAAACAGTAATATGTAATACAAACATATACAATTAAGTTGTAACTACTAATATAGAATATGTTACAATTTTAAAGTAACTTGCCTAACACAGCTTAGCATTAAGGTCATTCAGAGTGCCAGTATTAAAAAAGCACAAGCAGTAGCACTGTAGTGTAACAATGGTAATCTTTGTATAAGAGGCCAGTATTAAATCACCCAGGGGAAAGATCTGATTTAAATTTAGCAGAGAGAGACCCGGGAGATGAGAGGAGAGGTAGGTGGAACCTAATTTGTTGGCCCGAGTCAAATGTGCGTGTTGGGGATCAACAGCACTTCAAGGCAGTGATCTATGTGACAAAATGTAGATTTATCTGAGCTGGGAACATTGTACGCACCAGGTGTAATTTTGAGCAAGAAGAAAAAAAACCCAGATGAAAAATTACGCTTGAGTCGATATCGCCGCCTTATTAAAAGGACTGTGTGATATAGTGAGGCCTTCGGCGCCACATCGTGTCTCCGAAGTAAGAATTATCTATCCATTATTTTCATATTAATAATCATAGCGCTGGGTAGCGAACATTAATTACAACAACGCAGTCACTCAAAGCTACCCGGTGAAAGCCATCCGTCAGGGCTGGAAATCAAAATGTCAATTATGGAAAGTGCATCTACTGGCGAACTTTTAGCCAGAAGCTTATTAAATTAAATTTGCGCAGCCTAAAATAACTGAGTTGAGATATGCGTAGGATGATTCGAAAAGTAAATGTCCCCGTATCTAACTCGCGGTGAGGAAACTGTGGGCCTTAATTAAGTAAAGTTCATGGTGTGTGCATCGGCAGAAGGTCATTGGGGAAAACAAACAAGACATTTTAAAAGTAGAGGAACTACCGCTGGAGAAACGCAGTGTGAACTTGCAGATTATCAGGATGATGACAAGGAAATAAGCAAGCAAGACAATAAGGAGTGTACAAACACACAGGCGCAGGTGAGTAAATATATGCCTAAGAGGATAGAGAGCTATACGCTATTATCATGTAAAGTATAGTACTGTCAGGAGCTTATAGCCTCCCAGTGCACCTGTCTCTCCAAACTCATCTTATATCCGAAAGCCTTTTAAGACAGATGAGCTTGGAGACTATAAATTCATATAAAGTTGAGGTAAACCACTCCTTGGCAATTCTATGGGTGCCTTGTAGGATCAAGATTAAATTAGCATTTTTATAAAGGGGCTTAAATGAGGAAAGATGTGACAACACAACTTTGGTGTTCATTGCAACCTCAAACCTGGACAGATATTTGATTTCGTATTAACATTTTTGATAATCTTATGAACACAATTTCAGCTTTATTATGGAGATTGAATTACAGACAAGGAAACGACATAGTATGAAAGAAAATCTGCTGAAAAAATGCACCAAATACTCCTTTCTGAAAAGAAGTATAGGAGCAAAAGTAATTGAGAGAGAATTGGAACAAACTATTGGTCAATGCTTTATTACCCTTGACACTTAATGGGCTCGAACATGGTTAGTACCTGGTCAGTGGTTGTTTGAGGTTGGAGGGCTGTTGTCCGGTCATTATTTGGAGTGGCTGCAGTTGCATCAGTCGATTACTTCTTCCCCAATGGCACGGGCATGTTTCAAGATGACAATGCCAGGATTCATCAGGCTCACATTGTAAAGGTAAAGGTGCTTTATTTCTATAATGGCGGTTCAGGGACATGAAACATCATTTCCACACATGAATTTGCCACCACTGAGTTGAGGTCTGAACCCCATTGAGAATCTTTGGAATGTGCTGGAGAAGGCTTTGTACCATGGTCACAGTCTCCCATCATCTCGCCTTAACCGAGCACATTTCCTCCAGTTTGGCATTACCCAAATCGCAAAGCTTCTTGAAAGAAGCATCAAAGTAGCAACATAAGATGTTAATGAGGTTGAAAACGCAACAAAAAAGCAATAAGAATGCAACCAGAAAAGCATACAAAAAGTGACAAAAAAGTGATTAAAAAAAACGTGACAAAAAGCGACAAGAATGTGACAAGTGGTAAAAAACAATGAAAAAAAATATGATGACAGAGCGAGAGAAAAAAAAACGGAGGCACAGAAGCTTTTGGATTTGGGTAATGCCGACCCTGAGAAAATGTGCTTGGTTAAGGCGGCAGTAAAGAGGGTCGACTTGTGACTGGAGGGTCGATGGTTCTAATCCCGCAGGTGCACACTGTCATTGTGTCCTTGGGCAAGACAGGTTCCTTGATGTAAAGCGCTTTGAGTACCTTCAGTACCTAGAAAGGCGCTATACAAATGTGACCATAATGTTACTCTGGATCTGTTGACATTGCAAAAGCTTGTTGAAACAATGCGACGTAATATTAAAAATATTAGAGCCTCTCACGTTTTGGATTTGAAAATAAGGGACGTTTTCCGGCACCCGCTGTGAGGCGTCCCATCACCGCAACCAAGCTAGAAGATGGGGTAAAATACAGTACTTTTCCGGCCAAAACTATGTAACCTCGCCATTTCTCGTGAGTCTAATGGCAGAATTCAGTTTGGAGAGGCAGAGGAATCTTTTATTCTTATTATCATGTTATAATAAGGGATTTACGGTGTAATACTACGGGAGGACGGCGGGAAAGAGGGGTAAAATACGGCAGTTTCCCTGACGGCTATGATTAGAGCTTGTGACCTTTCATTTTTTCGGGGACTTTTGTTTTTAGTCAGGCAGTGAACATATCACTCCCCTCATTTTCAGTTTAATTATCCATACTTTTAAACTTGGATAAAAGTGTTGAAGTTTTGGACAAATGCTCTGAGACAAGCATAGTGCAGCGGCCATTGTTTTTGTTAATGCTGCGTTTTCCTTTGAGCCTCCGATAGTGCTGGTAACATCCGCATCGAGTTCCCGTATTGATATTCCGCGCCTCTGCTGCTAATTGTGCAGGTACTTACTGTAGTGATGAAGAGCCCTGCGCAGAGCTGAATCACTGGTGCTTTATTTAAGTGGGTAAATACTTCAAATCTGGAGTTTGTGGGTCCTATCAATAGTGAAATACTCACAGACCAGGGCCAGGCTATACAAGAGCAAAGAGTGAAAGCGAACCGTGTTGCTGTAAAGTATAGAACAGTATACATGCTGTTATAATATAGTAGCACTATAAATACATATCTCTGAGTCTTCTGCATGGCCTTTCCCTCTTCTTTGTGGGAGATCTGCCTGCCTGGTGTGTGTTCAGGACATTTTCTTTCTGATTATAGCCATGAGCCCTTATTACTTCCACTTATTACTTGTGGAAGAAATAAGTACTTCTTGCTTTTACTGTAACGAACTCATGCTCAGAGCAATTTAGGTACAGTATGAACCCGCACCCGTCTTGCCCCCTTATTTCAGAGTGATTAGAGTTCAAATTTCAACTTTGTTTTCATAGCGTGATCGAGCTGAAGGAGGTGAACTTTCTTTGCGGAGTTTAGCAGAAGTGATATTGGATGAGGAAGAGGAGGATGAGGAGGCAGTTGGTGCTTGTACAGAGGGTATTATGCACACCCGGGTACACTGCATGCTAGAGGAGGCACACTGAGCCGCAGAGCTGGCTTTATTAGATCCAGGCATGAAGCGATGTCAGTTACAGCTGGCACAGAGACTTTATGTAATCAGCCCGAGACCAGCAGATGTACACACCACACGCACACAACCTGATACTGTCCCGTCAAAAGCTGTCAAATTAATAAGATCTGCGTTACGCAGATTAGGGAGGTGTCATAGCGTATACTGTTAGCACCCGGCAATGTTAGACTTTATTTTGCCTGTTTGTTTTTCAATTTATATGCAACTTTCACTGTCTCTTTGATGGGACAGTTCTGATTCAGGAATGGGCAGGTGTGCCAAGCTCAAGGATTCTCAAAGTCAAAAGCACCGCAGTGAAAATATGTTATTACAACTTCACAAATTTACAGTTCAAACTGAATTAAAAGCAGAGTAGAAAACTTTTTGGGCCCTGCTGAGAACTCTCAAAGCCTCAAATCTCAAAGATTGTTTTTTGTATAGTATCATACAACAGAACATTATCTGTCAGTCAAATAACTGTAGTTCATTTTATCCATTTCCTTCCGTTTTTAAAGCTGTGTATGTCGTGTGACCTATGCCATTAATCTATTCCATATTTTAAATTCTCTCACATTAAAGTTTGAAAGATGTATTAGCACAATGTCCATCAATTGCAGCAAAGCAGCGTAACAAATGAATGGTAACCTTCGAGTCAAGGGCATTTAAACATTCAAAATGATAAATGGACTTCGTGATGTATTTGTCGTGAGTTGTTCAGTGATGGCAGATTCATTATGCCAATTGATTTCCAAACAAGCAACACTTCATTGACTTGATGAGGCTGCCATTAAGTGGAGAGGATGAACATGTGTCTTCATATGGCAGACTGAAGCCGGCGTTGTTGTCTCTTTGTTTTATTGTATTGGGAGAAGTGTAAACAGCGCCTCTTGGTTTAGTCAAGCGTGAGGTATTTTGAGCAAGGTGACAAAAAGCGGCAAAACATCCTGCTCTGCAAATGTCAGTGTCGCCCGGCTAAGAATCTGAGTGATGCTGTTGGGCCACAAGGGAATCCCAACTTAAATGTTATCAGTGGATTTTCTGGAGACACTTGTGTTTTGTGTTGATCAGGGGCTTGAGCACATGATACAGAGAAAATAAACATGGTACTTCTTCACATAAATCAATTTGTAAATATATTTCAATACTCGCAATATGCTTGAATCATATTAAATGTTAATTGAACGTACGTTTGTGTTCCAAAAATACGGAGTAAATCACATGTAGACCTCAAACGATGTCCAAATATCAGACAGTATGTATCTGAAGAAAATATATGACTTTTCATGTTCAGCTGTTGTGTTGTAAGCCAGATGCTGATTGGTAAGTAGTATTCACACTGTGTTACTGACAACTTGGATTTAGATCACAAATGATTGTTATAAGGAAGCCTAATACCCCGTCCATCCATCCATCCATCCATCCATCCATCCATCCATCCATCCATTTTCTTCCGCTTTATCCGGGGCCGGGTCGCGGGGGCAGCAGTCTTAGCAGAGATGCCCAAACTTCCCGATCCACACACACCTCCTCCAGCTGTTCTGGGGGGACCCCGAGGCGACACCAGGCCAGCTCGGAGACATAGTCCCACCACCGTGTCCTGGGTCTTCCACGAGGCCTTGTCCCACTAGGACATGCCTGGAACACCTCCCGCGGGAGGCGACCAGGAGGCATCCGAAACAGATGCCCTAGCCACCTCAGCTGGCTCCTTTCGACGTGAAGGAGCAGCGACTCTACTCCGAGCTCCTCCCGTGTAACTGAGCTCCTCACCCTATTTCGAAGGGTGCGCCCAGCCACCCTGCGAAGGAAACTCATTTCGGCCGCTTGCATTCGCGATCTTGCCTAATAAGTACATAGAAATTATTGTTATAAGGAAGCCTAATAAGTACATAGAAATTGTTGTTATAAGGAAGCCTTATAAGTACATAGAACAAGATACTGAGAGAGACTGTCCTCCAACAGAAGGTCATTGAATTACGACCATATAAGACGTTTGCTAAAACAGCGCCCCCAAGCTCCCATTGAGGGTATGTACATTACATTTAACCCGATTCAGAAACAACTTTATTTTACGTAGTGTTTTTGACCACTTGCGATGACGATTCCAAAACTCAAACGCAAAGAAATAAATCACAAACTTTATATAATTAGCCCCACCTGCAAAAAGGAAAACAGTCCCAGATCTTCAGCCCTGCCACACCTGTGGAGGAACTGAACGTCCAGCTGTGCCAAAGGCTCTCCAAGCGCGCTCTGCGCTATTACGCATCACACCTCCCAACCGCAGCAGCGGCTACCATTCACCACTCTCATAATTTATTATATTATATATTATATGGGTGGGCTAGGCGAGCCTCAGATCCGCGCTGGGTTCCAATGCGTGGGTTTTTGAACTAGATAATTATTAAGAAATGCTACTGGATATGACGTAGCAGACCCTCAGCAAATCAGAGCGCAGGCTCACCTGCCCAAACGCCCTCGAGCTGATACACGTGTTTTCATTGGACAGAGCGAGTGTCCGTCAAATCTAGTTCAAAAACCCGCGAGCTAAACACAGCTGTGATGTTTTATGTGTTTTGTCTTTAAATGACGAAACTGCGGAGAAATGAACGACATCAGTTTCATCTCGGACATTTGACACCACGTTCTCAAGAGGAACTCTGAAAGAGATGCAGGACTTTGTGGAGAACAGCAGCGGAGCCGAGGCCCGACTTTGCCGGGGTGACGAGAGGTGTTTTCCCGCATCATATGCACTGGAACCCGGTGAGGATCCGAGGCTCGCTGCGGTCACCAAACAACCGGACGTACGGGAGACAACACTAGGATGTTTGAGGACTGAGATGGAAGTGGACAGGAGAGATATGGAGTTGGCAGTGGCGCATATGGAGGAGGAGAAGAAGGACTCATGAAGACATCAATGGTAAGTAATCCTTTGGTGTCGCTGTTGTTGTGAGTAAAATGGTGATAACCTAGCTCACTCATATAATATAATAAATTATGAGAGTGGTGAATGGTAGCCGCTGCTGCGGTTGGGAAGGTGTGATGCGTAATAGCGCAGAGCGCGCTTGGAGAGCACAGCTGGACGTTGAGTTCCTCCATAGGTGTGGCAGGGCTGAAGATCTGGGCCTGCTCTTTGCCTTCACTTATTGCAATTGGGGCTAATTTTGCAAGTTTGTGATTTATTTCTTTGCGTTTGAGTTTTGGAATCGTCAACGCAAGTGGTCAAAAACACTACTTAAAATAGAGTTGTTTCTGAATTGAGTTAAATGTAATGTACATACCCTCAATGGGAGCTTGGGGGCGCTGTTTTAGCAAACGTCTTATATGGTCGTAATTCAGGGATAAGACAAACAACCTGTGTCGTATGGATTTAGAGGACTTGTATGGAGAGTACTTAAAAGGGGTGGGACTAAATAAGTGTTTACTTCCCCCCACTCCTTTTCAGACAGCTTTATCTAAAATGTGCAAAAGGTAAAACAAAATTGTTTGTCCTAGAGCTCACAACTGCTTCAATCATGGCAGGTTGTATTTTGAGTTTATATAAGTTTGTGTTTTTATGTTTTGTTTATGGTCCGAATAAATATTAATTAATTAATTAGTTCATTCATTCATGTAGCCGATGTCCAAAAGTGAATTTATTCAAGATTACGTTAGACTAGATTTTCTCCAAATGGTGGGTGGTGCCTATAAATCTGGAGGCCACGCCCACTGCAGAGCAGCCATTTTCTACAAAAACAAAAATTATTAAAATATATACAAATATATAAAGTCTGTAAGACATATAACATACAGTCTACGGTATTTACAAGAAGCATTTCAGATCAAAGTCAATATTGAGTCCATGAGGACCTCTTAACCTGCACCTGAACCGAGCACATTTTCTCCATTTTGGTATTACCCAAATCTGAAATCTTCTTAAATAACAATGAAAACAAGGATGGAAATGCAACAAAAGAGTGACAAAAACCGTGACAAAAGCACAACAAAAACGACAAAAACGTGCTGGAAAAGCAACAAAAATGTGACAAAAACTAGACACAAGTGCTTAAAACATGCCGGCAAAGACTCAAAAATGCGCCAAAAAAGTGACCAAAAAATATCGAAAACATGACAAAAAAAGCAATAAAAAACATACCGGCAAAGCAACAAAAATGCGACAAAAAGTTAACAAAAATTTGCAAAAAATGCGACAAAACAATGACAAAAATGCAACAAAAAAGCAAAAAAAGAAAAGTAAAAGCCACAAAAAACAACAAAAACATGGCAAAAAAGCATCAAAAACACGTCAAAAATGCTTCAAAAATGTCATAAAAACGCAGTGACAGTGTGACAAAAAAAGGTTTGTAGGTCTTACCTTTCAAATGAGGCGTTACACTGTTGCTCTCCAGTCGAGAAGTTCTTAGATTTGGGTATAGCCTGGAGAAAACGCGCTTGGTTCAGGCGAGGGGTAAGAGGTTAAAACACATGCGGTACAACAAAGCCTTTTTTGCTCCTTGTATGAGTGAGTCGCCCCTGGGATCCACAGGACAACAAAAAAAAGATAAGATGTCATTCACCCTATGTTGCATTCAATGACAGTCGGACTTGACCCGTTCCGGTACAGTGCGTTCCATGTTGCTGTGCACACGCCGGCTCCCGCGGGTCCTCTGGGTCGGGTTGTTGCGGCTTGTTTTTCATTTGCGAGCACCATTGACCACCTACACGTCGACTATATTTACAGCAATGTCAGTCTCGAGTCTGCACCGTGTACTTTGATTATGGGCTGCTCCGCGGGCACCCACAATGTCTTCAGCAGCGGCGCAGAAATTCAAACTAATTCAAATATGCTGCTTCAAATGAGGATTATGGGACTGTAGGAGCATAGAGTTTCTTCTTTTATTGTATCGCAGAAAATGGTTTGCAAGTGGATGTACAAACCTTTTTACTGCGATGGAAAATAAAACCTGTTATATATGTTGTATGTATGTTGATGTTACTATAGACACAACTAAACAAAACAAAAATGGAAACAAGGAAATACAAAACAACCGGAAACATGTATTTATTATACGTGAACTCATCATTTCTCAGACCTGAGTCGTAACTTTGCTCGGAGCGTGACATCACTATCTCTGGTATCATGTAGGGGAGACGGGGCTATTTGTCACTTTTTTTTTTAGAGTTCGCTGCTCATCAACAAAAAATCCAAACAAAGAGAGTCAGACTTGCATTAAATGAAAGCTCGGACCCTTGACTTGGGAAGTAGACCTCGCCTTTTTTTTCTATCATATTGCAATAAAAAGTTATTAACCGTCACACACAACAAAGTCGACTGTGACAATGTGCCCCATGTGCGGGGCAAATTGTCACAATGCCTGGGGTTGGTTGTCACTATTGTTTTTAATGTTAACTTGGAATTTCCTAAACCTTTATAACTTTCTCGCTTTTTGAGATAAAGGGACAAAATATGCCTTAAAACAGTCACAATGCCAGATGAGTTCACGACACTCATTTGAAAATGTACAAATTCACTAAAACGAACCAAACATACGGCCTCTATAAAAGCTAATGTTAAAATAAAGTAATCAGAAAAACATAAAAAAATGTCCTACCATTTATACCCCATGTGACAAATAACCCCTCAGATTTTGTGACAAATAACCCCGAGTGTCCACTTTACCAACAGTGTAAGCTAACTAGCTAGCGGCTTTAGCATACTAGCTTTAAAACGGCTGAAATCGAAGCTATCTTTTATTTAAGGCACAAACTAAAGGAAAGCTCTCATTAAATAAATAACCCAAACATTAAAGTTTGGGAAAAGGCATAAAAACAATTCAAATGTGCCCTGTCCTCATGCCTTCAGTTCAAATGAGAACATTATTATTGGAAGAGAAGAACACCAATCCACATATTATATATCAGTACCAGTGAACAGCGCCCTCTAGAGTGGCTATAAAAAGCAATGTGACAAATTACCCCGCGTGACAAATAGCCTCCATACGTGCTTCGATTAGGTGACCTAGTAACGCAAAAAACCCGAATGTTCCGCAGTGTGGCTTTAACCATTCTGGGTCGAGCATATATTTTACTTAAAAAAATAAAGAAGTTAAAATGCTGTCCAAAACTCTTCTAAAGTAAAAAGTTTATTCGGCGCGACCACAAAAACTAGAACTCCAAGCAAAGAAGGTGATGTGTACAGCAACTTCAAATAATGTGCTTAAACAAATATATTGAGATGCACACTAAATCTTATTGGGTATAGCAGCCTGGCATAAAGTGGACTTCATGGCCTCCCACTGATAACAACTCATTTCTGTGCCCTATTCTGGAGGTGTTGTTTTCTCCTGTGGCCATATACAACAAGAATAGTCTTTTGTTGCCTGGAGATGAGCTAAACATTTGAATAAATCTGTGTAAGCAGTGCTATTAAAACCACCCTTGCGACTTATAAACAGAGATGCTCCTATACGCGGTGACTCAACAGGCCCGGGCTTTATATGCAGCCATGTTTACAGGGAAAGTGATGTGAGACAGATTGAAGCATGTGTTTCTTGGCAGCGTGTCAGCTTTAACTAGGGTTATTGGCTGACAAGGCCCTTGAAATTCTTACCGCCATTACTCCTTATTAATTAAGCAAACTTACAAACCTGCTGCTCGTGCCAATCTGCGGCTCTCAGACAACGAACAGATAAGCAGAGTAGTGTCTAATTGGTGAAGTGCAAATACGGACCCACAGGCAGTTTTATGCAGATGATAGACCCGGCCCTTTTACTGGAGGAGGACACACTCGCTCGCTAAACTCATTAGCATTTTGTAGCATCGGGAGGCTATGGCGCTATGTCAGAGTCAAAAGCCACAGATTCTTCCTGTGTACAAAATGAATGCAATACACAACTATGACTTTTAAAGAGCATGTTTGTTCCCAATGAGCTATTTGCACATGTTTGAGTAATCTCTGTATCTTCCTTCCTCATACAATGCTCCTCCAGTTTCTCCCAAGCTAGGCCTGCAGTCATAAAGCGCTCTGCTCCTGCTTCTTAGCACAGCTTATCCCTCATTTCAAGAGCAGCAAGATACAAAAATATCCACCAGAGCCTCGCTGAAACAGCATCCAGCGACACCATCTGATACTGACCGGAGCTACAACTGCAAACCGGTAGAGTGGGTCGTCTCATGATCGGAAGGTCGGTGGTTCGGATCCCAGCTCCTGATGACTGCACACTGTTGTTGTGTCCTTGGGCAAGACACTTCACCCACCCTGCCTCCAGAGTCTGTGGATATTGGTGCATGAATGACAGTGTGAATGGGGGACTGGTTCCTTGCTGTAAAGCGCTATATTTACCATCTTAAAGGGACGGTGACAATTTGTGGTGCATTTCACAGTGGAAAGCAAGTTAAAGGGACTATACAGAGTTTAAAAATGCTAAACCTAAGTATATATTAATGTGTAGAATGAGCGCAGACCTGTTCACCACAACTGCCTCTAAAATCCTGCACTGTCACTCAAAAGGTTGTTCATTCGGGTCCGAAGTGCCGTCACGAGCTTAATATAGAACCTGCAGTTACGCAAAAGACCTGAGGTGGCAGTAGTGAGTATAAAATGACCAACTTGCATCTAGTCTCTTTAAGGAAAACGTTAGGAACCCCTAGTATAGCTAATATTGTTCAGAATGGCAGATTTGTCATGTAATAGTTGTGGCAATTCCTGAAGCTATATAAGCGGTCATTTTACAGTCATTTCTTTAGGTATTTCTTTGAGGATTTCTATTCGAGTTACTGTGTCTGATGGAAACAGAGGTCTCCCCTCTCTCGAGCCCTAAACTGCACCTGTTTCTTCTGTGAAATGCTAAAAGATCAGCGAGATGATTACAAATGGACTTCGGTGGTTTTAAGCTCCCTAAAAGGGATTTGATGTTCGCTGCGGTGTGTCCGCTCTCAGAGCCCATGTTAAAGGGGTGCATTACTTGGACATGTTTGCGAGAGGGTCCGCTCTATGGGTCAGTGGCCACTCAAATACGAAGGCTTCATCGTGCATTCAGGACTAGCCGAGTTGTCTGTAGATCTTTTTTTTTTTCCTGATAACTAGACCAACTTCATTTTCTTCTATTTAGCACTCGGGTTAGAATCATTGCAGAAAAACACCAACAGAATTAAAAAGGATTACTCAAAAAGTGAATGAAGGGAAATATTACTCCAAGAATGTTTTTGACAATTAAGGGAACAACTTTAAAACATGATTAATGGCTAAAAAAAAAGGAATATTTGAATATGCCTGTCTTAAAATTGAACTGCAGTTCCTGACTACTTAAGCTTACACCACCAACAGTATGGATTGATAAATTAGCAAACATGTATTTAACTTCTTAACCCCCACCTACACAAGCACATTTTCTCCAGTTATTATCCAGGTATCCAGGTGGTATTACACACACCATTATATAGGCATATTGTGTTAGATTGACTTGCTGTCGCTCACCTGATTGTGGTAAAACTCAGAAAATTCAGAACTAAAGAATGGACAATGGTGTGGCTCCACCCGGTCTTTGATGTTAACAAAAACTGTGCACCTTTTGAGTTTGGATTGATTTACGTATAGGACAAAACCCTTCCTCTCTTTGATGTGGTCAGAAAACAGTGTAATCGACACTAGATATTAGGTTGGATGTATAACCTTACTACAGACTAAAAAGATTTATTGTATTCCCCTTTGTAGTATGTATTGTAGTATTGATGTGAGTGTTATGATATTGGTGGGATAGAGACAAATCTAATCATCAGATATGCAGTTTTGGGGCAGTGAATCCAAGTGCAGCTCTGTTTGAACTTACCAAGGCAGCCGCAGTATTGCGATGAAAACAAAACAAACAAATAAGTCTCTTTTCAATCTGAAGTGTCTCTTAAATGAGCCTCTGAGCACATTGAGAACCGGGTACAGACAAAACTGTGTCTTTTTTTTATCTAAACCATGTCGAAGGCTGTTAGGATCTGCTGAATGTACAAATGCTTTCAGATCTGCTTGTAAAGGTTTTAAAGACGCACAACACAAGTCCGGGGACATGTTCACCTGCTGTGAACTAACCGGTGCTCTGCAGACCATTTGTACATGCAGCGCTTTGAATACGTTTGAGGTATTTACTGCTCACATTAACCCCTTAACCCCCCACCGCCTCTTCTCCAAATAAGCGTCAATGGAGCGACAAAAACAAGATGTAAATTAGGGTGAAAACACAACAACAAAAAGCATTAAAACAGCAACAAATCAGGCAACAAAAAGTGATGAAAAAGCAACAAAACAGTTACAAAAAAGTGAGGAGAAAAATCTTAGATCAGTTTACACTGGCCTGTAGGCCCCAGGAGAGAAATGTTTAGATTTGGGTACAGCCGAACAGGACAAATCTGATCTTAACTTTTCTGTGATGTTTTCATAATGTTTTTGTTGCACTTTTTTCTCACTTTTTTGTTGTGTGATTGTAGCTTTTCTGGCAGGCGTCGCTCTTTTGTGGCTTTTTTTTAATCACTTGTATCGTTGCTTTTCTATCGTGTTTTCGTTGCTTTTTTATTTTGCTATTGTTGCTTTTCTGGCATGTTTTTGTCATTCTTTCGTCACTTTTGAGTTGCTTTTTTGTTATGTTTTTGTTGTGTTTTCATCCTTGTTATTTTTACGCTTTTTTCCAAGAGGCTTTTAGATTTGGGTAATGCCAAACTGGAGAAAATGTCCTCTGTTCAGGTGGGAGTTAAGAGGTTAATTATGATGGAGGCTGGAGCGTGAGATTGAGAGGGAAAACAGAATCTTTTGGGAAACACATTTTTTCACTCTTTTTAGCCATTTTCTGACAAAATATAAACTTATTTATCAAATACAAATAAAGTTAAGTCTAAATCGGGTGCATATGGATGTTTATTCACAGGAATAGCTAGCGCTAGCATCATGTTAGCATTCTCCACTATTTATGTATTTATGGGCTGTATTTATATTTATATTTAGTAGAAAACTATATTCATAATTCAGCATTTGTTAAAGGGACTATACAGAGTTTAAAAATGAGTATTTTCCTCTCCCTACATGTTCCAGCAATGTCCTAATGTGTAGAATGAGCCCAGACCTGTTCACCACAACTGCCTTTAAAATCCTGCACTGTCACTCAAAAAGGTGTTAATTCGGGTCCAAAGCGCCGTCATGCACGAGCTTAATATAGAACCTGCAGTTACGTGTAAGACCTGAGGTGGTAGTAGTGAGTATAAAATGGCCAACTTGCATCTAGTCCCTTTAAAGTAGTTTTTGAACAATTAGAGAAAGTTTAGATTTTTCTCCAAATTGTTTTTCCCCTGAACTTGTCATAGAAGGGGGCGTGGCTTTGCCGAGGGGGAAAATAGAATCTTTTGGGAAACACAGTTTTTCACTCTTTTTAGCCATTTTATGGTGGAATATGAACTTATTTATTACATACAAATAAAGCCAAATGTAACTCGGGCCCACATGGATATTTTCTCACAGCAGATTGTTCTGTAGAAGTGAAAAAACGGCAGTTGTAGCTAACGCTAGCTAACCTTTAGCATTAGCACGATGCTAACATGTAGCATCATGTTAGCATTCTCCGTTTTTTAATGTATTTATGGGCTGTTGAACCACTTTGCTCCTCTCCATGTCTTTGTATCTTTATTTAGTAGAAAACTATATCAATACTTCAGCATTTGTTAAAGTAGTTTTTGAATAATAATAATTGAGAAAGTTTAGATTTTTTTTCAAAATTTCCCCCTTTAACTGCTTTCAAACATGACCATATATGGGCGATGCTGACTGTATCTATTGGTGAAGCGACTTCAGTGACACGGTCGGCCGGTCGCTTTTTCGCACTGTTGTGATAAAGAAGAAGCTAAACTGTTTGTAAATGTGAATAAATCAATATTACAGTTATCAGCAATATCAACATTAGATTTACCCATGTTTATTTTACATGCCCTACCTTCAAGACACTGAGAATGTATGTTTTATCTTGTTCTATTTTCCTCAAATCATCTACCGAGTAAGCAGCCACTTACACCTTTGCATGCGGCACAGGCATAAAGAGATCACCTGTTTGTAACCCTGTTTTGGCTGGGTTAAGTATATGCGTCTGTATCCTCTTTCTCTAGGCAAACTCGATAAACAGCGTTAGTTTGGAGTTTCCTGTCAAAGTCAATTATCCGTAAACTGAAGGGTGCGCATAAAGGTTCCTGAGGCGACGTATCTGTGTGAGTAAACTACCCATTGTCTATCTACTTTTCCCTGACTTGACACTTTGAAGGGAGACGAATTGATGGAGGATGTGGACCGCTCGAGGCTCGCACGCACACAGACAGTTGACGGACTCGCTCTCACCCCTGGGGGACCCCGCCGCTGCCTGTACAAGTCATTGCTTTTTAATCTTCTGTGTTGTGTCCACTGCTACATAAAAGTGGAGTTACATTATTTACAAGAGCGTTTCCAGAATAATGACAGTGTGCAGATGTGGAGCTGTATCAATCGCTATAGTTACAGCAGTTTAAATCATCCGTGAAATTAATGGAGAATCATTTCTATCTTAAATTGTTTTTGCAATCTGGACTTGAATTTGAGTTGCATTTTGTGAAGGCTACATTAAAAAAAGAGGGCATAGTGAGTGGAGTTTGTTCCCTCATTAAGGGAGCTGTATTTGGCGAAATTCACACAGTCTTCTTTTGCTTTGGTCAGGCTTTCTTGTTTTTTTTATGCATTCATAGAGTAAACACACAAACTCCACATTTTTAAAGCCCGTAATCCATAGTGTGTTCATCACGGCATCATGGATTGTAAGATTGTAAATGGTATCGAACCATGACCCTCCGATCATCAGACGACCTGCTCTACCATCTGCACCTGAAAGTTTTGTTTTCACTCTTGTCAGGCCGATTCGAAATGCTGACCAGCCCAGTCTCTCACTTTTTAGTTTGTTAGTTTAAATTTATGCAGCGATTGGAGGAGTCTGAGAACTCCATCATACAGACTCTGACTAACCCTCGGCTGAGTTGTTGTTGTTTTACCTCTGAGTTGAGGACAGGCATGGAGAGACTGTTTGGGTAATCTCTATATGAGCCAAATGTCTTCTTGTTGAATTGGCACACATCGCCGGAAAGTATTTTTTAACAGCAAGTTTAATCATTCTACACAAATATACCAGCAAGACAAAGTGAGACAAAGCTAGTATTATGGTTCAAAGCCTAAATAAGGCTGTGGGGAATGGTTTAAGCCTCTGAACCACAGATTTGTGGCCCTCCGTGCTGTATACTCTTCAAAATGGGATGTCCCTGGCATAGACATTATGTAAACAATGTAAAATAATGATACCGAGGCACTCAAAAGACATTTTAACCTCTTACCTCCTCCTTCACAGAGCACATTTTCTCCAGCTCGGCTTTACCTGAATCTAGAAACTTCTAAACTGAACGTTACAGCCTATGCCAGTGTAACGCCGCATTTAAAAGCTACAAAACTGACTCTGTGCATAACTTCAAATCATAACAACACCGTCCGAAGAAGTGACTTCCTGTTTCGATCCGGCACGCCAAAATAAAAGCACCATCTTATTCATTAGTTCAGCAGTTCATTAGTTCAACTTTCTTCCTGCCTAACTATTAACAGACAAAACACTTAATTATATTCTTGTAATGTTGCAAGTGCCTGTTGAACTAATCAATGAGATGAGCTGCGTGCTTTTATTTTGGCGTGCTGTATCAAAACAGGAAGTCACTTCTTGGGTGGCGTTGTTGTAATTTGAAGTTGAGCACAGAGTCAATTGATCTAAACAGATTTGCGTTTTCGTCACATTTGAAATTGTTTTTTTGTCACGTTTCTGTCACTTTTTTCACTTTTGTCAATACTTTTTTTTGTCACATTTTTGCTACCTTTTCATTGCTTTTTTTTAATGCAAAACTGGAGAAAATATGGTCAGTTCAGGGCTGGGGGGGGGAGGGGGTTAAGAAGTTTAAACCTTGATTATGCCTGATACTGTATGTCTATTTTACACTGGATTCGTGAAAGGCAACACTTGCATCGAGACCCGTTTTTCTTGGCACTGTGAGTCGTTTTCACTCATCCCGCCGAGAACACGATTAATCCGTTATCCAGGTGACGAGCATCACTCCGCAAAATTGTTGGAAACTAATAACTGGCTTGTGCGGGATGTAGCCACAGATATTATTTGGTTTTCTCTCCCCACCGCTGGGTTTCCTCTTGTTTGCCCAGCTTAATGAAACCTTGATTTCCCAGACTCCTTTGCTCATGCCCTGAAAGTATGTGCCTTTGCCCGTTCCTTTGCCAGAAACTGCCGTTTGGTTGTGTTTGTCAAGCGCTGAGAGCCAACTGAACCAACAAGCCACTGATTAAAGGAAAACTCTTCTTGGACCTATTTCTGTCTTGTGCTTTATCTAATGCTATAGACTGTGTGGGCCTTTGCTCTGTTACATCACAATACAGTTTCCCCCCAAGGATAACTGTCATAAATCCACCTCTATATTCACACCATGCCACCATTGAATACGGCTAAATAATGTATAAATAAAATAATGAAATGTGCTACTTTTGTGAGCTGGTTTAGCGACTGGTGCTGAGTTGTGCTTCAGCAAAGATTTAGCAGCAAAAATCCCTTCCTCGTCTTTGGTTACGCAACTGTACAGTGGATTTCCTTCCCAATTATAAGTCTAAAATATTGTGTGATCAAAGAAAAATGTCCAAAAATTAGATGGTGGAAAAGCACTAAAATACTAGACTCAGACTTTGAGTGCATTACGGAAAGTGATGAAGACGAACTTTAAAATACAGAACTAAATGCTATGAACCCACACAATTGTAGACATAAAGTGCATTCCATGGAGAGGAGATGTGTAGTGTACTTTTGTTTCGTCTGATTGGTGCTTCAGCTGTTCTCAAACTGTGACATACCACAGCACAGGCTGCTCCAGGCCTGCGTTCGGTGGATTTTTTTTTACTGCAGAGATTCCATAATGGTCCTGAAGAAAGCAGCTTTCTAAAAGTAAACAGCTAGCTTATCAGCTAAACCCATTTGAGACCTACACTTTTCTTCTTCTAAGACACTGGAGAGGCACCACGAGGTGCAGCACAGTGGAGGCATCACAAGAGGAGCTACAGGAAACAAAAAAAAAAGGACAAGCGTGGGAGGTATTCAGGCAAGACTCACAGCTAAGCCACACATGCCTTCTATTTTTCTGGCTAATGGGTGTTCACTGGAGAATAATACAGATTAAGTGCTAAGCTCTTCCCAGTAGATGGTGAAAGACTGTGGTGGAGTGGAGGGAGCTGCACAGGAGGAAGAGGAAAGAGAAGGTGGAGCTCACCAGTGCGGAACACCACGCTCTGACACAGGGACAAACCCAGGAGGAGGTGCACTGTTTCAGAGGATTTCCCCGCCCTCAAAAAACATGCTGGTCAGGTTGACCCACAGTGGCAGTGCGGCTCAGGACTAACACCTGAACACTATTTCAAAAAATCTACAAAAGAAAGCTCCAGTCGAGAAGCTTTTAGATTTGGGTAAAGCCGAAATGGAGAAAATGTGCTTGATTAAAGCGGGGGGTAAGAGGTTAATCATTTTGAGACCAGATTGGCACTCGATTATATCTGATTGTCTGTTATGGTCCTTTTATTTTATCATTATTATTTAGGCATTACTGAAGTCAAACATTGTCCATTGGGATGATTAGCATTGACTTGTGCCACTAACAAGGCAACATGACAATTTATTATGAAAGAAAAAAAACATCTTTTGTTTCATTCACTCCAGACTCGACCTTGACGTTTTTCTACTTCCCTAACTCATGCTGTAGGTGAGAAACTAGCAAGAGCCATCTCAAAATTGTGCACAAGTTCTCAGAGCTTGACTCATTACTGACTCATAACAACATGTCTATGAGAGTGAATCACTTCTATTTCAAAAAGTGACATTATCTAAACTTTACTGTTCTGTTACTGTCTTGTGGGCACCGGAGATAGATAGGACTCAGAGATTGGCTTCTAAATAGCTTCAGGCTCGGGGGGAATACTGACTGTCAAGAGAGACACTGTGACGCACTTCTGTTTGCAAAAATCCTACAATGCTTCCCATGATGTCAAGCAGCCAAAAGTTTGTCAAATAGAAATGACTGGTCTGAAAGTATCACACATACCATCTGTTTGTGGCTAAAACGTTTTATCTCCAAATTTCCAGACATAAAAGCTGGACTTAGACCAAAAAATATCCCTTGAGGCTTGAATTTTGTGGATAGAGGGTTTCTTTAGAAATAACCATTATTTACTATAATTACTATATAATAAAAATAATGTCTTTTATTCAATAAGTCAAGTGATGTCCCCCTAGTGTTAGGTTAAACCTTTGTCTTGGTCTTGCAGTGGGTTGTTCATATTGTGGAAAGAATGTACTCTATACAAAGGCATGGAGAGGAGCAAAGTAATTCAATAGCCCATAAATACATTAATAACGGAGAAAGTTAACATGCTACATGCTCTATGCTAACACTAGCTAGCTCTAGCTACGACTGCGTTTTTTTTCCGCTTCTCCTGAACAATCTGCTGTGAAAAAAATATCCATATGAATCCGATTTAGACCTGACTTTACCTATGTGAGTAAGTAATAAGTTCATATTCCACCAGAAAACGGCTAAAAAGAGTGGAAAATTGTGTTTCCCAAAAGATTCTATTTTCCCCCTTGCCGAAGCCACGCCCCCTTCTATGCTGTCTGTAGCTATTGAGAATGTACTAGAGTCCTGGCCTTGTGACAATTTGCTGAAGGTCTCTCCTGTCTCTTCCCACCCGTTCATCCAGTGCCTTCCAGTCTAATAAAGCCATGCACCCAAAAAAAAAACCTTTGAGAAAAGAAAAGAATTAAATGACTCTTAATTGAATAATACATGCATTTGCGATTTTAATGTTTTCTCCTGTCACCAGGACCTCTAAGCTCTGTATAAAACATACGAGACAGCTGTCCAAAAGCAGTGTCCTCTTTATTATTTAATAAAAAAGTAAGAGACAGAGAATAGACACTGAGTGATGAAGAGGAGGAAATGGAGAAGGTGAGGGGACCGATCGTCCTGGGCTGAAGGATTCTGTCTCTGCCCATATGAATATCTGCAATAATGAGAGAGAGAAAGTGCATATTTATAATGCCTTGAGAGGTTATTGGCTGAGAGACAAAAGCAGTGGGCTGTGGGTGACAGCAACAGGCAGGTAACATGAGGAAGTAATGAGGCAGATTTTTTTCACCGCAGTTTCTTTTTCCTCCTGAAACATTGGATTTATGCATCACTACATAAAGCTTCTGACAGCTTTTATTATAGAAACCACTTTAGTTATTGAGACCTAACCAGTCAGTAAAGTCGCTGACATGTGTTCTTATAAAACACCTGCACGTGTGGGACCGCCTGGAGCTGCAGTGGACCGTGTTTGATTGTCCGAAACCTTATCACAACCTTTTTGCACACAGCCCCACACACACGTACAGTACATACCCAAACATGTCATGAGCGGTTAGTGCCGCACACTTCTCCTTGCTCCACTGCATCCGGCCCATCCACAGTGGCAAGAGTGATGGAAAATCAAGAGGCAAATCTATATTTCCTTTTTTATCACAATATTACTTTAGTCACACAGGCACTATCTCTGGAAGAGGATCTGCTACCTCCTGGGTGCTAACCTTATAAAAAGTCCACAGCCTCCCACTATCTGTAAGTGACAGTAGACAATGCTACAAATAGCTTCATCTCAGCGTATTGTGCTGTTCAGGCTGCCTTGTGTGCACTGGCCCCTAAAAGATCCCCAAGGCTTACACAACTTTTCTCGACTTCAGCACTAATTTTACTGACCCCCAACGCAAGCAACAACAAAGTGGTGTGAAATCTGCCTCTGTCACAACACAAACCGCCTCATAAAACACACTTGGGTTGGATTAATTTGCTGGCTGCTGGTTTTAAGCATAATCTGTCACACTTATGTTTTACCACAAACTGCACTCTTGCTGTTCTGGAGCATTTCAATGCCTTTGCATTTGAACAGCTGAGGCTTCAATACATGTTTTCTTTTTAATGTAACACTGTTACAAATTCAGGCCTGTATAAAAGCTGTTACATCAACACTCTGGTACTAACCAATTCTAGTTCAAGATTGAAAATGAGTTCCCGAATGCTGGACTGTGGTTGACCACTGTTCCTAACACGTTGGACTTATTGTGTACTTCTCCCCATTTACAGAGAATCCAAGATGGTTGTCCAATCTCCTACAGCACATTTTCCAAAAAAGGACAAAAAAGTAGGAAACTCCGCCTCCGTGAGGCGGGTTGAGCAGCAACAAGCCTCCACAGCGCTCCAGGGCCTGCAAATCAAAGCAGACTTTAAAAATAAATATAACATGAAACCAGCATGGTTAAAATGCAATACTATCTGCATTGTCACAGAAATTAACTATTTGTAGAGACAATATAAGACTTTGGAGCAAGGCTTTTAAGTGAGACGTGTAACACGTGTAGCATTTCATATTATTGAATCTTCTCGAGTTGCCCTGAGCCACTGGGGGGTGGTATCGCAGCAATGTCAGCCACGAGGACCAAAGAGAAGCACTTTCCTCGCCGTTTGGTCTGAAGGCATTGAGGGATGTGTCAAATACACAGGAATTAATTTTCCTTTTAAGTTAAATTGAGAAAGACCTGTTAATGTTATGGGTAAGGTCGGGCTGCTATCAAGAGTTTATTTGGTCCTGTGACCCTTCAAACTGTATTTAGTAAGATGAACAACTTTTAAAGCTCTTCCCATAAGGACCTTATTGAAAAGATGACAATGTTGTGCTCACACCGGTATAGGCTCGATGACTAATCAGTCCTTGCTTTATTGTGAGTGGTACTCCTCGGTGTCACTCATGCTGTGACTGGAGCTCTCATAATGATCACAGACCTTAGTGTGATACTTCGGGCACAATGGGCGACATCCGCAGTAATCAGCACCTGCCGCCTGCGCCTCGGAGGTGCATAGGGGCAGATGTCATGTGGCCACGCAGTGTGTCATGGAGTGGGTATGTTCACCGCAGGAGGCTGTGAGTCTAGACACGAGAAAGCGCCCTGCTGGAGACAGGGAAACGGTGGCTCCCATGCAGAGCCGGAGCATTGTGTGAATGGCTAATGACGAACATAGTCATAGCGTTCCCATATGGGATTAGGAAGTCATGGGCGTGAGCTAGCACCCATCCAGCTGCACCGGGGTGAGAATAGCTCCTGTTGGCAAAGCACGACCACACCTCCCACTACTGCTCTGTTCACTCCTGCGTTCTGTACCTTCTCATTCTTCCTTAATTAAACAGCTCCTGAGTACAGACGGTTCCGGCAATGAGATGTACAATATGTCAAAAACATTTTTCACAATTTCTTTTCTCATATTGCTCAATCTGGATTTTCTATTCAAGTTTATTTTTCATAACAAAAGCTTATTCACTAACTCAGACATACCTTCAGACATACCGTTGTAAAACAGGTGCTTTTCTCTAGTATCATTTAACAAATATCTTCCATTGTCTCATCCAAACAGGTGCAGTTTCTGAAAAGAAAAGGCTAAACCTGATGATTATAAAGTCCCATGACGATTGACTCTGTGCATAATTTCAAATCATAACAACGCCACCCAAGAAGTGACTTCCCTTTTCGATCCAGCACGCCAAAATAAAAACACCGTCTTATTCATTAGTTCAGCAGTTCCTTTGTTCAACTTTCTTTCTGCCTAACTATTAACAGACAAAACACTTAAAATGTGTGTATTTAATTATATTCTTGTAATGTTGCAAGTACCTGCTGAACTAATCAATGAGACAAACTGTGTGCTTTTATTTTGGCGTGCTGGATTGAAAAAGGAAGTCACGTCTTGGGCGGTGTTGTAATGATTTTAAGTAATGCACAGAGTCAATTGTTCAGTTTGATCAAAGTAGAGAATGCATTTTGGCAGTATTCATGACCTTCTGTTTCTTCCTCTTGGAGTCTGATGCTTAAATTGTTCAACATTTTTGAATCATACTTCAACAGAAAGTATCTAGAAGAGTGTTGTAAAGTTACTGACCCGTCTGTATGAAGTGAATAGTCTAAACATTGCACAGCTTATGTATTATATTGAAAATAATAGGTTGATGCACTTCGATTTACAGCTGCATCCCCGCAGCTTCCTCTTCATATGCCGAGCTTCCATTAACCCCCTCATTATCATGTTCCGCTCACCTCCGGGGTTGTCAGATGCAAATTGATCCAGTCTATTCTCCACTTTTTAATCAACATCAGCCGCTAGAAAAACAAATGCACCCACAAGGTAACGCTGTTTGTCTTCAGTACACAGGAATCAATCTGTCGTGCAGCACTTCAGTGTCTGTGTGGGATATGGTTAAGAAAAGTGCTCATACCATACTATAAGAAATTACTTTGTATCACACCCCCAATGTCCTTGGGCACTTAAAGGTGTGTGCATTGTGCAAAATGATTTCCCCCCCCCCCCTCTGCACTTGTTAAAAGTTCCATACGAAGGTGCACAGATTTTTCACTCTCTTTTCATTATGAGGAGGGAAAGACTGCAGCTGCCTGTTCGGTGCTTTGTCTTAAAGAACGATTATGGTAAAAGTATTTCACTAAATTTAGTGTAAATGGAAAATGGGTGGACCAAGTAGAAAACGACAACATTATTTATACAAAGTACTCAGTTTGGTATGAACTGTGGCAGGGAGGCAAGTTTTGTTGCAATAAATCGCTCTTCTTTTTATCATCGCCCATTTGCTGTATACAGATGTCCACTGATGGAAGGAATTGAGATTGAGACACATAGCCCTCTGTATTAAATGTTGTCTATTAAGTTCTTAAAATCAATCTGTGCATTATTTTATTTTAAATGCTGGGGGGGAATGAAAAAAAAAAAAAAATCACTCTCCTCTCATTATATTCAATGTAAATCTGAAAGCGGTGTCATGGGACAATACAAGATAAGGCTTATGTTTGGCGCTTTATGCAAATAGCAAACTTTGGAAATGAAAACTTTCTTCAACACAACTTTGATTACCCTGAGCTTGTTCAGTGGTCGGCCGTCTTGGTGAAGAGAGATGGCTGGGAGCTTTTCTATGGGTTATTTTGCTGGTGTTTACATAGTCTCTCTGCTCTTCCCAGTTCTGTACTTTTTGCACTAAGCGCTGTTAGAGGGGCATTGCTTGGGCCAATGTTTTGACCATAAAAATACTTTAGATTAAAAAAAGAAAGAAAAAAAAAAATCTAATATATGTATGTTGTTGGTATCTCTATGTGTGGCCATAATCACCACACACAAAAAAGGTAGGATGCAACTCCCAAGGAAAAAAGGTTTACCTGTATTTCAATTACGCTACTTACCCCTTTAACCCTGCACAAAACGAGCAGTGCTGTTGATACACTAAGGCTATTTCACCAGAGACTATGAACCTTCACAATGCCCACTTTGACATAAGGGCCAGTCCTTCAGTAATAACTCCATCAACATACAAAGATGTAAAGTAATCATTCTTGTGCTAACCGTTATCTACTCGCACATAACGCATCTGTCGAGAGGCTAAATGGAGGAGTTCAGCCTCAGGTCAAAACTGAAACAATTCAAGTTAAAGAGACAGCGGCGTCGTCAACACCTGTGATCCTGAGACACATTAAGCGACAGGCGTTATCGTAAGTTATGGACGATGTCGCATTCTCAAAGCTCGCATGGTAAACCCTTCGCAATGAGGTGGTGTGATGTGATCTGGAAAACGCACAATGTAAAGTTAAGTTTTTACCCTTTTTAGTCTTTTGGATGGAAATGCTTTTAGTTTTAGTGACATTTTAGTCATTACTAAATGCGATAGTTTTAGTAAGCATAAATTCAATAGGTTTTTAGTCAAGTTTAAGTTAGTTTCATTATAAAAAATAAAATAATACAGTATGAATGCTTTCTGCATTCATACTGTATGGGGGAAAAAACGGTCCTAAGAAAAGATAAAGACCCCGTTTGATTACGGTCATTGCACGCTCAGATCGTGGAGCTATAGGCGCAGATCCTGCCTCTCGCTTCACGCACAAGCTCTGCCTGCGAACGGTCTGACGAACCGTCTCATGATGTTTTAGTCACCAAAGATCATACTGGCTCATCATCATTACGTTATCGTCACTTAAAAAGCTGCGTCAACATAATGATATCGTTGTAGTCTTTGTTGACGAAAACAACAGTATGCTTGTTTATAGGGACACTTAAATGAAATGGGTATGTTGCTTTGCCAATTGTTGCATCTGCCTCAAACACTCAATAATTATGTGAAAAATATCATTCATGTTGTTTAAGTGGCGTTGCTGCTCTAAAATTGAGCTGCTGCCAAGTATGTAGGCCACTGGATACACAAGATTTATAAGAGTCGAATATACTAAGGCCTGTGTCAGGCATGGTTTGTGATGTGAGGCCAAATAGCTCACACATACTGTGCAATTTAAGCCTCTTAAAATAATCCCATTTAAAACGAACAATGGTAAAAAAAAAATCCCAAATTTTTTTGGTAAAATTTTTTTTTTACCAATTTTTTTTTTACCAAAACGAACAATAGTGCCGTATGGCATGTGTAAAAATGCCAAGGTTTAAATTGTTTAGTACCAATTTTTTTTGGGAAACTTCACACACCTGAAGATTAGATTCTGTAAATGTATATGTTTTAGCAATTGTACGTTAAATCAATACATCGCGTAGAGTTTCACCCAATAAATAATAATAATAATAATAATTGAAATATACCTCATAAATGTATAAACAAGCAAGTGGTTTTGCTGTGAGCGGCTCACCTGTCCTATGGCTGTATCTTCACCGGGAGTGTGTAGTCTCCAGCTCGTCTCCATGGCGATGTGGACTAAAGTCAGCAGAATTTAAGATTTAAACAGGTTAGTTCCTCATCCAATTCCATTCTTTGATTATCCACTGCTGAAATAGCATTTTCTGTGTCGAGCTGGTCATTAGGAGCGTGTTATGTTCTGATGGCAACAGTATAGTCCAAAATGTTACCACACTGTGCCTTTAAGGTGTTGAAGACGTTGGGCAAGCTTCTGTCCCTGATGTTACTTGTAGAGTAAAGTAGTATAAAATGATTTTTTTGTGTATGCAAATTTCCATTTCATTTGGATGTAAACTAAATCCTTCCGTTGGAGCAAACAAAAATATTTACGAATAATAGTTCTTTACTTGTTTACACCAATAGCTGTCCATTTTAGTTGCAAACCGTCACGTCAAAGTTTTCCATAAACAAAATAGACTATTGTAAGCCTTCTATTCAGCACCCTGAAGAAAACAAATTTATTCCACAATGCACGGCAATATCTTTTGACTGCTCCAACTTTTTTCCAGTAAATCGACGGCATTACGGCTCTCACTTATGCATATCACTTCCCCTGTCACACATAAAGACGTCCTGTTTTTTTATTCACGACTGGCGTGCCCGCTCCCAACATGTGTTTTCTCTAACGCCGACAACAAAACGAGGGCTTTGAAGATAACCAAAAGCAATCAACATTTGGCGGCGCTTGTCAAGTGGTGAATGATTTATGTGCGATGCGGGCTCGTGTTCGCCTCTCCTGCTGCCAGTCAGTCTCCTGGTGAAGCTGAGGTGTTGTCGGAGAGGCCTGGCAGAGGAAAAAAAAAAAAGGACAAAAAAAAGAAAAAAAGAAAAAGCACTAGTGTCACCTTGTCACTCTTGGGCGTGGTGCCAAAGTGCTGCGGGGCGCTGGAGTGGGCACCGTGCCGAGGCAAGGGGCAGGGGTAGGGTGGGGGGTGTGAGTGTCTGTGGTGATGGATCATTGTCCCGAGCAGATACACCCCTCTTTCCTCTGAGCGTGTCCCCCCGTCCAGCCCCTGCCTCTGCCCATCACTTAGACTGTAATTATCAAGCTGCTGCGGGCGGGACAGCTGCTGTAGCATCAGTGTGGGGGCGCAGGGGTGGACCAGGAGGCCTTTTAATAACATTTAAGGGGTTGTGGTAAGATTGATCTTTTTCAGAGATAGGGAAGAAAGAGAATATATTTCCCAAGCCCTATAGAAGTTTGAAGAAAATGCAACGGTGTTGAATTTCAAGCTCAAAATTTTGCCAAAACATTTTCATTCTCTGCCAAAATAGAAAAGAAAAGATAAATACTGCTGTATTGCTGTTAAAGTCAGGCAAGGGTTTTCTTCTTTTTGTTCTGCATTCAAACATCCCTACTAGTACACGACATATTGCAGTTCTGATACCATGCTACATCCTGGTTTGTTTAAAGCGGGAGAACAGGGAGGCGGGGCTTAGGGACAGTGTGGAGTCAAACCTGGAAAATAGGCCAAGGGAAACATTGAATAAGCTGTTTTATTTATATAAAGGTTTTTGGACAGGTTTCGCACAGTAAAGTGAAGATATTACTGCGCGGATGTCAAAGTACCCCTGCTATTATTACGCCTTACAATATAGTTCCCTTTTTATCCGCTTAGAAAATCGACATTGTTTAATTTTGTGTAACTATAGCTTACATGAGATCGTGTGACATTTCATGTAACCATATTTAAATAGGGAAAACGTGGAAGAGCTTCTATCTTCACCTCTTCACCTCGTTTGGAGCTATAGAGTCTGACTGAGGGCACGCGTGAAAACCAGACAGGTACAAATCAACTCGTCTAAGCTAAGGTAAGAACATATCTCAGTATGTAAAAACGGTGGCCTATTCCTTTAATGCTGCACTCAGAGTCATAAACATGACAGTGGAGGGTTTAGGAGAATCTAATGATATGAAGGAAGTATGTTGCTTTTGTCGCTCATATTTGCGAGGAAAGAGCTCAGGATTTCGTATTGGATGAACTCTGATAAGTTGTAGCATTGCCTATCTCACTAGCTATCTTTCTTATTGTGTGCGTGACTGCGTGTGCGTGACTGCGTGTGCGTGACTGCGTGTTCGTGACTGCGTGTGCGTGACTGCGTGTGCGTCTGCGACTGGGAGAGATACATGGAGAGGGGCGACAGGGGATATAATGAATCCTTTGAAAGTTACAATTAATTTGACTCATGTTGCAGGCAAACACATGTCCTAAACAAGTGAATACCCACAGGTCTATCCCCAGTCTCCTGACGATAAAACACAAGCAAACTGCACAGAGGCAGGTGAACTTACAGGAGCATTTCACTATGATGGAGATGAAGGTGCAGATGTTATTACAGCAATATTATTTTATCTAATCTTCTGTGTTCTTCCAGATGGAGGGAGCGGTTTAGGTGAATTTAGAGAATAAAATAGCTGTAAATGAATGTATCTCATCAGCTAAAGGCTTTGTTTTTGAAGTATTATGCCAGGTGTAAATTATATAGTCAAAGAGATTTCTTTTTCACACAGTGATTCATAATTTTTGGTCATATCGCCCTGCTGTACTTTTTACCATAATCATTTTATTCTCTCATCTTTGAGTAAGCTTTGGATCTTCACCAATGGCTATTCTTATCGGGAAATGCTTTGCTCACCTCTCGATCACTTAATCTCGAGCTTAATCCTTTCATCGCAAAGTAAAAACACTCGCCACTGTTTCAATAGGCCAAATGCCCATCTTGGGTTGCCCGTTGCATTATGGGTAGTGGAATTCTTTTGGCTACCAAACAATATTGATAGTTAACGTAAAGCAACGGAAAAAGGTTTGATTTGGACTTTTAACCGCTGGAAAGTTGATGATTTGAATTGTTTTTGTCATCGCCATGGAGCTTCTTACAATATTAGCTTAAAGTCAGACAGAAACACAAAGAACTTAACATAATAATATGTAGCGATCAGTCCTTGTTCACATAGTTGGAAAAACTATGTGAAAAAAAACATTTCTGACCCTTGAAGGTGACTTTCTTCTTTTTTTTTTTTTTTTTTTGTCAATAAGGAGGTGGACAGTAAATTAAATATGTTTTTAAATGTAGACCAGAGAGATCCACATACACACATAGGCTATACCACCTAAATTTACTTCATTTGTATTTTTTTCTTTTTTTTATCCACTATATTTAACATCAACGCCGTTTAGAAACTTTTCCAAATCCGAAAAATTCCAAAGACGAATTTAAATGATTTAAAAAGTGACGGTGTCTGTGTCGGGCTGATCACAGGTCCTTTCGTTCCCCTGTCCGCTACGGTCCGCTCCTGCCTACGGAGCCGCCGCCCTGACTTTTCCCTCGCTTTCAAGATATTGACAACATAAATATTTGCAAGAAATGTCATTTGAGACTTATAGTCTTTAAACCTTACAGTTCACAGTTATGGCTCAATATACTTCAGTGTTCTCGCTCCGCTACCTGATCGCTCACACATTTCATTGGCGGAGTGGTTTGTTTGGTAGCCGAAATTAGGAGCCTGATTGACCCACGCATGCGCAGTCGAGATGGGCATTCGGCTTATACAGCTTCAAGACATTTCCCCCCTTTTTAACTTTTTATTGAAACAGCTGCAGCAAGAGAAGGAAGGTGGGATTTATGGTGAGATCGAAATGGCCTTTTCTACCCAACAAAGTGTAAAATAGTAATAAAGACGTGTTTGAGATTACCAAGTACATGCAAAAAGCAAAATACCCCTGATTTAAGAAGGAAGTTAATATGTACAAAGCATTTCACAATAAAAGACACAGTTCCAGTGTTATTTGAGTGCTTTGTCAGATGTGTTTTGACCTTTGGCTGTGAGCAGCTGCAGGAGGTGGACACACAGTGGTCTCTTATCTTCCTCACAGTCGGTCCATCTCTGTGGCCCAGGTCTGTCTTTATCCACTGAGTTGACTCGCTCCTCTGCTCCCCGCAGCAGCTGATCAGCCCACTGTGGCACCTCTCATCACAGTCTCCGAGTTCAACAGGGACCTCACCCCAAATCAAGGGCTGAGCCGAAATAGACGCTCCCATGGCGGCAACTCTGTCACAACCGCTGTCCAGAGGAAAGAGATCGGAGGGAGGCGAGAGGAGGTGACCCTGGGAGACTTGGGCTCTGGATCAGGCCCACGTGCTGGTGGCAGTGACGGCCGCTGGCAATGTGGCGTGATTCTGATGCAATGTGAAGTCCTGTCCGTGCAGCTGCTCTGGGTGCTGGTTAGAATTAGTGGCTACTGAAGGAACAAATGTCGATTCTTTCGTGAAGGCATCTACATTGCCAGAAAATGGTAATAAATAATGACCTAAAACAATTTAACCTAAAACAATTGAAGTTGCTATAGTGGAGCCTTAGTTTTGTACTATTTTACAATGTTCTTCCCTCATCAAAAACATACCTGGAGGCATTCACGGATGTTTCTTTGAATCTCCACCGATTCCAAGTACCATGTTGCCTGCTTCGATTTTCATTTTCATTCGATTTCCATTTTACTCCCGCAGGCTCCCAATTCCTCCTGATCCTCACCTCTCCTCCGACGAGCAGCAAAGGTAAAGAGAGATCTGCTGGAGATATGTTACCGCAAAACAACGCACCACTGGAGCTGAGGTTCCAACAGACAAACAACCATGAGCTGGGAAAGGTATCAGAGTCCGTTTTGAGGAGCTGAAATCAGACCAGGCGAAACTGCCAGTGAGCCATTTCAGATCGACTTCAGATTAGACAGTGATCAAGAGGTGTTTGAATTGAGCACTAAATGCCAGAATAAACTCATCTAAGTTTCACTGATCACCTGTAGAGTATAGTAAAAGCAAAAAATACTGTTCTGATTTGGTCTAATTTTGAAAATAACTCTTCAATTTCATTAAAAAGGATTACCATTAGGATATCAAATGGTTAGAGGAGGCTACAACAACAAGAAACTACATGGACTCGTGTATTTATGTGGATTACAAGGAGCCAGAACAGAACTAACAAATACAGTATGCAAAAATAACATACAGTTGAAGGTTATGTTCACAGCTCTTCAAAAACATGCCCCTAACACACACTCACACACACACACACAGACACACACAAAGGAAGGCTGTAATCATCACGACTGTCTTTTAACTTACTTACTTTTAATTAAATCAATGAAACATAAAAAAAAAGTCCTTCCGCACCATTCATTTCTAATAAACTTTCAGTAAATTACATCGGGGAGACTAAACTCTTCGTTCTCTCATTCTTCTGCAAGGTCAGTGAACTCGGCTGCAATGCTAATTATGACCTGCGGGGGGCTGTGCTCTCTCGGTGGACCAGAACCTGCCTTAACCTTTCCAGCTCACAATATGAGCCATACAGTAGCTCTGAAGCAGGTGCGCAGGTTACGCATGTGTGCCGACTAATGTGTGTGTTTAAGATGTCTCCGATCGCTGCTGACCCCTAGTGGCTCGTCAAGGGGCTAATTGTAGTTAACGCTCCTAAAGACATTGCCTTTGGCTGTCTTGTCTCAGTGGATGGCTTTGGTTAATTCCTGGGCGAAAGAATGAGAGGGAGCAAATTTGAAGACTAATTAGTTTCCCTAAGGCAGTGCATCGTAAAAGTGCCGCATTGGGAACTAAATAACTGTATGTTTGAAAATCATAAGGTTGTACAACTTCTCGCCTTCTGCGTGAGTCGGACATAGCACTGCCCTCCGGCTCAAGCAAAATCAAGTTGCCCTGATGCTAACGTGGAGAAAGAGGACAGTCCTCACCAAAACAAGTGTGCCATGCGAGATTAAAATTTCAATAAATCGCACCGCAGTTGTAAAAGGTCTAGCTGCTGTTAGCCAAATATGTAGCGTTAACGTTAGCTTAATAACTGACTTTCAGGGTTGTCTTTTAGTTGCTTCTTTCTTCTATAGCAGGGGCGTCGAAATCATTTTGGGTGGTGGGCCGAAATTCAGGCCTCACGGCAGGTCGTGGGCCACATATAATGTAAACAGGAACATACTATTGACAAAAAATTTACAATACATTCATAATAATGAGCTGCTTTCACTTCTATTGCACTTTTCAAGCCTAAACCATAGGTTTCTGCTACGTCATTCATTCACTCCACACTTGATCGTGGTAAGCTACTATTGCAACCACAGCCGCCCTGGGGCAGACTGACCATTTACCACTGGGCTATAATGTTTTGTTTATATACTGATTTCTTATTATGTCACTGCCCTCTATTGGTCACGTGTGGAATTCTTTACTTTTTTTAATTTAAGCTGCCCCCTAGTGGCTCGAGTAAGCAGCACTGTGGGTATTTCTAAAAATTCAGAGACGTACTTTTTTTTTTTACATACTCAGGAATTTGTGCGTGTCGCAGGCCGAAATGAATCATCTTGTTGGCCGCATCTGGCCCGTGGGCTTTGTGTTTGACACATGTGGTCTATAGTGTTTGGTTTGGCACTTCAAAATAATAACAAAAAGTGGTATCTGTCCACAGTTATTTGGACGATTTTTGTGCATGTTTTTGTATCAGGTTGTTTAGCTGAATCCTTTGTAGGACTATAGTTAAATCAATAAATAAATAATACGTAGAAAAAATAAAAGTGCAAAAATGTGTGAAATGATAGATTTATTTATATTACAATCTGTGCATCTCAGCTCTGATGTATTGGAGGAGACTATAAAATCACAGAGTGTTTGCCGACAGTCTGTTGATTTGACTATGAAAGCCAATCTTCTGAGCAGAGCCCGGCAGCAGCATAAAGATCTACTGATAACGGCCGAGATAACTTTGTTTTTGTTCTCACACATGCAGAATTTACTTTGCAAAGATTTCACCTGGCTCTGATATAATACATACATTCCAAGGCTTTATTTCACCATCCTTAATTTATGAGCTCTCAGATTATAATTTGCCTTTGAAAGCTACGCCTTGTTTAGAAGTCAGAAGTCAGTCCTTCCAAAAGGAACAGATCCGTTTGCCTAAAGACCCTAAGGTTGGCTCTTCTGCCACTGCCTCGTGAACTGTGTCTGATGGCTAGAAACTCCACCCACTTTGTTGGGATATTGATAATAATCTCAAATGTCACTCTTTATCACTATTTTACTCTTTGTTGGTTAGAAAGTGCTATATCGATCTAAAACAGCTGCAATAAACTATCTAGTAGCTTCATTTCTGGGCACTTCACACAATCTCCAAATAGGCCCGTCAGACTCCCCTTCAGTCCATAGCTGTTTCAATAAAGAGTAAAGAAAACACGGGGAAAAAAGTCTGCATGGCTCTGGAGAGATCGAGAGGTGAGGATTGCATTACCTGGATACATAGGACCTCAGGAGGAACTTTCAGGGAACAGCAGGAGTATTTACAATCACTGATCGCAGTGATCGCACTCTTTAAACACAGGCTCAACGATGTTTTAATGACTCATGTAATGTTATAATGAATTGTTTTAATTCCCTGTTCGAATGGTAATTATTAGTTTGTTTTCTTTTGCACTAACGCTGTACATTTGTTCTCAATGTTTTGGCCCACAATAAAATGGAAATTAATACATTTTGGGAGCTGTTGCTGCGGTGCTAAGAAGAGGCACTGAGGAAGACTACAGAAAGATGCGGTCGTGGCAGATCGTTATCGCAATATTTTTTTTTTATATCGTTGTGGACAAAATATAATTTATGTTACGCTCAGCTCCATCAGAGCTACTGTAGAACACGGGGACATGTGCTTCAAAAGTAAAATGAAATGAATGATGTAAACTGCTGGAGTAGATCATTTTTGTTGTATCATTAAGTATGGCGTTTAAAAATTTTTAAAAAAAAAAAATCACTGAATAAATCTTCCCAATAGGCGTGAGGCTGGGTAAGTATTTTTCCTATTGTCAATTATATAGTCAAATATGTCGTTATCGTGATATTTCTTTTTTATATCATGATATATATCGTTTTAGGCCATATCGCCCTGCCCTAGTAGCTATAGTTCATCACAGCTGCAGTGTTTATTATGGGAAAACAACTTAATTTGATTAAAACATTTTTTTTTTAAACTGGAGTGTCCTTGGGCAAGGCACTTTGCCTATATTTGAATGTGGTGTATGGGTGTGTTTGAGCGATTGATGGTGGTCAGAAAGGCTGATAGTGCAGATCATCACAGTCACTTTTATCAGTCTGTCCCAGGGCAGCCGTGGCTTCACTAATGCATGAAATCATAAAGACCATCTGTTGTTTATTATGGAAGAATTGCCCCTTCATGAGAAGCTTAAAATAGAGGTAGGTAAGGGCTAAAGGGAGTGAAGGCAGGGATAACCTCCTCTGTTAAGCCATCAGTCTTTCTGACCCCTGTAATTAGCACACAAAGCAGAGGGATAGAAGGAGCTCTCTTCAATTGGTCCCAGCGAGACCAGGGCTTCAGCTACAAATAAGATATTGCCGCATAGACAGTATTTTAGTGAAAGCAGAGAATAGATTTGTCTCCTGGCAGACACAGCAAATATTTCATCCGGGGTATGCCTGCGGCTTATAGTCTTGTTGGTATTAACGCGGCTAAAAGTTGTCGGGAGCTTACAGTCCATATGGGAATACTCTCCCCCCATCAATTACTTCAAACACATGCGAGCGCTCTGTGGGATCTGCACACACTGACAGGACATGCACCAAACAGGTCGTGAGATGATGCGGGTGTTGTTCTAATAGGCTAAATCTGCACTAATTCCCTTGTATGATGAGAGCAGACGCATCCTCCCTGTCCCACCTCGGCCGTTCCACCCCCCACAGGCAGCCACGGGGGAGCCAGGGCCATGCGGATGGTGTAATTGAATAACCAACTCAGGATCACTAATCGGCTGACTCTGGCTCATTGGATCGACAGAAGTGCTTAGACAGCACGGAAGCCAGGCCATACCAGAGTGAGAAATGTGAAAGACAGAAATTTCAAGTTTGTGAACATGCAGCCAGTCAAGTGTATCGTGACACAGCATGAAAATGGCTGCGTGTTGTATCTGCCCAGGGGCTGAATCTGTAGTTTTCCCCAGCAGAGTGCCGCGAAAGTATCTGCTGTTGGTTTTTGTTTTGTTGAAAGACGTAGTGTAAAAGTTACTGAGTTTGTGGTAACTCTAGTTTTATATGTGTTACAAGTGTTCAGTGCCAGTGCATTGTTTTTTAGCAATGCTCATCGGGGTCAAGATCTGAAACGCTGTTGCAAAAGTAAGTACTGTAAGGATTGTAAGGAAATCTTAACAAGCTTCTGACTCATGCTTTGCTTACATGCTACAGAATGTGAAGACCACGTCAGTGAGATTAGCTGATAGACAAGGGTCAACGCCATAATCATTATGCACATAACGTGAAGTACAGATAAAATACAAACACATAGCCACAAACAACTGACTCACAGATAGGCAGTCACCCTCTCTGTACAGAGGGGTGCAAGGATAAAAGGGGACTATAAATGGAGGTCTGGACTTCACTTCACTCTTTTTCTGAAGTCACCAGCTGGTTATACTGCTTTGTAACTAGGAACAACGGCAATAAAATCCTTTTTGAGACCACTTCTTTCTCCAGTTTAAGCTTTGGCTATTTCCAAATATCTGTTCTCGCGTGATGCAAAAGAACCGGGTCTTAACAGTACAGTACTGTATGTTTCACGAAGAGTTCACGAAGCCCTTTTCATAGATACTCACAAAGAGAGCAGACATGGCGACGCAGTGACATTGAAGCAATAATAATACATAAATAATAGCTTGCTAATAGTTTTCCAAAAGGGGGACTGGTGATGGTGTCTGGTGGCAACAACAAGAAAGGACTGGTCCCCTGGATTTAAAAACAAGTGGAACCATGAGGAGACAGTGGCTTAAAGGAACAGGCCACCATTTTTCCATACTGAGATATGTTCTTACCTGAGCTTAGATGATGCATACCTGTCTGGTCTTTGTGCGTGCCCTCAGTCACGCAAAACGACCAAGATGTTGTTAGCATTTGGCCTCCAATGTATTCCTATGGCTCCAAACGGGGATGAAGTTGGAAGGTACCACACTCTTCCATGGGCATGTACAAAGACCAGATAGGTGCGCATCAACTCGTCTAAGCTCAGGTAAGAACATATCCCAGTATTAAAAAACGGTGGCCTGTTCCTTTAAGATTGAGAGGTACAGCAAGAAGGGCAAGGGCTCATGTTGTGTTGTTTAAAATTGGTCGGGGCACCCAATGTTGTGTATACGTCATATCATATGTAAATACACTTGGCAACATTGGAAATAAAATGGACATAATCTAAATAGGCGGGATTGGAGGCAAATGGATGTGGTGTACAACCATAGTAAGGATAACAAGAAAGAAAGCTTTTTTCAGTCAATAAATAAGGTGCAATAGTAAAAAGTAAAAGATGATATTATTATTATTATTATTATTATTATTATTATTATTATTATTTTTATTATTATTATTATTATTATTATTATTTCAGTTTCATGGATTTTTTCTTTTCTTCTTTTACTATTTTCTCATGGCTTAATTAACAAACGGCTGTATTATAGCTCGGGAAAAAAAGGCTAATCCCGCCAGGGTCCGATTTGCTGCTATTCCTGAGTTCTTCTTATCATAATGACTTTAATGACTTGTAGAAATATTTAACAGCTTAAAGAGCCGGTGAATAAGCCTGGGCTTTTCCCTCAAGTGGAGATTTTCTGGTCCAATAGGCAGTGTCGCTACCTTTTTCTTCCTCCCAAAATATCACCCTCACAAGCAACGTTTTTGCCTGCGGTTATACTTACGTGGATGGTTGTCCAAGGCAACACATGTCTCTTTTCTGAAAATTCACATGTCCAGCTCAGAATAATAATAATGATAATTGAGCATTGTTGATGTCTTTCGGATGAGCCATTAGTGATTGGCTTCTTTTTTGTCACATCAACCCCATAAATTGACCTGAGCAGAGTCCGCGGTTGCTTTATTCACTAAAAGAATGATTCAAATCTCCCAAGACGAGCCTTTATAAGTGTCTGGAGACTGTGCCACTGAAAGGACCGGCTCTTTTGTCTTTGTTGCCGGGGGAAAAGGACAGGAAGTGTGCGGGGACGGCGGCGGCGGCGGTGGTGGCGAGGAACTGGTTTACTTATTCATCAAGTTTTCAAGTTGTGCCGGATGCGAGCTTTCTGCGGGATGATATATGGCGTGCGAAGGCCCAGGTGGACGGGCGAGGTGAGCGGGTAAATAATGGAACAGTCTGACAAACACCGGAGCGTCCATGATCCATCGTCGGCGGAGACAAAGCCACAGGTGCGAGTTAGCAGCGGTGATGGACGCGCAAACTTTTCCCTTTTCCCTCCACATGCTTTGAAGATAGCCCTGCCTCTCCTCCTCTGTGAAGTCGCAACGCTTTAAACAGAATAAATGAACACATAAAAGCAGGGTACAGTATATCGAAAAGAAAGTGTTCTATGGAATTTTCGGGGCTGCTTGCTTTACCACAAATACAGAATACAGATGAATTATTGAAAAAGTTACTCCAGTGATTGTAACAGAGTAAACTTGAATAAAAGAAAGAGTCCCCCTGAGTTATAATGCTCCTCTAATGCAGAAGGAGGAGGTGGACAGAAAAGCTATTAAGGCTAAAGCGAGGGCCTGGGGTGCACTCAGCTTTTACAGTCTCACTCTTATCCGTGGTCGCTGTCTATATCCCCCCTCCAAACACACACACACACTGTCCCGTTCCATGTGAGCCGCTCTCTGGCGCTGAGCTGAGCAGACTCAAGGAAACGCTTCATTTAAATGTACATAATTTGCTCTCGAAGGCTCACTCCTGGTCTCAGTGTTCCCCTGTGGTGCCATGGAGAAGCGGCTCCGGAGAGAGCGCGGGGGGAAAAGAAAGAGATTTTATCCTGCAAAAAATCCACTGGCCCGGACAGAATAGTAAAAAGCCTCAGTGAGTGAAGTCTTCAGGTAGACTGGGCACCGATCCCCCCGGGGGAGTTTGATCACAACACGTTTCACTGTGTTTCACCACCGGGTTGTTTAGGACGGGTACAGGCAAAAGCGCGTGTGCATGTTTTTTTTGTGTATGGCGGTGAAACACGGGTCGAAAAATTGGATGACGACGCAGTGTTTGTGTTTTGAAAATAACGTAATGTGATGGACAGTTATACTTTTCCGGGAGATTATGGATCTCTCTACAACACTACCATTCAAAATACGCCTTCAGTGTTGAAAAAGAAAGCTTGAAAATAGCCGAGACAGAGGCAAAAGTGGAGCGCAGTTTGGCCTTTGTCAAAGTCATCCCTTGGCCTTTGAGGAGAGGGATGTTGAGAGTGTTAGACGGAGCAGTGTGTTGTAAAGGTGATTCTAACCGTGTCCAAATTGTGTCTGCAAGAGTCCAAATATCACTCTTCCCCCTCACCCGGTGCTCGATTATGGCCTTCACATGTTCTCTGAGAAAGTGGCACGGGATCCCAAAGAGATCGGGCTTTGCACCTAAAACATATATCAAGGAACAAAAACAGTACCGGTCTGAGGGTTTGATCAAGAGCCAAGATTTGTATCATGTTACAGAGGCTTTATGTAATTCTAATTAGGCTCGAGACTTGTTAGACATGCTTAATTACGGCTTGCATTTGAGCCTAATCATATGCCTCTGCAATTACCATCAAATCCTCTCTCACTAAACACAGGCCGTATCAGCCATATTAGCACAACAATCCTCCTTTCTCCACAATTGCATCATGATGCATGTGTGTTAAAGGGACTATAAGGAGTTTAAAAATGTTAAAATTAAGTATTTTCCTCCCCCTACATGTTCCAGCCATGTCCTAATGTGTAGAATGAGCTCAGACCTGTTCACCACAACTGCCTCTAAAATCCTGTAAGGTCACTCAAAAATGTGTCACTTCGGCCCGAATAGCCGTCATGCACGAGCTTAATATAGAAAGTGCAGTTACACATATGGCCTGAGGTGGCAGTAGTAAGTATAAAATGGCGAACTTGCTTCCAGACCCTTTAAGTATAATGATGTCACCACATGTTAATGACAGTCCAGCGCCCGGATAGATACAGACGGCATCTCGTCATAGAAGGGGGCGTGGCTTCGCCGAGGGGAAAATAGAATCTTTAGAGAAACACAATTTTCCACTCTTTTTAGCCATTTTCTGGTGGAATAAATAAAGTCAAGTGTAAATTGGGCCCATATGGATATTTTGTCGCAACAGACTGTTCAGTAGAAGTGAAAAAACGGCAGTTGTAGCAAGCGCTAGCTAGCCGTTAGCATTAGCCCGATGCTAACATGTAGCATCAAGTTAGCATTCTCCGTTATTCATGTATTTATGGGCTGTTGAACCACTTTGCTCCTCCCCATGTCTTTGTATCATTATTTAGTTGAAAACTATAATCATAATTCAGCATTTGTTACAGTTGTTTTTGAATAATTAGAGAAAATTTACATTTTTTCAAAATTGTTTTCCCCCTTAACTGTTTTAAAAATGACCATATATGGGCGATTCCAGAGATGCCGTCTGTATCTATAGCCATCTCCAGATGTCAAATAGAATTTGGGAATGGAAACATGGAGCCATGGAGATCCGCCATGTTTGTGGGTACTAGCAAACATTTTCCATACACGAACATGTGCTAAAAACGATATAAAAAGTGGAATTAAAAGCTGTGGGAGAACTCCATAAGCTGCTGTCGCTGCTGGTTCATAAATGTGACTCACTGTGTCCAAATGTTACACCCAGTATTCTACCTTTTAACTTCTGAATTCCCACCAGAGCTGAGCACATTTTCTCCAGTTTAGCTTTACCCAAATCTAAAAGCTTAAGATAAAAAGCATCAAAATAGCGACAAAAAAGTGATGAAAAAATGTGACAAAAAACAACCTAAAAGTGATGAAAAAGTGACGAAAACATGGCAAAAAGGGACAAAATAGAAACGAAAATAGTAACAGAAAAGCAATTAAAACATGACAAAAACACAACAAAAAAGTGACTAAAGCACAACCAAAAAGTGAAAAAAATAGAACAAAACATGACAAAAACGCAACGAAAACACAACAAAAAAGTGACAATCTCAACAAATAAGCTACAAAAACGTGACAAAAACAGAACAAAACAGGGGACAAAAATAGAACAAAAAGTGACAAAAATATAGCAAAACAGTGACAAGAATAGAACAAAAAGTAACAAAAACAGAACAAAAAGTGACAAAAATAGAACAAAAAATGACAAAAATAGAACAAAAACAGAACAAAAATAGAACAAAGTGACAAAAATAGAACAACAAAGTGACAAAAACACAACAAAAATGTGACAAAACGCAACAAAAAAAGCCACAAAAATGTGATAACAACATGACAGCAACGCGGCGACAATGTAATAAAAAAAAAAGTTACCATCACTTTTGTAGGTCTTAGCTTTCAAATGAGGCATAACAGTTTTGCTCTGCAGTCAAGAAGCGTTTAGATGAAGGTAAAGCCGAACTGGAGAAAATGTGCTCGGTGAAGGGGTTAATGTGAACAATAACTCCAGTATTCTACCTGTTAAAACCTCCATTAGTTTATTATTGCTGCAAATCCCATGATGCTTAGCGATATCACATCCTGATCCTGAACACCCATCCAGATAGCAGCCGATTTTACTTTCTCTTTTGAGACAGTGTATGTTCCTGGCGTATTGTACATGTTTTTAGTGGTCGGGGAAAACCTGTGCAAACCTCTTTGGCGTTTCAGATAATTGTCATATGGTGCATTGATGACATTTTACACAAAGCAACTTGGCTCGTTTGTGTGATGCCTATTTCGGTGATTACTGCCCTGGGATATGAGCTTTGCTGCTGTAAAGAATGCACCGCCAATTAATGAGGATTTATTATGTGCGCGTAAACATGATTCATAGCAACAATAACCTGCGGGAAATAGACTGTCTGTAGTGGTTTTTAATTGGTGGAAATTGTAAAATCATCGGCTGGGAGCCTGAAAATTGACTATTGTTCATGTACATTGCTTATCTTCGGAAAGACTGCAGGGGGATCTGTCTGAGCCGCTGTCAGATGCATCTCAAAACGCTGAGAACCTCTTTGTGAAGGCTCCAGATGGTGAAGTATAATGTGCGCTGCATCATTGCATTTAAATCAGCAGTAACAATACCACAGCATTGTTAGTACTTGTCACCCGTTTAGCGACGAAATGCAGTTGCAGAGAGAGAGCGTTGACGTTTTGGTCCAAACATAAGCGTCGCACATTGGCGTTAGCAGAAGCAGATGTCTTACACGGGCCATCTGTATTGTACAACTAAACTCGGCTGCTCATGCATATTGTAATGTAGCCTGCTCGCCGCTCGCCATTACTGTCTCTGCACCGTGCGACCTTTGCTGCGATTCAGGGCGTTGTTTTTTTTGCAGAGAAGTTTAGGGGGAGCTTCTTAAAGGGATATTTCAGGATTTTTGACATAGGGCCTCATTTCATAGTTATCCAGAGTGTTGCTGATTTCGGGAGATATTTTTTTTGTAATTCAAGCAGTTCTTATATTTGAAGAGCTTTGTGGCGCTAGACTAATGACGCTGCTTTTCAGACGAGCTTTTAGTTGACAAGGCTGTGATTGTGATTGTTCCTATGTAAATTATGTAATGTTTTCTGTGATCCTTTGTGAAGCGCTTTGTGATTTTATCTGTGAGAGGTGCTATATAAATAAAGTTTCTTCTTCTTCTTCTAATGCCAGGCTAGCGCATTTCTACGATGTCAGCTAGCCTGCTTCATGGTTGTATAAGCTACGCAGCGGCGGAGTGATCTGCTAGAAAATAATCCTTAAAAATGCGATCATTCATGTGATGCAAGCTCAGTTATATTCCAAACATTATTCTATTGACACAGACATTTATATGGTTAGTCTGGTGTTATAAGTGATTTGCCTCAGGTGCTCTGTGGAGTGTGTCAGACTGTTTTTAATGCAGTGTAGCTGATATCATAGAAATGCGATAGCCTTGCACTAGCCTAGCGCCATGAAACTCTTCAAATATAAGAACTATTACAAAAAAATATATCTCCAGAAATCAGCAACACTCTCGATAACTAGGAAATGAGGCCATATGTCAAAAATCCGGAAATATCCCTTTAACTGAGCAAAATGTAACCAAAAACCTAAAACAGACAAGTTAATTTCCAAATGTTGCTATCGTCATTTTTTTTTTTCTTACCCCACTGCCTTATAGGCCAGCGTGGTGCCTAATTTGAAAGCTGAGGCCTAATTTGAAAGTGTTTTTGTGTGTCATCATTTTTTCGTTGCTTTTTGTTGTGTTTTTGTCACGTTTTTATCCTTTTTTTACGGAATTTTTATTGTGTTATTGTTGCATTTCCAGTACGTTTTTTGGACGTGTTTTTGTCGCGTTTTCATCATTATTTTGACTATTGATGAAGCTTTTAGATTTGGGTAAAGCCAAACTGGATAAAAATGTGCTTGGTTCAGGTGGGGGTTTATAGATTACGATAGATAGACGGACGGACGGACGGACGGACGGACAACATGGCATCGAAATGATTACTATGGAGTTAGTGATTTCAGTCCTCGATATGAGTTGTTTGTCGATCATGACCATGGAATGAGAGCTAAGCTGGTTCGATGCCTCATTTGGCGGCGTCAGACACCTTCCTCCCTTGATGTTTTGTTGAAGAGTCCACAGCATTTACAGAGGGCTCAACAATGTCCCAGACACACTCCCCTCAGCTTTTAACCCACATGTCACCGAGCAGTCCGAGTGTCATCTTTCCATTTGCCTTCAACTTAGCCAAAGCCTTGTCCTTCTGTCACTGATCTCTCGTCTGCGACTTTTTCAAACCTATACCGTATCCCCAATCGCACAACACCTGCCTTTTTACTTCAGTCTGTAAAGGTGCTAATTAAGAAGTGTTATTTACATCGGGATTTATTCAGTAACATGCCTCTTTTTAAAGCTTACAGCTCAATTAGCTTCAGCGGAGACTGTGGCGTCTAGCTCTAGTGCGCTGGTTCTTGCCAAACTTTGCCGGGTGTCATGGAAACGGGGCGACACTGTGACATTTTCGGTCGGCTGTGTTCATCACCTCACACACATCCCCTCTCCTCTCTCTTCTCTCTCCTTCCTCGCGCTTTATCTTACCTCCACTCTCCCTCTCTGGCTTTCGGATCAGATAAGACGGGAGCTCAAGATAAGATATTACATTTCATGATTTCATATAATCCATGTTTTGTTGCATTAGCGCAATTGTCACCTATTTGCCCCACTAATCTCAAAACCACTTCCTATTCATTGTCAAATAAAGATACAAGATATATAATAAAATAATAAATTTACTCTAAAATTGTACTTTATGTGCATGTGTTTTACTGCATGTCACTGCATGTATGCATAGCTCATGTATATGTAAATATGCAGATCTGTTGTTGTGTGTGTGTTTCCCTTCGGGCCTGATTCCTCACATCTCTTCACCACCGTCTCGAAGCCAAGGGCATTTCGAAAACTCCTTACAAGTTGTAGTACTGTCTAAACGATCCATTATGGAAACATTATGAATAAACCAACTCTGCCTTGCATAATTCATCCTTAGTTATGCTGCAAGTATATGCTATTAATGTTTGTAGGAGTAAACAGACTCGTCCCTAAGCCGCCAGCTCAGTAACTGAAAATTGAATAGCGCACTGAAGTTGTAGCTCGTGGCTCCTGGCCTATCATGGCAGATGGCTCTGCTGAATCTTTCCTTATAAGCGCTCCCTGAAGTGTGTGTCCTCCCGTGCGTGTCCTCTGAGAGACATCCTTTCTCAAAGCGTCCTCTCAATGATTAACTCCGCGTCAGTAGTGGGAGCCAGAGAGCAGTGGGTGGCAGTCCGAGAGAGTCTTCTTGATGGTGGGTCACTTTAGCTGGTGGGGGGTCTCCTCACTCCACCTCACCACGACTCTAACTTCGTAACACATCAGGTTTATACACCGCTTCTTTAAAGGCACACTACGTAACATTTTGGACTAATACTGTTCAGTTCAAAACATGCTCCTAAAGACCATCAGCTCAACACAGAAAATTCTATTTTTCCAGTGGGTTATCAAAGAATGGATTTGGATGAAGACCTAACCTATTCAAATCTCTGCCTTTAGTCAATGTCTCCATGGAGACGAGCTAGAGACGTACCCACTCTACCCAGTAGAGTTACAGTCATGTCTTAGGAGCCGCTCACAGCATAAGCTCATGTTTGTTTGTCCATTTGTGAGGTATTTTTCAATGATGAAAATATCTGTTATCTGTTCTACGCGGTTTGGCTTTAATTGTAAGCAGAAATCCCAATTTATCTGAACCTGGTTAGATTTCAACTGATTTGACAAATATCACTTACATACTGTAGGAGGAACATACTTTCAAAAGCTGCAACATATTTGCCTGGCCTGCCAGACACTCCTCCTTTCTGTTCAAAAGAAGAACCGTCATTTCACGATTTTACCCACATCGGTCCAATCACGTAACAAGAGACGGAGGCCGTCACCTGTCACCACCACGCACTCTTCCAAAACATTAGAGATGGCGGCGCAGCGACCGATACACTGTTTTCTTCTGTTTTTTCATCTGTTTTAAATCATTTAGAAAAAATGAAATCCCTAAAACCGGAGCAAGGAACAGCTTTCGAAGGGTTCCTCGTAAAAAAGGAAGTTTTTGAAAAGGCCTCCTGCCACTTGTTACTGTGACGTATCTAGCGTTGCTCTAATTGGTTGATGCCGTCTGTCAATCACGCCTACCGGGAAATCAATCAATCAGACTTTATTTATATAGCGCTTTTCATATCGAAAGGTATCGCAAAGTGCTTTACAGATTACAACATTTAAAACAATACGCCTGGCACACTTTCCCATCCGGGTATATAAAAGTGCACACACACACTAAATTTTTTATCTTTTTTTTTTATCTTGAGTTCAGAAGCAGGATAAATGTCCTATAAATACGTCCTGGTCCCCCTCCGCAGCTCCTCACTGTTCCCGTTTACGTGCCCCTCCCTCCCACCCATAATTCACTGCTTTATCTGTCCTTTTATCTTTTAGGTCAGGGTGAGATAAAAGCACGAGAGCTCGTCGTCTCCCCCGAAGCCCCAAAACGACCATAGTCACAATGTTTGCTTTCGATCACTGTCTTTGCTTGTTTAATAAAGTTGATTTTATTGTATTCTGAAGTTGCGAGCCCGTGCGAATGAAATCATGTCTATATTACAGGATTGGGGAAGTTGTTGCTGCCACAGTAATAACTGGATGCAGAGGAACGCAGTGTTCAGAGTCAGAACAGCCAGCTCCAGAGGAAGGTCAAAGTCAAACCCTCACCAAAACAAACAGGTGCAAAAACATCTGTGTTTACATTTCATTTCAACTTTCTGCCTTATTTCTTTGACTTTTATGGAACCGATTGATATTTGAACACATTACTGATATTATTACAATGCTGTATTGGTTTATCCCATATTGTTTTTTATTACTATGACGAAAGAATTACCCTCATGGTTCAATAAAGTTAGTCTTTAGCCTTTTCTTATTATCATGCTAACTGGCATTTCCGCTTTATTCCTACACCAGATATGTGCACTTTAGGCTTTTTGTTTTGTGTTAATTGGTCAAATATCCGCTGAGATCTTCTCATTTTCGGATTACAACTGAGCTGCAGTCTGTTTTCTGAAGCCTCATTACATGCGCAGCATTTACGCGGAAACACGCCATGTCTGTAGTTTAATTAGGTCAAAGGTTTTGCCCCAAAACCAACAGAAAATAGTTGGAATGCTCTTTCTAAACTAAGAAATTTAAAATGGATTGTATGAGAACCTAGACTAGACAGACTAGGGATATCACTAATTATATTTAGTCATTTTCTCGTAGAAAAGGTGTGGTTTACGATCGTCCATAGCCGTTTATTGGGCGAATGTCTATCTTATGTGTCTGCATGTAACCTTAGCCAATCGTATCATCGTATCCAATAACGTATGACGTATCCACTGTAAACTTTCGAGCTAATCTATTTAGAATATGGTCTACAGCTTGATCAAAATATGGAGTCGCTGCTGTCATGTTGGATCTGTAAATAAACTTAAAAAAGAAAAAGTATCCGTAAACAAACAACAAGCTTCCGTATATCGAATAGCGCGTCATCGTATACCGTCCCTCCTCGTTCTGTGATTGGTCCCCAGACTGTTGTGCAATTTGAAATTATTCGAGCGCACACAGCAGCATGGGTATTCCCAGGCTATGAGAGACCCAGCTCAGCTTGTCTCTCCTCACGGTGCTCGGTTCATGTCACTCGTACAGTGTGAGCAGGTCAGATGTGTGTGTTATCGCTCTATACAGTGAAAAACATCTCAGTTGGCTCCGGTTCTCCTTGTATTTGGCAAGTTCAAAATCGGCCCAAACCTTTCACAGTGCAAGGCCAGCTTTAGTCCAGGAGCCTGTTCCAAACACTGCATGTTCCAGAGCCACAAATGTCACTGTCTCTGGTTTGCAATTCAACCGCGAACAGCGAAACATGTTCCTGAGCTGCGCGAGGACATCGTTTCAAATGTTACGGAGGGCGATCGTTTAGAAAATCATCTTGAAATGTTGAAATACACCGCTATGTGAAACAAAAACTCGCTCTGGAAACCAATGGCTCAGCGTGACTTCCGGTATCTCTCTGGAAATTGCCCCCAACAGCTTAAAACTCCTGCCCAGGACTTAAAATAAAAACAAACAGGCCCAAATAAACAGTTTCGGTTTGTGGGACCTTGGTATAAGCGAACTAAACAACTCGAAGCTGTGCATTAAACAGTTTTAATGCACTTTGTGTCGTGGTGTTCTTGACTCTGTGTCGTGCATTAAAATTGTATAACTCCTCGTTGTTTAATCTGTTACTTGTCATACCCCCCTGATCGTGGGCTAGGGTTAGGCTTAGGTTCAGGGTCAGGCTTAGGTTTAGGTTTAGGAACGGCAAATGTAATGTAAGTTTTGTTTCACTCACAGATGTTACGCATAGTTTTAGAGACTAGAAGGCCTTGGCTTTCAAATGAGGCATCACACTGGCATATAGGCTGTAAGCTCGCCGGTCAATACACTTTGAGATTTGGATATGTAAAATTCCTAACCCGTTAGCTGGCAGATAACAGGTTAATCCTTACGGGACTGACACATTGTGCTAAATCAAAGATGAGGCCTAGTGGAAGTGGAAATATCTTACATAATCGGCTTTTGGAGCTTTAAACCATGTTATAACGTTGTCCCCTCATAGTATTTCACTGCATTCAAACAATTCAGAGTAATCTTTGGGAAAGCTGTTTAATATAGCAGTTTCTGATATGGTTTTAGCACGTTTTGTATTTCCTAGATGCAACTGCGTCTGTCAAAACCCAAAGCTTTTTTATACAGTAACTCATCGTCCAACATTATATTGGTTCCGAGCTTTTCTGTCCTGTAAGTTTGTTTATCAGGCCGTGCAGAAGCTGTAAACCCCGCCGTAAATCGAAACTGAAAATGTGTTCTTTTCATGAGGAAAAAAACGTATTCCTACTGCTGCCAGCAGGAGGAGCTCTATCAAAATCTTCAATAGGTCTTCAGTTGATCTCTCACCAATGCTGAGTCACCCAAAATAATGCTTTTTAGTCTATTATTAACTGTCATATGCAGGATATGTCCACTTTAAAAATGGTGTATGTCAAAAAACACATTTTGCTTCATGCTCTTATTTATTTTATTTTTTTATTTTATTATATTATTTAATTAAACAATAGGCCATTTTGTAGCATAATTACAACTTTTTATGGTATAACTTTTAACAGGTTATACCATAAATAATACATAACAACAAGTTTATGAGTATGTTTTTGTGTGGATATAACAAATTGAAGCTTGAATAACATCATCAAACTAAATTCCCGATACATTTTAAAAGCAAAATTCATACAGTCAAACTAAAAGTCGACAAACAGACACCACTGAGGGAAGCCTTTCCTTGAAATCAATTTCCAGGGGCAATTTTATTACAATCAGCACTAATCACCATCTATAAATAATAGTAGTTTACTTGCGTTCGAGGTGAACACTTGGCTTGTACGCTTGTCAATAGATGCTTATATGTTTAAAATACCCAGTGTCTCACTTTGAGTGGGAGTAATGTACAGGGTAATGTCTCCTCTTTGACTTCTGCTCTCAGCAAATCTGAGCCAGTCCACCTCGCCACTTCTCTCTCCGCCTGAGGCCCCGCTGTAGCGTCTGATGTCCGCTCACGCAAAAACCGCCCATCACTCCGTCTCCTTGCACACTTATACACAACCCATGCAATTAGACTTATGTGGTGCAAGCTTACTGCCTCCCACGGATCCTACCGATAAGGTCATTTTTGGAGCTCAAGAAAACAAACATATTTTTTTCTGCCAGTTTCAACGGCAACCCTGCAGCCTTGTGTTTTCCTTGAAGGTGCTTCTTGTCTCGCTGTCTCACTGTTTGTTCATATCCCTCTATGTTTAGTTAATAGTGTTGGAAATGCCAAATTGATTTCATAGTACTGTATCAGCCATTGTAGAAACTGCAGAGAACCTCCGACAGCACACAATGTACAGTTCTTCAAAATGTTAGGTTCTAGCAGCAGTTCTCAAACTTTTCACATCAAGAATCATTTATTAAAAACCAAGACTATACCGTGTCAGACAACACTTTTAGATTGCAATTTTTTTTTGCACAGTTTGCATTTCTCACCCAATCTGTTTGCACAGAGAGACTGTTGTTTTGGTGAAATACAATAATTGAAAACCATTAATTCAGCAGGTAGACATGATCCTCATCAACAGAACATGGTTTGATCTTTCTGTAACAAGTATCAGCTTTTTAGCCCTATTAGTCCTGGTTTGTGCTCTGGGTCGTCTGAGAAGTGCATAAGAAATATGACTGTAAAAGGTCACTAATGCACTGCAGCCAGACGAAAGAGGAGAGAAGAGGCTTGATATTTGTTTTTATGTTTCAGTGTGTTGGAAGAAAGAGAAAGAAAGAACTATCTAAGGTAGCATAAACTTGGCGTACAGTACACTGCGGCACGATGGCTGAGTGGTTAATGGATGTACCTCACAGCAAGAAAGTCCCAGGTTCAATTTCCGGACCATGTGGGCTTTGTTTTTCCCATCACCCCAAAACATGCACCCATCCTTTGATGCCCCAGCTGCATCAAAGAGGACAAATGTCATTGTTTGTTTATGGTTTATTTGGAGGGACAGTGCATTTTAAAGATAGGGTACTTGACTTTTTGTATGTTGTAAACACAGCAAAAACCAGACCTTTTTGCATGGTCTAACCTATTTTTTTATTGAGCAATAGAAGATTGAAGTAGAATCTGAATTTGTGAAATTTATTTTGGGGGTGGTCCCTCCTGCTCCACTTTGCCACCGCTCAAAGCTGTACACGGGCTTGAAACATGAATATTAACAATTTGCTTGAACAATTTCGACATGTAGGAGGGATTGTGAGAGCTAGAAATGAGTTTGGGCCAAATATTAAAATGTTTTCCTAATTTCCCCCAAAATCTGGTATCCCAGTTTTAATGCATGTAAACATATCACGCCGCATTGGGCTGATTTTCATCCATTTTCCCACACTCTCAATTTACACAAATGTTTTTGGTTGCAAGAAATCTGTAAATTTTTGAAAGAAAATCAGTCAGTTGCTTAGTAATTAAACGCAGAAATGCCCATATTCCCCGTGTCTTGATCACAGATGACGAGACTTCATTTGAGACGCCTGTGAGATTTCTTGAGATTCTTGCCTGTAACTATATGGGACTGGAGTCTGCATAGTTCATCCGGCCACCTGTCACACTCCACTTCTTCAAACAACTTTCACTTCAAGTTTCACACTCAGAGAAAAAAAGACAGTTTTTCTTTTGGCAATAAGTGTTGCCTGCCTCCATTGTGGGTTTGTTTAGCTCCTCAGACTGCAGCAGAAGGAAACCGAAACAAGACAGATGAAGAGAAATGTGAAACTGTTGTAAAGATGCGTTGAGTGAAAATGTGCATGTATGTTTCTTATTGTGTTTAGTCCCAATTATCTTATCTCTCATCATCTATGCAACATTTCATCATATCAGGCCTGTGACAGAAAATTTGACTATTTGGATAAATATGTTTCATATTTGATTATTTACAGAAATTCACTAACTTCTGTAACCACACGTTTCTGACTATGCTTTTATTGACTACAAAGGCATCTCAAAAGCATCTCTAAATATGTGTGTCTGTCACACACATCTTAATGTGGTGTCCCAAAATGGACAATTTGATTGTTCTGGACGGCCTCCCTCACGCCCTATTCACTACAGACATAGGCCCATCAGCAATCTCAAGCTTTCGTCATGTTTTTTTTTCTAAGCAAACAAAAGAAAGAATAACATTGGCCATGCTTGAAACAATTTTGTCAGTTCAATTCAACACACACATTATTTAAGAAAAAACATGTTATATATGTTCTTTTCACTTTTCTGTTTTGGACACGCAAAATGGTTTACATCAAGAAGCCATTCACTCACCTCTGAAGCAAAGCATTGAAAGCAGAGCAACAGAAAACACTGATGAAAGAGGCCGTCCAGGTTAGTGTGTGAACGCTCTTCAAACTGAGTTACTGTCAGTGCTATTAAAAAAAAGAAAAAAACTTTTACCCAAGACCCCCTTTTCTGTGTACACTTATAATAACCTTATGAAACTGCACAGCTGTCTCTCTTAAGTCAACCATAGACTAGAGAAGCTTGTATGTCACATCCCATTCCCACTTGCCGTGAGGAGCGTCCACAAGTTGACACTTGTCCAATCCGAGCCATCTCCAGACTCCTCCTGCAGCCGCGCTCGTGCTAATCTCTCCTGACACCTCGCGCGGCTTCGACAGGGAATCACTCTCGCCTGAAAACAATCCCTGCTTCTCCCAAATCAGCCGCAGCAGCCTCCCAGAGCTCCTGCCTGTCTGCCCATCACATCCCCTGCCATTATGCTGTTCTGTGGCCTATACTCTTACTCTCTGTCTCCATTTGTCTTTGTCAACGCACATTCGGATCCTCACCCGTCCCGCTTAATCTTTCTCTCTCCATCTCCACTGCACAGCTCCTCTGAGGGGAATATCACAGTGCAGCTGATGGGGATCTCCGAAAAGTGAGGGATGGCCTGTGTTTCTTTAAAGACTAGAATATTTAAAAGGGATGTCTCCTGAAGGGGGTATTTTACCACTCTCAAAACAGGAAACTGATTAGCCGTAATCATTAAGGCTCATTTATGCTCCCGTAGCGTTCCAAGCGTAGTCCCCATCGCTGCATTTAAAGCCTATACGTGCAGTTACTCCATACAGTCCCTTTACATCAACATGCAGCACTGTGATTGGTTGATGAATGAATGAATGAATATTGTCATCATGCAACTGTACAACGAAATTGCGTAGATCAGACGTTGGGGGAGCCGCTGCAACTCTGAGCAACATGTATTTGGAGGTAGGTAGATCCATAAGCAACATGACGAATCTGACCATAAGCACCTATTGTATTTGTTGTGCCGCTGATTTACTGCTTTTATGTATGTACTTTTTATGTTCTAAAAAAATATACCCGTGTGAATACAAGGGGGGCAACTCGTAAGCGTGAACGTGGCTCTCACGCCCCAAGAACAGTGGCTGGTTCCTGGCGTGGAATATACACTACGAGCCCATATGATTCCACCAGAGGGCACTGAAATCCGGTCAGAAAAGTTATAGCAAGGGGATATCTCAGTGAAATTACAGTGTTGTTCCATTTGTTAATCAACGTTGTTACGCTGACAGGCTCTCTGACAGCTCTCTGCCTATTTGCCACATATTACACCAACATTGAGCAGTCTGCTGAAGTGGAGAGAGAGACCTTCCGGCTTCCCCCGTAACCCCCAAGGCACCAGTGCATCTCCACTCGCATCCTTACTCTCCCGCTCGGCTGTTTCCCGTCTCGTGGTGCTCGCCCCTGGCTACATCGGCCACACACTCATTTAAACTATTTTCTTGTTGTCTCTAACAGAGGACACTCATTTCATGTCAGTAGTTTGGCGAAGAAGAGAGCAAAGCTGTTGTATTTGTCTCATACGGGACCGTAAATGGGTTTGTTCTTCATCAATTAGCCTTTAGAAGTGTACTGTAGGGCAGCAACCTCCCTCTCTCTTGGTACAGCTGCGTTATTTTGAGAACTGCATTTGTGGTTTCTGTGCCCCGCGTTGTTTTACTGGATGCTGGTGTTTTTGTTGGGGTTCGGCTGATATTTTACTGCAGAGAGTCTGTAATGGTCCTGAAGAAACCAGCTTTTAAAAAGTAAACAGTGAGCTTATGAGCTGAAGACATTTGAGACCCACACATTTCTTCTTCTGAAACACTGAAGAGGCATCAAGAGCCCCCCACACCTGCAGCACAGTGGAGGCATCATAAGAGGCGCAACAGGAAACAAGGAAGGGACAAAGGAGGAGGTATCCGGGCAGTACTCACACCTAAACCACACATGCCTTCTATTGTTCTGGCTAATGGACGAATGGACGAATGTGGTGAAAGACTGTTGTGGTGCGGAGGGTGCTGCAGGAGGAAGAGGAAGGAGGAGCTGACCAGTGCAGGACACCAGGCTCTGAAACAGGGACAAACCCAGGAGTCACTGCACGGTTTCAGAGGATCAGAGGAGGACTGAAGGCAGCCAGCCAGGTTTCCTTCAGGTGCTATGGTTTCCTCTACCTCCAAAAACATGCTGGTCAGGTTGACCCACAGTGACCACACGGCTCAGTTGTAGTGGCTCAGGACTAACACTCCAACTTTGTTGTTTGTGGAATGACACATAAGGCACTTCCTTACTTAGTGGACCTTTGCTTAGGGCCTCAGAAAGGCGAGCACCGGCTCTGTATGAGATTGAGCACCACCCACAATTACTGAAAAGTAGTCAAGAAAATTAGCTGAAATGGTGATTTGTTTCAAGATTGTTTTTAAAAGTTTGGTCATTTGTTCCGCTTCACTTTTTGAGCTATGTGCGGTAGTGTCCACAGCGGTTGGAACAATAATAGCTTCTTTGCTATGCCTCCCACACGCTCTGGATAAACGGAGCGACTGATGGAGCAGAAGGACAGACTCACACAAGAGACGGACAGAAAGCTCGGTACGTATCCGTGTGCGTTTCCAACGTGGAGTACATAAATTAGCCTTTAATAGTGTGGTCACAAATATGGTACGCAAATATGTTAAGACGGAAACTTCAATAAGACAAATCACTCAAAAAAATCCCATTTATTTAAATGTATTCAACAATTCAAAAGATAAGATAGACAAACATGTCAATTTCATTTACAAGCTGTTTGTTCTCCTCACCCACTGTTTTAAACTATATAAGCGGCTTCGTCCACTTTATAGAGCACACAATCTCATTGGCTGCTGAGTAAAATATCTGTCATTGGCTGTAGCACAGAAGACGAACTTTGGAGGGGTGGAAGAAAGATGTGGCTATGGCACGGCACATGCTAAAGTACACAAACAACAGAACACAAACGTGCAGTCACTCATTCAGTCCATTTAATCTGCAGCAAGCTGTCAGGCCGCCGTGTGAATATTTCCCATAATGCCTGTGTGTCTGTAGACGCGGCTAATGAAGAGATGACATCTAGAGAAGCTCAGAGTCTCTCCAACAGAAAAAAAGCCGATTCATTGTAACTTTGTTTCAGCTTTGAACCAGTGGTTTTCTCTTGAATCAGGTTTGAGGGTTGTGTGAAGATGTGTTTGTCTGCCTTCACACTATTCCCCGATCAGGCAAGACAATTTGACCACTTGCATTTCATTCTTAACAAAATGCTATCTTTACTGTATACTGAATGAAATGCAGACACCGGCATGGCAGGTCTGCAATTTAGCACTCATTCATTTATATCAGCACCAATTGTTTACTAACCACCAGGAATACGCCACAAAAGTCGCAGGAAATGCTATAACCTTGTCCTCTAGAATCCAAATGTTTCACTCTTATTCGTATCATAGGATGCACTTGACCTGTCAGTGGTCATGAAGTAATGCCTGACCAGAGAATGTCGTGTGCTTCTGAACAAATCTTGGTGTACAATGCTGAAAAGACTTTCCACTCAAACAAACAGGAAAAATACACCCACTCCTTTTAACAGTGACTTTTCTCTCTCACACGTAACATCAGACATAAAATATACTTTCACAAGTATAGGGGACGGATATATTCTCTTTTTTAAAAGCTCACCTCTGATGATACAGTATCGAAAATCATAAAGACCATCTATTGAGAAGCAGGCGCACAGAATTATGGGACACTACCGTTTAGTCCTTTCTTCAATATGTCCACTTTCAGCTTGTGCAGGTTTTTAAGTAGCTTTTGTTGACATTTCTGTGCAATGAGGCAGAGGAGGGGCAACTTCTGATGTCATAACCCCTGATAAAATAAAAAATAAACAATTTTTTCTATTCCAGTGTCCCGACATACAGTATTTCCCCAACGGCTGCTCTCGGAAGTTTCCCATCTATAGACTCCACGCTCGATCTGATGGACATGAAGCAAGTGAAAATGGGGACAATATTGGATGAAGCATTCGGGGGGACTATTGAATTGGACGTCCCGTACAACTTCCAAGTCCTGTCTGTCAGTGGGGGGGTGTGTCCCGGGATGTGCAGTCCTCAGTCCGCATACAGGATAAAGCCAGAGAAGGTGCTGTACTTGTTGTTGTTGCCCCCATGCGCTTTGCCCCCGTCCAGTTTAATGTAGACCTCGTCGCCGGCGTCCAGATGCAGGATGACGCTGTTGGAGGCGTAGTCGTAGTTCTGATCGGCGTCCTGAGCGATGGCGCTGGCTCGGACCTGCAGACAAAAGAGAAACAGAGCAGAGGAGGAGGGGAGTTAGTGGGACGATCATTATTATGTGATGAGGACTGAGAATGAAGGTTGAGATTAAGGTATTCTTATAATTTGTTCTGTGTATTTGAGTCATCCTCCCATGCTGCTGGTGAAACCTGTCAGGAGCAGTGGACAAACACAGTGCTAGAAGGTCCCGGGTTCGATTTCCACCTGGACGGGGTCTTTCTATGTGAAGTTTGCATGTTCTCCCTGTGTCTGTGCAGGTTTCCTTCAGGTACTCCAGTTTCCCCTACCATTAAAAACATGTACAATAAGCCAGGATGAATGAGAGTGTGTTTGAGTGTGTGAGTGTGAGATAACGGATACTACAATCCGGTGTGGTGTTCAGTTCAGTTTATTCGGTCAAAATTATGACAAAAGATTTACATTCAGTTAAGTATACTTCTTCATAACATAACATACAAAATGACCGAAAAGGTATAGGCTGAAGCTAATGCTTATTTTGCCTACCCTTGTTTTTTTAAACTTACAGCACATGTTTTTGTTAAACTTTCTAACATAATATCAGACATTCAAAAGGATTTTTATTTTATTATTATTATTGTTTTTTCTTTTTTGTTTAAAGTAAGTTGACAGTCTTAAACAAGCTAGTAAACAGAATTAAGGTATTTTTCAAGTATAATACTTTTATACATTCTCTTTAGGTGGAAGAGAGAGGGACATAATTTGAGATCCTCTGTACAGTCATTCCAGAGATCGACCCCTTTAATGGAAATACAAAATCTCATGGTGTTTGTTTGAAATGTTTTCTTTACGAACATCTCCACTCCTCTGAGCTCATACCGGCTCTGTCTGATGGTGAACATATTTTGTAGTGCTTGTGACACAAGTTTATTTTTTACTTTGAACATCATTTTTATTGTATACAAATCTACTAAATGTGTGTGTTCATCAACATGCACTGTCCCTACCAAATAAATCAATAAATACAAATTGGAAGTGGTCTAATGTAAATGTCAAGCTTACAAAACTAACTGCTTAGCTCTCCTACTCTTTTAACTCATTACTGACAGGTGGGACAACAGAAATGACTACAACGGTAGGGTGTGTATACCAATGGAACAGAAGCGTCCTGGGGAATCGGGCGAGTCGGGACGTTTCCCGGTGGGCCGCCCGACCGCGGTGCTTTTGTGCCGGCTCGTCAAAATAGCATAATGTTAATAACAGACTCAAAGTTCTGCTATTCAAGGCCTAAATACTTTAATGGACTGCAGCAGGAGCCTGGGGTGCTGTTCCAAATATAAGTAACATATAATGTAAATAAAAGTGACACAGGCGTAATTGTCATGTAAATCTATCAAAAATAACAACTGAAAATATTTGCATTGAACTTTTCATTCTTGTGGCAGGGAGATACCATTTGACGTTGAACTAACTCAGAACGGTGTTTAAGTGGAACAGCCCTCTGAACTCCCGTTTAGTTCAAGTTGGAGACAAGTGTCCGCGTGAGTACAGAGGGAAAAACATCACTGCAGTGTCAGCAACTCCAAAAGAAACTTTATAAAACAGATTCCAATGGAGACTGTGTGCCTCCCAAACACTGCTAAAAGCCTGGCTGTCCTAAAGCAGGGCTACTTTTTTTCTAAAAATCGCTATGACCCATGTGACAATGCTGGGCAAGGGGTATCATGTTTTTACCCATGCTGGTTTTTGTTCTGTGGAATTAAAACATTTAAGTCTGAGACTTTGGTGGACAGGCCCTGGAGCGCTGTGGAGGCTGGTTGCTGCTGCTGGAGTTTCTTTGAGCTGCCATCATGGATTCTCTCTTGCATGGGGTAATGAATGTCTATTAATATCAAGTCTATGGTGTATTCACAAAATACAGTGACATCTTTTATGCAGAGGAAACTGACCGGGCATAAGGAGAACATACAAACTCCTCACAAAAATATCCCTCATAGTCTGGGAATCAAACCTGAAAGCATCCTGCCGTGAGATGTAACCATTCTGCCACAGGAACCACAGGACACAAATTAGGGTAGCAAAACAATTTGGTTTCTCAAAAAACTACCACTCAAACTGGCTTGTTGGCATAACAAAAATCTGTTTTGATCGACACTAATTTTGTAATTTGACCACATCCTCATGTGCAGCCTAATGAGCTAGATTGCAAAGGAAATGATCAGTGTATCTTGTCAACAGGATGTTCACAGTGGCACAAACAGCTACATCAATTTGTTTAATTGCTGCAGAATTTTGTTTAGTGTTAGGGATCAAGTAAACCTTAAAGCTTATGCTAGCGTATAGATCAAGATGAGTCTCGCTTTCAATTTTTTTAAAAATATTGTAAAACTGCATCTTTTTGCTTCATAGCTCCCGCAATTTGCATACAAATGGTGGTATTAATTATCAAAAAGTAGATAATTTTCTTTTTATTTAATTCAAAAAAGCCTTAATAATCCATCCTATTAGATAATTTGCTTTGTGACAATGATTACTTGGCATTAGTTGAGACACAGCTGCTCTTAGACCTTGAAAAGACAGGGATAAGGTTACAACACATTTTACACATTAAAAATCCATTAATGCAAACACAGACTATAGAGCGTAACGTAATATGAAGAATTAGGAGTCATTATCTTGGCAGAACTAATGAAGAGAACAGAAATTGTGCCAAAAAGACGTATTGAAATGAGTATTTTATGCCAGAATGTCAACAATAAAAAGTCTGGTCTGCAGGGCAAATACACAGTGCAGTTTTATAAAGAATGAATGATTGGAGGATGACAATAGCCAGAAATCTTTGCTTCAATTGATATTAGGCCAACGGGAGCAACCCAGGTCCTCCGAACCTTGGGGTTTTCTGTCAGACGGATTTATGGCTTCAATCAAAAGTCTGGACGGACAAATTCAGTCGTGACAAAAGGTCTTTAACAAGAGAAAAGGCAACAGCAAACACCGCTCTGAGGGTTTACAGTGGTAAGAGTAATCACTGAGAAATGCTACAGAAAAGCATAGCAGGAGTTGCTCGATTTTGATTTTAATACAAAACAAACTAAACAAATGTACACTGTAGACTCTGCTTTTTACTTGAATCCATTCAAAAGCGGACCAAAAAAGTGGATTGTGCACCTGCCAATGCCAGTCCAGGAGAGATGACAGCTTTGTGAGGAAAGGATTTGTCTAAATTTCCTGTGTTTTAGAGCTAAGACACTCAGTAATGTAGCTGGTTGCGACATGAAGGGCATCCATCGTAAAATCCTCACGTGACAGATTTGCAGCTAAAGTGATGAAGCACTTCTGATGCTACTAGAACCAATAATAATTTCAAGTTTAAAAATAGCTAAACTATGCCCAGTGTCTGAACTTTGTAAAGTTGGCAGGAAGTACCAGTGACATCCATAAAGGTCATTCTGAGACGCTGCCACTACAGCTGAGGCTCTCGGACCAATTAGACGAGGCCACTCACAACAGTCACCGCCTTTGACCCCTGTTCGATCGCGGCGCCTGCTTTAGGGCACTGACATTCGGAGCATCGACAAGAGCGCCTCATTGTGCTGGTGACGGAACAACGGCTGGTGCATGGACACTGTTTGACGATTTGCAAAGTGGTGTTGTCAGATCATGATTCACACAAACCACTGTCATGGTCAAACACGTGCAAATTATGGTCACATTTACATAATAGCACTTTTCTGTTGGTGTCAGCGCTCGGTGAGACTTCTGATCAAAGCAAGATGCGAAACATGCCCAAGTCTTACAACTCAGTCCTGTTGACAATTCTGAAAACCTCTGCTGTGTGTGAAACTTCTACCCATTTGTACGAAGTGCCACAATAGCCTTTGGGTTTCTCCAGAACACTTCTACACGACATACATACAAAGATCCATTAATATTGAGCCAAACTCAAATTAAATGGAATTGACTGAAAATATATGTACCCAACAATGCACATATACACTTTAAAATAGCAAATGGTTAAAGAAGCCAATTAGTCACTCAGTCCGGTCAGCATCAGGGCTGGATCAAAATCAATTCTGAGGCTCATTATAAGGTCTCTAAAGTCCACTTGGGACAGGGCCCTTTAAATCAGTTCGGGACAACTGTGTGTACAATAACAGATACCCAATAAGTCAAAGATTTGTGTTAAGACTGCACATGACAGGCATAATGACCAAAGTGGAGGAGAGTTGGATCTACAAGTGAAAGGTAATGGACTATAGCGAGGACTCCTCTCTTCCACTTATTGAAAAAAAGCAAGTTTTCGCTTTGCTATAACTGTAAAATCTATACAGTACAAAGTTGGCTTTTTAAGGTTTTAGCCATGTTATAAAGTGGCATATTCATCCAAACATAGGTGTTTTGTTTCATTTTCACACTCTTTATTTAGTCAGACCAAACCAGTTCTGACTCTATTCAAGTTTCAGCCATTTTGGTACCCTAAGCAGAAATGCTCCATCTCTCCATCTCACTTCTTCTTCCTTTTTCACTTGGCGCTGTGAGCACAGACACCAAAGAACACTGCATGGTGCAAAGGTTTTGTCAGGCCATCTGAACTTATGTTTGCTGATGAATGTACTACGTTTTGTCTGTTATCTGTTTGGCGTGTGAAGTTCTTCACATTGGCACACATTTCTATATTAAGTTCTTTCTCATCGTTCTCATTGAAAACAAGGTTGTTTTTGTCAACTGCAATAAAAACACAGCGGTGCAAAGATTGTACATGCCATTCAATGTCATTCAATCACAATGGCCTCAGTGTGGTGGACTTGATGACCGAGGCACAGTGCTTTATAAGCGTATTGGAGATAAACAACTATTTTTGTGTCAGGGTTTATTCTAGATACAAAGGTTGCATTTTTGCAAGTTATAAAATAAAACATACAGTACTCAGGCTAAGGTGTGTACTGCAGATGTAAAAGCCTGACTAATACACTGCGTTCCAAATAATTATGCAAATTGGATTTTTGTGTCAAAAAGGTAAAAAAAATCATAATAATAATGAAACTCATGGATGGTATCGTGTCTTGGGGCTCTATGAATCACTGACATTAATCTCAGAGACCTGGGATGAGTACTTGTCGGGTTAAGCCCAAGGGAAAAACTACTGAAAAAGGGTGTTCCAGTTTATTATGCAGATCATCATTCTCAAGCAATATGGGAAAGAAAAAGGGACTTTCTGCTGATGAAAAGCGTGAAATGGTTGAATGCCTTGGTCTAGGTATGAAAACCTTCGATATTTCATGAAAGATTAAGTGTGATCATCGTACTGATAGAGATTTGTGGATGATTCAGAGCACACTCCGTATTGTGCCAATAAAGGCACAATATGGACGGTTTCTGCCAGACAAACACAACAGATTAGGAGAACAGATGCCACAAAGCAGCATACAGGTATTTGAAGCTGCTGGTGCCTCTGGAGTCCCCCAAACATCAAGGTGTAGGACCCTCCAGAGGCTGCAGTTGTGCATAAACCTTCTATCCGGGCCTCTCCTAAACGGTTAATTGAATGCTGATGAACAGAAACGGCTGCAGTGGCTCAGAAATACTTATTTTCAAACAGTCTTGTTCACTGATAAGGCCGTGTAGCCCTGGATGGTCAACTCAATGGAGTAGTAGATAGTTGGTGAATGACCACAATGTGCCAACAAGGCTGTGACGTCAGTAAGGAGGTGGCGGAGTCATTTTTGGACCAAAATCATAAGGGAGAGAGCTGGTTGGCCCCTTTAGGCCCTTTTAGGCTCCCTGAAGGTGTGAAAATGACCTTTGAAAAATATGTGGAGTTTCTGACTGACCACTGTCTTCTATGCTACAAAAAGAAGAGCTGTGCTTTCCCAAACAATATCCTCTTCATACATGACAACGCATCATGTCCTGCTGTAAAGAAAACCTCTGCATCACTGGCAGCTATGGGCATAAAAGGAGAGAAACTCATGATGCGGACTCCCTCCTTTCCTGACCTCAACCCTGTTGAGAACATTTGGAGCCTCAACAAAAAAAACTTCTATGAGGGTGGGAGCCAGTTTTCATCCAAACGGCAGCTCTGGGAGGTTATTCTAACATCCTGCAAAGAAATCCAAGCAGAAACTGTCCAAAAACTTACAATTTTAAGGGATTTAAGAATTTTGAAGGGCTCCTATGGTAAAATATAACTTGACCTGTTAATATTTTTTTGATTGAAATAGCTTTTGATTTCAGTAAGTATGACCTCCTAATGCTACAAATACAACAAATGACCATTTTCAGTTAATTACAAGCTTTAAAATGTATTGAAACGATGAGTTGCATAATAACTTGGAACAGTGAATTTTGAAGTTTTTACTATATTTATTTTTGAAAAAAATACTGTTATCACTAGGAAATTTTTTCCACCACATTTAAATGATCCTCTACCAATTAAAGACTTAAAAATTATGCTGACTCTAATTTGAGTTGACAATTTAGAAAATCTTAGAAAAATGTCATTTGCATAATAATTTGGAACGCAGTGTGTAGAACCTTTCATTTGGCTTATGAGATTGTGTTTAGTTTTGTAAGTGATAACTCCATCCATCCATCCATCCATCCATCCATCCATTTTTTTCCACTTGTCCATTGCCGGGTCGTGGGGCAGCCGTTGGAGCTGCCCAAATCACATTGCACCAGCCCCGTATGGCTCCTCCTGCAGGTGGTGGGTCCACGGGAGGACGGCCTCATGGTTCTAACCCGGGCCTGTTGGTCTCTCATAAGGGGCTTCTGAACCGCTCTTTGTCTGACCCGTCAGGACCAGTTTGCCATGGAAGACCCTACCAGGGGCACGAAGCCCCGGACAACAGAGCCCCCAGGATAATTCGGGCTCTCAAACCCCTCCACCACGTTAAGGTGGCGGTTCCAGGAGGGGAAGTTATAACTCTTCACATGTAAAATTTCCATTTTGACCATTCAAGGAAAAAAGGCCCCTTATCCAAATCATACTAGCCATCATTTCTTGGAAATCCCCAAACGTTTGTATGATGATGACTGTTTGCGTTTCTGTCCTCCTTTGAACTTTATAGGATTGTTGCTGTCCTCATACTTAATATAAGTATAGTATTATCCCTGGGACACTTCTCTGTCTCACTTCATCATACACAAAGTTGTAAATAAGGTGCAAAGGTTAAAAGCCCAACATAAAATGGTTTACGTCTCAGGAGAAGTGTTTCTTGGTCGAGCCTGACACACGGGGTCACTGATCTCCCTTTCGTTTCAACAGCAGAAAGCATTTAAGTGTCCGAGGTGCCATCTTTGTACCACTTTAGTTTGAACCAGTGTGCGGGAGTATGCTGCTAATACTGCATTAAGAACATCTCTAAACAACAAGCTCTTTGAAAGTGTCTCAGCCCGAGCAGTACTTCGGCTGACCTCCTCCAGAAATCAGCGCGCTTTTTATCCCACGCGCTATTCACAAGCTCCGCCAAATGGACCGGCATTATAAAACACACAAGTTTAGTTTAACTCGCTGCAAGATTCCTCAGAATCTGCAATGAGGGGGAAAAAAATAACATACACGGATAACATTCGGAGATGAAGCCGAATAACTTTTTGAGAAGGAGAGAATTGGTACAAAAGGGATAGAGATATTTGGTGGTATAATATGGCCACAAGATCAGAACTGGAAGGATGGGTTGTCTGCAGAGCCGTGGGAAGATACTTGGCTTGGTACGCTATTTCTTTGCTTATTTCCTATTTATTTAATATTGCCTGTAATGCATAGACCATGCTGTAGCGCCCTCAGCACCCTGAGTTCCCACAGCCATGTTTTCAAGCATAAATCTCTTAACCCCCGCCTGAACCGAGCACATTTTCTCCAGTTCGGCTTTACCCAAAACTAAAAGCTCAGCTCATTTGAAAGCTAAGGCCTTCAAAACTGATCATAACGTTTTTGTCACGTTGTCGCCGAATTTTTGTCACATTTTTGTGTTTTTGTAGGGGTTTTTTTATTGTTTTTGCCACTTTTTTTTATTTTTTTTATTTTGCTGAGTCACTTTTTTGTTGCATTATTGTCGCTTTTCGGGCTCAGTTTTGTCACTCTTTTGTAGCTTCTTTGTCACTGTTATATCACTTATTTCATGTGTTTTTGTCACATTTATGATGCGTTTTCATTCTTGTTTTCATTGCTATTTTGACGTCCCCCCCTCGGTTGAGGTGGGGGCTAAGAGGTTAAAGCCACACCGCAAAGAATTTTACCCATACAAGCATTTATTTTATGACAAATATTTTCATCATTGAAAAATACCTCATAAATTTACAAACAAACATTTATGAGGCTCACCCCTCCTAAGATATGTCTGTAAACCTTACCGGGAGAGTGGGTACGTCTCCAGCTCATTTCCATGGAGATGTGAAGAAAGACAGTAGAATTTGAGATTTTAACAGGTTAGGTCCTCATCCAAATCCATTCTTTTACTACCCACTGCAGTAATAGCATTTTCTGTGTTGAACTGGTCATTAGGAACATGTTTTGTTTTGCCGGCAACAGTATAGTTCAAAATGTTGCGCAGTGTACCTTTAAATTGTCAGGGTTTACTATCATAATTGTGGTCATTTTGAACATAACAGAATGAAGTAGTTATTGTGCCACATATGCCTTTAGCAGCATGCTGTCCGGACAGTTTGTCACTGACAGACCACTACTCCATTTTGTCTTTATTCACTGACATTTTAGAGTAAATAATTCATGTAATGTGTGTTTGGGAAGAATTGGAGGTTTCCCCTGCTGAGGGCTGAGGGCAAGTGGTCTTTATCCAAGAGAAGAAATAATAGGCCTAGAACACTCAGCATGCAGTTGATCGAAAAATGACTTTTTATTTTTCACTATTTAAAAAGATAGGTTGACTGGTGAACTATATATCACACACTGTGCAAGACTAGTCGACATTTACGAGCCACAATAATATCTGAAATATTGTACTTTTTTTTTTATTGTTTATCCAGATGATTAAATCTGGCACAGCTCATATCGATGTGCAAACACTGCCTCCTGTTTCTAATCTTCAGATGCCAGAGTCCAGCGCATATTAATCTGACGCGCTGTACCCTGCGCAGTGCAAAGTCAACACGCTCTTATTAGAGGGTTCGCACGCAGAAACGGGTAGAAATGCGTGGGGAGACAGGGGTTGGGTATAGAGAGAGAGACCGCACGGATTTGTCACCTGGGATTTAATGAAACTTAATAAAATATTGACTTTATTACGGGTGATGGGGAGGCGGAGGGGGAGGAGTGCTTGAACTGCAAAGGATAATTTTGACTATATTTGGTGTTAGATTTGGTTTGTGAGTCTAATTAAAAAAAAATCTTTAATGGCAGCTTCTTTAAATGTCATGAAAGGTGAAACATCTCCCATAATAAGATTGAATAAGCTTGTATAGTGGGCCAAAAGTTGACAGACTTCATAGGTTAATACGTCAATTCAGAGTTATGATTGGGATGATTACATACACTCCTAGATTCCAGTCATTTTTCAGAGACATTGTGATTAACAGGGCTCCATAATGAGACAAATGTATGTACATGCATCTAAAAATGTATTGTGCGAGTAATGATTCCCCTTCGAATGATGCAACCATTCAGAAATAGTACAGAGCTAAGAGTATTTGTCACCCGTAGATCTGTGGGAGAGTACCATATGTTATAGAAGGAACACATAAATGAATAACCTACATTCATCAAACTTGCAACGAACTGAAAATGTTGCCCTGATTTGATATTGATTATAGTTCCAACAAACAGAAACGTATTATCCTATTAAAATACACAAACAAGAGATTAATTTCCTGAATCAAAAACCAAAGCATGCCACTTAATAATAGAATACAAAAACAGCCAAACACCTATTTCCAGTCATGCTCAAGTGCCGTACATGTATTAAAGGTTGAATGTATAAAAAGTACCCATAAACACAAACAATGTGCCACCTTGCATTAATCAATAAAGCCGTGTTCAATTAAAGAAGGCAAGCGATGAAGAAAATAGTGTTTCACAAGGCACCCATTCGCTGGTTATGAGCATTTCCTTAAAATGAGGGCTGAGTGAATAAAGCACTCAAGTGGGATTCTTGTTGTTTGCTGCTGCTGTTTTTGTACCTGTGTTTGGTTGGGTACAAAAAATAAATAAAAGGATTTGGTATTTAAAAAGGCACCATGTTATTTCCTTTTACGGTGTAAGAGCAGGCCAGAATCTTCATTTAGTCGTTTGTTCAAAATTCAAATTTCTTCTCGCCATGTTGCTGAAAAATAAACCTAGTCTTTCCAATGTATCAATTTTGCAAACATAACATCAATTGAAAGATAAAATGTGGCCTTGTAAAGTGTATCCCTTTCATCTTGGGAACGGATTGGATGGAGTTTTTATTTATCTATTTATTTATTTGGTTCATTTCGTATTGAAATAAGTCACCTAAATGATCAATTTCTGTTGTGACTGTTGAAGCAGTACTAAGGAACTCATGCCCCTAGAGGCCATACGCGCCACTGCAAGTGCCGTAGCATGTTATGTTTTTTTACTCATTAATTGTCCGTGAGAGTAAATACTACACTGAAAGAAAAGACAAAGGGAGAGAGTGATATTGTACATCCAATTACACAATAGAAATCATTTTTTCACCCAAACTTGGCTGTAAATACTGTTTAAGTGGCGCTAGCCCCCAGTTAGCTTTGCCCGTTAGCCTGTTAGCTTCTTCTTCAGGATTCCATAGTGCGTATTGTGGCTCCGACCCGGAGACAGGAAAGTTGCAATTGTGGCTTTCTGGCCAGAGAAACCAGGGGGAGATGAAAGACCCCCCTGTACACTTGTATAACCCCCAGTAGAACTACAAAAAGGATTTATTAAAGTAATCAAGTTTCTTTGTACTGCTTTAATCTCTTAACCCCCACCTGAGCCGAGCACATTTTGTCCAGTGAGGCTTTACCCAAATCTAAAAGCTTCTTATAAAAAAGGGTCAAAATAGTGACGAAAAAGAGGATGAAAACAAAAGAAAAAAGTGACAAAGAGCGACACAAACACGGTTAAAAAATGATGAAAAAGCAACAAAAGAGCAACAAAAACGTGTCGGGAAAGCAACAATAACACAATAAAGAAGCAACACACATCAAAACACTTAAAAAATGCCTCAAAAAGGTGACAAAAACGCAGTTATGTAGGTCTTTCAAATGAGGCATTACACCGGCCTCGAGGCTGTAAGCTCCAGTCGAGAAGCTTTTAGATTAAGGCGGGGGTAAAAGGTTAAAATAGCCATTTCGATTAGATCAATCTTACTACCATTATTATAGTGATAGTGCACTGTGATGGACTTGTTGGTAAATGTAATGATCAGGAAGGCCTTGTTGAGGACATGAGCTGCTGGTTCAGTGGCTGCTCATGGACCAGACAGATAGTTAGGGACAACCAGGCGAGTGGCGACGCGTAACCTTGACAGTGAATATGTACAGAGGGACTTTGACAAGACAAACAAAACAAAGGAGAGCCGCGAGGATGTTAGCGCTGCTGTAGCCAGGCTGCTAAATGAGGTGTCAGGCCCCGGCGAGTGGTGCTTTTGTTTTGTGCGTAGAAGCTCGCGCGTTTGCATCCGTCACGCAGTCAAAACTCATGGCTCTGATTGAACAACACTACATAGTCAGACTGTACGGAAACTCAGCGGAAAATCTGCGTGTGCTCTTCTGAATGTCACTGTTAACGTTATGTGACAGCTGGTTTCACATGACGTGTTGGCATCGTTTTCACCGAGTGCCAATTGTGTTAAATTGGATGTTATGTTGCATTTGTTGGCAACTAAAAAATGGAGCTCTCTTGTTAGAGATATACAACGAAATGCCATTGTGAAAAGCATCACAACTTGTAGAACTTCTATGTGAATTGATTTGCATTATACAGGGTTATTGGTCACTGCTCCCATCGAGAATGTGATTTCAAATACATAAGCTTTAAATTTCTGTGAGTATTTCTATTGCAACTTAAATTTTCCTTTTGTCTCAAGTTGTCATTTGAATAATAATTTAACCCTTTCATGCATTAATTATGATTCAAGTCAAAATATAGCGAGCGATGCATGATGATCAGTTTATTTTCTCAAATCACAAAATCAATACTTGGGTACCGTATTTTAGCAATTTCTCCTTAGGTGTAATATAATTGACAGACATTCCACCTCTGCAAGGCACACATGCTCTTCTTGTTCTTCTTATTTTTGACGGAAAAATAATGCACTGCAAAACCTGACCAGTGAGTGGCAGTGTATGGTACAACACACTGGAAATCTTTGCCCGAACCTGAACCGGACTGGACCCGGCGGGTTCGGGTCGGGTCGGGCCGAGATGTCACACATGACAGTCGGGCGTCAGTCTATGCACTCGGAGCGCTGCTCTTCTTTGGAGCCTTCACATTATTTTCCTCTATACATCGTGATGCCTTGTATTCTTCCTTTAGAATCCATGTATCATGCCAAACTGAAAACCACAATTTCTCTCTTTCATAAGTCAAGGTGTAGCCCGCCTGCCTCACGGAGTGCTTTTACAATAATCCTGGGATTGTACAGGGATCTTCTGTCTAACGCCAATAACAGCATAAATAAAGTTAAATATTAATATGAACGGTCAAGCGAATGTCTGGTTGTGCGTATGCACGGGCTTACTTTGGCACAGGTTAGGGCGCACACCCCTAACACCGAAACAACAACGGTTTTCTATAAATAAACCACACATGCCTTCAAGTGCCACAACACCACACCTAATCTGCGTTTTAATGTGACATTTCCAAAGTGTCAGTGCACTGTTCTGCGTTTACCTCCGGGTGAATGAAGAGCATCAGCTGTAATAAGCCTCGTGTTTCCTTTTTGCATCGTTGCTCCTCATGTTGTCCAGCTCAGTTCATTTGCATTTGCATTTTCATTTTCAGCATTTCACAAACAGGGCGCTTTGCAAACATTTTTTATTTTTATTTTTTCAATTCAGCTGCTCCAAGTATCCTGCAGCTGTAGCGCAACTGCTCCAATAAACTACCCCCCTCGCACCCCCGTAACCCACTGCCTATCGCAGAAGTGGTCTGGGGAAAGCATGGGTGCAGCACTGAAACATTGCCATGCAAGTCTGTCCATCCCCTGTCCTGCACCAGGTATCTACAGCTAGAAGAAAACAACAATTGAATAGCTGTCCACTGTAGTGACCACTGTGCATGAAAGGGTTAAAATCAATTCATTCTATACGAGCGATCGCGATATCGTCACATCCGTTGGCCGTGGTAGGCATTTTACATTTTCATATTTGATAAACATTTTATTAAAATCCTATAATCAGCAAAAACAATGTCCATAAACAGTGCATTGCCTCTCTTGTGCTGTAACAGATCTATCATTTTATAAAACCGAGTTAGAGGCCTGTATGCATCAGCTGTTGCCTACCATTCACCAAAACATCCGGCGAAAATTGCGGAAGTAAACAATAACAGCGATCGCTCGTATTCATTGTCAATTTTAACTTAACTAAACCAATCACTTAATCAAACTTGGATTTTCGGGAAGGCGGTGGCTCAGTGGTAGAGCGTTTGCCCAAAGGTTGACAGTTTAACCCAAGCTCTGACAGGTGCATTGTTGTTGTGGGCTTGGGCAGGACACTTCACCCACTTGGCCTATAATAACAAGCAACTCCCGGTCCAGCTGCTCAGAAGTTGCTCACTACAGCTGAAAATGAAGAGGGAATGAATCATTTTGAAAAAGTAAAATACATTTGTGTCAAAGGGTGTACAAAAGAGCGCCACGCTGGTTTTCAAAAAGTCTCATTTATGCACTTCGCGGGTTGTTTCAGTACAAAAATGTGTTATGCTTTACAATATTTTCCCCAATTATAATTCAGCCACAAGAGGTCACAAACCGGCGTCGTTTTTTTTTTTTTTTTACCAAATTAAAATGCAAATCCCTGCACAGTTGGAGACAGATGATTTGCTGGAGCGACCCGAGAAAGGGAAAGCCAAAAGGGAAGAAAAAGAATAAAACATTTCTCATACAAACCCCAACACAAAAATCTGTGCTTGTCGCTTCTGAATGTCACTGTTATCAATAATGACAGTAATGTCATATGTGTTCCAGATGACTTATTGGCACTTAATAAATTGGTTTCCCCAGGGCCAATTGTACCAGACTGAAGGGTTACGTTGCTTATACAATGTGGCTGACTGAATCCCCCCCACACACACACTTCAGGAGTCAGGCGTCTTATACAAACTTGTAGACGTTGGTGTCCGTTACGAGAGCCTTTGTGAGTCTGACAAGGGCATGTCTCCAGGCATCTGTGGCAGGGATTTGTTGACTTGATGTTGAGCCTCCATTTTGGATCAACGAGTCTATTGGTCCTCCTTAAATCAAAGTGTGCTGCTGTCTAATTGTGTTTGAACAGTGCGGCCGTGGACTGCATGTCTAATAGCAGCTTAGAGCAGGCCTCGGCTATAGTGCTTGCGCAGACAAAGTGACAGCGAGATGCTTTCAGACCTCCCTGAACATAATCGTAAAATATCCAGGTGAGTTTGCACGCAGAATCGCAATCAAAATAGCAATTTCACAAACAGTGTAATTATTTAGATGTTCCAACTTATCCTGCGTATGGGATTGTACAATTGATAAAACCTGTTCACCCTATAGATACGGACGGCATCGCGTCATAGAAGGGGGGAAAACAGAATCTTTTGGGAAACAGAATTTTTCACTCTTTTTAGCCATTTTCTGGAGAGATATAAACTTATTTATTACCTACAAATAAAGTCAGGTCTAAATCGGGTCCATATGGATGTTAATCACAGCAGATTGTTCAGTAGAAGTGAAAAAGGCAGTCGTAGCTAGTGCTAGCTACACCATTAGCACGATGCGAACATGAAGCACCATGTTAGCATTCTCCTTTTTTTATGTACTTATCGGCTGCTGAACCACTTTGCTCCTCTCCATGTCTTTGTGTCTTTTTTTAGTAGAAAACTATATTCATAATTCAGCATTTGTTAAAGGGACTATGCGGAGTTTAACATTTTTTTGTATTTTTATCCCCCTACATGTTCCAGCCATGTCCTAATATGTAGAATAAGCTCAGACCTGTTCACCACAACTGCCTCTAAAATCCTGCACTGTCACTCAGAAAGGTGTTCATTCGGGTCCGAAGTGCCGTCATGCACAAGCTTAATATAGAAGCTGCAGTTACGCATAAGACCTGAGTTGGCAGTAGTGAGCATAAAAAACTTGCATCTAGGCCCTTTAAAGTGTTTTTTGAATAACTAGAGAAAGTTTAGATTTTTCTCCAAATTGTTTTCCCCCTTAACTGTTTTCAAACGTGACCAAATATGGACATTTGTTAAGTGTGACGTCACGACTTCCGCTTCCGGGTCATAGCAGACCGACAAATTTGCGAAATATGTTCAGTAACTCTCTGTTGAGTTTCAGAAATATTGATTGTGGTATTGAAGAGTTTTTTTTGTAGTTTCTTGCACATCTGCCGTTCTAAACGTATAGTTTAGACCTCTCCAAACATGTTCGGATATCCAAGTAATTATGCACAAAAACGCAGTACAATCCTAAGTACTGAAGCAATAAGCAATCAATTTAAGGATAGATCTTGAGGCAGAGTCTTGCAAGGCGACTAGGTCAGGGAATCTCTAAAACGGCAGCTCTTTTGGGATTTTCCTTGAACTGCTCTGATGTCTATAAAAAGTCCAAGCGAGCGAGAGAGACACCAATAACAAGTGATCTACATGGAGAGGACAGCTCGCTCGCAGAAATTGATGCTGGTTATGGCAGAAATGTATAGTTTCCTATGTGCATGTGGCTGTACAGTAAAAGCAAAAAAGTACAAATACCAGCTGGTTATGTTACGCTTTTATCTAATAGTGAGTATGAGTATTTTGTATAGAAGGAAGTGTGGAAAAAATATGACAATGGTGTACAGAAATAACAATGAATGAAAACAAGCAATCCATACAAAGAGAGTGTTTCCAGGTCTATTCTCCTCGGTGTAATTTTGACGTGTGATGTCACTTTGGCGGATGCTTCCGAAACAGGAAACGCAAATGAGTCTTTGTATCAGGCAGCAAGCAGGTCTTCGTGCTGCTTACGGGTTGATTTTTCAGTGTAAAAGATGATAACGCGAATGAAACGGTAACAGGAGATCTGCCATCTGCCGTGATGAAAATGTCTCCTTGGATTAACAACACCAGCTGTTGCTTCTCCGTCGCCGCGTCTGAACAAAATGGTAAAGGTGAAGCTAAAGAGTCACGTGTCGATCGACCGTGGGGGGATGCTTCCTAAGCGGGGCGTTTTGGAACGAACCGCAGATCGCTCGTGCGGGATCAAAAGTCAGAAGACGGGGTGTCAACTTTGACCCTAAAGCTGAGCTACGCCTTTGTACCTGCCGCGGACCTCATCACACAGAGTCAATTACATAGATCCTACTTATGGAGCCTGAGCAGGAAAAACCCAATCACGGCTGGGAGCACCGTCTGCACAAAACACTTCTATGAACACATTTTTGCACCTTTGTTCATCCGTTGCCTTTCTTCCTCCACCAGTGCTTCCTTGTCACCCCGAGGCTCTTGCGCTACGTTGTAGTTTAAGAGTTTTGTTCTGGTTGTAAATGTTGTATGAGTGCGTTGGCTTTGCTAATGTGACAGTAGGCAATTCATGCACTCCCGCTGGCTCGATATCATACCCACCATCGCTTTCCGAGGTGTTAAAAGTCATAGATTTTTGTAACAGACTGGGAGCTATTTGAAGCCATTGACTGCTCTTTTTGCGGGAGTCTGAAGAAACTGAATTGGTGTTAAGGTTGCGAGATTAAAGGCAATCCGGTTTAAATTGCAATTTGAATAACCGTAATTGGCCGCGAATATCACAGCTAGTTATTCTAATGTCTTTGGAAAACCACAAATTGTCTTGGATCCATTGGGTCTTGTTTTGTGTGAAACCAGTAGTTCAGACCTCTCCAAACAAATGCCTGTGATTCTTGTTTTAGTTTAGTGGTTCATAATTAAGCCTTGTTTCTCGACTCTGTTAAAACTCCTCAGTGTGTTAAAATGGGCGCTTTCTACTGAATATTGATTTTAAAACATAAATCGCAAATGTTATCGCAATTGACATGAAAATAAAGAAAGTAATGCAAGTAGATGTTTTACTCCCTCTATGGTATCTTTTAATGTTCTACCAATGCATAAAAAAACATATACAAACAAGATCATCAATGAAATGATATTATAATCCAACACCGTGCACACAAAATAGAGCCATAATCCGCTTATGCCAGTCAAGAGTGAGTAAATGAAAAGGGATGCATCTCGTGGGGCGTATATAACATGAAAAAGAAGTTGGATTTCTTTGGTATCATCAACATGTTCAAAGGAAAGGAGGTGACATTTTCCACAATAAATGAATATGGCATGTTTTGATGTGTTAGACATATACAGAGAAATGTACAGCAGGCGGTGGTTAATTTGAAAGCACCGACTTGCTGCTCGAGTCTGAAGAAGGAGCAGGGTAATTGTGGATATCAGTTAAATGTCAGGGGCGCGGGGAGCGGGCGGAGGGAGATGGAGATGTTTGCATAAGGAGGACGAGGGGCGCAACTCGCCTGTTCCCATATGGCCCTCATTATAACGGAGCAGTCCTGAGAGTCAATACCTGAGCATGTGTGACACTGGGGGCTTTCGGAGAGCGCTGCAATTTGTCTTATCGCGAGACATTGGTGAACTGATTTTGTCTATGATTGGGCCAAACAGGATGTCACTTCGGGCGTGTTCAGATCCGAAACCTGTCACGTTTGCTCGGATCGTCTGTTTTTTGGAGGTGTTGTGTGGAAAGCATGGGCGTCTGTCTGATTCAAAATGTTTAGTTTGTGATTACAAATGGATGAGAGAGATATTAACCATATATAAAGTTAGAAAGCTTATGCCACATGGACCTATACAGCAAGTCTTACAAAGTTTACTGTGAAGAGGGAAACAGATCTTACTGTAGCAGAAAGAAAAGAAATATGGTAAAAGTGATCATACCTTTCAACACATAAACCCCTGGGCATTCAGACTCCATTTAGTCTCACAAAGGCAAACAACATTGTCAAAGCAGCGCTGTCTCTTCTGCCGCAACCGCTGAACCAAGAGTCATGTTGGAAACAATTATACAAAACAATACAAAAAAGAAATCGCTAATATCCCACTCCATGTTCAGAGTGACAGACCAGGAAACTGAGGCTGCGTCCGAAACGAGCAGATTGGTAAGAGCTCTTACGCCAAACCGGATGTGCGTCAGCGTCCGCCATGGCAAGATGCTTCCGAGTTGTGCTGTCAGTTAGGAAGTAGTTAGGAAAAGGAGCCTAGATGCTAACTATCATAGCCACTTTAGCATAGGGACCTCTGGTGCTAACTAACCAGTGATTAGGAGGTATGTGCCATCCCACAAGCCACTGCGCCAAACCCCACAACCCCCTCGGCCCCACCCTCGAGTGATTCATGCGCAACCACTGTTGATTGACAGGAGCACATTTAATAATGAAAATAATAATAATTAAAAAAAAATAAGATTCTGCACAAGCCAAACTTTCTAAAAGTGACAAAATCCATGTTGTCGTCTCCACAGCTCAGTCACATGTCAGTGTTAAAGAGTAAACTCAGTAAACGGATTAAATGCTTTTGTTTTCATTTAGTAGAAACTTAAGCCACATGGATCATTTGCTACTGTAGCTTTAAGAAACAGCTGCTGAAATAAAATAACACTAAAGGGAAATGTATGGATCATTTGGATTTTTTTTTCTCCTCAAATGTCTTTGTTTGGACACTGTACATGCGCTTTTGTTTGGCCTGCACTCCACCAATAACTTTAAAGAAGAAGAAAAACGGCTGTTGGTGATGTCACTTCCCTTTCCCCTGTTTAAGGACGGACGGATTGTTCAAAATGCTGCTGAAGCTCTAGTTCACTAACTGCATAGAGATCGAACAGTTGACCCCATGAAAGGTTAAGGAGTTAGTTAGTGTTAGTGCTTAGAGGCAACAATTTGATGGTTTCAGACGCAGCCTTACTCTAACCAACAGGGGAGCCCGGTGTCTTGTTCACAGTTTTCCCTGTCCTTTCTTTCTGACTGCAGCGCCCCTACTGGTGATGGCGGAGAATGTATTATTAATGAATAAAACAATATTACAGTTATGGTCTCCAACTAAAGTCCATTTAAATATGCTTTAACTTTTGATCGTCGCCATTTGTTTGTTTCTTTTGCAATACATTATGGGTATTTCCATCTTAAAAACACACATTGTTATCGTTTTCAGACTATAATGTGAATTATCCACTCATTAGTGTTTTCATCAGTCACTATAGCTCATTTGGGAGATTGACACTTCTCGAGTGTCTTTGGTGTGTGCGATGCCAGCACGCGGCATGTGGAGGGTTCTCAGTGGGATATGTGCTAAAGTAATGGATTCATTACAGACAAGTGGTGGGCCGGACTTTTGAAACTTAACCAATAAATGATAGATTTTCTCTGGCGGCGCTGGCGGATGACAGCCCGATGTCTTCTTGACATTTCCAATCTGTGTGGTATTTCCTAACAACACGGGCCAATCTTCATTTAATAGCCTTCGCACCTAATTAGGCCGGCTCTAATGTTCCAGTCGGCAGAGTGTCAAATCCAATGTCCAATTACACAGCAGATCAAGGCCAAAAGGTCCGCCTCCTCCCGCACCTCTCAGGCTGATTATAGAGGAGGTGTCATGGCGTACATCACAGGGAATAGGGAGGTCTGGGGAAGGGGTTAGGGACTGGCATGTTGGCTGCACATGGAGGGATCGATACAAGGGAGTGGGAGGCTTCCTCGGCCCGAGCCTCTCTTGAGGACAGGAGTCTCTCTGTGTCAGAGCAGAGCTACACAAAGGAGCTTCAGTGCTGCGTTCACAGCACGATGAAGAATGGCACGCCCGAACATTACCAGAATCTTAACATCAATCAAGTCCAGGTTTATCTAGTCTTGCAGAAAGAGAAAAGGAACACATATGCCCGTTGGTTTTGTAGTCAGGTTTAAGGCAATGAACAAAGAGAGGTGTAGTCATATACATACTTCCCTATCCCGTAATGATAACACATAGTGATCTGACCTGCAATCAAACAAGAAGATCTTCTTATTCAAGCTTCCTCCAATGAGCAACAAAGTCTCAAAATAGATAATATTGAAATGAATGAATTAATGCAACGACTGAAATAGACAAGATAACTATTCTCCTCATATATGCAGTACAACAAACTAGGAGTCCCATAACATTTCATGAGGAAGTGTTGGTGTATTTCATGTTTTTTTTAGTGAAGTGCAGTTTGCCGATGATGAAATCAAACAGAGGAGAGCCTCTTCCAGATGGCTCCTGTTTAATGTTAGGGATGACACCACATGCTCAGCACAATGCGTGGGCTTAACCTGCGTGTAGGATAAACACTTTACACAGATTTGTGTACGTTAAGGAAGATGTCGCCGATGATGTTGGTATAAATCATTCAAACATAACATGCTTAATTGTGGTTTATGTTTTTGAGCTCCTCGTCATTGGTTTACTGATTTTTTTTTTGCTGCATTTACAACATTGAAATAATCTGCGTGTATGGGAAAGACGTGTAGCAGCATGGTTTGGTTTTTAAAGTGAAAACAACCACTGGTATGTTATAAAGGTTATGCCCTCCTTAACTTCAATTGAGAAATCAAAGAGTAAGAATGAATACACTCACTCAGATTTAGTTTTGCTTCTATTTTGGAAATTGCACAGTCAATTACAATGAAATCCAAAAGTACAATGTCGGAGTTGACGATTGTTAAAAGCTTTAGAGGATTGCATTGTCAGAGGAACCTTTGTGATGTAGTTTTGTAATAAGACAAAAGATTCTATACCAAATTATTAGGAAAATATTATCTTGTTTGAATAGTAAAAACAGTTACTCTTTCTGCCTTTTGTCTTTGCCTGTTTTTCCTAAACTCTGACTTGTAACGCGGTCAAATCGTAGATAGATGTTCCAACTTCCGTTAGCAAAACACAACAACAGTCTTCCACTTTCCCTCACTAACATGAAACAGAATTAATGCGGCAGCTTCAATTTCCTGAGGTGTTTTACTCATGTGTGTGACTTTTGATGCCCGTGTATTACCCTAACGATTTATGTGCTTTGATGGAAAAGTAAAGTGCACTGCTGGTCTAGAGGAGATCTGGAGGGCACGGTCACAGCGGGGGGTGGGAGCATTGGGGGGGGTGTGTGGGGTGGAGGGAGTGGCAGGGGTAGGGGGGCATGCATGTTTAGGTTGTGTGTGTGGGGGGGGGAGCGTGATGCAGCTTCAGTAGCGAGGGAGCGGCCACGTGCGCGACTCACGAAGGACGCTGAAACTTATTAAAGGAGGAGGCAGAGCGATTATTCACTATGGCCCTCTTGAGAGACTGACGCTCAAGTCATTGCTTTTAATTAACTCCGAAACGGTTTTGCGGATTAATAACAATATTAAGAGGGGAGCGGAGACGGGGAGCGCAAACACTTTCTGGATCTGGTTCAAGCTTTTTAATCACAATGAAATAGACTCTTTGGCACAATAGCACAATAACTATGTCTTCTTCAGTGTCCCCAAGGCCTCCAGCACATCAAATGAGCGTGTCTTAATTGTCAGCGCTTTATCTCCGAGGGTAAGCCGGCGACAAGTGATGATAAAGTCTTTCCAAAGAACCGTCATGCAAAATTGTCTTTTTTTTAGCTTTATGCTACATCCTCAACAAAAACATACCTGGAGTCTTGTTTTTTGTTTCATTCATAATTCATTCTAATCCTGCATATTTAGTGCCCTTCTTCAGCACTCAACACGCCAGGCCACACTCTGGTCAACGTCACACGATCATGTGCTGTCTATAACTCTCTTTCCCATGGTTATAAGCATGTTTGTTGGTAACATGTTACATATACTTTCTCTCACTCGGGCGCATTACATACGTCACGACCAAACGCTAGCGGAAATCAGATCCAATCGTTTCAAAGGAGTTCACCCCTCCCACCTGATAACGGAGCTCAATTGTGAAGTTCCAGACGCTTGTACGAAACAAATTTAGTATGAGTTTATGGTAAAACCAGGCCACAACAAAATGTACAAAAGCTAAAGAGTTTTAAGTACACTGAACAAAATTGTAGGTGGTCTTTACTTGATAAAATCCAGGAAACCGATTGCCTTGAACAAGTCAAGTTGATGTGACAAATTATATTCAAGTGTTGGTAACTTACTAATTTCTAGAAGAACACAATGTATTTAGTGTCATGTTACTGTCACCCATGGTGTATGACCTAAAGTAAACTCTGAGGAGGGTCGTGGACTCATTTTAAGTTGTGAAAACTTGAACAGAGTAATTGAAATATAACTGAAATATTCAAGTATGCCATAATAAAAATGTCCAATTGAACACTACTGGTTTGGAAGTTAACTTTACTGGAGATTGGTGAATAATAATAATAATAATAATAATAATAATAATAATAATAATAATAATGCATAATATATAATATAATATGGCACTTTTCTGGACACTCAAAGACGCTTTACATTGCATTATTCATTCACACCATACTCGGTGGTGGTAAGCTACTATTGTAGCCACAGCTGCCCTGGGGTAGATGGACGGAAGCGAGGCAACCAGGGAGCGCCATCGGCCCCTCCGACCACCACCAACCACTCACTTTATTCACTAGGCTTCCTGGTGTTACCAAATGGTCTCCCATCCAAGTACCGACCAGGCCCTTCCCTGCTTAGCTTCCAAGGTCTGCCGGGATCGGGCAGAGCAAAGGCAGTATGGCCACATTACCAACACTTGTAAGTTTGCTCAGTTTGCAGCAGTGAAGATAGCTGATTGATTAGACACAAGTAAACAACACTGAATATATCCAAGGAAGCACAACTATTACTTTTTTTAGTGTAGGGGTGTATGATCATTACACTGAACTGACTGTGTAAGAGTCGACAGTTCACAGCGCCGTTCTAATAAAAACAAAGTATTGGCAAAAAACTAAATAAAGGTGGGGTAGTAGTACAGATAAAGCTGAAAGTATTATGTCTGAAAGTCGTAAGTTTGCGGGTTCAAGTCCAGCCTTGGCACATACAGCTGGTGTGTCCGTGGATAAGACATCCCCATTGCCCATGAATCTCGCTAATGTGGCTAGTTACAACATGGAGGCTAAAAAAAAATATATGTCCCCTTTACAAAAGATAAAAAACTTAAATACGATTTTACTGACAGCCATTTGAGTAATGAGAGGTTTGGGCCTGTTACAGCAGGGTTATTACACCACCATTATACTAAGAGTAAGAATTTCCCGACAATTTTAAGGCCATATATATCAAAGTTATCCAACAGTGGCAGATGATGCGAAAGTGTTATGGGATCTTGGAACAACTTCAAATCCAAATAACTCAAAATAGACCTGTTTGTTTACCTGGCCGGCCGTGTTGTCGTCAAGCATGAAAAGTGTCAAAAAAGAGAGAGGAGAAAAAAAAGGTGTCAAAAATCCCAGGGACAAGCCTTAGTTTCCTAATGCGCGCGAGAGGCAAGATTTTTGATGTTTGCAGATTGTGTGGAGGAAAAAAAAAAAAAAAGAAAAAAATACAGCATTGCAGATCCTCGTGAAAACATCCTCGTGTTTGCAAAAGAGCCCAAAGATGATAAAATGCCGGTATTGTATTCCAATCCCTGTGGCTTTTCGCTATATACCCGGCTCGTATAGGTTTTTCCTGGCCCTAATGAGTGGGGGAAAGCGCTGGTGTGACTGCTCGAACTCCCCTGCACTTCATCAATGATGTAGCACACGCCGACCGGAGCCATTTATAACTATTCACAGTCGTTTACAGCCCCTTACACTCTTGGGCCTTTTATTCAAGCCAGAGTAATAAACACCACAAGTGCAGAAAGGTGGGAGAAAAAAAAATAAAATAACGCATGTTGAAGTTCTTTTGCATAGGACACTAAAAGACACAAAATAAAGGAGGTGAGGATCTACTTTATAAACATTACATGGGTCTCGAGAGGCAGTGGGAGCGAAAGAACTTAAGCATCCTTCTCCGGGGAGCGGGAACAGAAGGAGTTTTATGGCAACATATGTTCGTCTTACCCCATTATATATCAATGCGTTTTACGCCCACCCGTAAACCGTACTGGTGAGTGAGACGTTGCATGGAGATTTGAGAGAGAGATCGGGGGGGGGGGGGGAAACAGGGCAATAAGGCGGGGAGTGTTTTATTTACGCTGGTGTGAACTCGCAAAGGGCAAAGATATTAACCTCTGGCGGCGGAGGTTCAAGCCGTAAAGCGGTGCCAAGCGTTTCTCCGGAACTGTTGGAACACTGTGGCTACGATGTATTTACACTTTAAGCAGAGTTTGAAAACTTCATTTGTGTGGTTTGTTTTGAATGGCATAACACACTGTGAACAAGTTTTGAAAAGACAATAAGGATGGCATTATCCCCTTTTGAATTTAAAAGCATACATTTACATTAGCCTCTACTGTCCAAGTAAGTGTTAAATAACTATACACACAGTGGCATCTTACTGTAAATCAATAATGCAATTTAGAACTACACAATATATCGCCAAATGATCATTGTTGCATCATTAGATGAGTCAATATAATGTAAGATTCCACAATAAATTACCAAAATGCAAACACAGCCTCAAATAAAATTGCATCGGCGCTTAAAAATTTCCAGAAAAAAATTGTTTTAGCCACAATTTTCCTAATTTTCTTTCCTTTAGTCTTTAGTCTCATCTCATACCAGTTAAATAGTTCAATCTATTTATCTGAAGTAAACAACAAGCTAATCCTGGAGATTCATGTGGGGAAACACTGATGTAGGGACGGTTTCCATGGGAACAGCTTACATATTAGTTTGACTTTCAAGCCAAGTTTATTATGACACACCAAAGTACAATTCAATATTAATACAGCGCGGCCTGAAATCCTCAACTGGTCCATATTTGAAGATCACCAAATGTATTAAGTCTTACAAAAGTATTTGACGAAGACTCGGTTGATCTTCATTTCTATACACATACTATATCATCTAAAATGACATAATTAATATTGTTTTGAAAGAGACATTATTGACTAGAGCAATTCAGGCCTTGTCTTACAGTTCAATTTTGTTGCATGTATAGTTTTCATAAAACATAATACTGCTAATAGTTTTGCGAAATTAACACTTTCCTTTTAATTGTGTGAAATATTTTTGAGCCTGTGTGGTGAACTCGCATGCTACTGTATAGGGAAGCTGCAAATTATCTTGGCGCATAAACGACATGTAAGGAGCCTCTGGGGCGCGAAATACAATTAGAGACCCATTAATATGATGCATCAGAAAAGCAGCCGAGAAGAGACCATGAAGCTGTCGTGTAATGTGTTGGATTTAGTGTGAAACCAAGGGTAAGGGGCACATCAGACGCAAATCAGCACTGCATTTTACTCAAATCAACAAAGCAGAAACTCAGGGTTAGACTTGTTTGTATTATAAAACCTAGACGATCTCCTTCATAATCTTCATAAACTGAGTTTTCAAATATAATTGTTCTAATTAATAAAATTCAATTTAAAGTGAAGCTTTTGGCTCTGTGAATAAGCTCCTCTGCTCCTCTTCTACTTTAAATGATTAAACTAAATGTACTGAGGACAACTCCAACTGTCACCACCTCATGTCCACAAGCGTGTGTCAAGAAGCGTCACATTAAAATGGGCAGAACAGGAATAATAGGGACACACTGAAGCAGTCACAAGTCTGTTTCTGCAGGCGCACGGTGAGCCACAGCTGTGCGCTCTGGGCTCATCCACGGCACAGATGTGAGCGGCTCGACGTCCTGTAACACTGAGGCTTCAGGAATGAAAAATGTATTTAAGAAAATATTAGCAACTGACTCATAAATGTGCAGATGTGAGGCGGAGACGTGTAGGAGGATAATCTCATTCTCTCAAGTAGGAAAAGTACAAGAGTGCAGGAACTTGGAGACAGTTAAATGATTCACAAAGTCAAATAAAAATACACTTAGAAAGTGAGAAGAGCTTGTTTGTAGGAGAGAAAAACTATGGAGATACAGGACACATATAGAATAAATATCAAGTGTATCTAAAAGTACAGCACAAAGCGACACCAAGTGAAAGCTCAGAGTTAGACTGACCTGCCCGTTCTTGCAGAGGTCGGCCCACATGCTGGTGCCATCACCTCCTCTCATCAGGACGTGGTAGATGAAGAAGTACGTGCCCGGGATGGAGCAGATGAACTTGCCCGACACTCCGTCATAGTTGTTGCCCAGGTTTGTGACCACATCATCAAACTTTAGAATCTCGTAGCCTTCATGTGGGTTTTTAAGTCCTGCGTAAAAAGCCACCCGCGGGATGGTGTTGTAGGTGGCCGTGCTGATAGCTCCATTGCCCCCCAGACCCAAGATCCCTGTCCTGCCCAAGTCTCCTCTGTCCCCCGGTGGCCCAGCAGGTCCCGGCGGGCCAGGCTCACCGGGAGGTCCTGGGGGTCCAGGTTTCCCCGGTCGCCCGGGCTTGCCCTGTGGCCCTTGCAGCAAAGTGGACGGAGGGAGCACATTGTCGCTGAGCGCCTCGGCTTCGGCCTGTAGCCCCGTGGAGGTGGTGGAGCTCGGAGGAGTGCCTTTGAGGTAGGGGTCGCACACCATGCGACAGGAGCCCAGCATCTCGTAGTGACCGGCATCTGTGCTGACGGAGCTCACAAGCACTGGGATCAGCACAACCAGCACCAGGACCAGCATAACCCCCACAGCAGCCGCCACCAGGGTCTTCCTCCCGATGCTGAGTCGGGGAAGGGGCTGCGCTGCCAGCGTGGCTCTCCCGGGAGCGGAAATGGTGACTGGTTAAAGTGGGGACCCTGCCACCAGGAGGAAAGGGGACCCGCAGATCCCGAAAAGAAGTTACAAAGGAATGGCGTTGAGTGAAAGTGTCTGAGAAAAAAATATGCACTTCTGGTGCAAGAGTCCTCCTTCTAAGTTCAAGTGAAAAGTACAGTCACTCAGGTGAGGAAAAGGAGAAGTACAAGTGGAGGCATTCAAAGCAATCGGACTTGTGAGAAGAAGAAACAAGAAGGATGCAGCGGAGCCCAGAGGAACAGGGCGAGAGACAGACAGAGAGAGAGAGTGGTGAGAGAGTAGGCAGCCACCGGATCCTTGTCGGAGCGCGTGTGGAGGTGTGTGTGTGAGAGAGTTTGTGAAGCCGATTTTCAGCCCGGGCTTTTTATACAGCGATGGCAGTCGCTCCCAGCCCCCTCCCTCCGCTCGGCTCTCACATCCAGAGAGGCTGCCGCTGATACACCCCCTCTGTCTCATTCAGAGGAAGGACTATCATCACATTACAATGCTTTCTCTGCTGCAAACAACCACACAACTATTTAGAGAACCACATACATCGAGTCCTCTAATGGCAACTTCCGGTACTGCAACAAATAAAATCACCAGACATTGTTTATTTGTAAATATAACTATCACAATACACTATTATTCTCTTAACTCAATATGTTGTTCAGAGAGTACAATTTATTTAATTTGCTAAAAGGACAGATTTTTGCAGTGCATTTTCGATTTAAATCTTTGCTCTTTAACATTTGATTTATTTGTGAAAAGTGCTTCTTCTTTTTGTTTCTGTTTTTGAAACTTAATACAAGAACACAGTACATACACAGTATCTATCAATCAATCAACCATTTTTTGCAAAGCCCAACAACAGCCACTTTGTGAAACAGACGAGCAAATGTCTAAACGTCAGATCGTCAAGGGACAAGATGGGTAATCGCCCCCGAGCGACCCCCTGTCCTTCTTTTCTGCATGGTAAACTAAAACACACAAACTGAAACATTGAGAAGAAACATATTAACATCAATGGTCACGGCATTCTCTAGTTTAACCATTGTTATAAACACTCGATTCTGACTTACATGTTGATAGTAAATGTTCTTAAAACTCTTTCATAATGTGTTTGAGACTTAGTGAGACAATTCTTTGACGGGGATGTGTTCTCCCGTGTATGTGCAAAAACACTTGGCGACACCTAAATTGTTGTGCCAGATTACACTTTTGCAAATAGAAGAAGGTGTTAATTGCAAAGTCCCTGACGCTCTGTGAACTTTACAAGACCATTTTGAGGTTAAAGACACTGGGCAATAATTTACTTTGGGAGCTGATATCTTCCATGTTTCCTTATTTGCTTTGTCTCCGTCGATAGCACCATTTTGCCACCTGAATGAGCTTCTTTTTTTTCTTTTTCTGGTGTTGGTTTTGATATTGATTTCAACTTTCTTTTTGATCAAATTAAGGGCCCGGGTTGGGAGGAAAAAAATCTATATGCTGCAGTGATGTCATTTGTTTGACATTTTCATTCCTGAGCGTGATGAATGGTTAAGTCCAGAAAGAGCAATGGAAGGGTTTGGTTGGTAAATGCACATATATGCCGTTACAACAAGTGGGGTATTTAAGCCTACTGTTGGATATGCTTCGAATAAATGATCATTTTTCTCCCACACTTGCTCACAGAATACGAGGGGATTGCAAATGTTACAGCATGCCTTGTTTTGAATTCAGATCGATACACATATAATTAAGCGTCTGGACTGTGTGAGCAAGATTCCAGATGCACATGTGTTTGAAAACAAAGTGGCTGGTTTGCTTGCTACTTTGCCAGTTTAGATCTGTTCTATTTTATTATCATTCCTCATCGGCCAATTCCACTAGTCCAACTTTTACTTTCTCTTCTGGGACGTTGTTGCACTGTACCAATAAGGAGTGCCCGAAAATGGTGTACAGTACATGGCCAGAATGAGAATTACAGCTAATTGTTCCCCAACTCCACATGTTAACAGAGAGACATCATGGAGCGGCATAAGCCCATTTTTGACCAAGTTTCTGATCCCAGCGCTAAATTTGGCTTTAATGTTGCCTCAGACCTTGCGTTTCAGAAAAGCCCGTTAGCAGCCCCCAAAAAATCCAATATGGGTGTCATTTTTCATGAGGGTTTCCAGTGATACATGTACTGCGAATAGGCCAAATGTCAGACCTCAGAAAAATATACTTTTGTTTCCCTTTATAGACATTATTTTTAGAGCCCACAACAGGTTTATCATTTGTTTGGTCCCATGAGCCAAAAAACCTATCTTTGAGACCTGCTTCATTTAAGGAACAATGATGAAGTCAGTCTCACATATTTTGGGACGTCGTTAGAAAATGTGGTACAAATTTCAAAATCATGAAACTTTTAAATTCAAACTCCATAAGCGCCACTGCAGGTGTCATAGCATGTTGCGTTTTTTTACTCATTATTGTCCGAGAGAGTAAATACTACGCTGACAGAAAAGACAAAGGGAGAGAGGCATATTGTACATCCACTTACACAATGAAGATAATTTTTCCCCACTCAAACTTGGCTTGAGCACTGTTAAAGTGGCGCTAGCCCGCAGTTAGCTTTGCCCGTTAGCCAGTTAGCTTATTCATGATTCCAATCATTATTCATGATTTCGAACCGAGGCAGGGAAAGTTGCAAGGGTGGTTTTCTGGCCAGAGACACCAGGGGGAGATGAAAGAGAATTTCTTAGTTCTGTTTTAGACATTATGATGATACTATTTAAAAACCCATGATAGGGTCTGGTGTCTCTATCCCCAATGAGACATTTTATTGACGAAAAGGAAATAAAAACCACACCAATGAAAGAAGACCAAACTTTACAAATTTTGGTGCTTTATCAGAAACCCAAGCAAACTGCCTATTTGACATACCTTGGCCTGGATGCGATCTTTTTTTTTCCGTAGGTATTTTCTGCCACTGTGTACATTTCTCATCCAATCAGAGATGTATTGAGATTAGGCACCAGCCCACTATCCTTAAAGGAACAGGCCACCGTTGTTCCTTACTGAGATATGTTCTTACTTGAGCTTAGACAATTTTATGTGTACCTTCTGGTCTTTGTTTGTTCCCACGGACCAGCTTGGTCACTTCTAACTTCACCCCTTTTTGAGCTATAGGAATATGCTGGGAGAGGCCAAATGCTAACAACATCTTTGGTCTTTTTGCGTGACTGAGGGCACATAGTTCTTCCATACTGTGATATGTTCTTACCTGAGCTTAGACGAGTTGATACGTAACCGTCTGGTCTTTGTGCGTGCCCGTGGAAGACCGTGGTTGCTTCCAACTTCACCCCCGTTTGGAGCTATAGGAATACATAGGGAGAGGCCAAATGCTAACAACATCTTTGGTCTTTTGCGTGACTGAGGGCACGCACAACGACCAGACAGGTGCGAATCAGGCAAGCTCAGGCAAGAACTTATCTCAGTATGTAAAAATGGTGGCCTGTTCCTTTAAGGTTAGTGACTAGGGCAGGGTCAGAGTTAAGCTGATTGGTTGATATGTGTTTGATGTTTCACATTCATGACTTGTGATTGGTTGATGGCAGAACATACCTCAGGAAAAATACATTTGCGGTCTGGAATCGGACCGCGGACCGTCCTTTGTGCGAAAGTCACATAGTTAAACACCCGTGCCTCATGAGGCCTAAACAAACTGTACCGTACACCCATTTACATAAGTTGACAGGAGCACATTTTGTACTAACAGCTTTTAGGAACGAGGCACATTTATGTCTGTCATCTATTTCCAATGAGCGGCTCCGTGTCGTTTTAAACTCGTGCTAATTAGCGGATTCAGCTGGTGTCGCCCGGTTGTGCCTCGTGTCACATGACGGGCCTATTCCTGGCTCGCTTCAAACTGGGGGCTTTACTGACGGATTGAGCTGGATCAATGAGCCGGACACGCCGCGCTATTTTTCACCATCACGTCTTATTTCTCCGGATTTCTGTCTCTTTGTCATCATTAAACTTCAGTCGAGAAACTTATGGCGCCACCAGTTGGCTGTCTAATTCATCACGGCGCGCGGTGTCAGGGAGACGCTCGCCAGGTGTGCTTCAGATGCACATTTGCCTGTTTATATTCAGTATAGCACACATGAAGTTTGCTTATACACAGAAGCACACACAGGGCCTAAATTGGTTCTGGGGGTTTGTTAAGGGGGGGGGGGCGTTGTTTGCTGCTCCTTTCCTTTGCACCTGCAGGAGGAGGCTGTAACTGCCAGGCAGATAACTTTGCCCCAAATCTGTAAATCTATGAACCAAAGAGATCATGGGCAAAGGACAAACACAGATTGTGGCAGGAGGATCGAGCGTTATGGGATTTATATCACGGGACAGGGCTCATTTTGTTTGAAGAGGATAATAGGATTTGTAATGACTGTAATAGCATGATGCATTAAGATGATATGTGCTTCACGAGCGCAAATACATCTATGGATTTGTGCAAGACAGAGAGGTGCACTTTGGCTGTGAGTGCTTGAACATGACAAACAAGGCACTCTCATCCTTGCACCCTCTGGGGCAGTAGCTCACCCAAAGGGACCTCAACAAAACCCTCTTAACCCCCACTTTAGTTCGGCTATACCTAAATCTAAAAGCTCCTCAACGGGACAGCTCACAGCCTATAGGTCAGGGTAACGCCTCATTTGAAAGCTAAGACCTGCACAACTGATCTAAACTGATCGTATTCCTCACAGCGTTTTTGTCACTTTTTCATCACGTTTTGTCACTTTTCTGTCACTTGTTTGTTGCTCTTTTGTTAGGCCTTCGTCACATTTTTGTCATTATTTTCAATCACCTTTTTGTCACTTTTTTGTTGCTCTTTTGGTGCTTTTTTGTTGCCTTTTCGTCACATTTTGTCACTTTTTCATTGCATTTTGGTTACGCTTTCATCACCTTTTTGTCACTTTTTCCATTGTTTTTTGTTGCGTTTTTGTCACTTTTTCCATTGCTTTTTTGTTGCGTTTTTGTCACTTTTTCCATTGCTTTATGGTTTCGTTTTCATCACATTTTTGTCACTTTTTTGTTGGTCTTTTGTTGCTTTTTTGTTACTTTTTTGTTGCCTTTCCGTCACACTTTTTCCATAACTTTCTGGTTGCGTTTTCATCATGTTTTTGTCTCTTTTTCCATTGCTTTTTGTTGTGTTTTTGTCACTTTTTTGTTGCTCTTTTGTGGCTTTTTTTGCTATATTTTCATCACATTTTGTCTCTTTTTCCATTACTTTTTGGTTGCGTTTTCATCATGTTTTGGGCTCTTTTTCCATTGCTTTTTTGTGGCTTTTTTGATGCATTTTCGTCACTTTTTTGTTGCTCTTCTGTAGTTTTTTCATTGTCTTTTTGTCACTTTTTCATCAATTTTTGGTCACACTTTTGGTTTTTTGGCTTTGTTGCATTTTTTGCCTCGTGTTAGCCTCATTTTTGTGGCTCTTTTTTGAAGAAGCTTTTGGATTTGGGTAAAGCCAATCTGTGCTCCGTTCAGGTGGGGATTAAGAGGTTAATGAGTCAAATTGAGAAAACTTCGCAACTAATTTCTGTATTGTTGTTGTTTTCAAAAATAATAGCTCACTTTATAACTCTTGGAAAAGTCTGCAACTCAAGCGTCTATTGTCTGTTCAAAGCACCCATTTGAAACGCTTTGAGACATAATTCACAAATATTTCATCCTGGTTTGAAAAACGGCACACAATGGAGGTCAGTATATCCTTTTTACGTTGTCATAGGCAACTAGACATGTTCAAGGACCGTGTTATTCAGTGTTTTTGATACAATTGTATATATATATATATATATATATATATATATATATATATATATATATATATATGTCAGCAGATGTTTGGTTAAGAAACAAAATGCAAGCTAGAAATCAAGATAAGATGATGCTCACAAAGAAAGTGAAATAGATTTGATTGAGCTGTTGGAAGGAGGATAGCAATCTCAGTCGGAAGTAGTAGTAGTTTCTTCAAAGCCCTGTGTAGTGTGTGGACGCAAAGACAAGACAAGTAGAGGAAACCAGTGCCTCGATGGCTCAGTCTCCAGATGTCAGCCCCATGCAGTAACCCCTTTTAATCACTTTGTTGTTCTCCCCAGCTACACGCAGGCGACTTGACAAAATAACAGCGTTTTCGAGTCTTTCAGAAGTGTTCTGTGAAAAAAAACAACAACACAAAACACGGGACGACTTAGAAAAGAAAAAGCCCCATTGAGAATTTCATTTTTATTTTATTTTTTTTACAAAGAGGAAAGTTTACCAGGTCAAAGAAACAAAAACAACATCACAAACGCACAGGTAAACAGCGGAGAAGGCTCATCTGTAGATGCAGTTTGCGCCTGTGATTACTTCCCTTGTGTTGCTCCTGGCCGAGGCTTATCAAAGAGCCCCTTTCATAAGAGCCAGGATCAAGCCACCGCTGTTACTGCCTGGCACCCACTGAGATAGTCCTGAGGCTGGGAGGGGAGGCAAGACGAAGGAGGGAGGTACGCGCCCAAATAAGGACAGAGAAGGAAGCGGAGGATTGGACATTTGTGGCGTCTGACATCAAATTTTGTTGGTATGTTCATTTGGTAGAGATTGGTTAAGTTTGCATTGATTATGAATTTGAGAATTACACTGAAATTATATTAAAAAACATTTTTAAAAAGTGCTATGGAAGAGATGGTGGTAAATCCCTAGTTAATAGTTTTGTGCTCGCCTCATGGGACACTTTTATAATGCTGACATATTGTTTACATATACAGTATGTAGTTGGTAAATTTTTAGTGCAGCGATTTGCGAGAAAAAACATGTTAATTTGTTTATTCATCCACCAGTATACACAGACACTGGAGGCAAGTATCTTGCCCAAAGATACAAAGATACTTGGCACCGGTCCAACCTGTTGGTTCCATTGACAAAATCAGTATGGATGGGCGGCAGTTTATCAAATGGTTATCAAGGCAATGTCAAAGGATAATTAGAAAATATGCTTTGCGGCGACAGTGAGGAGAGCTGTCGGCTTCTAATCCTACTTTAGGTACCTTAGGTATGTCAAACAGCGACGTGTAAACAGGCAGCAACCTCCCTCTCTTTTGGTACAGTGGCATGTTTTGCCTTTTTCTGCAAATTGCATTTGTGGTTCCTGTGTTCCACATTGTTTTACTGGATACTTTTGTACGTCTTTACCATGTTTTTGTAGCCTGGGGATACCCATGCTGCTCTGTGCTTTTCGAACTGCACAACAGTCTGGGGACCATGGCCTAAAATTTTTCATGGATTTGGGGACCAATCACAGAGCAAGGAGGGACGGCAAGACGATGATGCACTATTCGACATACAGAAGCTTGTAGTTTGTTTACATATTAAAAAAAAAAAGTAAAGTTTGTTTACAGATCCAACGTAACAGCAGCGACTTTTGATCAAGCTTTAGACTGTGTTCTAAACAGTTTAGCTCGAAAGTTTACAGCGGGTACATCATCGGATACGATGATACGACTGGCTATGGCTGCGTGCAGACACACATGATAGTGCCCAATAAACACCTATGGACGATCATAAACCACACCTCTCCTATGAGAAAATGAATTGGGGGTCCCCAGACTAAATATAACTTGATATTTCGTCTGGCAATAGAAAGCAGCTTCTTAAAAGTAAACTAGCTTAACAGCTAAACCCATTGGGAGGGAGCTGCGCAGGAGGAAGAGTAAGGAGGAGGAGCTGACCAGTGCAGGACACCACGCTCTGAAACAGGGACAAACCCAGGAGGCGCTGCATCGTTTCAGAAGATCAGAGGAGACTGAAGGCAGCCAGCCAGGTTTCCTCCGGGTGCTACAATTTCCCCGACCTCGAAAAACAGTCAGGTTGACCCACAGTAGCAGCGCAGCTCAGTCTCAGTGGCTCAGGACAAACACCTGAACACAGTTTCATTGTTTGCTTGTACAATGACAAATAAAGCACTTACTTACTTACTTACTTACTTACTTACTTACTTACTTACTTACTTACTTACTTACTTACTTCTGAAAACAGCCATCAGCGTTGTGACTGAAAAGGAGAGGCAATTACAAATGGAAGACATGTTGCTTTTGGCGTGAAACAAAAATATTAGCTGCGAGGGAAATTGCCTCTTAGCAGGCTAAAGGGGAAAAAAAAGGAAAAAGAGAGGACAACAGTAGAATCTGGGGAGAGGTTGTTTTCGTGTATATACAGTCGTCTGGGAGGGAAATTAATATGTATTTGCTTAAAGCAGCTGTGCACCAGTGATTTCCTGCTGACGTGGACTTTAATGCACAGAGAACTCAGGTGAGCGCGGGAACAGTGAAGGACACGAGCGGAGTGGGAGTGCACTCACATACCCCCAGGATCCCCTTCACTGAAGCTGCTACGGCTCCATCAACCACCCCGTGTTAGTCCTGTTTACTAAAGCGTGCAGTCATGGATCGGGGTTTGTGGACCAATTCTGACAACTCAAGAGCCTTGCTTTATTATTTACATAGAAGATGCGGAAATACTGAGGCCGCTAAGAGAGACACTTACTGTTCACATGCTGCAAATAAATGAGGGAGTATTATATTGATGAACTGATTATACTGACTTTCTCTTAAAAAAGGTTGAGAATTACGACTGTAGAGGCTGATGGTTCTGCCCTCAGCATCATGGGTTTGAGTTTCCACTCCAACAATTTGCTGAATGTCTCTCTCAGCAACATCCCCTTTCACCTAGAGCTCTCCCGTCGTCAACAGCAACAACAAAAAGCCTACGGGCCCCAAAAAATCCTTTATAAATAAATAAATATTCCCTTTCAATCCAATTTCTCCACAACTTTAATTTTGTTCTATTATCTATAGTGTTCAGCTGCAACAAAAAGAATGAAAAATGAAAACTTTTAATATCAGAGCAAATAAAGTCTTAGGCTGCAAGGAAAGGGAGTACATTTGTTTGAAGTCAATACAGTTGCCTTACTGCCGCAAAAGAATCCATGCATTTAGATAACAAATACTCCCAAAACCCATTGAAATATTGGAAGACTTTTAATTTGTTTTAATCTTCCCGTTAAAAAAATATATAGAGGTATGCACGATGCTGTTATTTGTAGCTTAAAAGTCTGTAAGAGCGATATTTTCTGACTTCCCGGCTGAAGGTCAAAACTCACTGAAAATGCACCATATAAACTCCTGCATGAGACTAGTGTGTTCCCCTCTCTGCCCCATCGCCTGCTGCTCTGGTTTGCTCTCCTCCGTCCAGGGGTCAAATGATGAAACGACCTCTGACCTGAGCCCGGACCACGGTACACTCACAGCACGGCCCCAAATTTCATCATCTTCTCCTCACCAAAACACAGCACAGGCCGCCACAGCTGTAGCTCTAGTACACATAAACCATTAGCAGGGCAAATATTTCTTCATAGTTTCTTTTTTCAGAAGCTGTTACAAAATTAAAAAAACTGACATCGAACTGGATGAGAGTCAAAATGTCTTTAAAGAGGAAATATTATCAAGACTAACACTATTTCGTTGTAATATGCTTGTACAATGACACAATAAAAGTTATTGTGGTTTTCCTGTGTAGTTGGTGTACTTGGACTTGTTTTTTCTGAGCAATTCATGCATGTCTTAAGAATCCTCTGTGCTTTTTGTGCTCTGGAAATCTCCATTTACACCAATCTATATCCAGACTTGACAGAGACCTGCGGCCTTCCACAGGGGTCAGTGTTGGGTCCTGTTTTGTTCCTTTTGTATATAAATGACCTTTGCTTAGTTTCACAAACATTAAACCTTCTTTTATTGGCTGATGACACCAACATGCTTAGTTGTGATAAAAATCTAGAAACATTAATGGATACAGTCGAAAAATAATTATTATTGTTAAAGAAGTGGTTTGATTGAAATAAGTTAACCCTCAATTTAAACAAAACTAAATGTATAGTTTTTGTAAATCGTGCCATTAATGTGCGTTGAAATGTAAAAATAAATGACACTGAGATAGAATGAGTGAATGAAACAAACGACTTTTACAAAATAAGCACAACTGGAAGCCCCATATAAACTATATCAAGGCAAAGCTATGTTAATCTCTTGCAATAATATCTAAAGTCAAAGAAATCTTAGATGAAAAAACCTATATCGATATCGTTCCCTGGTTCTCCCTTACATGACCTATGGCCTGGAAGTGTGGTCCACTTACAAAGCCAATCTTAATCCAATTAGAATCATTCAAAAAAGGGCAATCCGCATTGTGAATAAAGTGGCTTACAATTTAAGCCAAAGAACTAAACTTGAAAGATTTGGTTAACTTTAAAACAGCACAATTTATGTATAACATAAGCTATAGCACGTTGTTACCTGTGCATATTCAGGGATTGTTCCAAAAATGAGACTGCGTATTTTAATTACGGAAAGGAAGAAATTTAAAGGGCAAAGCAGCATTGTGTTTCTTTTGTTGGGATTAATGTATGGAGTCGGACCAAGAGCTAAAAAGACTGTAAAGCTTTAATTCAACAATCTTTTGAAGAAATCAATTATTTAAAAAAATATGTTGTGAATGGATGCTGAGGATGCAAAATTAAGCTGACAGATTTTTCTTTTCTTCTTTGTGACGATCTGAAAACAAAAATTGTATAGTTGCATGCATAAGACATTGGCAGCTTTTTCTGTTTATGTTTTGTAAATACACTGGGATAGACACAAAAAGCTTTAGCTTCTGCCTTTTCCATTTCAGACTATATGTTTATTTATGTCTTTATTTGTTATATGTTTAATGTCTGAATAAATAAATCTGAATTATCAGCTCATTTTCAATTCTGGATTCCACTGGGAAAATGTTTCTTTGAATGTAAAGGAGAAGCACCATTTTCAAGCTTCCAGGCCATGACACGAGTGGATATGTCTGAGTGTGTCTGCCGTGACCATAATGGACCAATAATGCTCTTATCTGTGCACGACATTTTACCGATGAATACTTTGTAAACAAACCCGATGCAAGAAACTGCTCCATCCCCAGAGCCTTCGACAGTGAGTAAAACTCCGGCGAAATGGTTCCACTTGGGCAACGTGATGTGCATTGAGAAGCTCCAGTAACTTCTCATAATATGAATAGGCTAAGCCTGTCTGTGCATTACATTACATGTTTCATACACATGATCGCGAGAAAACTCTCCCAGTGTCTGCGTTTTGTCAGAAACCGGGCAGTGCAGGTTTTATTCACCATCATATGCTTTCTTCATGTTCTACAATGATGGCGACTGGTTGTGTGACGAGATCAGGAATAAATGACTTGTTTCTATTTTCAAGTTGTTGATTTTGCCTCTTGCAATGTTTAAAGTGTTGAATAATGTTGTGTGTATACGAGATGATCACAAAATGCCAGAAAAAATGCCATAAGAGTCTCAGTCCAGATTAGTCTTATTCTTATGTTTTGAATCATTATTGCTGCTTTGATACAACTCTCCTGGACAAGGACGACTGAGATTACTCAAACATGTCTCCTTCACTTTATTGAGATGTAAGTCTTCATATTCCATTGCATGTGGCGGCTGCATGTCCAGAGGGAACGCTGGGCTGGCGCTCCTCACGCGGTGGACAGTGGAGACGAGCGTCTGTCAAACCTTAGCCCCGGCTTGTGGCTTCCTTCATGTCCCTGAGGCCCAGCGCCGCTACAGAGACCCACTGCAGAGAGGCACAGTGTCCCCATGGAGCACAGCCTGGAGTCAAGTACACCCACTTCAGCTCCTGCGACAGGGAGGCTGACAAAGAAACATGTTGGATTTGTGAAGTCAATCAGCTGCACATGGAGAGCGCATTCGACACATGGAGTGAATCATGTTTATATTTTTGGATTAATCACGTCTAATGGCTTTGTGACTCAATAGTTTTAAATATAGTTTGATCAATTGAGTTTGGGAGGTGAGTTGCCATTTTTATGTAAATGATTCATGTGTCCTAGTGATTAACAAACTAAATGTTAAATGCTGGCTGAGCTGAAAAGGAGCAAAGGATGATGGTCTATATAGTTTCACACATTTGCCTTCCCCAGAACGATGTCGGGATAATGTTAGGATTAGTTTCCAAAAATCCTGACATTATTAACCACTTACCCTTCTTCTTCAGTTCAGCATTACCCATATCTTAAAGCTTCTGGACGAGTCTTTAGGCCAGTGTTTCGCCTCATTTGAAAGCTAAGACCTAATTACTACCTGATCTAAACGGCTCTCTGTCCTCACGTGGTTGCCGTGTTGTCGTTGCCTTTTTTTTTTCATCCCTTTTTTTAATGCATTTTTGACACTTTTTCGTTTGCCCCTTTTGCTGCATTTTTGTTTAAGTCACATGGCATAACTTTGGGGAGCTTTTTTGTTGCTCTTTGTGGCTGTTATTGTTGCGTTTTCATCTCGTCTTGCTTTTAAGGCGCATTGAGTTGCCTTGTGTACGAAATGCGCGGTATAAATAAAGTTGCCTTGCCTTGCCTTGCCCTTTGTCGCTATTTAGCTTTTTTTCCAAGATGTTTTAAGGGGAGACACTACAGGCAAAACTCAATTTTTCAGTTTTCAGGTTTTGGGCCAAATTGGTCCCTGAACATATAAGCTTTCACCTGGAAACAGAAAATATACCTAATCTTCACAATAACATGTTTAAATATTGGGCTGATTCAATGTTTGCCCACAGACTTACATGGGACAATGCAATTTCAAGGGCCTTTTTCTCAAAACACATTTTTCTGACATTGTAGCGACACTATGTCCACGTCAGTCGGACTTAAAGACTTCACATTTTCCAGCCTTGGACTGAACAATATTTGGAAGATTTTTTCAGAGGGATTTTTTATTATTTAATCCCTATCCCCATTTAATGTAAAAAAATAAGGCGAAAATTACATTTTTACTTTTATTTTAAAACTAAACAAGATATCCAAAATCCCCTCTGAAAAAGTCTTGGTAACTCAATTGATCAATAAAATGAAGCCATAAATTTGAATGTAGCTCTATCCATTATTCAGATTTTGTCGCCGAAAAGATGGGAAATTTGGGGCATTTTTAGGCATAAAGGTTCTTATATGAAAAGATGAAATGACAGAAAACTTGCAATGTATTTTTCTCTCACATTTATGCCAGTGATCGACAGCAAAAGTTTCAAATTGATATCTGTAAATATACATTTTATCCCTATTCACCTGCAGTGTCTCGCCTTAAATTTGGGTAATAGCAAACTGAAGAAAAAGTGCTCAGTTCAGGTGGGGTTTTTTGTGAATTTAGCTCTATGTTTGTTCTTTTATTTTTTTTACCATGCAGAAAAGTATTTAAGAAAGTGTGCAGTTCGGCAGGTCAGTTGTCCTTTTCCAGTTTTAATCTATTTAATTTGAGCAAGAACGATGTACAAAAACACTAGCCCTGAGAGGTTTTAGCAAAGACGCTACATCTGCGATCTCTGGGAAGGTTGGCCGATTTCACCAAACTGCTAAAACATGATATTCTCTACACCTACAGGAAATGCTTAATGAGATAACTTTCAAAAATTAGTCCAAAACGTTCACACTCACTTCACTTTTACTCAAGTTCTAGCATCAGCCTTGCCGTTACCCATCCGTCTATTTCAAGTGTTTACATCCGTCTCGAGTTCAACCTTCTGCACCTTAAAAAAGTTTTAATTAGGCTTTACAAAAACAGAAGTGCCCTGAATACCCAGACTAGTATCAACAATTGTGTGTTTTCTCCCATAGTTTATTATTATTATTTTATAGTTGAACCTCACAGAAGGTCAAGAGAATATTGAAGCGGCAGATGCTTAATGGAATCAAGGCACTCGGAGCCCACTGAGTCTGCAGAAGCACCAGCCAACAGTGTGGAGAGGTATATGTGCGTATGCAGACATAAAACTACAGATGAAGTGAAAATACCTCAACTTAATCTGTCCAATATTAGCGATGCACTCAAGTCACAATTCGTTGTTTTCAGTGACATTCTTTGAAGGAAAGGAACTAAAAGCGAGGCGCCGTAAACATCGCCACAAAGCAGTTTAGTTTTTAGACGCCTGACGACTCCAGAAAAATATACTTGATATTAAAAAACTGAAACTTTGCCTTATAGTTTCAACTTGAAGGTTTAGTGTGACTGAATTATGGATAATTCGAGCTTGTGGATTGAATGTGATGCTGCTAATGTGTATTTAAACAACCCTTTGAGAGAGAAGCGCTCTTTTCATGGTACAAATAAACAAATGCACATACGCAATTCCAAGTCAGTTCATGATAATGAGAAAAGACAAATGTGTCTAAATGCTTTAGACAGTGAAGAGTTGCAGCTCCTCCATTGAAAGTAGCTTTAGGGAAGAATGGATTGTGTTCAGAGTTTCATGATGCTAATGCTGATGGAGGGCACTGTTCTATAAAGAAATAAACAGATTCCCACTGAGATTTGGGAAACTCCTTTTCTGGCAACCTGAATGTTGACATGTTTTTAGTTGGGCGGGGACTATAACATTTTAATTTCACTTAATTAATTACAAAGAAAGATTTTTAATGCAATTAATCGTGTTTTCAAAAAGTCCCGAGCCGGAGCCTTTCTATTTGTGTGTTTCTGGTACACCTGTAGATCTGATGCACACGCTACATCCTCTCACAACAGTGATGGAAGACAAAGACACTTGGCGACTGGGGACTCTCTTGCTATAAAAAAACATCCTGATGGGACAATAGAAAACACTACTGTTACTACTGTCTTAAAGCTACTCTAAGCGATTATGTTTTCCTGGTCCGGTCCGTTGCATTCCCATCAAGCATCGCTAGATGCGGCACACTCGCAAACAGCAGCGGACTTTGTGCCGCAAAAGAAGACCGGCACCGCACCTCCCTCACCTCACAGCACCCCCCCAACAAACCCCTAACCCCCCACATGCCCCCCGCAATACATGTAAACACACACACCGTTTGTTTAATAATCCAATATCTAAAGGGAGCCGTCAGGTCGTTTTCCTCCTTATGATCACAAAGCAAGTTGGAACAAAGGTGTTCAAGGGTTGCGGGGCAAAAATTCTGCACTGTAAACTTAGTTCTACATGGAAGTATTATGTTCTAAATGCCAAAAAGAACACACTTTCATGAACGTTGTAGTTTAGCAAATAAATGTGAGTCTCAAATTGTTTATTTATCTTATTTATGCTGATAAATGTTTGTTTCATACAAGAGTATTGAGATTTCCGTATCTCATTGAATGCAATCAGAGCAGCGGTTGGAGGGGAGTGACGAGCGTGGGTGACGGGGAAAAGCCTGGTGAGGGGATGGGAAGGTAGTGGAGCAGAGCAGGGTTTCCTACTCCACCTGATGAAAAAAATTCAAAAAGACATCGCTTAAGGCAGCTTTAAAGGCAAAGTTTTGGCACTTTGTTCAGTTACTGTTTACAAGTTACACGCGATCACATGAAACGCTTGAAAGCTGAATAGCTATAATTTGTTTGTTGCATAGCTTAGGAAATTAACAACACTAAATATATTTGTTGTTTTGTACCCTGGGCATAGGCAACTCAGGTGGCCACCTAGGGCGCCATCTGCTGGGGTGCTGAAGTGCGCTTTAATATATTAACCCCTTGCTCCCAACATCTACAACATGTCAGAGTTTCAGTCTTTTGTGTTGGAAAAGAAATTTCAAGCTTTCAAACGACTTTTCGCTGGTCCTTCCACGCCTCCCGGGAGACGCGTAACATTTTGGGGAAAATTTGTAAATTTACTTCAGAAGTACAGTTTCCTCCTCGAACTGTTGCGAGCACATTTCATGATTGTTTTATTGTTTTAGTGAATAGATAATCATAATATAACATAAGAATATTAATAAAATAAAACTAGCCTTTTCCATATCCAACCTGTGCCCAAAAGGATTGCGGGAAAAAAATAAAAAAGTTCAATCTTGCCAAATTGGCTCAGGCCGGCCCTGCTCATATGTCTATAGTTGCCCCAGACCCTATTTAGCTCGATTAAAAAGTTTAGCACCAAAGCACTTTTTTCTATGCTGACCGGTGCTGCTGAATTGCGTCTTCTTTTCAAATTCCCTTTTAGTTTCTGACTAAACTAAGTTTTTTTTTTTTATATACAGTAAAACATCAGTATTACGTCTGAAAAGCTCCCAGAAAGTAGCAGCAGAATCCCCCTTTAAGTGTCTTTTAAATGCAACTTGTCATAGGGATTCATACTCACTCCTCTCCCTTCACCCTGGGGGGTCCCGAGGCGCCCTGACCTCCACATGCCCACCCTGCAGACGCCATCTCACGACAGGGATCACGCCACACAGCTGCTATTATGCAACGTATTTATGCAGATGAAGTATTCCTCATGCATTATATGGGGAAAACGTGCAAGGAATTCCTTCTGCAGTTTTATTCAGTCCAGAGAGCGTCTATGTGACACTGTACAGGCCTTGATTTACTGTATCGCTGGGAGATTGGTACAAAACATCATTAATATGAAAATCATTAATATAGATCTGGAAGCGGACAGAGCACTTCCTGAGATAATGAGAAGGCCTGTGATTAGTAATGCTGCTTCCCCACATTTACCTACGCATTCATTTTTAATCATCACCAGGGAGACGTTTATGTACGCCGCAGAGTATTTACATTTCAGCCAACCGTGAGGCAAAGACTGTCCAACTTTGACAACAAACAAAACAATATTTAGGCAGATGATGTGATTCCATTTGACTAGGAGCTGATACAATTAACAATTAATTATTGCAGAGTGGTGGTTTTCATTTTTTCCAAGAAAATGTTTTCCCACTTGTCTGTTGAGTTGAGTAGATTGGATGCATGTTGAAATAATTACTCCATTGACTTTCGTGAAGAGAGGACTCCTAAGCCATTTTGTATAAAGCTTAAAGCAGTACAAAGTAATTCATGCCCCTAGAGGCCATAAGCGCCACTGCAGGCGTCGTAGCATGTTGCGTTTTTTTACCCATGAATTGTCCATGAGAGTAAATACTACGCTGACAGAAAAGACAAAGAGAGAGAGGGATATTGTACATCCAATTACACAATGGAGAGATTTTTTTTCACTTGGCTGTAAATACTGCGTAAGTGGTGCTAGCCCACAGTTAGCTTTACCCGTTAGCCTATTAGCTTCTTCTTCGTGATTCTATTAGTGTGTATTGGGGCCTCCGGGTCGGAGCAGGGAAAGCTGCAATTGTGGTTTTCTGGCGACACCAGGGGTAGATGAAAGACCCTTCAATCATCCCATTAACACTTGTATTACCCCAAAGGGACTACGGAAAGGATTTATTAAGGTAAACAAGTTACTTCTGCTTTAAGGTGAAGGTTATAGACTCTAGTTTTGTTTTTGTTTTTTTGCTCACTTAATTTAATGACTTTTAATGCCCCCACGGAAACCCTGCACTTGCGATGTCATGAGTTGAGGCTCATCTGTCTTTTTAAAGTCCAGATACTTTTACTTTTCTGATGATTCATAACATGTTGTTTTTAGTCTTATTCAAACTGCTTCACTTTCTTCAGTGCCACCAGAAGAGGAGTTCAGAGTTTGGTCAGAAATTAGAGTGAAATAACTTTGCATGTGGGTTTATTATTTTATCTTATACTGTAAAACATAAAAGGTGTCCAAAAGTGTTTTAGGACAGCCTGGAGAAACCTTAATACCCCACCGTAGGCTTGAGCACTAAAGGTCATTCATGGCCTCGATATAACCTATACTTTAAAGCTGTTTTCCACCCACACAAGCAGAGTCCAACAGTAAGTAAGACAGCACACTCCAAAAAGCCGACCTTGACCTTGTTTGTACACGTCAGCTTCACAGTATTTTCCCCCCAGAAACACACCCCTAAAAAAAGAAAAAAATCTGGCAAGAACACGATTTCCCCAATGAAGTCTTCTGAGAGGGGCGAGCAAGCTTGACCAGCTGACAACACACCTGGATCCGGAAAATGGTCCAAATTTCTCCTGTGAGATGCATGGGGCCAGACAGCAGAGTGAGTGAGGTGAGGGGAGCAGAGAGGAGAAGTGGGGAGAGAGAGGAAATGAAGGAGAGAAAAGAAGAGAGGGATAGAGAGAGAGGTTGTGGGGAGGGGCAGATGGAGAGAGAGAGAGATCGGGGCAGAGAGGAGGGATGGAGGGAGAGAGAGAGGGTAGCCAAAGGGGTGAAGCCCAAAAAGTAGCACCAACTTCCCCATTGCACCCTCTGTATACGCCATGGCAGTTAATTTAAATTCTGCAAGGAGACAACCCATAAATCACTTCCATTCTGACTAATGGCTTCTGCACTGAGGGAAAACTCTCACCTCTCTACCTGGAGACACGCTGCACTACAAAAACTACAGGCCACAGGCGCTGGTGTCTATGAGCGAGCGCCGGTGTGTACGTGTGTTTATATATTTATATAGGTGCAAGTGCTTCACTCAGACAGACAGTTTTTGAAGGAGTCAGCAGCAGCCCTCACCCCCTCCACAGGCGCTCACGGGAGAGGCAGAAATCCCCAGGAGTTGGCCCATAATTAGCCTTCCGTAAAGGCCCGGGCTGACGTCAGAAGTGTGTGACACCGAGCTCACCTTGGACTGGATTCCCCAAAAAAATCACTCAGGGTTAGCGCCATTCGCCCGCATCACGTGAGGCGAGTCGGTGAGTAAATTAGCTTTGCCAAATCGTGCCTCCAGGAAGTGCTTATTTGAACTTTGTAATTATGGTTTCAGAGCCACCGCTTCTTGTGTAAGTACGTCTTGCACTGAGCGAAGGGCTGAAGCACTCTGAGGGGCGCCGCAGTGATGCCATATAAGATTGAACGGCGTTGTATCTGCGTGATGTATTATGAATGCAATTTAACTGGGAGCATAGGTTCTTTTATGTAATCATCCCTAAACTAATTGGGACTTGAGTCTACTGTATGTCTATTCAGGCTGTCTCCCTCTTGGGACAAATCGTGTTTAAGAGACGCGGGGTTTCGAAGCAGCGCCTCGTCGATCAGAGCGCCCACAGGTAAAACACACAGACAGATCAGGGGAGCCGTTTAGACTCGGCGTGTTCAGCGATCGGCCTGAATATCGCAGAACGGTCTTCATTTGACAAAAACGGCCCTGTACTATATAGTCACTGAGAATGAGTTAAAGAAACAGGTCTCAATGTGTGGGGGTTTCTTTATTCTATGTACCCTGGACTTTTATGCCCCTATTGCCACGTAGGTTTGCTGAGTTTACCTGGGATCAAACAAATTAAAATGCAGCACTTGTCGTCAACTAAATTCAATACATCGTTGCAGCGTATCAGTCTAAAAGTCACTGAAAAAGGGGGCTCTGCGAAGTGACAAGTAGATTTAGTATACTTACTAAGCACTGTAACTTCAAATGATTACTAAAACAAAACCCAACACTGAGCTCTCTCCTACATAGAGTTACCCTGTAGCTAAATCGGGGTAATTTAGGGACAGTGTGTGACTCCCCGCTCGGAGCGTGGGGCCAGATCATTTTGTATCATTTTGCATTTTGTGTCTTCACAGCTGTCCTGTCAGCGACGGGCTCAACGCTGCCGCGGGCCCTGTTTGTTTTTCCATTGCCCTCTCTTGACCTGCCACTACTCACTCCACTATGCAGATGTATGACAGCAGCAAAACATGCTCTGCTGTGAGGGGGAATATGTCTTGTCAACACGAAACAATCGTGCCTTGTAGCTGAAATAATAGTGGAGCCCACTGAATATTTAATGCAAACTTAATCTGTATTCGCACATGAGTCCCTTTAAGTTATAGTTGTCACTATGCAGCCGTAAACTGTTCAGCACATTTGTTTGCTTTTAAGCTGAAGTCTGATACTCAAAAATGTTCAGTTTTTTTTTTTTTATTATTAATTTAAAATCAGGTTTATAGGCTGTCCCTCAAGTAATGGAATTTATGACACGGCCTAACCTTGAATGTTTAAATCAGCTCAAATATGAGAGCGATGTGACTCTCTGAATAATTTATTTTCTATTGGAATTTCTGTTTATTGTATTCTTGTGCAGATTCGTTTTATCAGTATGGAAGAGATCTGAAATGCATATGATTTTAGTGTCAAACATCTACATAATGTACTTTATAAATAGGGAGGGTATGGTAATAATATTGTATACACTTAATAAAAAACTAAGTAACTTGTTTACCTCAATAAATCCTTTTCGTACTCTCTCTGGGGGTAATACAAGTGTTAATGGGATGATTGGAGGGTCTTTCATCTCCCCCTCGTGTCTCTGGCCAGAAAACCATGCTTGCGACTTTCCCTGCAACAATACACACTAATAGAATCACGATGAAGAAGCTAACAGGCTAACAGGCAAAGCTAACTGTGGGCTAGCGCCACTTAAACAGTATTTACAGGCAAGTTTGAGTGAAAACAATGAGCTGCATTATCCCTCTCTCCCTCTGTTTTTTTCTGTCAGCGCAGTATTTACTCTCACGGACAATTAATGAGTAAAAAAACGTAACATGCTACGACGCCTGCAGTGGCGCTTATGGCCTCTACGGGCATGAGCTACTTAGTTCTGCTTTAGAGGAAAACTAGTCTGAAAACTTTCTAAACCTAGTGAAAAATGGCAACACATTTTCACGTTGGCTTTGTCTTAAAAGATAATCGTGAGCTATAGTTAGTGGCAGAAGGTAAAACTAAGACTGTGTCCAAATCTCCTCTGTAACACTTACACAGATTGATTGCAGCATCTTTGTCAAATTTCCCATAATGTATCATGAGATACAATAGAAAAGTACTGCAGAGGTGGAAGTTTCCTTGAAAATGTATGGAGAATAGTGCAGTAGGTCACATGATTTTCTTTGATTTTCATTCATGATAATGAATAAATTGAATTGAATTGAATAGAATAGAATCCACCTTGTAAGAGAGATGCTATCACTTTATTTTACACTACCTTGATACGTTGTAGTCAAATAAATTAAGTAACAACAACTTGTCCCTATGCAGTGCATACACAATGGAATAATGTTTATAGTACTTTGGAAGTATATAATGAAATAAGACATAAGACCCTTAGGGCTAGGGCTTAAGGTTATAGGGTTAGAGTTTGTTTCTTATGTGTTATTACATTATGTATCACCAAAATACTAATACATGTTATTCCATTGTGTATGTAGCCTGTAGATACAAGTTATTGCAGTGTTACATTGGACATTACATTGTTCTTAATGTGGCAGGTACAATGCATCAAGGGTAGCGTAAAATAAAGTGTTACCAGAGAGGGTTTAAAGTTTAAACTTCAACATAATTAGAACATTTGTGATTAGTTCAATCCAAAACACACTTGACATAAAGTATTGTTTTAGTGCTGAATTGCTGTCTCAAAGTCAGATCTAAATCTTACAAAAACTGATGACCTGTGCATCGCTATCGAACAATAATCTTGATAGAACCATCCACGCTTGACAACACCTACAATGACCCATTTTGCAAATTAATTACTTATTTTTCTATTCATGCCTTCACATTATGAATAGAGTCGCAAGAAGTACATGTCCAGAAATGTGTCCAAAACCCTTAACCAACATTTAAAGCCAACACGTAATGTTGCAGAGAAAGGCTTAGTGTGTGGGTTAAGTATCAAAAAGCAGCTAAAGACACAATGAAACGCAAACTTAAAAGAGACAACATTTCATCACGACTCCACAGAGAGAAGATTAGCGAGCGCTTTGTTTCCGCACGGTGATCTGTTTCACTGTAGGCGTTTTGTCCATACACTCTGGACGAAATGGGGCAGTGGCTTGTGCACTGACCTGGAGTGACCAGCTTGAGCCTAGCCGGGCGCTCCTCCCCTCCCACTGACACGCTTCACCTCCAGCTGTGATTGGGGGCCGCCCGGATCCTCCACTGGGTTATACATGACTCTCATGACACGGGTTTTCCACCGCCCTTTGGCCGCTGTAGCCTTCGGTCAGTCATTCCCGGCCTTTTGAGGGAGCTGTCATGAGGTTTCGTGCAGGTTTGGGGGCAGTGATACATATCTGTAATCCTGTGGAACATATAGTGTCATGGCCTTTACATTGGCCTCCAGCTGCTGAGGGGCAGTGTGTGTGACCACTATAGAAGTTAAGGCTCAACAATGTCCACCACATGTGTAGATGTCATTTTCTATGATGAGTATATGCCCTTAGTCATATTTTTTCAGTAACACAATAGTTTGCAGGCAATTTTACTTAACCTCTTAACCCACACGTTAACCAAGCACATTTTCTCCAGTTATTATCCAGGCATTACCCAAATCTAAAAGCCTCTGGAAAAGAGTGTCAAAATAGAGGCAATAACGAGGCGTAAACAACGATGAACATTACATGAAGTAAAAAGTACAAAACAAGTAAAAAGTATAAATTATAGGTACTTTACTTTTAATTAAAGGGATATTTCAGTATTTTTGACATAGGGCCTCATTTCCTAGTTATCCAGAGTTGCTGATTTCTGGAGATTTTTTTGTACTTCATGCAGTTCTTACATTTGAACAGTTACATGGCGCTAGGCTAGTGCTCGGCTAGCACATTTCTATGGTATCAGCTAGCCTGCATTAAAAACAGTCTGAGACACTCCACAGTACACCTGAGGCAAATCACATAACACCAGACTAACGATATAAATGTCTGAAACTCTTCAAATATAAGAACTGCTTGAATTACAAAAAGAATATCTCCAGAAATCAGCAACACTCTGGATAACTCGGAAATGAGGCCCTATGTCAAAAATCCTGAAATATCCCTTTAAGTAAATTTTATAATAAATACTTTTTGCTTTTACTTTACTACATTTTAGAGCCTGCATCTCTACTTTTTACTCCATTGCGTTTTTAAATTGAGTTAAAAATAAAAGTATTTTATTTTGAAAGTGACCTCTTTATGATGAACTGGTTTAGTCCCAGTTTAGACTTGGTTTAGTGGTTTACTCCTTTAGACCTTGTTTAGATCTGGTTTAGACCTGACCTAGTTTAGTCCAGGTTTAGGCCTGGTTTAGTTCCTGTTGTTTTTTAGGATTTACTCATTTAGGCCTGGTTTGATTCAAATTATTTTAAACTCTTAAATACTTTTACTTTTTACTTATAAAGTACATTTTACAATTCATACTTTTATCTTTTGCCTTAAAAGGAACAGGCCACCATTTTTCCATACTGAGATATGTTCTTACTTGAGCTTAGACGAGTTGATTCGTACCTGTCTGGTCTTTGTGCATGCCCGTGGAAGAGCTTGATCGCTTGTAACTTCACACCATTTGGAGCCATAGGAATATACAGGGAGAAGCCACATGCTAACAACATCTTTGGTCTTTTTGCGTGACTGAGGGCACACATTTCTTCCATTCTGAGATATATTTTTACCTGAGCTTAGACGAGTTGATACGTACCTGTTTGGTCTCTGTGCGTGCCCGTGGAAGAGCGTGGTAGCTTTCAAATTCACCTCGTTTGGAGCTATAGGAATATGCTGGGAGAGGCCAAATGCTAACAACATCTTTGGTCATTTTGCGTGACTGAGGGTACGCACAAAGACCAGACGGGTACGCATCAACTCGCCTAAGCTCAGGTAAGAACATATCTCAGTCTGGAAAAACGGCGGCCTGTTCCAGGGGTTACAAACTCACCTTTTACGATCCATCATTCCTATAAACTCAGTGTATAATGATGTTGTTCTCCATTGAGTTTCTTTGTCTTCTCACATTCATTGCTCGTTACAGAGTAGAGTTAGGCCTTACTACTCTTTCTGACTTGAAAGCAATTTCAGCTCTGGCTCATGCCTTTAGCTGACCCCACATGTGCTCCTGTCCCGACCTGTGCAGCCATGGACCACTTAACCTCGACCTCTTCCGATCCTTCCTGCATCTTCACGGATTTGAAATCTAGCAGAAAAAAAGAAATACATCTTGGAGACATGTTCCGCTTGGTTGTCGTTGTTCTATTTTTTATTTTTTTTCATACAACAACTAGCGCCTAAGGGAAAGGAAACAGCCAATAATAATAGGATTGGGCTGAAGAAATAAAGTTGCCTTGCTTTGATTATAGAGCTTGTGCAGAATCCTATTTTTTCACTGAATGTTTTTCCCCGGAATGTGCATATTTTTTTGGATAAAAAAAACTGTGATTCAACATATATTATTGTAATTGTAACACTTGGTCGTGTGGAATGGTTTTCTTTTGTTGCAGATAATAGATCGGTTGTACTTTTATACAGTGACAGTAATTGTTTATCACTCGATGATAATGCCAGGGTTTAGTGTTGACTTGATGACACCGTGATAACAGGATCCACAGTGTCGTCTCTCCCACTTCAGTTGAAGTGGATTTACTGACCAACACTATGAACATGCTTTGCTGCACTTCCTGTCTTATATTTAACCATTGGGAACAGGTGTATGTAAATTCAGAAACAGCTGAGCGCTTGCGTGAGATGTTATAGTTCTAGATATTTTGGTTCACAAAACAGCTGAGGCATAAGACAGAAGCGTGCTGCACTAACTCTCACTGACTAAAATTGGCCATTATCGATCATGCAAGAGATTTCTACATGAGGAGAATTAAGTTGCACATGAGCAAGTTGCACATTGTCTAACTTTTACTGTACAAGCAACAGTTTGAACAAGACAGGCTGGGGACCAATTGAAAAAATTCCATACCGATACTTTAAAGCCACACCGCATAGAATTTTACCCCAAAAATAAAATTGAAATACAAGCTTTTATTTTATGACAGATATTTTCAGCATTGAAAAATATCTCAAACAAACATGTGATTTCGCTGTGAGCGGCCTCAGCTCACCCAAAGACATGACATAACTTTACCGGGAGTGGGTACGTCTCCAGCTCGTTTCCATGGAGATGTGACTAAAGTCAATTTGAGATTTAAACAGGTATGGTCCTCATCCAAATCCATTCTTTGATTACCCGCTGCAGAAATAGCATTTTCTGTGTCGAGCTGGTCATTAGAAAAATGTTTTGTACTGATGGCAACAGTATAGTCCAAAATTTTACGCAGTGTGCCATAAATGATGAATAAAGGACCAACAGACATACATAAAACTTGATCTCTAAGGATTTCCTTTTTTCGGTCCTTCAAAGTTAGGCTACAGACAAACAGATGCAGCCCTCGCCATAATCGCTCATCAATCTCCCTCAGTCTTATTTCCAGGGTCAAAACATAACGTAAACTGGCTACTTTTGTACATCTTTGGTGTGTTTTTGTGGGTTTCGACTATTTTTTTTATGTATTTATTTTTACTGCAAAGACTCCACAATGTTCTTGATAAAATCATCTTTTTTAAAGTTATGAGCTAAAGACATTTGAGACCTACAAATTTCTTCTTCTGAAACACTGAAGAGGCACCAAGAGCCCCCACTCTGCGGCACAGAGGAGGCGTCACAAGAGGTGCTACAGGAAACAAAAAAGGGACAAAGGAGAAGATGGTGAAAGACTGTTGTGGAGCGGAGGGCAGTGCAGGACACCACGATCTGAAACAGGGACAAACCCCTGCACCATTTCAGAGGATCAAATGAGCACTGAAGGCAGCCAGGTTTCTTCTAGGTGCTACGGTTTCCTCTACCTCCAAAAACATGCTGTCAGGTTGGCCCACAGTGATGGCGCAGTTCAGTCGCAGCGGCTCAGGACTAGCATCTGAATATTATTTCATTGAACGCTTGTATAATGACCAATAAAGCACTTACTTACTCGATTTCCCTTGGCTTAACCTTGCAGCATCTTCAGCAACACAAAAACGACATAGGTGGACAAGGCGGGCTCAATTTCTTCAAATGTATTACTTTTTTAGTTCAAGAAATGTATATTGTTATACTGTCAAAAGTGCAATTCCCATAAATAATAATGAAAATAGGGATCGAAGAAGAGTGTTATATTCCTATCTTATCTTTGGCGCCAGATAGTCATCTCATACATACCTCTGGTGATTGTTGAGTTCCTCTACCGTAAGTTGAGAAACGCTGTCGTGCAGGAGACTTTTCCCACTGCTAAAGGTCTTACAGCTGTCTCGGTTCTTATTAGCCCTGTATGAATTGAAGGTGCGCCACGTGAATCCATTATAAGAACCCCCCGCACCCTACTTCCTCTAATCGCCCTAACCCCGCGGGATTAATCGCCCACGGAGAACCGAAATCGATTCGTTTAATCACTAAGAGATGTGACAAAAATGCTGTAACTCAGAGGATCCTGGTGGGAAATTATTGGCCAATTGAAATTCATTGATGGTAGATTAAAGAGGGCCCAGAAACGAGAGGGAGAGAGAAGGACCGGGAGGAAACGGTGCTTTAATGAGACGATTGCTCCAGGCTGTGTTATATCAAAGAGAGTGCTGTTTAGACTGGGAAATTAGAGGAGTAATACGAACTAGATCAATAGTAATAAAGCAAATGAAAAGTGATGCAAAATGCGCAAAATTCAACTGTCATGTACCGAATCAAGGGAACTTTTACTGCATGTACTGTATACTGAATTTTGCATTATTTTCATTATAATGGCATGCTAGCAAATCGATATATAACTTTAGAACTTGATTCAAATTGCTGTATCATACACCAAATGACATGATGAAAACCTGCAGAATTTGAGTATAAGTTCATATATCTGTGGTTATGGTTGGATAGGTTGATGATCAGTGCCAATACTTGTAGAACCCATGCGCTAAATCAAAGCGAGTGCGTTCCTCTCTTGCATGTTCAAGTGTGTGCACTGTGCAGGAGCAGTCAGGTGCACCGAGGAGTGTGCAACTTTGGGCTTTAATGATGTTTCTATGAGCTCATAATGAGGAGGAATGAGGGTTGTCCGGCAGTGTTAACCCCCTAATAAAAACTGCCTCACTTTAAAGGGTGTTGGAAAACCACTATTACCCCCATGACATTTTTACTGCATGATTTATGAAGTGAATATTGCTTTTCCCCAGCTAACCCTCATGGACACACAGCAATAAAGGGAAGTAAAGAGCATGTATTGATCTAGTACAGTGTTTCTCAAAATGTGGTGTAAATTACAGGGGCGTACAGGCTTGTAGAAGAAGTGATTATTAAATTTAGTCCAGATTGTGTTTATCCTGCTAAGCTCTTGATTAGTCCCTGTTGGTTTGGACTTTTGTGAGATAATACCTTTGGTAATCCTTATAGTTTTACATTAGAGGCAATTTTATGAAGACAAGTTTTTTTTTGAGACTCGTATAATTCAAAAGTGACATGACAGTATGAAGAGAGTTCATTTTCCAGGGACAGAACTGGGACTTCCTTATGGTAAATGGTCTCAACTTTATATAATAATTATCATAATAACCACCTACATTAGGCACTAAAAGCTCTTTACAACAAGGAACCACTCACAAATACACTCTCATTCATACATCAATGTTTCCAGATATTGGAGGCAAGGTGGGTGAAGTGTCTTGCCCCAGGGGACAACGACAATGCGCACCTACGGGAGGCGGGATTTGAATCCCCGGTCATGAGACCCGCTCTACCACCTGCGCCACTGTCTCCCAAATGGTAACGTATGGTTATACGGTAACATTTGCCTCTTCTTATTTCCCATGTGCAAACATCTACTGTGGAAATAAAATAATAAATGCCAAAAATCAAAAAAAATCTTTAATACAATTTTGTGTTAACTAATGACCTGTGCAGTTTAACATCTCATGTGCACTTTTAAGTTATTAATAGTGTTTAGCCTTGTCTTTGACCTGGTTTAGACCTGGTTGTGTCAGTCCATTTTTTCTAGGTGAGTTTCCATGTTGTCTGGATATCATAATGTCCATTATCAGTTAAGTATAAAATGGCTAACTTGCATCTAGCCCCTTTAAGAAAATTAGATAGTACCTTTGATATGAAATATATATATATATATATATATATATATTTATATATTTCAAAGTAACAAATATGCACCGAAAGGAGATAGTAGTCTTAAAGTATCGATGATTTTCCCCCAGCGGCCCTTCAGCCGCAGCAGACGGCGCGGACACCCGCCTTGTGTGAACAGGCTTTCAGCTCGAATCATCTTCTTCACTTCCACCTATAATTGGCCATATGTGTCACCGCCGCCTGCTGCTGCCACCGCTGCACACAACCAAGGGGAGATCACAGCCTTGACAAGGTGATTGTTGGATCGGTCTGGCTTTGACATGTCAGGTGTAGGCTTTATCTTTGTCTCCTCCTCGCCTCAGCGTCCACACCTGCTCATTTAGGCCCCGCTGTGCCAGGACGGTCCCACTGATTAAAGCGCTTTGTTAAAGGGGTTTAGAGGCGCTGGCAAGGGGAAATGACATAAGTTCAAAGTCATTGAAGTAGTTTTTATATATTCTCCCCATGCTTAAAATAAGTTTCCACAATGTTTTAATATGGAGAGATGTCAGGAGAGATGAGGATTCCCCCCTTTATCCTTTAGCTTGATCATATTCACCTTATTCCGGACGTTCGCGTGGGCGCCGCCATGAATTGTGCCCGCCCCTTTTCTCCTATGTGTTAACATGGGGCTGGAGAAGTCCGCATAAAATCAGTCACTACACGAAAACAAAGCCGTTTTCAGGCCGCACAGAGAAACGGTGCAGTGTTGACATGTTGGTGCAAATGAACATCGGACATTTTACACAAATCAATCGACTAAACATCAGATTTGAGCGGAGAATATTTTCCCTCGTTCTCCGTTAAAATGAACGGGCTTCGCGCCCGACCGGAAGTGTCAGGAAAAAGAGGCGCCGAGACGACGCAAAAAGTGGCAAAAGTGGGCGGGGCGGAATAAGGTGAATATTCTACCACATGTAAACTACATAGAGAGAATTGAAATTGAAACTCTAGGTTTTAAAAAAACACATAATTCAGAAGGGAAGGGGAGAGTTTAGAAGAAGCTGATGATGAAGCTGTCCTTCAGTCGGATGGACCTGGTATGGACTCTTTTCCCTGACGACAAGTATTTAGCTGAAGAGATGTCACCTCTCATTCAGGAAAGAAAGCTTGATAAATACTTCTCTGAGGGGAGGAGTTTGACATGATACTAACATCTTATTGAATTTTACCATGTCACTATGATGTCAATGGCACATTAGTAGAAGGACACATTGTCCAGAAAAAGAAAAGTGTTGTATTGGTGGCAGTTAATGCTTGTGAGGAGGTAAGTGTTATAAAATAGACAGATTATTTGGCAGGTTTTCTGGATAGCTGGGCAATGTCTTTCACAAATGCTACATGCTTGTTATTTTTTTTATTGGGTAAAGCCGTACAAGTAAACTTTATAGCGCTTTATAAAAAAACATCAGAATCAGATACAAGTTCTCAAATGCCTAGTGAGCCAGTTGTGGAGCTCATTTTTCTATAGAGAAGTTGTGATACTTGCGGTAAACTCTAAGTCCTTCTCTAAGTCCTTCAGCGCGGACATAATGAGATATTTATACAGTCTCCGGTGGATATCTGTAGTAGCGCGGCGGTGGACTAAAAGTGTACAGTGGATCCCGAGTAGGCCAGCCACTGAATATGCTGAATATATAATGGCCCAAAGCAGCCCGTGGCATGTGGCATTCAATGAGCATTCATTAACCTTTAGCGCTGCTGCAAATGCTTACCTGCATTAAGCGCATCCCGTCCGTATACAGGGGGCACTCAGACAGGTAACAAAAGATTATTGCAGGGGGAAACACGGCTCATGAACTCATAATATATTATTTGTGCTCTACTTATGCAATGAGCTAGCATAATTTTAAGCGTCTCCAAGCTGCGCAGTCAGTCAAATTGGCCGTGAATAAGACACTAGGGAAGCGACAGAGGGGAAAAGGTCAACCTCGGGACGTGGAGTTTTATCTGGGATTTTTAGGCTAAATGATAAATGTCACACGGGGGGCAGAAGTGAGAGCGGGGTGAAAGGCAGGGGTGTGGAGTGGGGCAGTGTGAAATAAAACCGAGATGATAATGAGCAGATGCTAAGTGGAATGTGGCAGAAATCATGTGAGGCGTAAGTGCAAAAGCTGCCGGTTCAGGAGAGTGCGGGCTCTGCCACAGGGGAGCTGCAGGCGCCATATTACAGGGAGAAAAGTCGAGGCATATACCTGAAGTAAGGCTGCAGGGATCTGTAGTGTAGTTAGTCTACATCAACCTATGGAGTTTTGATGTTGTTGCGGTAACAATCTGTAATTACGGTAATAGTTATTTGACTCTTTTTTTATGTTAAAGGTACACTATGCAACTTTTTATATGAAAAAAAACCCCTTGATATTTGTGCATATTTTACTTTTTAGTTGCCTATATCCCCTATTATTGCAATTTTAGGTTCAATGAAAAGGTGCAATGTCAGGTGAGGCCTTATATTGCGCCATCACTGACTGAGGTTTAGCTATTTATTGCTAATGGCGGTGGCGTTATGGGTGCAGCATGGCACATTTGCTTTCCCTCACAGTGGCCTTTATGATGCTCCAGGATCATTTGTTTTAAGGGGTTCGTACCAGAAACTGGAAAGAAACCCCAAAACAATTGATAGGGGACCTTTAACTTTGATTGGCATGGGGCTCTTTGATTGGAATAAGAAAATCAAGTCGTTTTTACTGTTTACTAATAAAAGGTGACAATTTTATTAGTTATGAAAAGTTTCCACAAATATAATAGAAATATGACGAAACCTAATTCAGTACAAAAGTCAGTACAAATCTTAACAACAAGGTATTCTACTTAAATTGGGTGTTTGTTTAGTTAGACAATATGACCAAGACTAAATTAACTGCTTTTAAATACACGAGCTCACGCATATCGCTAATAACAAGGACACAACAATAAATACATATATATTCCAATCTTTAGAGTCAAAAAGAGCTTTGAGTTTCCGAAGACACACTTGAATTGTAGCAACCAGCTGTGCACGTGGGCTGGTTTGATGGTTTGACACTGTTTATTTGTGCCATCAGTGGCCTGTAATAATAGAGTGCTCTGAAAATGGTGATGTTTTTGGTGGCATAGCTCCGTGTTTCTCTGCCTCCTGCACAACTGGAGATGTGGCGATGCTTTATCTGTTGCTATTGTTCAGTGCTCCTAATGTGAGTACAGGATTCATCGGTAATGAAGACGTTTTGTCGAATGACGTACAAATTGATAGGACGTCCCTGGCACAGTGGACGTCCTGTGTCCACTGTGCCAGGGACGTCGGTGGCACAGTGAGTGGACACACGCAGATGTGTGCACTTTGTGGGGTGCCAAAATCCCCTTTTGTCTTTTTCAGCATCGCTCTCACGCACAAGTTTTTCAAGCTCAGATTAAAACATGTACGCAGCCATTTTGTGTATGAGTCAACACTGGGTTTGACTTAACCTGGAAAGTCTTTAGATAATTACAATTATCACTACAATGCACAAAGTCTGTTAAGCATTAGCTTCACACCAGGGCCGTCAACAGACTTGCTAGGGCCCGCTGCAAAACGACTTCACATGGGCCCTCTCCACCTCCCACTTTGGAAAAACAAAAAAATAAGTTCTTGGCACAACAGGCAGCAGTTTGTCCTCCATTAAGACAGCAACCTAAAAAGGGTGGTGTTTTATTAAATTTTATTGGAAAAGGGGTTAAATGATCTTTTGGAATACACTGCTTCTTGCTGCTTGTAAACATCCCCATGGATATTCTGACCATAAAACTGAATTATGATTCCAGAAACTTATATTTGTAGCATATAACACCAACAGCGAAAAACCTGATTGCTGCCATTGGACTGCGTATTTGAATGTGGGTGACTCGAGGACAGGCCTGTTGGTTTGAAGCTGTTCTGAGAGAATGGCAGAAAGGGGCACTGGCTCAGTGTCGGAGTCAGAGAGACACATGGGACCGTGAGCCCAGGCCACCATCTGCTGTCTGTCCACCACTGAGCTTTCAAAAGCCACCACCAACTCCAGGACTTAATTCACAATGTAGTTTATTCTGTCACTCATGTGTTTGTTTCTAACGCTGGACTGGCTATAGGCTGAACGAGGAAAATAGACAAAAGACATTAATCCCCATCAAATTGGGTTAAAACCAAAAAGGATAATAAATCAGGACCACACAAACCTAAAAAAATGACTAAATTTGGAAAACTGTAGGCCGCATTAGCAATATATAACTAAACCTCAGTCAGATGGCGCAATATAAGGCCTCACCTGACATTGCACCTTTCATTGAACCTAAAATTGCAATAATAGGGGATATAGGCAAATAGCCAGGCAACCCTCTTCCTATTGTAGGTTGTAGATGATTTTAGCAGAAGCTGCTGCACAATACAGATAGGGAAACTTTCTGAACCCACTGTTTACAGTACTCACCCGTCATGTGCTTCATTCTCTAACCCTCCTCTATATATCACACTCTGAAAGATAGTCGCGAATCTTCCATGGGATTATGTACTGTGAGCTGCTAATAATGTTGAAGAGTCTCCTGAGCTCGCACTCCCGGAGCAACGGTGCAATAAAGCTCCAAGCTGGAAAAATACATAGCTATTTAATGGAAACTCGAGCTCGCGGAGCTATATTTATTACAGGTATAGCCTTTCTGCCTGGGTCTGTGTGACTCTTTTCGCAGCTCTCGCCCCGTCAGCCCGCCTTGGAGGAGACTTGGCATCTGCTGTTCCCGGTGTGTGCCCTGCCGCCTCCCACGCTGCGCAGCCAGGAGAACTTGTGCATCACGGTGAATGCTGTTAAAAGTGACACTTGAGTATGCAGCACAAAACAGATGACATGAGCTCAAGTGAAAAAAAAAAGAATCACGGTGTCCTCAGAAAAAGGCCAAACTCGAAAGGTCTTGTCATCCATGTGTTTTTGGTCCACAGTGGATAATTGGATATTTGAACAATCACATATCATTGAATTTTCTCTTCTGAGTGTTTCTCAAATTGTTGCATACGTTAAACTGGTCCATATGTCCGGTTTATCTATCTTTCTTTTGCGTTCTGATTAAGTTGATTCAAGACTAAAAAGCATCATTGGTTCTTCTGGCACTGATATTTTATACTTTTACAATTTGAAACAATGTATGTAAGGAAAACGACAGAGACTGGGCTGGTCAGGCTTTTGGAATGGTCTAGCTATGGACCCCTCTGTAGGCCTGCAGTAAGAATGACATAGTGACAAGCTTTGAGTTTCTGATGTCTTGTTGAACATACTTTGAGCACACAGAGCTGAAGATGGATGGGCACATGCTGCGTTTGTTGCAGAGGCCGTGATGCAAAATCAATCAATCACAAAATCAATCACTCCGGATCCCCCACTGTTGAATATTCCACATTTATGATAGATATGTGTGCAAAACATTTAGAATTTAGTTTATTAAGGTTTGTTTGGACACTGATATTTGGCTTAATTTCACCAAAACATACTGTTTCCAATCTAGATGATATAACAGGTTCAGCACAGTATGAGTGGTTATTAGGGCTGATCGATTATAGAAAAAATAATAATTACGATTATTTTCGTAATTATTGAAATCTCGATTATTCAAATGATTATTGGTTGCCTTTAAAAACATAATATATTTAATTTTCTTTTTTTTTTAACTATGCAAATTGTTTTCTTTGGACAGTCAAAAAAAAATTATATTAAATATGCAACCGTTTCAAAACTAATCCTAGAGACCTCCCTGGCTCACCTGCCCCCTGCTGGCCAGCCCTCACACCTGACCAAGCAAACCAAGCTGCTCAGCCTGATGACATCATCACACAGTGCTGTTTGTTTATGTCGGACCAAAGCATGTGCCATTAGCACGTGAAATGCGACAAAAACAGAAACAATCATATGAGCGATATGAAATAATACGAGTTTGCCTTGAGTTGTGTTAGTTATATCTGCTCCTGAAGAAGAGTTTTAGACTTTTCTGCAACAACCAATGCTGGGCAAAGGATATAGAGGCTTTTCAGTATCGTTATCTCTAGAGCTACGTATGAAAATGTATATTATTACTATATTATTATTTCCACGACAAATACAACAGTTCATCCCACTGCAGGTTCAGTCAATCAGTCACACTCACACAAACCACACAATCATGCCATTTTTGTAACCGTCTAAACAAAAGCTCCAGTAACTTTTGATTGGGAAAATACTATTGATTAAAATTGAAATCGATATTTAAAAAAAAAAAATGTAATAAATGAATAATAATGAGCCTGACAGAATTGTAATCTCAGTTTACACAACCCTGTGTCACAAGTCTCTGCTACACTTAAAAATTCATTCCCTAAGCACTTGGTGGAGGTAAGCTACTATTGTAGTCACAGCCGCCCAGGGGCAGACTGTCCATTTACCACGTGATTATAATGTGTTGTTTACATTCTGATCTCTTCTTATGTCAGTGCCCTCTGCTGGACACGTGTGGAATGTTTTCCTTTCTTTCTTTAAGCTGCCCCCTTGTGGCTGGAGTGAGCATTCTGGTTATTTCTTTAAAAATGCATAACTCCACACAGGAATGGGCTAGAGACTTACTCTTCTTATTGACATGCTCAGGAATTTGTGCTTGTGATTTGGCAGTGGGCCACCTGTTGGAGACCCCTGGTCTAGGGTAATAATCAAAATCGTAATTGAATTTCGATTAATTGCACAGCTCTAGTGGTTATCTCAAAGTTGGCCTACAGTTTTGAGGCATTGCACGGCTACTATGGCAATACCATTAAAACCAGGTGACAGAACACATTCTACTTCAGTTCACAGTATTTTTCCTAACCTTTTGGAACAGTACTTTGTATTTCCTTATAAGAAGATTGAAAGGCTGCAAAATACATTGTAACCCACTATCCCTCGTTACTATGCTTTTCCTACACATGTTATTACTTTATTGTTAAGTTGCGACCAAAGTACCATGCCCAGTGCCAGCGGTAGATTCACTAAGAACCACCAAGTTGTTTCTTATTGACCCACACTGAAGCCCAAATAAGTGTTTACTTTATCTTAATAAACTTGTGCAGCTGCTCTGAAGTGACACGACTCAAAAATCAACTGCTCTGTTCACTCATTTGTAGTTGTTGCTGCCTCTCCCTCGTTTCCTCAACAGTTCGAATCTTGCTGCTTAGTTTGCACCATCTGTCTCACACCCAAGTCGGAGTGGGTAGGACACCACTGGGCCACTGTTTTGTTGTCTTGTTCTATTTATTCCCTGATAATGAGAAAGCAGCAGAGGGGACTGGCTTGAATCCTCGTTGCCGCGGATCTGGGCTCAGAAAGTCTTCCTAGGCCATATGGCGCGTCTACAGGGGGCTACTTGACTCCGCTGACTCCAAAGCACTCGTCTTGATCTCGCTTCTTTAGAGTCTTATAATAAATGCACAGAGGCACACGGCATTCACTCTGTGCACACAAAACAGGGTTAATTGTGGTGGTCTGAGAGGTCGAAAAGCGTGGATGCCCGCAAACATCTGTGAGGAGAACCAAGTCCAAACTTTATAATGATGTGCATGTATAGGTTATGGTCAATGTCAATAGGTGTGGAAAGCTTATTTGATCTATTGCTATACTAATACTGCAAGTCGACTCTCTTGTTTGTCAGGTTTTAATATACAAACTTCCATTGCATGACTAGGAAGTGATATGCCGTGTTCCAACTTTCAAATCAGCTATAAGCTTGACTCCTAATCCACCATGTCCCCTCCAGCCCCAAAGTGAACTGCAGAGGTTTAGCAGTGCATTACGGTAGGATTTGACTCCAGCACCCAGAAGTTCATTTACATTTCACTTAATTAAAAACAGCAAACAGCAGTGGATTGTGTTGAGTAACAGTGAGTGCGCTGTGCCTCTGATGAATCTCTTCCACTTGAGCTTTTGTTCATATGAAAAGCCCAGGGGTGACAGCGGTTACTGACTGCAAATGCCATTACAGCAACCTTTTGAGGCGCGGGCTGCATCTGTCGCCGGCACACTCCTCTCTCTATTGTGTTGAACAAAGCCCAGACCAGGGCACAAGACAGCAGCTCTGGTTGTAAGAAGGCTCCCGCTTCAATAAGTCAGGCCAGGCTGCTCTGCTGTTTACAGCCACGAAGCAGTAGGATTCACCTCATATTTGCTTGCATCAAGTAGAAGTCAGGTATGCTTTGACGAAGTGAAAATTGAGGTCAAATTGGGCCAGCCTAAGTTAAAGAAATAAGTAATTATTAGAATCTTTCACCCTTTTTTTCCTATTTTGGCATAATTTATCCTTAGTAAGAAAGCACTACTCTTCCTTTTTTCCTGAACAAAGCATGCTCAAGATCTGGTGATGGCTCCCCGGGCACTGCTTAATAGTGGTATGGAAAGACAGAATGCAACACATTGGGGTTTCCTACACAGAAAGAAAAATAGATACATTATTCTTGCAACTTAACTGAATTTGTATTTTCTTGATGAAATCTCTTCTTTAGCATTGATCTGTATAATATTTCAATTGAAAAACTTTTTTTTGTATTCTTTTCAATAGTGAGATGAGTTTGGATAATGTCTGATACTGTAATTAAAGGGGGAAATTATTCATTTCATTTCGGTATGGAGCACTGACAAAGCACTGACAAACAAAGTAATATACAAAGTATACAAAATAACATACTTCACTGATACATTGGGTTACAGGTCCTGTCTCTATCAGAAAGTGTGTCATTGTTTTTTGTTTTTATTTATCATTTATTATATTTATGTAAACATTGGGCTATTGTCCATGTTTTTAGTGGTAGGGGAAACCGGAGAACCCGGAGGAAACCTACGCAGACACAGGGAAAACATGCAAACTCCACACAGAAAGGCCCCGGCCCTGGTGGGAATTGAACCCTGGACCCTCTAGCTGTGAAGCACAAGGGCTAACCGCTGTGTTACTGTGCCGCCCACCGTCATCTCACTTTCTGTGTTTAATCAGCAAACAACTTACTGTAATGTAATGCATCACATAGGCAGATTTTAAACTAGCATTTATTCATCTTTTAAAGCACAAACACAGCCTTGGCCCCTCTGTGACTATGCCTTGGTTGATACATCTGTTTGTGTTTATTTAAGAGGCTCACTTAAAGGTTACTCATTTAGCTGTGTTTACATCCCTTGTACATATTGAGCAGACAGGTGCTTTAAGACACAGACAGACGCCTCCTCTTCACAGCATGAGTCCACCTCAGGCTCTTGCCACAGTCCTGCACTCAGCTCAGCACCACCCATAAAGACCATTACGAAACCCAAACAACAGGAAAACCCCACAGACAAAACATGTCAGGGAAAGGTCACACAACACAGCGCATCTCGTTGGAATCCAAGTAAAACTAAAGAAATGAAAACTAGGCATTTAAGTCTTAAAATAAGCTACTGTTATTGAGGACTGATATATTTGTGTTTAAATTATGTAATTTGTTTGGCCTGCACACAATACTGTAGTGTTTTGCAAAAGGATGGTTGCCTACCAGGCCAAAATACACACTTTCTCTCTTATTTACAAAGCTGTGTCTGGGACCCATGTGTTATCGCCACGATTTCTGATAGCTGTGATTGACAAGCAGATTGACCAATCTGGGCTCTGATCTGCCACCTGGCACCTCAACAGCGTTGCCCAAGACAAAGTACCTTGCCTACAAACAACGAGTGCTTGCTGCTTCCCATTCGCTCTCTTTTTACGTGAACATGCGCAGCCTTAAGGTTATTAAGCATTTGCAGGATAAACTGCAAACTATTGCTCCCACTGTGAGTTAAACACTGACCATTCCTGGTCCCACTCTAACACAAGTAGCAAAGAGCGCAGGGCAAACTCCAAGAAGCAGAAACGTGATAAAAAAAAACACCAGCACCTGTACCCCCCACACTCACTGCCACCCACAGTAACGGAAAATATTCCAGTCTGTGAAGGTCTGTAGGAGGAAAAGCTTGGAGAGTGATTTAGATCATTGTGTAAACAATATATCACCCATCTCTTTTTCAGACCAGTTTTCAGTTTTATTCCGGTTTACTAATCAATAAATATGCTTTATTCCACAATTTGCTGCTTTTACACTACTACATACGTATGCAAGTAAGTAAGTAAGTAAGTGGCTTATTTGTAATTGTACAACCGTACAACAAAATTGTGAGTGTGTGTGTTAATCCTGAGCCGCTGTGACTGAGCCGAGCCGCCGCTGTTGGCCAACCTGACCAGCATGTTCTTGGAGGTCGGGGAAACCGTAGCACGTGAAGGCAATATAAAATATACTTTACTTCAAGACAAAAAGAAAGATAGTCTACTGGAGTGTTTCACATTGTGCACACCTCATGTGTTTATTGGCACATAATGTGAGATGTTAAACAAATGTGCCATCTGACAGCTGGTGTCATAAGAAGTCTGCATAACTTGCAAATCCCTACAGTTTTGCACTTTCAACAGCACACATTATCTGATATCAAAAGCAGGTCAGTGCATTTTCCTCTGAGCAGGTGCATTACAAAAATGACAGGACTCAAAAAGATTAATCTTCTTCTCAAATACAAACCACGTTGTTATATGTCATGCAGCCAATCAACTGCGCGTCAGTTCTTTGCAGCGGCCGTGGAAGACAGGTGCTGCATATGGGACTCGACTTAACCATTTCTTCCACTTGCAGCTGCTTTGTGTCTCTGGAGCAAACTGCTTTTCCCATTTAGGGCCTGACAATATCCAAGCTTTCTATTCATTCCCGTCGCTCAGGCTGGAGGAAATGAATCACGGCGCTGTCAGTGAGAGGCGCAGGAGCAATAAGACGATGGACAGAGAAGAGAAACTTTGATATGTGCAGTTTGTTCGCTTCTCATTCGCTCAGGCCCGAGGGGTATGTTATGGGACATCACACTGCGAGACTCCGGCTGCTAAAGCTAACACAGCTGCAGGTGTAATTTGGTCTGCTCATCTCTCTTCTCTCAACTGCCCCAGCCATTACTCACTGCCTGTTACCTTTTATTTTCACACAAACACGTTGGACTGTTACTATCACTTTAAATGACTTTGATTTTACGCTCCTAGTAAAGCTTTATATAAAGCACAAGCGAGGGGCCAAAATATATGATTTTGTTGTAGTTCCTGGGTTGTTTTAGTGTTTAGGATGTATTTGAACTGTTTTAACCAGGAAGGTCCCACTAAAATTAAGAACCTTTTTGTCAGGAGTGTCCTGGCCCCAGATCCTATTGTACATATTAGTGGTAGGAGAAACCGGAGAACCCAGAGAAAACCTATACAGACATGGCAAGCACATGCAAACTCCGCACAGAAAGGCCCTGTCCAGCCCTGGACCTTCTTGCTGTGACGCGCGAGTGCTAATCGGGGCACCGCCGTGCCACCTAATGACTTTTTTGAAGCAGGCTGAATATATACCAATCAACTAGAAGGAGTTTGCTTTGTTTTTGCTACCACCCAAGACCCAAACCCCCTCCTTGGATATGTACAATATAGTAGAGCCTACTGCTAAAAGACAATCAGTTGCTGACAAAGCCTCTTGAGGTACCAAAAGATGGCTAAAAAACGTTGTTAATGATGGAAAAACAGCACAGAAACATACAAGCAATATGCTCCCCACTTTACCCTTGTTTATATTCAGTTTTGGTGGAAGCTCATGCCATGACAGGTACAGTCCTACTACCGTGTGAATCTTCAATAGGTCATATGCATCATCCATTGTGATACTAATTTACTACATCCCCAGTTTTACTTCAATCCGCGTTAAATTAATCCCTAAAGCAAAAACATGAAAACACACATCACAATACATGGATTAGTGGGAGTTTTATGCACGTTTGTTACAATATGTGTCCCCTACACCAGCAAGTATGTATCTTTGATTTTAAACCAAACACTTTACATATCATTGAATTGAGATGGTCCTTTTTTGCTCATTTATATCCACAATTACATCACACAGCTTTCATTTACTTGTCGGGATGTTTGGAACATCCTTAGTTGACATTTCATCTTGTTACTGTCACCTATTAAAAGCATGTCTTGAAATCTTATTATGAATGTCTGCCTTCCACAGGACCTATAGAGATATATCCACAATAGATACGCAGAATACATCCTTGTTTTTTTTTCCAGTCTGCAGTGTTTCAGGTTCAACAATGTAACCCCACACAGCACATTGTTCTCATTTGCTGACATGTTAGTAAGTTTTATTATGGTGACTGCTGCTTTTCCTCCTCAGGCTCTCACCTCTGGTATTTTAAGGCCTGCAGTCTGCACATGTACCAAAACAGCTTGAGACGTCTAGTGGATGTCTCTCCGCATCAATCTCTAGTCCTCTCTTCGAATTCCTTTAGGTGTGGACAGAGAAGACTAACACAAAATAAACACCCCGGTAATGATTTCTTTGAAGTGAACAAAACAATTAAGTGGAGTTTGCAGCTGCACAATCTCCAGGGCGGAGGGTCAAGTCCGGCAGGAGGGAGCGGGCAGGCACTAGACAATCAGAGCGAAATCAGAACTAAGTGAGTAATAAGACAGTGATTATTCTTATGCCTGGGGCGGAGCTACAGAGGTGTCTCCCGGGCGTCTCTTGGTCGAGCAATAATTCTTCTCCGGCAGTGGATTAAAGCAAAAATGATCAATAATGACTTTTGGAGAAAGACATTATTGATGTCTCTCTGCATCAATAAAGTCTTCATTGCTCGATAAGTTTAGATATAGAATCCTGGCCACTTTATTAGGTGTGATGGTAAATGGTAGGGAATTGGGTGCTTATTTGCAAATAGATCTGTCCATTCTGTGTTTGTACATGGTCTTCTTTATTATAGCTGTATATTTGTTTTGAAAGTGGCTGCAGGGGGCTTTTGTCATCCTATTTAAACTTATTTTTTTAGCTTGTAAGTATGTCCTCAACCAAAACATGCCTGGAGTATTTTTTTCGGGTGCATGTTTTGGTCATCCTTATTTGCATATCAGTCCCTATTTCTCTTGAGCATTGAAAACGCTTGTCCATACTCATACTTCACACCCCAAACAACGTATTAAAAAAGCCAAGAAGCTCCTCTGTGTTTTAAGGTCTGGATACTTTTGGCAAACTCTCTTCCCAGACTAGCAATTGCTGACAATTCTTTGCATTTCCATCGCTTCCTTTTCCACCAAAGCAATAGGATGTAGCTTTGCAGACATTATGTATAACAATATTTTATAACCTCCTCAATTTAGAGGTATTTTTTTAACACAATACATCATTTTACTCAGTTATACACAAAAATATCAAGGCTAAAGGGCCCTAATTAAAAAGTTTGATGCTGTTGGCAGACGATGTTGTTCTGTGGGCTTCATCAAATCAGCAGGGTGGCAGGGTGCACCCTTCGAGATAGGGTGAGAAGCTGAGTTACCTGGAAGGAGCTCGGAGTAGAGTCGCTGCTCCTATACGTCAAAAGGAGCCAGCTAGCTTCCGGGCATGTCCTATTGGGAGGAGGCCTCGTGGAAGACCCAGGACACACTGGAGGGAATTGTCTCTGAGCTGGCGTGGTGTCACCTCGGGATCTCCCCAGAACAGCTGGAGGAGGTATGTGTGGATCGGGAAGTCAATCAATGCACTTCACACATGCAGCTCACTAAATCTCACATTTTTGGGGAATCTTACTGACATGAATCTATAAATAAATATGCAATGATGTGCATGAAAACCCAGGTTGAAAGCTGCTGCACATTAATCACTGTGCAAACCTCAGCGACATTTTGTTGAAAGAATCTTCCCACTTTTCCGCCCCTTTCATGTTTTTCGGTTCCGTACAGTGACTCATTCATGGGCCAAAATTTTGTTTTATCACAGAATTCAGAGATCAGATAGTTTGTGTTCAGTTTTCCTCCTCTGGTGTTGTGACCAAGTCATCTGCCTCCAAGCACATGCAGTGATTTGAATAATGATTTGGCAGCATGCATTTAGCATCAGATGTCCTTCCTGATGTGTCTGAAAATCCATTTACTAAAGGGAGACGCATGCTGCTGTTGTTAGAATTCCTATGAAGGTCCAAACAAAGCACATTGCCTGACATTATACTGACTCATTGATGTAAGATTTACCTAGGCACTTGAGAAGTCGATGAAAATGATCTTTTGGAGTCATGTGTTGGTGACTCTTGACTTTGCTTTCACTGCTCTCATTGATTGCAAAGGCAGACACTTTCCCTGTCATTTGATAGGCATTTGGCCAACTTTGTTCTCATTCATCTCTGCATGGTTAGGTGATTGATTGGTTAAGTGGAGATTTCATTTTGCTCATTGTTGCATAACCATTATTTAGCCCTCAAACAGCTGTCTGTTTGCAAACTCGACTCTTGGGTCCAAGTGAAACTAGTGAAATTGATGGTGACGAAAGATGTAATTATGCGAAGCACAAACTATGGCAGTGAGTTGTCGGCAGAGTTCCAGGAGTATCTGAGGATGTTATTATGAGTATGTATGTAATGCCTGATGACCCCGTATGGCTGAGATTGGGATATAGCGGCAGGGTGACACAGCAGTTAGTGCTCTCACTTCAAAGAAATAAGGTCCCAGGTTTGATTTATGAGTGAGTTGTGGCCTTTCTGTTTGGAGATTGCATGCTCTCCCAGTGCATGCATATAGGTTTTCCATGGTTTCCCCTAAGGGTTAGCGTTAAGGTCCACATTATTTCATTCATTCATATGAAATCTTGCATATTCAGATGTGTCAATTTGCAAGATTGAGAAATCTTCATTATTGATATGCATTGAGAAATATGATACGTTCTTACATATTAATGATACTACTTTTCAAGCACTCAAATGCTCTGTGGTGATTTCCTGAGTTGATGCCTACCTCTTAATAGTCAATTGACCTTATTTGGACACCTTCACACTGTCTTACTAATAACAATTAGCAAATGTTTTTACCTCATTTAAACTGCTTTGCTCTTGTCACCCAATTCTTTTGAACATTTCCTATTCTTAATAAGTTACAGGGAATTACAATACCTATCCAAGCAGGCCATTTAAACAGTAAACTAAACAAATAAAATAAAAAATCTGATATGAAAAATATAAAAGTGAGAGTTAACATTTGGAGGAAAATGTGTTTGATTGAATCTTTGGCCTCTGAATTAAACAAAATAAAAACAAATGATTCACATCCACTTCCACATGCGACTACAGCGCTAGTTTGTTTGCTGGGGTGGCTTGCCAACATTTCTTGGAACGGTTCAGTCGTTTTTTTTAACCTTTGTCTTCCTCGTGCCGTTGCTATTCCCTTGCCTGTATCCAAATTAATTTTGCATCTCTGAGAAAGTAGGACACGAACGTAAGCTGCATAAGCCTGTAATCTACACTTGATTATTGCTGATCGACAAGAACAGAGGATCAATAGGGCTGTTTTTCGCTGTTTGTTTGATGGTAGATTGACATGTGTGATTTGTTGATTATTATAATGAAGAAGCTATTCTTGTGGGCAGATATGCTCACTCAGCGTGTTGTCCAAACCCCTAGCATCAACTTGTTAGTAGAAAGGATCAAATACATGTATTAATTCTCACGGAGAGACAGATAGACAGACATGACAGAATTTTCACGAACATAATCTCGATCTCTGCTAAACTCATGCTCTGGTGGTTGTTGGCGCTCGGTGAATGTCATTGCTGAAAAATATCTGGATCATAAAGCTAAAAACATCGAACTTTTACCAGGTTCATGTGTTGCATACCCATTGTTTCTAGATGACATGGTCGCACCATAAAAGCCACTCCGATGGCTCGTATTAGAGCGTTCAACACCACATTACCAAGCCGCTCTGTGTAGCCCGTCTGCCTCAGCTGCCTGGGATTTATTGTAATGATGACCTTTTCAAAGTGCACTGTCTGTATTCTGCACATGTTCCTGGTGATGCCTCCAACTTGGCTCTGGTGGGCCCTGATTGGATTTGGATGGGGAGATGGAGCGTCTGGGTGTGGGCACGCTCTGTGTCAGTGCCCTGGCTCAGTCTGTTCAGGGTTCTCTATTGACGTCACCCATAAACTGTACAGATTGACGAAGGGTTTTCTATTGTGTTGGTTCTGAGCTCAAGCCAAGGCTGTGCTATAAAAACGCTTTGCATGTGACGGCGTTTGAGAGACTGCGTGATAAAGTGATCATCTTGATTTTCATTGGGGAAAATGGACAGCCAATGGGCAAGGAAATAACTTTTCTTTGGTCCTGGTGGCTGACATTGCTGCGATATCATCCCCTAGTGGCTAGGGGCGACTCCAGAAGATTCAGTGATGCACGGAATCCAATGGGGACTTTACACATGTCAAAAACAGCTTCGAAGCCAGACTTTTTATTGTTTCCGTGACTATGCTGAGAAGAGTACAATATTTTTAATCACACTGGTTGTATTTATTTTTAAAGTCTTAGCCGTGAGCTATGATTGACAGGCCCTAGAGCACTGTGGAGGCTTGTTGCTGCTCATCCCGCTACATGGGGGCAGAGTTTCCAGCCTTTTAGCCCTCTTTTGGAACATGCTCGGTAGGAGGAGATTGAGCTGCCACTATGGATTCTGTCTCGAATGGAGTAATTCATTGGTGAGGAGTGAGCGATGACAGTCTATGTATATAGCACACAATGAATATATGATAGAGAGAGAGAGTCTTAAGAGAACTGAGAAAATGACCAAAAGGATCAAATACTTAGGTCCTTAGGTACTTAGGTCTTAGGATCCCACTCTCAGCACATTGCTAAAAGTTGCAAATATATATATTGAATTTTATAAGTACATTAAGTCAATGTGTCAGTATGCAGGGTTTTTCCTGATCGAGTCTACCATGACAAACAGGTCCTATAGCTGACAGGTCAGACAAAGAGCGGTTCAGAAGCCCCTTATGATGACAGACCAGGGCCAGTTACGTCGCCCGGACTGGCAGCGTAAGTGGCCGGGCCACTGCCCATGGGGCACAGCCAGACTGAAGGAAGTGATCCGAGCCTTCTTAGACCTCTGCTCTCACAACCCAGCAACGCATAAGCAAATGAACATGGATAGATTTCGATGACGATAAAACTGAATGAGGTGAATGATAGATAATGTTCAGTGAATTATCAGCATTGTGATGGAGGAAGATTAACATAACTTGTAAGGGAAAATATCTGCAGCGATTTGCTAAATGTCAGGTTCATTGTGCAACATTGTTCATCCATCTATATTAATTATCTCTACTTATTGGCAGAATGTAAGGTACAAGATGAAGCTGTGTAATCTGCCTCTGTCATATGTGTGTATATTTGATAGGCCTCATGTCTGTAATGGATGTGCCGTGTAAAGGCAGAAGCTACAAATCAATAGAGTGACCACAGAGGCCATTAACTCAAGGCCCTGTCAGTATTTCTTTATCATACATTATTGTTCAAATGCTTTGATGCTTCCGGAAATATAAGTATGAACATGCCATCCATTTGTTTAAATTTCGCTATAGTTGAAGGATTTTTTCTTTTTCTTTTTTACAGAGTTGTACATATTTATAAAAACAAATCTCTTATTTTCATGAGAAAAAAAAAGAGATGCAGAATTTATTTGTCTGTTGGCCTGTCTGGTTGGCCGTCCCCATAGCATTAAACTGTGGAGATGTACAGTGGCAAGTTGAGTTTGTTTCTTGCAGCAGTTTCCAACTACACTGTTGCAACAACAGCAAGACATTTTGAAGCATTTACTTTATTTTTCACTGCATTATTCAAGTAACTGAGTCGTGGTCAACTTCCACCATGCATCACTGGTAAGCTAGAGCGATGGGGATGGCACTTACATGTCCTAAAAAAAAATATTGATCTTGATTTAAAGGGACTATACGGAGTTTAAAAATGTTAAAACTAAGTATTTTCATCCCCCTACATGGTCCAGCAATGTCCTAAAGTGTAGAATGAGCCCAGACCTGTTCAACACAACTGCCTGTCACTCAAGAAAGTTGTTAATTCGAGTCCGAAGTGCCGTCATGCACAAGCTTAATATAGAGACTGCAGTTACGCTTACAACCTGAGGTGGCAGTAGTGAGTATAAAATGACCAACTTGCATCTAGTCTCATTAAAAATGGTAAAATTATAAATTTTCCTCCCCCTACATGTTCCAGTAATGTCCTAAGGTGTAGAATGAGCCCAGACCTATTCACCACAACTGGCTCTAAAATCCTGCACTGTCACTCAAAAAGTTGTTAATTCGGTCTGAAGTGCCATCATGACCAACTTGCATCTAGCCCATTTAACTTAATGTGAATTAGTCTTCTTTTTTTGTACCTCCTCCTATCAATAGAGCAGCCCCATGCTGCATGAGGACTAACATATACAGTATTATTAATTATTTGGGGGTTGTTACAGGATGTCTAGTTAAAGAAGAATTAAGTAACTTGTTTACCTTAATAAATCCTTTTCGTAGTCCTTCTGGAGGTAATACAAGTGTTAATGATATGATTGGGGGGTCTTTCATTTCCCCCTGGTTTTTCAGGCCAGAAAATTGCAACTTTCTTTCCTCTGGATCGGAGCCACCAATACACACTAATGGAATCACGAAGAAGTAGCTAACAGGCTAATGGGCAAAGCTAACTGTGGGCTTGCGCCACTTAAACAGTATTTACAGCCAAGTTTGAGTGAAAAAAATGATCTCCATTGTGTGATTGGATGTACAATGTCTTTTCTGTCAGCGTAGTATTTACTCTCCCGGTCAATTAATGAGTTAAAAAACACAACATGCTATGACACTTGAAGTGCCGCTTATGGCCTCTAGGGGCATGAGTTACTTAAATGAATTAAAAATATACAGTCATCCTCCATCGATTTGCCACACAAACAATTAAGGTAAATATTGTTAAGTATTAAGAGGATAGTTGAGGAGAATTGTGTATCATTTTCTTTAGTGGAATTTTTTTTTTTACACCAATAGTTTACTGCATTAAAACGTTTGGAGACCAATGCCCTGCTAAACACAAAAAACACAAAAAACAATACAAATTCTAAAATGATATGATTCCTTGCTGTGCACTGGCTCTTGCTGTGACAAATGACCTCGACACCGGAGCAGCCTTGGACAGACTCACTTCATCAAACTCAGAGGAACAAAGAGTTAAAGGGAAGAGGGAAAGAACATGGTAACCCTTTGAAGAAAAAAAAAAAGGCCCATCCATTGCACTGTGCCCTTTAAAAGTGTCAGGTAATGATTTAGGATGCATAGGGCGCGGGCCACGGTCTTTATGGCCATGCACCACTGTCGCCGAATGCACGGAAGAGTCTCGCACTTAGCACAAGCATAAATCTATAGACATGCCTGTGTGCACCTGTGCGCGCCTGTCTGCTCCATCACTTTGTATTCTTCAATCGGAGGCGAAATGTCACACCTCGGATATGTTCCTGTGTTTTTAATTGGCTGGCGCGAACATTGAGCGGGACGGGCGTGAGTTTTTTTGCCCCCGAGCCACACGGGGCCATTCAGGTGAGAGGTGACGGCAGCCGGAGACAAGACAAGAAAGCAATAAACCTGATAAATGATGCCCGGACACACAAATCCACTGCTTCTCGAAACACCTTTCTGTTAAAAGCAGGCATTAGGAGCCGCCCAGTGAACAGGATCAATGCCATGCAAGTCATATTCTTTCTGCTTTTCCTTTGTGTAGTTTTTGTGGTCATTTGTTTTATAACATTGTCAATAAAATGTGTGATGTTAGAAATGTGTCATGAAAGTTAAGTGTCAGGTATTGGTGTAACCTGGTAGAGCTGTATCCCCCACCTCCTCCTCCTTTGTGTGTGTGCTGTGGGCGTGCCGTGGTGACACTGGTGCAGGCCAGGGAATCAGCTCTGGGAAACTCACTCCATTTAAGCAGCAAACACATACCACTCTGGCTGCGTCTGAAACCATCAAATTATAGCCTCTATGTCCTAAACCTAGCTCCTGATCCTTAACCTTTCATGGGGTCAATTGTTAGATCTCTATGCAGTTAGTGAACTAGAGCTTCAACAGCAATTCTGTTGAAGCTCTCAATTGCCAGGATCCATCCTTCGTTTGTCCACTTCGTTGACGTCCTCGGTGGTGGCTCCTCCAAAACGGAGTCGAGTGTCCTCTCACTGCCGCATTTGAGCTCAATTGGAACGGCCTCCGGAGCAAGCGGCTGCATCATGTCACGTGTCAAATAATATAATAAAATTTCAATCTATGCTTACAAATACAACTGTTTTTTTGAATAAAAGAGGCCAGGAAACTGTTTATATATGGATTTTGGTTGGATGTCTTAATGTTTGAACATTTTGGCCTGAATAGAATAATAACATTTCTGCAAGGACTTGCAAGAAATTCCATTCCAATATTACATATATATAATATAATAGGTCCAGTTTATCGCCAATCGCCTACAATTGCAGACTTATGTTAACAAGCATAGGCCTAATTTCTCAATGATTAGGATCTTTCATTAAGATTAACTTTATATAAACCTTATTTTTACATCCTTGCTTGTTCACAACAATTCTACCAAACATACATTTATTTTTTTTGTACAATCGTGGAACAAAACTTTTTAAAAACTTTTTATAGTGAGTACAAACAAATAAAGTTTTGGGAGAAAAGGGAAGGGGAAAAAAACAATGCTGCAGTGCATCATGGGTAATTTCTGCTCTCTGAGGCAGCGGAGTATCCACAGGTGTACCCTTCGTAAACAGAATGGAGGAGTCGTGCTGCAAGGGGGCGAGTGGTCCAGGTGAAGTGGAACACCACTTGGCGGCGCCGAGGATCCTGGCAATTGAGAAACAGCCACTATTTGCCCAATCCGACCATCCTTACCCAGGGCGGGAAACACAGGGGTGACATCACCAACAGCTGTTTCTTTACTTCTTCTTCTTTAAATCGGGGGTATTATGCAAAATCGACTTTTTCAAGCTTTACATCATGTTATTAAGTCATTCCCTCATTAAAACCATGCCTGAAGTGTTGCCTGGGCACATTCACGTATTTTCGAGTAATCTGTAAAAACTCTGATGGCAGCCATTTTAGGGATAAAACGCCTGATTCCTTCAGGGAACGCCTCCGACCTCCAGGATACGCCTCCGAACTTTCGTCACCAGCCGAGTAACCAACCACTGCTCCTCAGCAGAACCCCCTCCCCGCAGTGTCAAGCCCTAAGATGTAAACAGAGTCATCATGGAGGATTAGCTTCATGTGTTGTGAACCAGAGCCACAGCAGACTTTTACAAAGACACACATCAGTGTTTCTGTTACCTAAACACCCAGGATTAAAACCGGTGACAAGAACACTTATTTCAGTGTCTGGTTCTGCGCTGGGCCTTGATGATGCGCAGAGCCTCCGGAGAAAGCTAATGCTAAGCTAAACCTTGAGTCATCACGTGAAAACGAGAAATATGCACACATAAAGTCAATAAAACCACCACACACATAAAGAACCGTTTAACAGTGATCACACACGGAGCCTGGCTTGTTGATTTTGTAGTTTATTGCTCACATTTCATCTGCAGTGAGTCGTAGCCGAGTGGTTTCTCCCGGAGCTAAGGCACTATTAGCCGCGACAAGCTAACAACCTTCACCTTCACAACATTCATTGAAAACAGGCTGCATATTATGCACAAATAACGTCAATAAAGCAGGCAACTACTTGAAGCAGCCTTTACGATGATCACACAATGAGCCTGGCTTTACACATTTGTGGTTTATTGCAGACTTTTCATCAACAATGAGCTGTAGTCGATTATAACAAGCTAACGGGGTAACCTCGAAAAACCATTGTCCACCTGCACAGATAATGTCCGTCTTTTGAATCGTATGGGCTCCTGCAGATCCAAACAGCAGTTATTTTTCAGGCAAGAGCCCCGTCCAAGCGTCCGGTGTGGAAGGTTCGTCTCCAAATAATATCCTGTGTGGCCATTGTTCACAAAGTGATAAACAGTAGCTCCTTTCCGAGAAAAAAATCCATGTTATCCATCACATTTACCTTTAACGTTAATTTAGCTCAACAGCTGTTTCATAAAGCTACATCACCCATAGTATTGGACAACAAAATATGCTGCAGCCACTGACTTTAATGATTCAAACATGAACCATAATAATGATATGAAGCCACACAGAAAACAGATGATGATAAGGATTTCCCTTCATCTACAGCTTCATCACAGAAATAAGAAATGCTCTGGTCAAAAATGCCACCAAAATCCTGTCCTTTGGTTCATCCTCAGAGAAAGATTATGCATTAACACACAGTGAGGTCTGCTCCTCTGCTGCACAATATATGCAAATTAGCCATGTGGCTTAGGTTTCTACTAAATGAAAGCAAAAGCACAAACTGTCTTAATTTAGACCATTTACTAAGGCAGCTCCTGCTGTGGTGACACTTTTATATTTTTTATAATTTGGCTTGTGTAGAATTAGTCATTTGATTTTTATTAAATGAATATTATACAGTATTTAACAGTGTGTTGTGTTCAAAATGAAGCAAAAATACTCTCAAAATCAAACCATTTACTGAAAAACATAATTAAAACTAACTTTCCTTTGAAATTCATATTGAAATTCTATTCAGTTGCACTTTCTTTTTTTATCTGAAATAATTCCAAGCACCCCCTGCTATGTGCTCAAGGTCCCCATACCCCTGGTTGGGAAACACTGGCTTATGGGATGGCACATAGGTCCTAATCACCAGTGAGTTAGCGTCAGATGTACCTATGCTAAAGTAGCTATGATAGTTAGCATTGAGGCTCCTTTCCCTAACTCCTTCCTAACTAACAGCCCAATTCGGAAGCTTCTTATCTTGGTGGATGCTGGCGCACATCCGGTTTTGGCGTTGGACTTCTTACCAGTTTACTGGTTTCGGATGTAGCCCCTGTCTCTCTGTGTCTCTGGTTCATTGCTGTTCAGGTGTGCTGGGTCTACGGGCGTGGTCCTGGGAGGAGAATTCAAGTGGGTCCTAGTCGAAACCAAGGTCTGATAAAGAACCACAGCCCAAGCTCCGCATCGCGTCACCGCTGCACAGCCTTGCCACTCGGCCCATTAAACTTTTGACCCAATCTCCTCCACCGACTTTCCCCCTGCCCAACTATTAGCACACCTGCACTTTTGGACATATACCCATTTTAATAATACCCTTTTAACATTTTAACCTTCTGTATTTGTGTCCATACTACACTGGTTCGTCCGGCAGAACTCTGGGCGTTACATAGGGCCTTTAAATCTAAATATGTATTCATTATTGTGACAGTACGTCGTGTGTGCATTTTATATCAAAATTTCAAGTCCACCTCAACTTTTTTATTCAGATTAGCATTGTGGTGAATCGATTTGATACTTAATGTATTCTCACATTTTAGGCCTATGTGGGTTTTGCATAATACTCTCAAGAAATTGCCATATTATGTAAAAGACATGGGCCTGTTGCATATACAATTGAGTAGACCACCTCCAGTTTCTTATTCTGAATTTCAAAAAATGGACATTGAGAATATATAAGACTAGCTTAAAAAATGAAATCTTCTGATCCGTATTGAGCTTCCATAACATATTGGCGGACTATTTCTTTTATCTTTTATTTTTTGTTGTTGCTTTATTTCCCACCATTTTTTGCTTCTTCATCAAACAGGAAAATATGAAAGGAATTGAAAAGTGGAGGGAGATTTCAACATGTGGTCCTGTTGAGTGGCCCCTCTCAGACCACCCCGGCTCCCCTGCTCTGCTCCTCAGAGCATCGAACGTCTCTTATTGAGCACTGAGCTGTTTACACATCAGTGCTTCCCCGTCAGCTTTTGGATCAGCGGGATTATATTTCTCGGTAAAAGTCGTATAGATGGCGAGGATTGAAAGGTTGAAGCGTCTTCAGTGGGGGGCGGGAACAGAATTGTGGCTGGTGAAATGCAATGACAGTGCCACAATTTAAAGGAAGGGGAAAAAGCAGATTGAGAGGAAAATCCCTTGACTGCAGATGGAGCATCGTGTGGGGGCTGTATTGATCTCCTGTCTGTTTTCTTCTCACCAGATCCTTGGTAAACACAAGACCCCACTTAGTCAAGGCAAGAGGGGAGAGTGTGCAAGAACAGGTAGGAAGGGTATTGCAATTTTTGTTCTATGAAACATATTTATATTTTCTTGTCATGTGAGAGGTGTGGTATTTTAGAAATAACAAAATGAAAAGCAACATCCACAAATAAAGACTATTTATTTTAGTAACTATATCCATGATCAATCTATCACTTTTCAACAACCAAAAATTCAGCGTATACTGTACATTTAAACCCTGTTGGCATGTTCAAACTAAACATTACAAGCCAAAAGGTTTGTTTGTGGTCTTCTAATCGGGGTTTTGGGGATTGCTCGATAAAAGTACTATTCCTTCTTCTAAAGGTAATCTAGTTACTTCTTTGATTACTTTATTTCAACCACAATATTATTTATTTTAGACGACATAAACTCAGAATAATGTCTGTATTTCCAGACAGTTTTTGTAGTTTTTGTAAATAGTACAATAATAATACGTTTTCAGATCTCAAAATATGAATAAAAAGTAATCAATAGCAGTGATGCCAGTTACTCTAATCTGACTACTTTTTTCAGGAACAAGATTTACTTTTCTAAATCACTGTGAGTTACTATTCTGTCATTTTCGTGAGGAAAAATATTGTTTTTTTTTCTTCGAGTGACGTAGCGTATGAGACAAGTTACATTTTCAACATGACATGACATAACATGACATAAACGCAGACGTCAATAGAGGAGGAGATTCTGAATTTGTGGCAGCTTTGTGATGTTGCTGTTAAAGTTCACTTCTAATAACGCGAGAATTGGAAAACCCGGTTGTCGTTTACATTTTTAATAAAGTAACTTGTAATTTTTTGATTGATTGTTTATTCCGAGTTCAAAATACATTACAAATACACGTGTCAATTTTTTACATAATGCAGCTTTTACAAAATGTTAACATTCATTCATGACATTTCCACATGCTTCCAATAATACATAATCCAGTACATAAACTCGAAAAGGAGTGAATTTAACTAGTTTGTTTTAAAATGAAGTATTCAGTAAGGTAACTAAGTTACTTTTTAAAGGAGTAATCAAGAATATGTAATCAGATTACTTTTTCTGAATTTGCGCATATAACCACAGTATTTGCAGTAATGGCAGCCCCCTGGCATGACGGTCGAAGTGCTACATTCACCCACTGATTATTACACAGCTCTCAGATATACCAACTCCAGCCACAAGGGGTCAGCAGAGAAGAATGGCCAACCCAGACTGGCAGAAATATTTTCAAAGATTTTAATTATTCTATTTACAGTAAGTTAGAGCCAACTAACATTTGAATTTAGAGGCTCACTCTGCCATTGTTTGCTATAAATAAATCAGGTATAGGGCCTTTACGTCACTAGAGAACCACCAGCCTTTTGACAACAATGTCATATTTTCCCCACAAATGCTGTGCTTATAGAGTCTACAGACGTAAACAGCATTTACTATGCACACATGCTCATTAGCACAAGTGTAGCAGAATGAGCTCACATCGAGCTGAACAGATTTGTTTTCATTTCCACCATCTATTGACGGGCTGTTGTGGAACGCGATGTTTTGTTTCTCAGTGGACTCTTCACTGGTGTCATTGAAGCCACTCCGCGGGTTGTCTGTTGCATGTGCAGTAACAACACTAAAGTGTAAAATTCTGTTCATCGGCAATCATACATTATTCAAAATTATTCCCATTCAGATTATTTTGGGGTCAAGTGTAGATGACTGAACAATGAATGATGCATATGGCGAATACATTTGCATATATTTTGATCAAATGATTCACTGTGAAAAGATAAACATTAAATACATGCTTAGGGTGCCATATGTTCCCTATACATTGATATAGTAAAGTATAAGAGCTCTCAAGAGACAGGAAATGTTTGTCAGAAATGTCATAGAGTTTAGACAAACTTTATATAACACATTTAAAACAACTGTGGGTGACCAAGTGCTGAACAAAAATGCTGGGAATTGTATGATTGATGGTGTAACTGCAATAGGATAAGGTTAATTCATAAACATGCACTTAGTGTGAATGTGTGCATGCTGCAGGGGTCGTGAAAGTGACTGATATGGTGCCTTATGTAGCATTATTGTTTCGTAATCAGTGTTACTCCTTTGTGGAGAATGTATACAGTGAATGCTTTTAAGTCATATAATGACTTATGTAAATATGTAAATATGTAAATGCAATCTTGTAAATGGTCTTTTCTACCATGATCGGATACTGCGTATGTGATCCTTTTTTCTTTTTTTCATATATCATCTATATTCAACGCTCAAGGTCGTTGAAATCACGATGGAAAGCATTTACCACAGGAGTTGGCTGTAACTGGCTCTTTTATTCGTCACACTATGGGCCAGATCTTGTGGCGGCGCATGGGGCGGCGCAGGCTCTTGGCGAATTATTTTCCGAGTGGCGGCGCTATATGTGCCATTCGCCTCCGCCACCTGTGAAGGGGCGTTACAAGAGGAGGTGACTGCACTGATGGAAACACGGCTGACATTCACTTCCTCGTTTACATTGCGCTGTCTTGCGTTCTTTCTTAAGCCTTAGGCTCTCACATGTCAAACTAAAAACTTTATTTACCCCATCGTGAGCTAAACCATGTTTACGTCTCGAGAGAAAAAGAGCTACAGCGTCCGCTGTGGCGCGGATCGGCCGCGCTCGGCGTGAACGCGAAGCAAAACAAAAGCACATGTTCACCACCCACTCCCACACAACCACTCTCCTGGACGCGGAGTCGATCTGGTTGGAGGAAAATGTGTGTCTCCACCCACGTAAATGCGCTAAGTCTGGAGTGGCAAGATCACAAAGTGCGCTCCGACTGAGCGCAAAATGTCACGCTATCGTCTCCGTTTTGATGCACAAGATCGGGCCCTAAGTATTTATGATTGGGTCAATGATAATTAAAGTCATCATTTACAGCCTGTAGGATCAAATTAATAGTTTTGGGGGTACAATAGAGACATTTGGGGCTCGTACCCTAGAGTGTTGACTTGGCACAGTTACATAGGGTCAAGCCTTTGTTAAAAATTAGCATTTATAATATTTGTTCTCTCTCAGTGTTTATCCTTCTTACCAAGCCATAGTTCTGGATGGGGTTTTTTTCTCACTGTGACGACTGTTGTGTGCGGCCAGTTGCTGGAGGTGACACAAATGTATTCCCTTTTTTCCCGAGCGGCTCTATCGATTTGACTTTCGGGGACCGGGAGGATTAATCCACGCGAGAACACAAATCATCTGGCGTTTATTTCTGACGCTCTTGTCCTACAGCGCTGCCGCCGCCTCTCGTCGTGTGGTAATTTCGTCGCGTGGATGCAGTGCCATGCCCTGTCAACGCGTGCACGCACCCCTCCTCAAAAGCTACCCCCCTCCCACCCCCTGCTAAGTCGGCACCCTTTTCCAAAACGCTCCCCACCTCTTACATAAATACTCAGATTAATGTCAAGGACTTTCCCATTTAGAGGAACATTATACATGCAGATTAAAAGCACATTTCTTCTCGTACCTAACCCCCCACCCTCCTCCTCTCCTTCAGTTTTGCAGTAGCGCCCAATGTAATCCTCCTTAATGGATGTAGTACTATTTACACTTAAACCATAATCGCCCGAACATTCATTTACGGCGCCATATTTGGTTGTTCGTGGCCCTGACAGCCTATTCATCAAAAGGCAAATGTGCAGAACCTCTCGCCCCCTTCAGCAATCAATCAATATGCTCCTCTCTGCGCGGCTACCGTCACACAAGATACCGTCCCGGGCCGGAATTAATCACTGTGAAGTTTGCATAATCCCCCTCCCATTACCCCCCATGTTAGCAAACCTTTACCTTTGGAGACAGCGGCGATCACTGAAGGGATTAATCAGATCCTCTTTTTCTCTCCTATTCTCAAAGGCTCCCAGACGCAATGCATTGGTAATAGCTATACACACTTATACATGGAAAGGTATTTATATTCATTGTTCTACGGTTGAGGCTAATCGTCTGCTTGTGGATTTGAAAATCCCATACAGTGACATGTGAGTAATCTTGGTGTACAAAGAAGTTGGCCCAGTTACACGTAAATAAATCCAGAAGTTTTGAGAATGTTTATTTACATTTTAAATGAAGAAGGCTATCACTACTTAGAATGTGAAGCAGTACGCTGAACATGTGTAAACAATTTTACAGTTGCTATTGGCCAAACCCTCAGACAGACATTGACTTCACTCGCTCCCATTTTAATGAACTCTCTTCGATTATTTTATGGCACTGTTAAGTGGTTTGAGCTGCAGCAAATATGAGCGCATAATCGTTTTTATTCCAGAAGCAGCCTGTCCGACTGGGGATCACCCAGCAGGAGCTCAGTGGTACCTACAGCTGCAGAGGCGGGTGGAGTAGCTAAAATATTTAAGAGTGACTTTCAAATCATTTTACTCAAGAAGTAAAAAGTAGTGACCAAAATGAATTCAACCTGAAGAGACTCACAAAAACAGGCTGCGTTAGAGAGGTTTTATTGAACGTGAAATGTGATTGGCGCTCGGGCCCCGACGGAAGATTGCATTAACGATATGGAATACATGACATCGATGGATGATGGCCAGAGTCTTCCCCCGGAGCCCGGACACTGGTGGTGGTAGGGCGAGACCCCGGGCGGTCGGCCGACCCGATGAGCAGGCCTGAGGAGAGACCAGGCGGAGGAGGTGCGGAGGAGGGGCGATGGAGGGTCGCAGCACGGCTAGGAAATGGTCGAGTGATTGACCAGCAGGCTTAAGAAGGGGACCCTGGCCGATGAATGGCTGAAGCAGGAAGAAGCAGCTGCGATGATTGGCTGGCGTGAAGGTGCGGCTTGAGCTGGGGCCGTGATTGGATGATTAGTAAAGGCTGCATGTACGTCTCCCAGGTTGAATTTGCGCTGAAGCTTCATTACTCAAGTAAGAGTAAAAAGTACCTGGGGAAAATACTCTGTGTTGGCTCTCAGTCATACAGGAGTTGTCCATTGTAGATGAAGGTTGAATCATATTCTGTACTCTGTTGTTGAAGTGTTGGACGTTTCGCCTCTCATCCTAAAGGCTTCGTCAGCAACACTAAGGTTTCCAGCTCACACGAGGACTGGATAAAGACCACTGGGAGGGGATAGCTTGGCCAAGGGCACGAGATGACTCAAGAACCTTCATCTTTATTCAGTTGTGACATACATTATGAGAAACAAAACATGAAATGATATACAAATCATATGTCTAAAGGAAATGCCAGAAAACTATACAAAAGGTCTTTTCTGAAGAGTAAAGTTCATGAAACACTAACTACATCTATTTTATGTGTCACATGACGCTTTTGCCACTTAAAGATTTACTCACTGTGGAACAAGTCACTTTTTTTACTCAAGTAAGAGTACACATGCTTCATGATAATACTACTCAAGTAAAAAGTACCATATGATAACCTACCACTAAGAACATGTACAATAGTTTAATTCTCCAGCCAGATACTCTCTGGGGAACGCTGGCTGCTCACTGCTCCTACAGGGTCACCCAAGTGGCATCGAGGATGGGTCAAATGCAGAGAGCAAATTTCCCTACAAAGATTAATAAAGTATTACTTAACCCAAACCACTATGCATTGTGAGTTTGCTTTGGCCTCTAATGACCCTCTATAAAGTTCTTCTTCTCTCTTCAATCCTCAAATTGTGTTTGATCCAGTTCTTGAGGGGGGCATGAAAGTGTCAAGGAAAGCATATTTTTTAAAGGAGGGATGTGGGTTCATCTGCGCACAATGTACACTTCATTTTTTTTTTTTTTTTACATTGTCATAAACTTAGGTGCTTCTAGTGCAACGACGATAATTGCTCTATAATATTAATGTTGGCTCTGCAAAGGTCTCAAAGCAGACAAGCATCTATGAGTGATCTTGGTACAGCAGTTCTCTAATCTCCATCAGCCGCATCTGTGCGAGGGCCACATGGAGCAATTGCAATGTGCTGATTTCCACACCTCTCTGAGTGGCCAATCCCACTCCACCACTACATGTCGATATTACATTTGAAAGTGAAACAACAGATGGCGATAGGGAAAGGTCAAATAAAACCCCAGACATCAGGTAATATACAGAGAGAAATGCGCATCTTCAGTGGACTTTTAAGAGGTTGTGCTTCAAAGGAAGCAAGTGGAGAAAACATGGCTGCTCTTTGCAAGATGGAACCGCTTACAAGTCTTCAAATAAATGTTGTAGTTTGTGAACTCTGAAAGCTACTTCTATCACACATAGCCCTAAATTGCCTTCTATTCCCAGGCCTTGAAGTGAACGCATTTATCACTGGTGAGAATTTTTTTTGTGTGTGTGTGTTCATTTCATGTAGGGTTTTGTAATGTCTTTATGTCTGGTTTATAGTTAGCTCCCAGAAATGACAGTTTGTAGTTCCAGTCGGTCGATTTTAGATGTTCAGTCTGCCCTGGTGGTACATGATGGTGGATGAAATATTTTATGAGGTGGCCCTCGTTTAATTTACTCAATACAGATGGTGGTGAGTTACGTTAGTATTCTCAACTGCCCTGAGACTGACAGACAGAGAGAAGGCTTCCATTTTTCTTAACCTCTTAACCAAGCACATTTTTGGTTAACAGTTTTGCCTGTTTTCATTGTCATTTTTTGTCTCATTTTCATCTTGTTTTCGTCGCTTCTTTTGATGCTTTTTTGTTACATTTTCATCCTTGTTTTTGCCTATTTTTTGCCGCTTTTTGGGGGAGTTTTCGTGATCATTTTCATCTTATTTTTCATCAAATCTTTGTCTAATTTTCATCTCGTTGTCGTCGCTCTTTTGTGGCTCCTTTGATGCGTTATCATCATTCATTGTTGTTCCTTCATGTTCTTGTCGCTCTTTTGATGCTTATTTCCAAGAAGCTTTTATATGGGTGATGCCAAGCTGGAGAAAGTCTGTTCAGCTTAGGTGTGGGTTAAGAGGTTAAAACAGCCGCTCTTACCTCCATCTATCACTCACTCCTGCACCACATTTATACAAGCACTGTGAGTGAAGTGTCTTTCCAAAGGACACAACTGACTCATGAAATGGCAAGAGCAAGCTTTGATGAAAAAAATACATATATATATATATATGTATATAAAATGTGTAATAATAAAATGTGTGGCAATAAAATACTGTGCAGCTCCACACCTGTCCACCAGGTGTCCTCTTTGTTCTCCTCTAAGTCCTGGATCAGGTTTTCTGGACTCACATCCATTTCTATTTCAGAAGTATGGGCATTCATTTGGCTCAATTTGTCCAACAGTTTAATTTGATTAAGGCAGAGACGCTCGCTTAGATTTGTATCATGTGATTTCAATGTACTGTCAGAGTAGTGTGACAATAACAGCATAAATCTAGTGTTGCAAGATCCATTCACTTTCACTCACTTCACCTCCTTTAATCAAGCGTATGTCAAAATATTCTCCCCAAACGTGGCACAAAATGAATGACATGGTGCGAGGTATTCGTATGGCTGTGGTTATAATTAAATACGCTCCCATTCTCGTACCGAGCATTTATCTTTGTCATCGTTCAAGTTCTTCATGAATAGTAATGGCGCGTATTCTGTCCTTTTGTCACTTTTCTAATTGGCCCTAAAGAGTTTCCAAAATGACAAGATAAAAGTTACGTAGCGAATAAAAAAAGGGTAATTTGAAATCTCTAGAAGGCGGTTCAGATCGGCAAATTAAAAAGAATTGCTTAGGAAAATGCCAATGACAATCATCGCGCAGACATGACTGATCTCTCCTCATAAAACTATTTCAAACAAACCTCAATGACATAGTTAACAACACAGGAAAAATATAAATGTATAGACTATTTATGGACGTTTTGCAGCTGAGCACACTGGCAAACTGAGCACTGAGTGGATGCATGTTTGGTGCCATCTGGTGACTTCAAGTATTCCGGCTGAACTCTCCGCATGTCTCTATGGGAGAAAAGCAGATGCTATAGTAGACATATAATCAACACTTTATAACAACAGCCAATGAAGTTTAGTGTATAGGCTCTCAGTTGTCCAGGAAGAGAGATTTCCTAAATAGTTTCCCTAATTAAAAAATAAGGCCTATTGGCCCATTTAGTTTGTGTAAATCCGTAAATATGTGAGTTAAATGTGGGTGACATATTTTCACATTATAAAGTGTATATATGAGAGTTTACCATGTTTCAGATGTGTTATAAGCATAGGACATTTCACATTCTTGCACTTTAGTAATATCTGAAGATGCACATTTTACCATTTTAGGCACACAGAAGGAAGGGAGTGACCCGAACCAGAGACTGGGCTAAAAGGATCTTACACTGGCTGATACTGCAGAACTCACCAGCTCCTATAGAACTACAATTACCATCATCCAACTGGTTTATTTTCTTACTTGTACTTTGATATCTTGAACTACTTTACCAGCATAGCTTTGACTGTCTTTCAAACCCCTCCCACCGCTTGTGGTTTTCCAACAGGGAAAAAAAAGGGAGTGTCCCATATTGTGGTGTGCATTCCCAAAGGCTGAGACTGGGAGGTTCAGAGAATTCTAGTTTCCAAAGTGTTGAAATTTGTGACTGACGCAGATCCCACTGGGGTCTGCCGAGACCCGTCACCTATGGCAACAGCAAACAACGTGTTGCGCAACACCTGAAATGAAAGAAATGTGTTTTTGTCCAAACAAGACTAAACAGGAGGTGTCCATAAGGTTCCCAAACATAGACAGGGTATTGAATCATGTTTACGAGCTTTAGCAGTCAACAAATGATCTTTAAAAAGTACATTAAACACGAAGTATAAAATAATGTTTGGGAGTACAGCATCAAGGGTGAAATTAATCTGCAGACATACTTTATAAAGCCTATTCTTTAAGTGGTTTCAACCTATACAGCGCTTTTCCTCCTACATCAGGCACTCAAAGCGTTTTACAGCAAAGAACCACTCACCCATTCACACTCTCATTCCGACACCAATGTATGTGGACACTGGAGGCAAGGAGGGTGAGGTGTCTTGCCCAAGGACATAACGACAGTGTGCACCTTCAGGAGGCAGGATTCGGACCCCCGACTTTCCGATCACAAGAAGACCCGCTCTACCATGTGCCACTGACGCCTAACCTCTAACAATTTGTAGAAGTAAACTAGAAGTAAAAGTAAAATGTGTATAAGTTACTCTACTTGTGTTCAAGTATGTTTGAAATGTATAGATTTGTATTTTGTATTCATTATGGCTCTGTTCTTCATAATGTAGGAGTACAGCATTAGCAGCAGTAAGTATCTTTCTACAGTGCTACAGTGCCTTGCCTTTCCATATGCACAAACTAATACACATCTCTAGAACAAAATCCCCTTTAAAATGATGATCAAACTCAAGCTGGGGCATTGTTACTGTGGCATTCAGCTCCTCTTACAGTCATGTGGTATGAGTTTTCCGTTCTCTGGGACTGAAGCAGTGCTCAAACAAGGGACACGCCCAAGCTTGCTTTGACACACGGTGAAGGCGTAATCACACAGGAAGACTCTGCGCCACCTCTTCACGAACACCTCTGCTGTCGACAACTTCAGACTCCAAAAGGTAAGAATGTGCAATGTATTGGAATTTAAGTGCTTATGAAGGAACTGGAGAGAAAAGAATGCATTGTTTATCGCTCTGGGAGAAAACTTGCATGTTATTTTTAGCAAGATTATAAGTAATGACTTGTTTAAAGTTATGGCCAGTATTCTTTCTTTTTTCTTCAACCAGTCTAAGTTTATTGTTGTGTTTTCCTTCATAGCCACGATGCCTGAAATAGCAGAGCTAGTGTCTGCCAGTCTCACCACGAACAGAAACTGCACGGTTGAAATTTCCAATATCAGCAGCAGATTCTGTCTCATCAACCCCAAGTAAGTGAAGTAGAAAACTTTTAGTATCACCGTCAATAGTTGTGAGCCAATCTATTCTTTGTGCTTGTACAAATCTGTCTTGCGGCATGTTTAGAGGCAGACAAACACTGTGCTGTTTAATTTGGTCATCCTTTCTTTACATAGGCTTAAAGATTTGGATTTTGTTGTGTGAAAAAATAAAAACTCTGCCACATTTTTAAAGTCAATAAACCACTGGACCTGTTCTGAGCAGTTCAGCATCAAAGTGTGATTTAATGATTTGATAACAAGCTGTTTGCTAAAAACTATTGTTTGTATTTTCCGTTAGAGAGAGACAATCCCACTGCCTCCTACAGAGGGCACTCAAACGAAACTGTGCCCTATTGGTTATTTGTAATAAAAATATAAAATATGAATGCTCAAAAAACCAAAAGCAGTTTAAAGCAGTACTAACTAACTCATGCCCCTAGAGGCCATACGTGGTACTGCAGGGGTTGTAGCATGTTATGGTTTTTTACTCATTAATTGTCCATGAGAGTAAATACTGCGCTTTCCGGTCAAACTTGGCTGTAAATACTGATAAAGTGGCGCTAGCCCACAGTTAGCTTAGCCCGTTAGCCTGTTAGCTTCTTCTTCATGATTACATTAGTGTGTATTGGGGCCTTTGACCCGTAGGCAGCGAAGTTGCAATCGTAGTTTTCTGGCCAGAGACACCAGGTGGAGATGAAAGACCCCCCAATCATCCCATTAACACTTGCATTACCCCCAGAGAGACTACAGAAAGGATTTATTAAGTTAAACAAGTTACTTAGTTCTACTTTAAAAGACCAGCTTTTTTTTTTTTTTTTACAACTTTCACTCATAGACTCAACATTATACTCACAGCTACTTCTACTACACACTATCTCGATCTATAATAAGATGATTTGCTCTGAATTAAGTGTCCTATCTACACAGATAAATTATTTTTAGATAAATCATAAAACATAAATGCTCAAAAACCAAATCAGGTTAGAAGACACAATTCAAATTCACTGAAAGCAAAACCAACTATTTTTTTTTTCACTCATTGATTCAAAGTAGACATTATGCTCACAGCTACTTATATTATCTCAACATTTTACATGATAAATTGCTCTGTCTAATTGCACCCATAGCAACATCTTTCAAACTTTACAAATGTTCAAAAACAAATGCTTTAAATGGTGATACCTTTCCACTAAAAATGTACAACGTGCCATTTTTCATTCTAGCATTTCAGAGAGCGCGTTTTTATCACTGAAACCCGTCCGATTATTTCAGCGGTGATAAATATGAAAAATGCGCGGCTCCACATTTCACGCAGGTCCATTCGGCAGGGGTGTCGTGGCGCGTGCATCAGTCGCACAGTGGCAGGACAGCGCGTATCTCGGCCGGCTGGTTTTCATGTGTGACATCAGTTTGCAGGGAGCATCCTGCCTATCCATCACGCATTGACACGAGCCGCCTCATTGCACCGCGCCCAGGTACTCTCAGTGAAGCTCGCGAGTCCGCGCACTCACACTTCATCCATCAGCATAAAGCCGCGCAAATCCACCATGCCAAAAGTACACCCAACTGCCACTAAACTTTCTCCTTTTCATCACAAGTCCAACTACTGCCGCGAGACAGGAGACGGATACACAGACATTTAATTTGTCCGCTGTTAAGTTTGGTTAAAATGTTAAAGTTTCTGCCACGAGAAATGAGTGAGCTATGTTTACAAAAATGAGACCCACAAGAAGGGAATTGAATTTATTGTCGCTGGAGACAGATATAGAGATATAGTGCAGATATAGACTCATGAGATGCAAAATTTGCTGTCATCAGAAAAGAGAACTTTGGACCACTGAGCAACAGACCAGGTCTTTCATTCTTTAGCCCATGTGAGACGCTTCCGACATTGTTTGTAGTTCAGGAGCGGCTTAACAAGAGGAATATGACATTTGAAGCCCATGTCCAGGATCCGTCTGTGTGGAGGCTCTTGATGCACTGACTCCAGCCTCAGTCCACTCCTTGTGAAGGTCCCCCACACTTTTGAATGGCCTTTTCCTGACAGTCCTCTCCAGACTGCGCTCATCCCTGTGGCTTGTGCACCGTTTTCTTCCACTTAACTTTCTATTAATGTGCTTTGATACAGCACTTTGAGAACATCTTCTTTTGCTATTACCTTTGGAGGAGGGTGTCAGCGATGGTTTTCTGCACAACTGTCAGGTCAGCAGTCTTCCCCATGATGGTGAATTCTACTGAACCAGACTGAGAGACCATTTGAAGCCTCAGTGACCCTTTGCAGGTGTTTTGGATGAATTTGCTGATGAAAGGATGAAACTTTGAGCCACAATATAGTCCCTTTTCACAATATTCTAATCTTCTGAGATTTGGTATTTGGGTTTTTTACAAACTGTAAGCCATAATCATCAAAATTAAACACAAAGGCTTGAAATATGTCACTTTGCATGCAATTAGTCTATATCACATATTAGTTTCCCATCTTGTTGAATTACAGAAATAAAACTTTTTCACAATATTCAAATTTTCCAAGTTTCACCTGTATATAGTTACTGTATATAGTATAAGTGCATGTAACGATCAACACAAAGACAGCATTGCAATGGAACACAAGCCTATGTACTCTTTGCACCACACCCAAGGCCATATAAAAGAACGTGGTTATTTCGATATGATATGGATAGACACATATCAATCACATCAAATTATTGATTTTACAAGCCATGATCTAAACAGATGCTGATTGTAATAATCTGTTCTTGTCTGGAGTTTTCGTCTGTGGCATTTTCTCAAAAACACAGGAAATGCCATGTCTGTTTCTAACTAGTACATTTGGTCAGCAAATAATTTCCTTTTCGGAAAAAAAAAAAAAAAAGAAGAAGTGTGGTTTGAGCATAAAACACGAGTCTAAGGGGCTCATAAGTGTTTGCTAACATGCAAAAGTGGAGCAACAGTACAGTCATATGTACCTTATTCACTCATGCAGTATTTTCTTGTTTACATATCAGATTTTCGCAGCATGCCAACAAAAATAATTTCTATGTTTCTCCTCTTCATAAATAACCTCCTAAATGTCTCGGTAACCTATGCAAATTGCAACTTCAAATAGCTCTTTAACCGAATACGATTCACTAGGGCTGTGCAATTAATCGAAATTCGATTACAATTTCGATTAAAAAAAAATTAATTGAATATTTTTAATTGAATAATTTTTTATTTTTTTTTGCAAAGCACACTTGCATTATATCATGGTGCTGGGATTATTTTCCCTTCTCATTTCACGTGCCATGGCTCATGCTTTTGCCTGACACAAAAACAAACAGTACTGTGTGATGATTCAAATAATCCTTTGAATAATCGTGATAATCGTGATTTCAATTATTTTTTCAATAATCGAGCAGCCCTGCGATTCACACATTATTCTTGTACCTTCTCTTCCAGGATCTACATGTCCAGTGGCTTCTCGCAGCACCCTCCTCAGCCCACCGTCCGCACCGGCAAGATCGAAGTGTGCACCTTCACCAAAGACGGCAACACTGCCACCGGCTCCGTGGGCATGCTTACCTACGACCTCTACAACATGCAGGGCCACTCGTGCTCAGAGCGGATGGCCATCATGTTCTCCGTGCCGTTCGACCGCAACCTGTACAAGAACAAGCTGGCGTTGGGCGTGTTCGAGCCGTCCAGAGAGTGCGACAAGCACCTCTACGACCAGATGTATGACGGGAAGGATATGAGCAACTTAGCGCGCACTGACACCAATGGAGGTGGGCTGGAGTATAAAACAAATTCTGTGGAGCTGAGAGCCACAATGTCGACAATCGGCAAAGCTATCCTAAAAGTTGAGATGTATGATAGAATGACTAAATAATACAACTGTGCAATAGCTTTAAAATGATAAATAGAGGATTGCATATCGATTTGGGCAAGGGCGGAAATGTAAACATGTTATGAGTCTGCTAAAGCTCTATAGCCCGATCTCACATGACAAGGCTGAGTAGAAGTAAAAAATCGCATGTATTGTTGTTACAGAATGCTTTTAATAAACACTATTGATTCACAAAAGAGTGATTGGTAAAATAGCAAAAAATAAACTTGATATTTGTAACACTGTTCTGTTAGTTTGTGTCATTTGCTTTTCTTTCCTTCATAAGTAGATTTCTATTTCAGTTCAGTTTGGGTCATGTGATTCAAAAGTGTATTGCTGTTTACTACAGTGTCAAACAAAGGCGAGCAATATGTGGCTATATCTGTCAGGGGCTTCGAAATGACTCCCCAGTTTGTACTGTTACAAATGAGATGGGTTACTGTTACTCCACAGGCACATGATCATTTAGTTTTGGATTGGAGTGGAGTGTAAAATCTGGGATGCACCAAAACACAATCATTTGGAATATAGTGATATAACTTCATTCAAAGCTCTTATAAAGCTTGTAAAATAGATGCATACTTTCATTTTCTGAGCAGTTGAGAGTGAAATTTTAACCCCACATAAGTTGAACAAAGTCTGATAGTTTGTTGATTACAGCTTCATAAAGTTTGCCTTCATTATTTTGAGATTTCTGTTTGTTCTCACTCCAATACAGTCATGCTTAAGTTTGCAACGTGGGTCGAGTGTGTTGCTAGGGGACACAACCGCAGTGTTGGTTACATAAAGTGACGAGGGGAAACTTTGACTTCCTCTTGTGTTCCAAACAAATGATCCTTAGTTTGGGCTTCTCTTTAATTATCATAAAACCTTGAAACGTTGCTTTCCGAGAAACTGAACAACAAACAGATTGGGTTACTTAGTCAAATATGCCGAGGGATGTTTGTTGAAACTTGTCATTGTTACGCAACATCATTTACACTGTAAATTCCTAACGGCTCATATCACTCATCACAAGGCATGATGGGTACATGTTCTTTAGTAGTAGGTATCCCATAACATTCATTTATTCTGGGAGAACAGGTTTGGGAGTGCCCTTTATCCTTAGGAAACAAACATGGGATATTCTGAATCATTGCACAAGCTTTTTCTTGCACGCAGACTTCCTGATGGGTGTAATCCTGGGATCGGGTTGCGGGAGGGGAGGGGAGGGCCTATATCGTACAGAGTAGCGGCACCTCCCTTGTAGGTACTTTTCTCCATATAGGCATTTGGAGTCTCTTTGGGAGCATTGCAAGAGGTAAGTTATTTAAAACACCAATAAAACAAATGTTATCATAGCTGCAGCAGACCGGTCATAGCCCATTACCTTTTGCTTACGAGTGGGACAAGTTATTTGTCATGGCACGGCGACGCCTGATGGAGTATTTGCTTGATTCATACTCGGTATCTGTTGGTAAAAGGGGGTAATAATTTTCGCCGCATTTAGCCTAACTTCATTACTGCACGGTGCTTAGCGTTGTAATTGAAGAGGTGCGCTCGGTAATGAGGCAAGCATAGATACGCCGCTACTCTCTTATTGTCCCCAAATGTTTCACAATCTCATTAGCCTTTGAGATGCATCTTTCATACATCGCTAAAGCTCTGATCAAGGTCAATGTAGCGCGGATAGAGAAGACGGGGAGCGGGTCAGACGAGTTGTTACTGCGCTGCAAGATAAATTATTATGATTATGTGTGCATTTATGGATAGTGCTGTGGCTGCACATCTGGCTAAGTGGCAGCGAACTTGGTTTCCTCGGTGAAGACACAAAGCATAGTTTTGATTTCTCTGCCAGATGAGTCATTTATATAGCGCTTTTTTCCCCCTTTTTTTCCCTCCCTCCAGACATTCAAAGCAGTTAAAGATTTATTCACACGTTACATTTCTACAACAGTGTTTGCCCAAAGACACAACACTGCATTGGCAGGAATGGGGATGGGACCAGCAACCTTCCACTTAGCCTAATCCCAGGTCTATCAATTATGTCAAGCATTTGCAACAGGCACTTTTTTGAACACAGAGTCCTGTTTCGTTTTTGCAATTCACTCCACCTAAGAAGTGACTTCCTGTTTCGATCCAGCACGTCAAAATAAAAGCACACAGCTCATCTCATTGATTAGTTCAGCAGGTAACATTACAAGAATAATACACCTATTTTAAGTGTGTTGTCTGTTAATAGTTGGGCAGAAAGAAAGTTGAATTAATGAACTGCTGAACCAATGAATAAGATGGTGCTTTTATTTTGGCGTGCTGGATCGAAACAGGAAGTCACTTCTTGGGCGGCGTTGTTATGTTTGAAGTTATGCACAGAGTCAATTGAGGTATGTGTTTTCATCCACATACAAATACAAACAATTAAAGTGATAGTCTGCTAGTTTAAATTTTTTACATATGCAATAGATTATGTATAATTGACCTACTGGGCCTGAAATTTGATGTAACGTTAGTCATTTTAAATAATGATGTTTTTTCTGAAGTCCCTCCCTTTGCTGATTTCAGACACTAATACAAATCCCCGGGCTATCACTTTGACCAATGAGACGAGCTTTCCTGTGAACTGGCCTGTCAGGTCCAATCAGAAGGAGGGGGAGGGACCTTGATCGTTGATTTTTGAAAGTTTGTTCTCGCTCTCCTCATATTGCAAACTAGGACTGGCTTTCCGGTCCAATCAGGAGGAGAGGAGCGTGTTTACTTTGAAATGTCACTCTTCCCTCAATGTGCAATCTTACAGACTGTCACTTTAACTATTTTTTTGGTGCTAGATCTCTGTGAACCATGTCTGAATCAGCTGAAGCAGTGGCCGCTGATGTGGAGAGCAAGAGAAGTGTGACCATTGAAATCACGAATCTCACAAGCAACTACTGCCTCCTCAACCCCAGGTGAGTGCCTTTCAGGAGCAGTGAATTTTAATGATGTCCACTGCTGGTCCATTTTAGGAGATGTCAAATGGAGGAAAAGGCGAGATAATGTCATCCTTCCTGTCGCAAAAACCAGACAGGTCTAAAATCAAAATTAAAAATTGAGCAAAAACGTCTTGGACACATACTGTATAGTACCAGCTTGCAATAGTGCATTTCATTGTGCCTAAATACAGAAAGCACTATTCAGTCCATGTTGCTCCTTTCCTGGCCCCTTGTGGCTGGAGTTGGTATGCCATGATTAAGGTTCAAAAATAGTAAAAACAGCTTTATTGTATGAAAACATACAACATAGAGAGATGAAATTAAGTTGCTCTCAAACCTTAGTGTCCGTGGTATTTAAATTTTAAAGCCACACTGTAATATTCCAGGATAGAGGTGAACAAACAAGTTTACAAACATGTCAGCAATATCAAGCGTGCTATAAGGCACTTTGAGTTGCCTTGTGTACGAAATGCGTGGTATAAGTAAACATGCCTTGTGTTGCCTAAGATTAGCAGCATTTACATCACTTGATTTTAATGTGCATTTCGAAGTTTGTATAAGTAACTTTGGGGTTACTTAAGAAAAAGAACAGACAATGCTATTTCTGCATTTATCAAAATAAAGCAGAGGATCTAATACATTTAAACCTCATGTTTGGCAATCTGTCATCATAGCAATGCAGCAACATCACCATGGAGACGAGCTGGTGATGTCCCGCTCAGGCAAGGCCTGCCTACAGCAAAAACACACACAATTTTAGAGGGATACTTCGCCATTGTGTTATCACTGGAATGTTCCGCAGTGTGGCTTTAAAGTTGTTTGTCACTGTGTAACGCTATCATGGAGCACTTTCTTCTTCTCGCCATAGAGTATATCTGGACAATGGAGAGGCCTACAACCCCCCACAGCCCACAGTGCGCCCACTCATGACCGAAGTCTGCACTTTCACCAAGTCCAGCAACAAAGCCACCGGTGCCGTCGGGGTCCTGACCTATGACCTTTTCGAGAAGACACGGCTCGACTACATCGAGTCCACAGCCATCATGTTCTCGGTCCCCTATGACTACAACTTTTACAAGAACTGGTTTGCGGTGGGCATCTATCCGAAGGGCCGCAACTGTGACGAAAACCTGTTCAAGGAGATGTACAACGATAAAACTCAGCAGTGTTTTAAGCGCGAAGAGGCCAAGGGCTCCGGGATCAACCACATGGGCAGTTACGTGGATGTGAGAGCAACCATGTGTCCACTAGCCAAAGCAATCATGAAGGTGGAAGTGTGGGACAAGCTTTTGGTATAAAACAAAATCCCCATGCATTTTATTGTGCAGCGTAAAATGTATGGAGACGCACTAAAAGCAAAAATATATTTAAAATGTTAATGTTTTTTGGCAGGTTTGTTATCCATGTAAAATCTTTCCTGGAAACAAAAATGTGTCAAATCTTCCAAATCACTTCCCTGAATCAACTTTCTTATACAGACACTCTCCTGGCTCTCGTACCAAATTTTAGTACTTTTCCAGAATGATTTGTTGATTTTCCTTAATAAAGAGTAGTTTACCCAAATGCTAATATCCTCTGTGTCTATTTTTTTTTATTATTATTTTTGAAACAGCTACACAGCAAAGGGGAGCAAGAGTAGGGGGGTGGGGATATCAAATTATTTTAGCTCTTTGAATCAGGGAGTAGATAGATAGTGATGAAGACATATTTGACATTATTACCAAATACTATAGGATAAAGCATAATACTTTATGCATCCTACTCTAAGTGTACCTTTGCAATTTATTAACATTTTACTTCTCATCGAGACTTTCAGAATTGGGTTGTGCTTCTAAAACCAAGATCTGACGGATCCTGCTCACCTGGGTTTTATACCTTCCCTCAAATCGCCTTAACATCAGAGTTTGTTGAGTTCTTATGAATCCACGTGGTGCAATCCGCTTTCTTCCAACCAAATCCTCTGTCTGTTTCAATGACATCTGTTTTCCCAATAAAATAGCGTCTTTAGAAATGTAAATTATGGGATGACTCACGGAGGGCGCGCAGCTGAATGAGACACACTCGTCTGTATGTTTACCTTGACATTACGGTTGAAAACTGAAATAAAGCTTTCTCTGCGCTGTTTGTGTGTTCAGTATCGGCGGGAATACAAAATGCGGAGAATCTTTGAAATGAACACAATGGGATAAAGCTCTTTATATTAGTAGAGTCATCGGGGCCTTATGCATTTACAGTTGACTTTATACAGCAGCTCTGATGCGCTGCAGAACAGGCAGAGGATCAAAGGATGCTGCAGAGGAAGAGGACAGAGTGAAAAGAAAGGTAACTCTGGTAAAAAAAAAAAATACAGCAGATTTTTATTTAAAAGTTAGTAAGTAAATATAAGTTTGTTTACTTCTGACACCACCTTGAACTATGTCCTCCCTGTGTCTGGGTAGGTTTCCTCTGGATACTCCAGAGCCCCATTAAAACATGGACAAAGTAATAATCCTCCAGCAAAGTACTCCTGACCATTTACATAGCTCAAGATCTGGAAATTATTTTTCTACAACTGCTCCTCAGCTTCTCATAGGTTGCCCTAGCCACTTGAATGATGTTCCTACAATAACCATCATTTCCATGGGCATTTTAGATATTCACTTTTTTTTTCTTTTTTGATAGATTGTATCTTATAAGGTTCTTTGGCCAATACATTTTATTGCCGAGTTGCCCAAAGTGAAGCCAGGTGGACCAAATGCTGCACTTGGGCCAATATTCCTTGACCCTCAGATGGTATTTTTTTACTCAAAGTAATGTTTATAAGCGATAATAACCTCAGTAACATATATTTGAAGATTAAGATAAAGGTATTCTTTATTGTCCTCTGCATTTGACCCATCCTTCGATGCTGCTGGAGCAACCGCAAGGAGCGGTGGGCGACTGCAGTACCACGCCCAGATGGTCATGCCCAGATGTGGAGCCAGACTGATGTTCAGTATCACCTGGCTGGAGGATTCACCTATTGCACATGTTTTAGTAGGGGAAACCAGAGTACCCAGAGGAAACCTACGCAGACACAAGGAGAACAAACTCCTGCGCTACCGTAGTTTGAGACAGAGCTGACATTGAGGTTCCAACCCTAAATAAAGGCGTGGTTGCACAGTTAAAACCTCAGATAGATAAACCCAGATGAATGTTTCACTGCACTGACAATCATGGCGTTCACAGTTCAGCCATGATTTTTCAATATTGTGTTGGAGAGAACGGTACTGGGTGAAAGGGGGGTCAAGAGCGAGGAGAGACATATAGCAAATTGTTGGAGGACATGAACGCACGTGTCAGCTCTGTGACCAGAAGAGTGCCACGTACACACAGGGCTACTGATTTACCTTGACAAACATGGCAGAAAACAATGCATCTTACCTGACTACACCACAGAGACAATAGGACCAGAATTAAAATATTTCCTTTATTTAGTTAAGGGGGAAAAGCCTATTTCACACACTGATATTTGGATATATTATGAAAGCTACCATTAAACGCCCTTAATAGACACAGTTTGCTTCATTATCTTTCAGTGACAGTGATAATAGGAGAAAGTCCGTGTGATGTAGGAGGTTAAGACCCTATTATTATGGCTCCTTAGCACTTCATTACACCAGCCTCATGATTCTGTAAACAGGAGGAAATAGCCACCTCCACATGTGCTTTATCTCCCCATCAAACGATACGAGAACCAATTGCGCACAAACGTGGTCATTAACCTCGGAAAATATACTGTACCGCTGTATTATTATGTTGTGAATTATAAAAGCTGCCTCCTTTATACCTCCACATATGTACACTGTTGATGTTCGAAATTGGTGCTTGAGGGAAACGCTCGTAACCAGACAAACAACTAATAGAAACAATCAATTTAGTTAATGAGTAACAGTTAATAGCTGGCAGATTTCTTTTTTTTCTTCTTCTTCTTTTTTTAAAGTAATCATCTCGGCTGGGTTGTTTAAAAGTAAACAAGGCGGAGTCAATGGCAAGTCTAACTTCTCCTGAGTTGATGGCTATAAAGGCCCCATTTGCCACAAGAAATACAAGTACTGCAGAAGCTTCTCTGACGAGGGGGGGCAATGTCTTAATTTCTTCATTTCAACTTGGAAACCTTTTCTGCTTTTCTGAAGTGGAGGGAGGACCCCAATCGGACTGAGAGCTCACACAAACAATATGTCAAGAAATTATGGGGCATTTACATGAAGCTGATTAAAGACAGAAGCATGGTGTTAGAAATTATAACATCACAAAACTATAATTCAAAAAAAGTCTTCATTTGGATATTGATTCCTGTTTGTTCAACTCCCACACAAACCACAGCAGCAAATAAATGCAAAGTCGACATTTTAGTCGACAATGTCTCATCAAAAACATACCTGGAGCTGTGTTTTGACCCACTCACGCATCTTTGAGTAATCTTTGAATCTTCTCCAGTAGCTATTCTTAGCCCTACGGCACCAAAAAGCTCCCCCTGAGAGCCTACATATTCAGGGAACGCATTCCTCACCCTCGTCTCTTGCTAAGATATATCCTTTCATCACATAATTACTCGCCATAGTTCACTGCAGCGACATAATATTTGATGATTCACCAACAAAGTGAGTGATAATGATAAAGATGTGCTTGAGATTATTACCAGATACCTGCAAAAAGTAATACCCCCCTCTTTAAGCGTTTATTTTTATTTTTTTTATTACTGCTTTTGGCTTTTGCTTTACCTGATCCTGCCACAAAGCCCCTCCAGATCAAAGGTTCCCACCAATGCTATCAGCCCATTTCCATAGCTCTCTAAAGCATTGTGACGGCGCATTGAGGAGGTGACAGGTCGGGCCTTAGAGCTCGATGGGGGTAAGCTGTAACTTTTGTTTGCCCTGGAATCAGCGTGCCCCCCCCCCCCTCCCCCGCCCTATTCTGCCATTGAACCTTATACGCACACCTGAAAAGCATCGTATCTGTGGTGTGTGCTTATTGTCAGCCTCTCCCGTGCCTTTAGCTGCACCTTTTGCTGGCTGCAACAGATCGGCTTTACAAACGGGCACCTTTTATGTCTTATGTGAGATTTGAAGTGTTTAGAAATACTTTATTAAGATTGTAAACGAGGCGTGTGTGGAGAATGATATAAAGACAATAATTAGTACAATTCAGATGTTTCCATTGTAAAAAGGTGCAGAGAGCACAGGGCAAAAGTGTTGTTTTGTTTTGAGAGGAAAATACAATATACTTTGCTTTTTTGTTTTTTTAAACAAGTCCTTCAAGTCCCCAAATTATGGCAGCACCTTACTTAAAGATCTAACACTTTACTATGACACTTAATAGTTGGGTGCTATTATGTTCCTGCAACTTCTACATGTGCTGAATTAGCGACATTATTTCACATAGTAAAATACATATAATAACACATAGTAAATGTAGTGCAAATAATAGAGAACAATTGTACGGTTGAATGTGTCCCGGATAGTGCCCTAGATCTCCTGTTTGATTTCCCCCACATAAAACACACACGGCTGTATTGATGGGACAGGCGTGTCCAAATACAACTACCACGGGACATTTGACATGGGTTTTCACGATGAACTACGCCCCAAGTTCAAACTCTCACCAAATGCCATACAGAATAAAAGCACAGACTGCACAAACTGCTTTGAGATTGGCCATAATGAATGTGCTCTCATACACTGCCATCTAGCGGCCAGTGGATGTACATTTCCCATGAAGATTGAGTCGCTTAAAAGGGCTAACAGAATAATATGCATTTGCAGAGAATGAGGTTATGTAACTGTTGGCTCTGAGCACATTTCCACATAAATTATCTGTAGATTTTTGTACATCTGTCCAATCTAATCTTTATCAGATCAGCTTTTTTTTTCTTTTTTTGTCATCGGCAGCGATCTATCTCAGTCAGGCTCCCTCCAGAAAGTCTGCAAGCAGCAAAGAAAAAAAAATCTGTCCTTGAAGCACGGCCAAGTTGCATCATCATCTATTCATCTTGTTTGTTCATTTCTTTAGATTGTTTAGAAGTAGATATGGCTATGAAACATATAGCTTGGAGGATGCAGCGTGTTAGTTCTGGCATGAGGCTGGAATTGTCTCATCCTGTTAGTTTGTCATTATGCGCGCTCTCAGCAGGCATGACACCAGCGAGGAGGATCATGTAACAAAAGGATTTAGGGACAGGCTGTACAGACCTTACAGAGCGGTAACAAAAATGCTGATTTAAGGCTTTTGAAAGTGGGGGAAAGTTCAAGGTAGTGTATGGATAAAGCAAGGCGAGGTAAAGGGCAGCCAAAAGAGTACAAGTGGATATATATTTAAAGGTATATGAACAGAGGTATCAGCAAGATGAGGAGAAACAATTGCATTTTAAGTTTGGATACAAGAAGAAGTATCTTTGCTCAATGGATCTCCATATATGTCATAGTTCAGCATCAATAGAAATGCCACTCATATCCTGTCTGGCTTTTTCTATTGCTGCGGATATTTGCAAAGGGTTGTACTGACACCAATACTGGTATTGGATTTTCTGCCGATACCCCAGATTTTACGTACTCAGTGAGTACGATAAGCCAAACCTATCCAATACCATATTGTGTTTTTTGGGGGGATATGTAGACTATGAAACCGCTAATAATCACATGTGTGGGTTTTGTTTGCCAATAGTTTCAAATGGTCTCAACTTATATAGCGCTTTTCTACATCAATCTCTCCCAAAGCGCTTTACATCGAGGAACCAGTCACCCATTCACACTCACATTCATACACCCATGTACGCAGACACTGGACACAAGGTGGGTGCAGTGTTTTGCCCAAGGACACAACGACAGTGCCCACCTGCAGGAGCTGGGATTCAAACCCCCGACCCTTTGATCATGAGGCCACCCACATAAGGTGCACAGACTTTGTTTAAAGGAACTGGCCACTGTTTTTCCATATGGAGATGTGTTCTTACCTGAGCTTAGATGAGTTGATACGTACCTGTCTGGTCTTTGTGCGTGAACTATTCCTTTAATATGCACAATGAGCCTTGTTTTGGCATATTTGGCTTCGTTATTGTGGTATCAGACTGGTACTCAGCAACTACTCTGAGTTCCGATACGTGAATCGGATCTGATTGGCAAAAGCTGGTATCCGAACAACTCCTTGCATGTGTTTTTGAGTCAAAGATGAAAACGACTTTAATCATCCTATAACACCACATTCACCAAAACAGATAAATAAGCTACGATGGAAAAACCTTGGACAGCATGGTGGTTGCAGCGGTTTGCACTCTTTATACCTTTGTGAATTTGATTTATGAGCCAGTTGGGGCATTTCTTTGTGGAGACTGCATGTTCTCCCTGTTTCTTCATAGGATTCCTCTGAGGTCTCCGGTTATCCACACTGAAAAACATACAATAGTCGTCCGGGGCCAGGAGGACTCCTGTGAAGGAGAGCTTCTGAATGTTAGGGGTTCGTTCCTGCTTAAATAAAGTCCAAAGGATAGTATAAAGCTACAGTAGAAGCTGTAAGTACATGTGACTGTCTCCTACCTAATACTTTGTACTTTCAAATCCATGACCTGAAGTGAGAAAAGTCAGGCTGTACTGCTCCCTGATCCTTTTTATTGTTTTTGAGCACCGCAGAGCTTGTATCAGGTGTTCTCTCCGCTGCTCCTCCAGGTTGTGTTTTCTCAGGCTCAAATCTCCCAGGATGCTTTGCAAACTCACTGTGTGTTGACCTCCACAGATTGGTCCAGGCCCAGAAACTTTCCCCCCACCATCTCAACCGTCAGTGAACAGCGAGGAGGGAGAGATTTTCATTTTGGCCAGTTTGTTTGTGCTCCGTGTGTCTTTCATTTCGTCTGACCTGTTCGGGCGGCCATTTTGAACGTGTTGAAGTGGTGCCATCTCTGCGCGCCCCACTCCGCAGGGTCAGCGGTGTGCCAGCTGTTTGGATTTCACACAGCAAAGTAATTACTCATGTCACGTTCGATCACTCGCATCAACGCGCGCAATATTATAATTCTCATCAGGCAGCGGCTGCACGCTCAAGTAACCTGTTTGTGTGTGTAAATAGATGTTGATGAATGAAGACTTCACAAATGTGGCATAAATGAATTGAGATGAATTTGTGATAAATATGATTTTGTCTGACAAACTCTCTGGAATAGTGGCGTGAGTGACTATACTCTCCAACTATTAGTCTAACACAAAAGGCTGTTGGCGCTCGTGCTTCACAGCTAGAAGGTCCTGGGTTCGATTCCCACCTGGACGGGGCCTTATATAGGCCGTATAGGTTTCCTCTGGGTACTAAATATCTATCTATCTAAAATACATGTACACAATAGTCTAAAATTCACTAAGAATAGCAAATTTGCTCCATGCATGGAGTCAGTATTTACTGACTAGGTTCGGGAGCAGGGCCACGCCTCGACCAATCACAATTGCATACAAACCACTCCTGCATTCAACTTACCAAGCCTCTTAATTACCAATATACCAAGTCAAGCCTCATCATCTCAGTTTGATCGAAACTGTCGACCCCCCCTCCCCCCATGTCTGCTTTATTTGTCAGCGCTGATTCTTCTGCTTCAAGGGGGGTCCCGAAGAGTTGGGTTCAGTCTCCCTTCACTCCACACTATAACTTCGTGAATAAACCCTTCATTGCACTTTGTTGTGGCGTGGTCCTTGGTACTGAAATGTTTATTTACATTGAAAAGAAAGTCATAGCCAGATAGAACATACAGACTTGGAGAGATTTTCAGTCACAAAGTGGACTTCTGTTTCAACCTCATTACCTCGTTGTTGAGAGACAGTGGGACCAACCACTAAGCCATTTCAGCCGTGCCAAAACATCCCCAAGGGCGGAACCTCACCATTGCAGTTCAAAGTAAAGAACCATTTCTTACTTAGTGGGATGTTTTGCCAGTATTTCTTGCATTTTCATGATCCCCCAAAAAAATCAACAAATGTGAGAGTGGATGTGTCTATAGACCCTTTCTCTGCTTACATCATCAGTGACATCAGCTGGAGGCAGGAAGTGATCAAGAGAAATAATAATTAAACTAAAACTAGCCATTTCAAGTGTAAAACTACAACAAAAGAATGTGGTCCTGTCGTTGCTTAAGGTGCAAGAACAAGAGGAATAACATTTGAGATGATAAAATAAGGTTTATCTGATATTTCCAACATGTCAGTTAGACATTTGATTGTCGTTACTATGACAACAGCTACAATGGAAATAGATAGGCATCTAGCTTCCCGCCTCCAGCTAAACCCGTAATGTTTACAAACAATTGACTCTTTGCAAAACTTCAAATCATAACAACGCTGCCCAAGAAGTGACTTCCTGTTTCAACCCTCACACCAAAATAAAAGCACCATCTTATTCATTAGTTCAGCAGTGCATTAGTTCAACTTTCTTTCTGCCTAACTATTAACAGACAATACACTTAAAATGTGTGTATTCAATTATATTCTTTAAATGTAGCAAGTACCTGCTGAACTAATCAATGAGACGAGCTGTGCTTTTATTTTGGCGTGCTGGATCAAAACAGGAAGTCACTTCTTGGGCGACGTTGTTATCATCTGAAGTTATACACAGAGTCAATTAAAGGGTCTATAATGTCTGCCCTGTTATACTATCTGGACAATTCCAACTATAGATTTCTTTATATCATTCAAAATATACAGTAACAATGTGTTGACTAATTTATTGGTAATTATAAGAGACCGATCCTAGGTCGATTGAAACCTATGGGAGGTGTCCTTAAAGTGCATATTGCTTCCACATAGCAGTTTTCATTTTATCTTGGGTTACCTTTTGCCAACTTTCTTGCATCTCAGATCTTGTATGATCTTGTGTGTCTGAACCTATTGTAAAAGACCTTAAGCTCACACTTTCTGCCATATGCTCATCTTGGCCCTTCAAACTAAGCAACAAGCGCATGAGGAAAATGAAGAAATATGTTCCCACCCTGTATATAATTTACATCTCGAGCTCCATAAAGTTAACTTCTTGGCTCGGGGCTGTCAGTGATTCAGCAGCTTCATGATGCATCAGCCTCCTCCACTGTTTCCTCAGCCTGAGTTATGACTTGTATCTCCGCATTCTGCCAAAAGAACAGCAGCCTCCTGTCCCTCCTGCCGCTCTGCCAGGCCCAAACTCACGAACCACGCATACAAGCTAGAGTAAAGTGCCTGGATTTAGACATAACTGCAAGCTTCTGGTAATTCAATTTGTAAACACTATTCTCCCGTAAATTACAAGTGCTTAATTGCTAAACACATAATGGCTATGAGGGTAAACAGTTGTCTCTGTATATAGAAGGGACTGTCGGTGTTGTGTGTACCCCATATTTGGCTCATATGCTGGATTGGCCTCTGTGCTCTGCAATGCAATGCCATGGCTGCTTCTGGAGACAAGAAACACAACTTGGCAACATTTATGGCAATGTTTCAACCACATGAAGGTCACTGGGACCAAAACGTAGTGAATAAATTTAAAGAATGAGAAAAGTGTGCGGGATATATTTTCACAAGTTTAGTGCCCGTATGAGATACATTGCATTTGAGTTTATTAATATGCAGCAACAAAGTTCATGAAGTGGGATTATGTTATGCACTATCCCTCTGGGTAAACCATATGTAGCACAAAGTCTAAATAAAAATAAGTCCACACATTATATACACAATGGCAAGGCTGGAGTGGACCACAGTTTGTGATTGCAGGTGTAAGCACAGATATTGAGAGAGTGAAGGGAGAGAGAGAGTTCAGCTGCCTGTTGGATACAGCTCTCAATCAGGTTCTGAGAAATAAAACCATGAACATACTGTACAGTAAAAATGTAAAACATACATTTTCTTCAAGTTGATGTGTGTGTTTCCCGTAGTTACACATCTGCAAAATAACTACATTTTTGCACAACCTATAGCTAAAACAGCTCTTGATAGAATTAAACTTTGGAAAAGGTCGAAAATGAAAAAGACATCACGTATTTCATCAGTAAGTCTTTTTCCACATTCTGCTAAAGAAAATAGTTATGAATATCAGCCTGGTTTGTTGCTGTAGCACAAATCACATAATCCAACAGGGTTTTTACATAAACAAGCACTAAATTTCACCGTCCACTCTGTATGAATCCTGTCTGTGTTACGTAACAGCAGCAGGTCCGGAGTCTGTGTCCCAATGACCCTGTGAACTGAGAACAGCTGAAGACTGCACTGCGGGACAGATAGACGCTCAAATGTGGACATACGCTGAAAGATACCACTGTTGTGCTGGTGATAAATCACTAGAGGGCAGAGTTTTTCAAAGGCACAGAGTAACAAGAGACTGTTGCTATGATAAACTATACCTACACTGCAAAAGTCATCTTGAAATAAGTACATTTGTCCATGATTTGAGAGTCTAATTTCAAGAACTCTGTTCATAGGGCAAGATATTTAATTTATTATGATTTATTAAACTACAACCATTTTATTTCAAGTTATTTAACATATTGAGTGCCAAAAACAGAAAAACGTCTTTTTCGCTAGCCAAAGGTAGCCATGGACCCAAAGGTCCAAGGACGGCTGAGAAACATCCTGTTAAAGTCTTCAATCTGAGAACCAGGCTGTTTAAATGCACATGCGATTAGTGAAAGCGATCGATCTGCGGCAACTCATGGTGTTTTAAAACGTGTCAACAATGTTGTCTTGAAAATTTACTTGAAACTGAGATATCTAGGCATTTACCTCTTCCCGTATCATTAGTGCTTGTCCAGAGAGCAAAGAGGAGTTAATCAGAAAGGAGAGTGTTTCATAAAACACACAATATCTCCGTTTCTGGAAAAAAATATCTGTGATTTTGATCAAAACTAGCCTCTGTTTAGCTTAGGATTAGGAGGCATGTAGAATTCACCTATGGAAAGCTTAAAGTTTCACCTTTCAAACGAGCCATAGTGTGTAAAACAAAAACCAGCAAACCCAGGCACTCCAAACAAATATGCACAGCAGTACTTAAAAGGCCTTTAATTATTTAGATGGCAAAGCCAACATGTATCGACCACCAGGTCTTCATCGGGGCTTAGTATGAGCCATAGCATGTGTCCATAGCTATAACATAGAATACACTGTGGTGCTACAAATATTCTGAAAAATTGTCTGGATTGTTGGCACTTTACAGTTACATCACAAAAACAGCGCGGCACTCAATGTGTTGAGATATATATATTTTTAATCTAGTTTTGAGAGCAGGGATTTCTTTTATCTTAATCTAAGTTTAAATATCTTGTCCAGATACTGGATACTGGACTTGTACAGATTACTTGAAATTAGACTTTCAAATCAAGGACAAAATTACTGAAAATTTCACTTATTTCAAGATTACTTTTTGAAGTGTACCCATTTACTCTAGTAGCTTTTTCCCCCTTTTTTGTTAAGACAATATTCCTGTTGCTTTTACTTAAGACGCTGCAATTTATTAACCCAAGCAGTATTAGTAGTAAATAATAGTAAATACTTTTGTGGGACAACTTGATGTTTTCCCACATGAATCTACCGGATTTCTCAAGAAGTAGGCCGACCATATTAATTACATGAGTAACCCAACTTGTTAAATGCTGGCACCAGACGTGCTTTCCTCCTGGTGCAGCAGCAAGAACAAAGGGGGGTGTGGAGGAGGATGACCCTGACTCTGCAGAGGAAGAGGGTCAGTGAACACACTCTCCCACCCATCCCGTCACACATGCACGGGCCCTGCCAAACTCACAAGAGGGGAAGAGGGGGAGAGACAGAGTCCATTATGATCTGTGCCATATGAGGGAGTGCTCAGAGGAGGGTTTAGTCTCAGTTATAATTCAAGTGCATGAGTAACTTTTTTGGAGTCGTTTTCTCACATTATTTGAAACAACATAAAGTAAAGCATTAGATTTCTCCCACCATGAGTAAATGTGTTAGTAGCAATAGCTTCAGGTTGATAAATCAAAATGAAAGGAAGTCTACACTACAAAAAGAAAGTATCAAGCATTGGCTTAAATGACTTGAATTGAGGTATCTTGTTCTGAGCGTTTTTCGTCTGAGCTGTTTTTTCCTTGTTTGATGACATTTCAGACTAGTTCTAATGTAAATCTTGCTTGAAATAAGAAAGTAAAACTGCTAATGGCATAAGACCAATTTTCTCACCCCATTCGCAAAGAAACCAGAAATAAAGATGAAATTAATTGAAACGACTCAGAAACATCTCATGACAGGTCAAATGCCCAACTAAATCTTAAAGAAGAAGTAAGTAACTTGTTTACCTTAATAAATCCTTTACGTAATCCCTCTGGGGATAATACAAGTGTTATGGGATGATGGAGGGTCTTTCATCTTCCCCTGGTGTCTCTGGCCAGAAAACCCACAATTGCAACTTCCCTTAATCTGGGTTGGAGCCACCAATTGCCAGGTTTCAGGTAACAGCGTTTTAAAGCCTATAATATTACACTATAGAGGTAAAAAGTATTTTGTTTTTGAGGAAATGTTTGGTCTTGCACAGAGATCATGGACCCAGTGACTGATATTAATGATCATTTTTTGCAATTTATACATTTTCTTTTTAGATACAACTGGTGAAAGTGTAATGCAGTTAATAAGAAAAACTGGAGCCTCCCACTGAGTCCATCACATTATAGAACCTGAAAACAACCAATACACACTAATGGAATCATAAGACATGAGAAATATGAAAAATGTCCTGTTGATTTACAAGAAATGTTATGATTTGGATTGTTTACTTAATAAATTCTAATAAATAATACTAATTTATATGATTTATTCTTGTTAAATATATTAATTTTCTCACTATTCTACGATGGTGTGTCCTACATCACTACTAAACATATCAACGCTCAAACATTTACTCGGTATGCTCACTACTTTTCTACTTGAGTAAAACTGTTTCAAAGTAATGTCACCCTTACTTGAGTAAATGTTTTGGCTGCTGCACTCCACCTTTGGGTGCGCTACATCAACTGTCAGAGGGCAGTGACGATATATTGCCCTGAAAGAGAGAGAGACAGTGAAACTCAACCTGAGGCCCAACGCACTGCCATCTGGTCCACACTCAGGGGACAGGAGTGTTTAATCAAAAACTCACTCAGGGCAAATGTCACAGAGCTGCGGTGACTTTGCAAATCTGTTAATGGACTCTCTAAGACATTATGGGCATAGAGGAAATTGTACATAAAAGTGTTGAAGTTACAAAGGACGATAGGGTCACTGCCAAGAATGAAGACATGGAAAAATATGAGGAAAAAATAAATATACGTCAACAGTACAGTACACTATAGCCATTTGGCCAAGTGTACGTGTGTAATGCTGTCCTGCTTTCGGCAAAGTAGTAGCAAAATGTACAATTCAAGTGACAAACTGCCTATTACTGATAATAACTAAAGATAATACCTAATAACTATCTGGACCTTAATGTGTTTATATGAGCTGCTGTAACAAGTAAATATCTTCACTGTGAGTTCAATAGAGTCTTATGTTATCTTTTGTATAAGCTATGATGTTTAGACAGAATATAGAAGCATTTAGATCTTTTACAATTTGTGGTTTTGTCGCATACAAAAGATTGTTTTAATGAACACACACAATTAAAGAAAGTAAATATCACAAATTGGCTTATACATTTAGAGGATTAACAGAATATAATACATGGTGAGAGTCGCCCTCCCAGACTTTACAGTAAATTCAATGGCTCATTACAAATATAAAATACATTATTACATTTTACAGCTTTTACAAAAGGCGTTTGTCACTGGCTTCAGATCTCACAGTATCTGTCACTGTAGAACATCATTGAACAATGATGCGTCACATAATATTACAGTTGTATGATTTTGCTTCATTTGCTAACCACTGGTGTGTGATAATTGTCATCGTTTGGACAGAGGAAAGTGTTCTTTTCAAAGACAGCCCCAGAAGAAAAAACACTTCCTTTTGCTGCTGTCCCATCTGTGACCTCTGACCCCAGACCCTCATAACTCGAGCCATACTTCAGGCTGGACCAAAAACAGTCCTGTCATGTCTGAACATGGAGGACTTTTGTCATTCATCACATCAAGGGGCTTTTGTTTTTACACACAAAAACACTGCTGTAATACTTTTACAAGGCCATGTCTAAGAACCTAGATACACCTTTCAAATATCAGACGAGAAGAATTGTCAAGCTCTCGAGCTTCTGTCCTTACAATAATGACTTAAAATAATAAACACATTTATAATTATGGTAATAAAATACATAAATAATTAAATGGTTGGAAACTTTTGTCCCTCGTCCTTAAAGGTGATCAGTCACAATTCACCGGGTTTTCCAGTTTTATGTGCAAAATGAATATGACCAAACATGACAGTTTGACCTCGTCATCCAGTTTAAAACATAAACAACATTTAACAGAGCAAGACCCTGAGTCCTGCATGTCACACTAACAAATAGCTTCTGTTTCTGAGACCGTGAAGATAGACAACTTGATTAGACAGATACACTCTCTGATTAGCACAGAGTCTGGAAGTGTTTCAGAATTTGAAAGACAAGAGTACGAAAGGTATGGAAGCCCTAGGCAGCACTTGATATTAAAAACGAATTACAGCCAATGAGTTTGTCCACTTCAGTGTGGTGCATCAGCAAACGTCAGTGCAGATAAATGGATCACTGATTGGTCCATAACAATGTTGGAAACCACTGTGGACGATTGAGAGCAGACGGAGATCAAGAATAACAGAAAACTCACATCTGCCTCACCTCTTTGTGGCAGTCCTCAGCTCGAAAAATTGTTTTGCACAAAAAGAATAAATACAAAATAACAATGAAACGCTAATTGCACTTCAGCAGGGACAGGTCTGCGGCGAACACAGACGGTCAGGCTGATCCTACGGACTGCCGTCTCCGTTCTTGGTTTTGAACACCACCAAGCTGACCATGACGGGGATCAGACAGATGGGTGTGATGACCAGGGCAAAGACGATCGGAGGCGGCGGGTCACTCAGCTCCTCAGACGGACAGTCCCAGAAATAATCAGAGTGTATATTCAGGAAGATTTCCTCCACCTCAGGATTGGGCCATGGGATGCCAAGGCAGTCGTATTTCTCCTCTGTGCACAGGCTGAGGGTACTGTACAAACTATGGGCAGAGAACAAAGGCAGGTTTACACATGTGGACAAACCAATTTTGCAGTCAATGACATGATCCCGACTGAAATCTCTAAATCTTTAAAGCCCAGAATACATTACAAAATATTCCTATTACGTCTCTCCAAATCAGGTACTTAAAGGTGCATTATGCAACTTTTGATGCGAGACAAAAAAAGTTGATATTTGTGCATATTTGACCTTGTAGTGCCCCACCTGTATGAGTGGTCAGCATGGCACCTTCACTTTTGATCACAGTGGTCTCTACAAGGCTCCAGGATGACTGGTTTTCTGGTGAGAGGGTCCGTCCGCAGTGAAAACCATCCAAACATTTGACCCTGGAGCAACCTACAGGCCAATTGGATGGAAAGTAACGGTGCCATGCTGACCACTCATACAACCACTGGAAGAATACAAGGTGAAATACGTACAAATATCACTTTTTTTCCCCCCACATAAAAAGTTGCATAATGCACCTTTATTTGAGCTTATGGCACCAAGTGTCAACTTACCCACTCACGTGACCCCAGTCGCACCAGTCGGCGTCACTGTTGTTCATGGCGGTGGTGAAGGGGTTTAGGCAGTAATGATCGAGTAGAAAACTGAGACACTCCATCTTTTTACCAGGGAAATTGTCATCACAGAACCCACAATAGAGCATACATGTGGTTGTATTTTTCCCACAAGCTGTAAGAGAAGAGTGTGTAAAAGAAGGGTTAAAAATCCAGAATAGTCTTACTTTCATTCATAGCAAATATAAGTCAGTGATGTAACACAACAAACGGCAAGGTAAAGTCTGCGAAATTGGCATCTGAAAGGATGAGAAACACAAAGCTAATTCCAAAAACATACGGCCCTTTTGATCTGCCACATGGGCCCGTAAAATGCATGCAATGTGTCACTTTTAAATCAGAAACTCTTGCAGCTCATTAGTTGCCTTCAGACGTGTGTTTTTTTTTCTTCTTTTTTTTTCGTTGCCAGTGGGTCCGGCGTTCGCAGCTGCACGGGACCACACACTCACTCACCGTAGACAACAGACAGGACGGCCCAAATGAAAGCCAGAGAAGTCATGTCAGAGAAAAGGGATAAAGGTGTCCTGTCTCCAGACGATCCACATGTATAGACCGCTTCCCACACGCTATACGACGCAACATAACAGGAAACCGGCGCCCGGATGGATGGTTACCCTCGGTTACCAGATGTCCAAACAGTGTTACCCGCGGTTACCAGATGTGCGCGCGGAGATCTGGCCCTTTCGCCTTGGCAGCAGCTCCCGCTATCCCCCGACGCACGTTTCTTTTTGGAGTTTTCTTCTTCTTTTTCAAAGGGGTGGAGGCTACAAAAGATTGTCCTCTCCATCCTCCCAAATAAAAGGGAGCACACCCAGCGAACGAGCGCATGGGCTGGACTCACATCTGAAAACCCTTTAGTCTTTAACTCTTCTTCAACTGCGTTCTACTCTCTCGGTTTTTCTCACAGTCCTGGGCCCGGTCAGTCAGCTCGCAGCGCGTGATTTATTTGCCTTTCGGGCGGCGCTGCCAAATAGGAAACATGAGTAAACATTTTAGATTGTGAAGTCTGGAAAGCGAGGAGTGTTATTGTGTGCCCAACTGTGCAGTGATTCGGTCCGTCAACTGCAGGGCGTTGTGTCATGTCAGATGCCCTTCCTGATGCTTTCCCTCCATTTGTCCAGGTTTAAGATAATATATGAAACGGATAGGATATTTGAGTTTTACATATGTTTTGTAAGTTCTTGTTTGTTTTACATTTGTCACCATTATCAAGCATGTATTGGAGGCTTCTGACATAACTTAGACGAGTTTTTGCTTACCTGTCTGGTTTTTATGCATGCGCTCAGTCACGCAAAAATACCAAAGATGTTGTTAGCATTTAGCCTCTCCTCCTCTCCTCTATGGGGCCAAACGGGGGTGAAGGGGTATTGTGCTTTTGTCAATCACATAGCACCAGTCTATAGCACACTACAATGATGACGAAATCTGTTGGTCTGTAAATGCAGTAAATTAGAATAACTGTCTTGTATAAAATTGCTCTCTCAAAATGGCTGTAGTGAATGTCTTCAAATAGGCCTCTGTCTCTTTAAGAACCTCTGACTCTTTCCGACACGCCTCCTCCATACGCCGTCTGTGGCATCAGTGGGGAGGGGGTTCTGCTGAGGAGCAGTGGTTGGTTACTGGGCTGGTGATGAAAGGTCGGGGGCGTCTCCAGGAGGTGGGGGCGTTCCTAGGAGGACTCAGGCAAACCTATCCCTAAGATGGCTGCCATCAGAGTTTTTACAGATAACTCAAAAATACATGAATGTGCCAAGGTGACACTTAAGGCATGTTTTTAATGAGGGAATGACAAAATAACATGATGTAAAGCTTGAAAAAGTCGATTTTGCATAATACCCCCCTTTAATAATAAAACCTTAGGATCACTTCGACATCCGTGCAGTAATATCTTCACTTTACTGCACAGACGTCGAAGTGCTCCTAAGGTTTTATTACGCCTTACAATATAGTTACCTTTTTGTACACTTCGAAAATCAACATGTTTAATTTTGTGTAACTATTCTTGGATTGTGTAACTACTCACGTAACCGTATTTAAATAGGAGAAACGTGGAAGAGCTTGGTCGCTTCTAACTTCACCCCCATTTGGCCCCATAAAGGAGAGGAGGAGAGGTTAAAGGGTTAACAACATGTTTGGTCTTTTTGCGTGACTGAGCGCACGCGTAAAGACCAGACAGTTACACATCAACTCGTCTAAGCTCAGGTAAGAACATATCTCAGTATGGAAAAATGGTGGCCTGTTCCTTTAGGTATTTTAGTAACTTTTTAAATTAATCATGGTTGATCATTATTCTATTCATTATCAACACTAAGTCAATAAAATACAAAGCATTTGCTCACACTTAGTTTAGTTTATCGGTTTAGGGACGGTGCATGTGAATGTCATCATTAATAAACTAAAAACTTTTTTTAGTCTATGTGAAAGGGCCAATTGCTTATCATTTGAAATTTATAGGTGTTTATGTTAAAGGAATAGGCCACCGTTTTTAAATACTAAGATATCTTCTTACCTCACTTTAGACGTGTTAATATATCCCCGTCTGGTCTTTGTCCGTGCACTCTGCCAGGCAAACGGAGCACATACGCAGCCTCTCCAACATGTCACATAGCTCCGAAAAAGCTCACGATAGAAGCTACCAAGCTCTTCCACGTGTTCCCAATTTAAATAAAGTTACGTGAAGTGTTTTCATGCGAAGTATATTTACACAGAAATGAAACATGTCGATTTTATAAGCAAATAAAAAGGGGGACTATATTGTGAGGCGTAATGATACGAGGAGCACAGCGTCCGCGTAGTAACTCCTAAAGACTTCTCCCGCTCACTTCCGTCAATAACCTTTAGGAGTTACTGCGCGGACGTTTTACTCCTCGTATCATTACGCCTCACAATATAGTCCCCCTTTTTATTTGCTTATAAAATCGACATGTTACATTTCTGTGTAAATATACTTCGCATGAAAACACTTCACGTAACTTTATTTAAATAGGGAACACGTGGAAGAGCTTGGTAGCTTCTATCGTGAGCTTTTTTGGAGCTATGTGACATGTGGGAGAGGCTGCGTATGTGCTCCGTTTGCCTGGCAGAGCGCACGGACAAAGACCAGACGGGGATATATTAACTCGACTAAAGTGAGGTAAGAACATATTTTAGTATGTAAAAACGGTGGCCTATTCCTTTAAATCCATAAATACAAATGCCTCAGGTAACTATTTTTACTATTGTTTGGAGCATGGTCCTTTACAGTGGGGTTAATTCTGGGCTCTTATGGCGCCTGAAACCAATTGAACTGGGTGGCGATGACCCATTGTCTTTCAGATGGCGTGTGTTTGAGATACAGGAGAGTGTTCGGTCACAAGTGGTACAGATTGCACTGTCCAACTTTTGAAGTGCAATACTTTTTGATATATAACTTTTCTTAAATTAAACTGCACCTCTTTTTTTGTAGAATATCTAAAGAATACTTTGTTATAATGTGTGAGTCCATTTTTCCCAAGATGGCTTTTATTTATAAGACTTTGGGTTGTTTCTGAATCTCAATTACTTAGAATTTCTCCATGATTCTGTGGCATTGCAAGAAAACGTCAAATCTTGACCACTGCGTTAGTTTATTTCCTCTTTTTACATTCATTGTAGCACTGGAGAAGATGACTAATTTCAGGAGTGACCCCGCAGCAGTTTGAGCAGCTGTTTAAGGCCAGCTATCACAACATGTGCAACACAAGCAACAAACTGATACTTCCACCATCTGTGTGGGAATGTCGGGAGGAGGAGGTTGGTAAAGTGTGGCAGCTGTAGTTCAACACTGCAGCGACTCTTCCTTATTGGCTAAATCTAAACGAAACGCACAGTGCATGTTTTCTCACGACTGACTTATTCATTTGTGCTGCTGTAGTGTAGCCACATGTTGGGCCCCTCTCAACATCTGTTTGCCGAGATTTGATTTAGTAACGACACCAGGAAATGTGTCTTTGGGCAGGGGCGGAGCTTCAGTGGGGGAAAGCTGGGGAAAGGATATCAGCCACAGATGTATAATATAACTCTCATGGTAATCCAGTGGAACTAAACAGCCAGCTCTGGTGGCCATATTGTGATTGTCGACTCTACTAAAAAACACACACCTGACTCAAGTCCCCACAAAACAGTTCAAATATAGAGTTATGCTAATCACCAATTCCTTATTACACATATCTTATACTGAAATTAACCAGCATCTAGGCTACTAAATTATCCCTTTTAAAGGCAATGAAGCCACCAACACATAAGGCCCATATAGCGTCACCTGTTGTACAAGAGGTGAAGTGATTTAACTTGGTATGCACCGATCCAATACTGATGCTGTTTTCGGACATCAGAGCCGATACTGGAAAAATGCGATATCGAGTATCGGCTACAAATATCCGATACGGAACAGATAACAGTTTTGGCTATCTACTAAGTAGCTAACTCATGCTCCTAGAGGCCATAAGCGTCACTGCAGGTGTCGTAGCAAGTGGCGGGTTTTACTCATTAATTGTCCGTGAGAGTAAATACTACGCTGACGGAAAATATAAAGTGAGAGAGGGTTATTGGACAACCAATTACACAATGGAGATATTTTTCACTCAAACTTGGCTGTAAATACTGTTTAAGTGGCGCTAGCCCACAGCTAGCTTTCCCCGTTAGCCTGTTAGCTTCTTCTTCGTGATTCCGTTAGTGTGTATTGTGCCTCCAACTTGGTACAGGGAAGTTGCATTTGTGGTTTTCTGGCACCAGGGGGAGATGAAAGACCCCCCAATCATCCCATGAACCCCAGGGACTACAAAAAGGATTTATTAAGATAAACAAGTTACTTCGTACTGCTTTAAAAAGTGAATATGGAAATGCTGTATATCATTTGAAGCTAAGAACCTGGAGAAATCAATCACTGAGTTATTTTTTTCCTCCGCAAACGCATTTTATATCGTCATGCAAAATACTGTGGCTAGCAATAGTATGCTAAAGCTAGTGGCAACATGCTAATACTAACGTCAACCAATCAAGACTGGGACAGAAATGATGATTTGATCACCTAAAGTAGCCTTATAAATAAAAATCAGTCTTTGTATTTTAGTTAAAGCAATACTAAGTAACGTGTTTACCTTAATAAATACTTTTTGTAGTCCCTCTGGGGACAAGTGTTAATGGGATGATTGGAGGGTCTTTCATCTCCCCTGGTGTCTCTGGTCAGAAAACCACAATTGCAACTTCACTGCCACTGGACCAGAGCAACCAATACATGCTAATGGAATCACGAAGAAGAAGCTAAAAGGCTAACGGGCAAAGCTATCTGCGAGTTAGCGACACTTAAACAGTATTTACAGCCAAGTTTGAGTGAAAAAAATTATCTCCATTGTGCAATTGGATGTACAATATCCCTCTCTCCCCTTATCTTTACTCTTAAGGACAATTAATGAGTAAAATAACGCAACATGCTACGACACCTAGACTTGCACTTATGGCCTCTAGGGGCATGAGTTACTTAGTACTGCTTAAATTAAATGCTGCTAAGGACTGATCTTACATAGTTGTTATGCACAAGTTGTAATGAGCTGATCAATTTATGTGGGTTGTTCATATTAATGTAACCTAAATTGCCGGTCATATCTTAAATCTTAGATATAGAAAGGTTCAGTTATTCTTCTTCCATTACAATTTACTGGTAGATAGTCTATAATTGATAACAACTTGTTTGCAAGGGAGAAAAATGGACTTTATTGATCCCACACTGGAGGAAAGAGGACCAATTTTTTCATTCACAGTAACTATTTTTAAGAAAGTCTTGTATCGGAAGCAAAATCGGTGCATGTCTATGTTCAGCCATATACTATTAATGTGAATATTTATAAATGGATGTGTTCATATATTGTGTGTAGACATGTAAATACTGCAATACTTCATAAATTAGAGACCAGTGCAGTGTTATTGGGGTTAATGTTCATGTTTGTGTTTTAGTGAGATATCTGCATTTGTTCTTTTATTCAATTAAATAACTGTCCCTCTTTGCCCATTATTTTCAATTACAATTCGGCTAATCTGACAATCCCAACAACAAGCTGTTAAATCGGCAGTGATGCACATTGTTGCAGAAGTTTCACAACTCAAAAGTTCATGCACTGATCACTGACGTCGCATGGGGTGAGTGATGAACAAATGCAGGAAGTGGAGCTAGGTGGGGGGCTGCGCGTTATGAGGTTCGCGTTAACCTCTGACCCAAAAGCATCATGGGAGCTGGAGTCTGCTGCTGCTGCCCCCCGTCAGCACAGACCTCCCCACGAGCTGATCTTGGACCACAGTAATAACACATACAGGGAGGACTTGGCAGGACACACTTGTGTATTTGTCAACTCCAGCTGCGATGAATGAGCCTTAGCAGGTCAAATCCCAATGAAAGACACTGACGTACAAAACAAGCAGATGCATAAAAAAGTCCTCGTATGTCATCATTAAAATGTCTATCACTGAGGATTAAGCTTCAGGGCTGGGACAATTCTCCCTTGTCATGATACAATATGTATCAATATATAAGAGCCAATAAGATTTGTAATACAATACAAAAAGTATTGTGTTTTGATAAGGAATTTAAAAACTTCAAAATGAATTATTGAAAAAGAAAACTGAAGTCACATTTCCATGAGCTTTAAATCACATTTCAATCTTTGTTGGCAATCTATATTCTTGTGATATTTGTAAACTTTTACAAACTTAGGAGCAGAATTATTCTTCAAAATCTTTTAATGGGTTTGTTTTTTGAGACTTGGCTGTGATTGAACTTGATGCTTGACACAACCTTCTCTTCTTGGGGCACAAAACATATACACTCTTCCTTTTTCCTGTACCTGGGTTAAATAAGGCCCTGCACAATCAAAATAGTTTCAGATTGCTTATTGGTGTTACAAGAACAGGCAGACACACAAGTTGTTTCTTTCTCTACAGGGAACTTGTCGACTTGTGTAATAACATTGAAAGTGGACACACGCATTACACAGCGTCCTGCGGCGATTACAAAAGTGCAACTCAATCTAACAGAAGATATTCAGCCAAAAGTTTGTTCAGAACAATACGCTCTATAAACAATACAGACAAAACTTACCCGTGTTGTTCACACGGTCAAGAGAGTGGTGCTCTGTGAAAGGAGAGTTGTTTAAGAGAAAATATATATATTATGTCAAAGGTTTCAAAGTTGTCATCTGTGCTGGGTTGTGTTTATATCGAGAACGTTTCGCCTTCACTGAGTTTGGTACATACCTGACATTGTGGGTTCCACCATGACGTTTTCATGCACGAGGCACACAGTTTGCCTTGCTATTGAGAAAGAAAGATAATTGCAATTAACAACAAAGAAGACACACGCAAAACAATGAAAGAGGCAGCAGGTAAGACTGAAACTGTTAGTTGTGGTCCAAGCTCATTCCAAACTTTAGTTCTAACCCAGTTCTTCACCACTTAATATAGTGGCACATTACACCTACGAGGGAGCAAAGTGGAGCACAAAATACATTCCACTGTGAGAACAACAACAGGTATAGAGGGAAAGCAGATCGCTTTCCATCATGACGACAGCTGAGCAACGGAATTAAATTAATCTGCATTATCATTGTTTGATCTAAATGTTGACGGGGTGCATTAGAATAAAAGGAACACATGTGCATTCCTTCTGTAGGGCTTTTAAGAAGAACTGATTTGAAGAGAGGAATTTTCTTGTCAAGGTCATGGAGAGCGAGCCGGTCAATGCATCCTCCTATTGTTTAACACACAAGGAAATCCTGTGGTGTATTTCCAATGTGACTAAAATAAAATGTCACAAGAAGCAACATGAAGTTCATTTTGTCTTAACTAGTAATGATAGTAATAGCATGAAATTGAAATCAACATAGTAATCTACAAAGGCCTCTAAACCTTTGGTGATTTTATGAAATACTGAGCAAAAAGATGAGTAGCATGAAGCAGTCAAAGCCCCAACTTACCACAGATGAAAATGGTAATAAAATGAAATAAGCAGGTGTTATTTCTTTTCTGGTTTCGGCCTGTCATCGCGTGGTCTTCTTCTGTGCCGCTCTGGGTCACATCTCTCTTTAGGAGGCTCTTTAAATCAACAGGAAGCACACGTTTCCCTTGAAGGGCGGGTGCCGGCAACGAGAAGAGACAGGAGTTTGTGATAAGCTCGGAGCTGCTACAGAGGAGGATCACATCAGTGTCCCTTTCTCTGGTTTAAACACAGACAGAGCCCCACCTTCTCTCCCAAACAACTTTAGACCAATTTTATTTCATTTACGAAGTGCTCCACTCTGGGCATTAGATGCTATTTATACATTCATTCATTCATTCATTCATTCATTCATTCATTCATTCATTCATTCATTCATTCATTGCCTTCTATTGTCAACACAAACGATTATGAGATGTGGAGATGGGTCCTGTGCAGACTATCCTGTATCGGTCACGGCTGAAAAATGGGTCAAATGTAGGAGGACACATTTATGGGGGCAATAAATTAAATATATCTCCAGGCTCAGAACATACATAAAAAGTTCAAGCCAAGACCCAGGTTGTGGCTTTTCTTGTAGTTTTAGAGATTAAATTTACCAAAATATTCACTGCTGACTGAATGTCGATTTGGCTATGGAATATGCAACATGTATTCTCATGTATTCTATTCATTGCATTTAGAGTACAGTTTTCAACCAATGGTTGGAGAACTTTCCTGAATTTATCTTTAGCCCTTCAACCAGGAAGATATTGTTGTTTTTTCCATTGACTCATAATTTTTATGGGTCTTATAGCTTTCGTGACAAATGGAGCAAATGTGTTGTTTTTTTTACTGTAGGTCCAGACCTCTCTTTTTCCAGGGCGTATCTGTTTCAGGTTCAGTAACGTCTGAAATGGATCACTTCACTTATATTTCCATCTCTAAGTAGGCTGCACACAACAGCAGCCCTTCCACTTCTGCCAACAATCCTCACGGCACACATACATCTTTGCTTGTGATGTTGAGTAAGACACATGCTTTTCCAATCTGTTACGCCATCGCTGACGATGACGCAAGCCTCCGCCCCTCGCTCCGACGTCATGTGCAGCTTCTGTGGTGAAAAGAGGAACGCCGGGATCTCCGGCGCCCACGTCAGCCAGGGATGACTACTGCGCCCTGGCTGCTCAAATCTAGAGCCAAGCCAAAATTTAATTGACAAAACTCTTTCCATATCACCATTGTGAATATGATTTTTTTATTTCCCCTTTATGAGAATGGGGAAATAGATGAACACTGGGCAGCACTTCAAATAAATACTAACAAAAATAAATCTGGCATTAATATTAAGACTTTGAGGCTTCTTCTAAGATAAACAGTTCTTAGTTTATAATACATTGACTTAAAACGCCCACAATGTCAAACTTTGCTTACCGTACAACTTGACTGCTTGCTTTGGCCGGACAGTTCATCACTAACAGCTGGAGATGACACACAAGCTGCAAAATACATATTATGAGATTAGGGGCATGTTTAGCAAGCAGAAATGTAGTCATGTAAGGATTTTAACTCAGTGAAATGTTACCTTGCTGAGTGAATTCTTTGATCAACATTATCAGACAATAGTCTCACCAAGGTACTTATTTTCATTACCCCAATTTGTTAGATTTGTCATGAGTTTTTGGGGTCCTGACAAAAGTAGCACCTCAGACGTGCCTATAAGAGAAGTGGAATGGTGTGTCGTTTGCAGCTAAAAGTTATCTCAAGTATGCAGGAATGTGTTTATGCCCTGCTTTACACCCAATACACTACACCACAATCAAGTATGTTGGTCAGAAAGTTTAGAATGTGTTCAATGGTAGTAGAACACAACTATATCATCAACTATATCATAAACTATATCATCAACTATATCATCAACTATACTGGGTTGTTGAGTTGAGGACGTTTCGCTTTTATCTTCTCCTGGGAGGATTTCAGGATTGCAATACCTACTGTACTATTTACAGTGGGTGCTAACTTTGTCCAGAGATTATGTAGAATAGTACAATATAGGTTGTTGTTAAACTGAGTTGGGGATGCATTTTTTGGCAGGCGTTACCTCATACCTTCCTGGTTGAAAATGGAAAACAAACTGTATACTTGTATTGTCTGTGCTATAACTTTTAGAGGCGATGAAGTTTAGGTCTTACCATTGATAAATTGAGCAGGGGATGTTGACAGACTGGATGTTGACTATAAAGACTGTGTTTACTATAATGCACATGTTTGCTTGGAACATTGCTAATACTCATTCTTAAGAGTTACGGACTCACCTAATGCTATTGTACACACAATGCTTTGTCTTGAGCTCAGCTTAGTGAAATTTCCTATGTTGAAAACAGTCCTGCCTTATATAGAATAACATTCAATTGTAAATCCCAGAATGCAGCTATTACTGTAAATGTCACTATCTATTTTCAATCAGTCAATCAATCAATCAATCAATCAATCAATCAATCAATCAATCAATCAATCAATCAATCAATAGTTTTGTATATCACAACAGGAGTTGCCTCATAGGGCTGCACCAAATATTTAAGCAATGAAACAAAACAATAAACAAGACAGTGTAAAGTTCAGGCAAATGAAGTATCGAGGCAAACATAATGTCCTAATAATTGTCAGCAGCAGGTGGTGATGAGCCGCAAGGGCGTCCCCCATCCTTAGACTCTCCAACACGTTAAGAAAAAACTCAAAAACCCAGTGAGAGAAAAAAGAAACTTCGGGGAGAACCACAGAAGGAGAGATCCACTCTCATGGATGGACAGTCTATAGAGACCCAGGGCCGATGGGAGTCCCTCAGCAGACGGGCCAAGATCGCAGAACATCCAGTCCTTGTTGGAGCTTTAGTTCTTCTTGTCCAGTCCCTGTAGGCAGGGTTCCTCCGTTCCTCCGTGGACAGGGCTGAAGAACGCAACACCAACGACCCACCATCTGAAGCAGGCACTCCCCAAGGGGAGTGGGACAGGGAACACCGTGTGAATAGTGATGAACAGACTTCAGATCAAAGAAATATTGTATTATAATTAAGACAAAGTCTGCAGTAAGAAGAACTAGAGGATAGCGCTCAGTATACCGTACTTACCAGAGGAGTGTTCTTCCTAAGGCAGTTTTGCTTTAGGCTGGGTTAGAGCGGTTTTTGGAACATGGTGAAGACTGTTGGTTTACATTAACAATTTGGTATCTATCAGATAAGTAAGATTCTAACAGAACCAGGATTGAAACTAGTCCAGCGTCAGCTGCTAATAACAGGTCGTTGGTAACTTTAACTAAGGCGGTCTCTGTGCTATGATAAGTTCTCTATCCTGACTGAAATTTTTCAGAAAATTGTCCTGTAGGTGGCGGCGAAGCTGCTTAACCACTACTTTTTCAAGAACTTTTGAAATGAAAAGCAGGTTAGATATAGGTCTACAGTTGGCTAAAACATCAGGATCGAGATTAGGTTTGTTCAAAAGTTGTTTGATAACAGCATATTTAAAGCACTTTGCCACATCCCCATTTTCTACAGACAAGTTTATTAATTTCAATATGGTATCTGTGATTTCTATCTGAGCTATGAATTATGCCGATCCTTTTTAAAGATTAACAAGAGAACGAAATTATGGTTAAAAATGTGCCACAATAAAGAATGCTGCCATCTTTATTGTGTTTCGTCTTGTCTCACGATACTAGAATCATTTGAAATCATAGTGTTGAAATTAAACAATGGCTACATTTGTTGTATTTAACAAGCTTGATAAGCTTTTGAAAACGCTTAGTGCAACGCTGCCAGTATTGATTCACTTCACACTCAGGAGTGGCATATGCACAGTTGCCCTGGGGAAGACAGAAGCAAGACTGCCAGCCTGTGCCACTCTTCCAACCAAGACCAACCACTCACTCACATGGCCAAAGTGGGCATCTTGGCAAAATGTCTTGCCAAAGTACACAACATGTACTCGGGGCCAGAGTTTTGAACCACAACCTTTGAATCTATGGGCAAATGCTCTGATCAAGATGGCAATATCTGTAAGTCTGTTATTCCTTTGCCTATTGGTAAATATTTTTTTTTTTAAATAATTAAAAATATATATATCACACATATTGATGTCTATAGCATGGTATCAATCATGTGTATTGATAGGCTAATATCGGGGCCCTTCGCAATAGCGACATGTTTTCTTTTTGACCAATTTGCCCCCTGTTATAAAATATACTATTTTCCTTCACTTGATAGTTGATAGTTTAGTTCAGGCTAAATGCTGAAAACAAAGTCATCTACTCTAATTGCCCTATCTGTGTAACAAAATGATCAGTTTGACTGCCCCAGTTCAAGTCCATTTGGCAAACTTTCCCTTTATTGCTCTGTGACCCGAGGCCATCTTTTATTTGCACAAAATTAGGGAATGGCTCTCTCTGGCGGAAGGAATCATAACTACACCTGCCCGTAACACAGGTCTATAGGAATGTTTAAGAAACGGCAGCAACAGTCTTATTACGTAACACTGCATTTTACCCATTTTGGGCCAATCTTCCCAGGATTACGTGGGTAACATATTCAATTTGCTAATAATGAACCGCGTAAACAAGTTTTTTAGCGGCTCCATAACCCGGTAGTAAATATGCTATGAAGATGCAATTGAAGCATGTGGCATTTGGGTCTAATACGCTATGATTTATTGCATGATACAGACATGACCCATCGCCCGTCTTTTCCTTTAACTGGCTGTGTGTGGACAGTTGCATCAGTTCCTGTGTGTGCACTCCGAAATAAACCGTGCGCCGCTTGCTGCTTCACGCTTCTTTCTATTCCTAGGACGCAGCGGAATAGTCATAAATCGCGGACGGAGGTGCTACCGGGGAAGGCTGTGATCTTAATAAAGACGTCATCCTCGCTCGCGGGTTGGCTCAGCTCGTGCTCCGCTGTGGCTAAGTGCGCAGCTTTCCTCCCTAATCTACAACAACAACACGCTACAGCAGCGGCAGTAGGCAGCAGTGGCACCATGACCGCGGATAACGCTGGGATTTCGGTGAGATCTCCTCGCCTCGTGGGCTCCAGATCTGCGTCAGAGCCGTAGCACAAAAAAAAAAAGGAGAAAAAAAAAGCGAGCACTTCTTCAAGCTGCTTTGGACGAGGAGAGAGGACTGGATCGCGTTGCGCAAAGAGGGAAAAAAAAGGACTCGGGACGGCGTATTTGAAGGTATTAAATAACTGCGACACTGTTTTGCAGAGGGCAGGTCGTGCACACGCGTCAATCACACACGCTCATTGTGTGTAGTGGTGCTCCGTGCGCACGTCTTAGAAGCGAATGGGGGAGAGAAGCAGTTCCAGCGCACTTCAGCTCCAGCGTGTGCACAACTTACAGCATGGACACGGCGTACAAATGTGCCTCGTTTTGTTAGTGTGCATGCTTTATTACCCGCTACGACCACGCGCTCAGCCTGTACGTGAACTCCCAATAGTGAGATTATGAAACAGGGGGGAACCGAAGGCTACTACGCACTTTTCAGCTACGCTTCATATTGGTTTTCTCAGCGGCACGCCCACCCCAGAGCAATGTGGATGCCCCGTGAGGTGAAACGGGCACATGTATGGCCTATACGCGTAATTACGCAGGGGGATTGTGTTTACTACGCGTGTGTGTGTGTGTGTGTGTGTGTGTGTGTGTGTGTAGGGGTAAGTAGTGCGATGCAAAGACCCCTCAACTGGGTCCCATTGGTTCGTTCAAAGGCGTGTGCTGGGCTGCGTTTTACACATCAGCTGTCAGTTTTGTTTTGCCAACACAAGGGGGCGCTTTGTGAACGGGCATTTAAACGGGAAGATGGATGGGGAAGTTTTACATCCAGAGAGTTGGCTGCCTTCAGCTGTGGGCAAAGAAAGTGCAGCGTACTGGCGTGCTTCTTTTTCCCAATGGTCGGTTTCTTAATCTTTAATTACTTGGCCAAATAAATGCTGCTGGCATATTTTAAGATGGTCTCCAATTTCCATAATGTTCTGACCGAGGTAGGCTGTGGATTGTAATTGTGTTGATTCTCTGGTTACAACTGTTAATAGCATTGAAGTAAAGCTATAGTTAAACCAAGCAATTATGTCAATTTACTTAAACGGCGGCATAGATTAAATCACAGTGCAATGTTTAATCATTCTTCCCTAATTTCCGCGCACACACTTCCTGGATAAACCTTCGCATTTCTTCACATCCCACCATTGAATCATCCTTTTGTTTTCACAGCAGAGCCATGGAGGACCCACCCACGGCCGCTCCACCCCCTGGCACTGATACCGCCCCGTCCACGCCAAGACCCCCTGCTCCACCCTGTGCCCCTTCTCGCAGTCTACAGGAGTGGAGACGCCGAGTCAAGTCCGAATACATGCGCCTGCGCCAACTCAAACGCCTTAGGAAAGTAGAGCAAGTCAAGGTGGGGATATACCACATGGAGGCCTTTCCACTTATACATCCACTTGGCTGTATTTGGCTCTACTCAGCTCTCTTCTATTCGGCTAATTTGACTAATTTCAACATATGCGAACAAACTCCCTCCAAAACCTGTATTCGTCCACAGTGTTTACTTTGCGGTCTGCAGCCTCCTCTGGCTTTATGAACACCTGGGACTAAGCAGCCACCAGCCTCCATTGTTGTTGTTGTTTCGTATTGTAGGTTTCAGCACTAGGACCTTGCCCCCTTTATCTGTTGTGGAAAAGAACCAGTGCCGAGCAGATGTAAATAGAGCGGAGTAGAGTCAAGCTGGTGCTAAATCCATCTATCCTGAGACGCGAGATAGTTCACAGTACTTTTTAATTCTGTCTGTTTGATCCTTGTTGGTGTCCAGAACCTGTTCATGTCAAACAGACAGAAGATTGAGGACCAGACCAATGTGCTAAACACAGAGTGGAGTAAGCTCAGAATTCAAGCCATTCCTGTGTCAACGTCCAATGGAGCTCTACCAAATAAGAAGGTGTGTGAGGCCAACATAGTGCATTTTCAAATTGCTGTATGAGTTAACCAAAAAAAAAAATGTTGGTTTAATTTGATTCCTTAAAGGTGCATTATGCAACTTTTTTTTAAATATTTGTGCTTATTTGACCCAGCGGCTGTATGAGTGGTCGGCATGGAGCCTTTACTTTCGATCACGGTGGTCTCTACAACACTCCAGGATCACTTGTTTTGTAGGTTTTCTAGTGAGAGGGTCCATCAGCAATGAAAACCTTCCAAACAATTGATCCTGGAATGACCTAGAGAGACCTATGATCGAAAGTAAAGGCGCCATGCTGACCACCCATACAGCCACTGGGTCACTACAAGGTCAAGTACGAACAAATATCAACTTAAATTTTCACATAAAAAGTTGCATAATGCACCTTTAACATTGGAAGCGTGCGCCATTCCAAATTTTGACCAATCAATTTACTTTTTATATAGATTCATAGACACCATGCCCAGAATTGAGAGCATGGATCTGCAGTCTTTTGACTCTGAATACTTATGTGAATTTTTTTTCTTGTCATTCCAATGCTTCTTAAATACACATTTTAATGACATTTCCTATGACTACTGTAACAGGCACATTTCTTGTTTATATTTAGACAATGATCCTGGTTCTGAAAAAAAGACCTTCAAAAACCTATGATGTTATGTACCTTATGTTATGTAACCCTGGTCTGGTTTACACTAATGAAGCTGGTGCTCTGCTTCATTTCAGATGTGCTCTGTGGAGTTTGGTTTCCCATCGTTCAAGCCTCAGTCCGTTCCTTTGAGACCACTGTCCACTGTGGCAGCTATCCCCTTCATGTACTCCTGGTCTCCTCTGCAGCACAACTTCATGGTATGAAGGAAGTGGAATCACAGCATTTTATTAGTTTATCTTCAGGGCAAGATATTGTCTGATGTTGGATAAATGTTCTCATGAAAAAGGTGGAGGATGAGACTTTTCTTCACAACATCCCGTACATGGGCGATGAGGTCCTGGAGCAAGATGAGGCCTTTCTGGAGGAGCTGATTGACAACTATGATGGTGTCCATGGCGACAGAGGTGATACCGTCTTAACTTTTATTTATAGTAAGCCATAAATGTCTCCATCTCTATTTGAAGCTGAGGCATAAATTCAGTAAGGAAGCTTAAATTACCAAGCTCATGTTACCTGTCTGTTGTTGTCAGCCGATCAAAGCCTGCGTTTTTCTTCTCAACCAGTCATCACTCCAATCAATCATTTGAATGCACTCTCCTTTTGTAATCGCCATCACAGCAGCAAGATCATGAGCCTCTGCAGCTTCTTCCTGTCACTGGAGTCTTCTCCATTAACCAGTTAGGGTCTTAATGCTACTCCACAAAAAAAAATTACAGTCATATCATTTTAGGATTTCTATTGCAACTCAATGGAATGCACTGATGACTTTTAACATTGTTCCTCACTCATTTGTCTGCTTCAGCCTCCCCTGCTAAATGACATGTTTATCATTGTTTCAGAGGGTGGGTTTATCAGCGATGAGGTCTTTAAGGAGCTGGTGGAGGCCCTGAGCCAGTACCCGGATCATGAGGAGGAAGATGAGGAGCCGGCTGCACTAGAGGCAGCAGCGAAGAAAGACGACGAGCGGATTCTGAGGAGCAGCTCTGCAGTGGACACTTCGGACGACTCCAAACCGGACCCCAAACCTGCCTTTGTGCCATTCAGCAGGAGGAAGAGGAGAAGCACTACAGAGGGTGCGGGTTCAATCAAGTCAGCGCGTTGTGCATAAAATATACATGTAGTAATACAAATGAGTTAGTAATGCCGCACTTTTTTGTTTTTTTTGTTTTGTTTTTTGCAGCAAGGGACTTGTCCACCTGCAAGGCGATTCCCAATGATAAGATATTTACAGCCATCGCTTCAATGTTTCCCTACAAGGGCACCACGGAGGAGCTTAAGGAAAAGTAAGAATGACTAAGAATGTCCTGCGAAGGAGACATTCAGGCAGTAGAGCAATAATGAACTTTCTTTTGCTAGTCCTAGTGAACTGGGTGCAAATAATCTCATAATGTGTTGTGTGTGTGTAAAAAGTATAACACAAGCTACTGCTAATATTTCTATGGGTAAACGCTAGACAGGTAGTTATAATGTTTTGCTTAATTAGTTAATAGGGCCTTATTGCAATCCTCTGTGATGTTGTCAGGTATAGGGACCTATTGGAGCCTCCTAACCCAGTGAAGCTGCCTCCCCTCTGCACCCCCAACCTGGACGGCCCCTTCGCCAAGTCTGTGCAGCGCGAGCAGTCCTTGCACTCCTTCCACACTCTCTTCTGTCGACGCTGCTTCAAATACGACTGTTTCCTCCATCGTAAGGGTGTTTTTATACTGTTACACTGCTGGTGAATGTTTGAATGTTACCTTTTTAATCTGAGAGTAGTCTGTTTCACTTGTTTTAAAGCTTTCCATGCCACGCCAAATGTTTACAAAAGAAAGAGCAAAGAAATCCGCATAGAGACTGAGCCGTGTGGTGCCGACTGCTTCCTGCTGCAGGTTAATGGAGTTATTAGTTGACTTTGTCTTCCCATATATGTTATACTTTATGTTGTATTCTTGTGACTTTTTTTGTTTTTAAGAAAGGGGCTAAAGAATTTGTGGAGCAGAACATGCTGAGGTCCCAAAGGTCCCGGAAGAGGAAGAAGCCACAGCGCCCCACCGGCACCAGCTGTCCCGGGCCGTCCAGTGAAGAGGGCAAAGAGGTGGACAGTGACCATGAAACCACCTCCTCCTCTGGTAGGGATACTCTTTAAAATACATTCTTCATACTTTTGAATAACACATGTATAAAACAGTCTCATAGACTCTAACTGCCTTTATAAACAGTAAATAACCCTTCCCAGACGCATGTGCATTGTGCACTCTCCACTCATATCCTCCACTTTTGTCTTGTCGTAGGATCAGTAAACTCTCACCAAGTCAAATAAACATAGCATTAGGTTCTCCCGCTTCATATCCTCCTGCATGTTTTTCTTATGTCCTCGTCACATGTGCAGCTGCAGGGGGAACATCTTCTTCTCTAAAGCTGTTTGTTTGTGTATTGTCATTAGTGCTTTACTGGAAGCCTCTGTTGGCGTTACAAAACCCATACTCAGCCAGTGACTCAGCAGACTCCTCACACGTGCCGAAATAATGTGGAAAAACAGATTGTTGAATAGATTAATATAATACTTAGAGGAGGAGCATGTGCTCTCTGCTTTAGGCCAGTTGCCAAGCAACATTAGTCCGTCTGCTGCTGCTGTGTTCAAGCATCAATCCTGAAATCCAAAAACAGATTTACTCTGTGTCTGCTGAGCCTGCAGCTAAAATGTAGCCAAGTTTTAAAGGTGTTTCTGCATGATTCCAAAGATATGAATGAGTGTCTTTGTATTAACAGAGGGGAATTCTCGGTGCCAGACTCCCACTAAACAGCGTCCAGGAGAGGAGGATGCAGTGCCTCCAGCCTGCTGTGTGGTGGAGTGGAGCGGAGCTGAAGAGTCTCTCTTCAGGGTCCTTCATGGCACATACTTCAACAACTTCTGCTCCATCGCACGCCTCATCGGCACCAAGAACTGCAAAGAGGTGATCACACTTTTTCAGCTTAGTGCCAACACACAGTCTGTCAATCATTTCTGCCATTGTGGATGAGTGAAAAAATATATGTATTAAGTTATTTTCAGGAAACAATTTGTGTATGAGCTTAAATGTCCATTCAGTTCAAAAAGGCAAAGATTGGCGTGATGTTAAGTGTGTCAAGTACAATTGTCTTTGGTGGTCTGACTAATATCTATGTCATGCACTTGTATATAGAAATGCAATAGAGAAACAGAGAATTATTTGTATCATTGTGGTGTGCTATTACACACTTCCTGTGGTTTCGGATAATTGGGTGAAAGTCACACAGAATGGTATGTAGCACAATAAATATAGATGTTTACCAGATGGAGGCTTCCCCTCCTATTCTCTTTTCATATGTGATATGTTTGTGCAAACGCCTGTCATCTCTGACTTTACTAATAGAGAGTCCTACATCCAGGTAGCTAGTTATTTCTACGCCTCATTCACAAAAACTCGACACACACTTCTCTGACCGTCCTTTTCTATCAGAATATGTTCAGAGTGCATTTTTGTAGTTCTGCCATTGAAATGTGGAAAGCAGCTATATAATTATGCATGCCTGTGTCTGAGGGAGCAAGCCAAGACTGTGTTTTGGCAGCCCAATATGGTCGTGTGTTTATGTCATACAGGATCTCGATAGCAGAGGACAGAAGGGAACTGGAAGTTCTGTGGTGTAATCGAGACAATTCACTTCACAAAGAAACAATGATTTGACCTTGTAAAACAGATTAGGCTCATTATTTGATTATTTGTTAAAGGTGTACGAGTTTGCGGCAAAGGAAGTCTTGATCCACAGAGTTCCAATGGAGGACAGAGGCATCTCTCCTCAGAAGAAGAAAAGAAAGTACAGGTAGATTTATCTTGCTCACCCAGTTGAATATAGAAACTGACACAAATGTTTGTGTTTGCAGCAGGTTATGGGCAAAACTCCAGCTGAAGAAAGGTACTGCGGGCCTCATATATTCTGTTTACCCCCATTGTTAGTTAAATGTGTTGTTCTGAGGCCTTGTCCTCTGTTGGTCCAGATAACTCGTCCAATCAGGTGTACAACTACCAGCCATGTGACCACCCGGACCACCCGTGTGACAGCTCCTGCCCCTGCGTTATGACCCAGAATTTCTGTGAGAAGTTCTGCCAGTGTGAGCACGAGTGTGAGTGTCATTTTACACACGCTTCACCAATGCTTTAACTCCAACCATTTCACATGAGTGAGCCTGCCCTGCCCGACGAGAGTCGCCTCTGAATCCTCTGTTTGTAAAACATCAAGCTGTTTTCTCATGCCACGGTGCAGAGCAGGGCAGAGGCAGAATGTAAAATGATTCTGCAGTGTTTTGGCAGCAGTGAGGGGGGAGAGTGTGTCCTCTGGTTGGGAGAGAGAGGGAGAGAGAGAGGTGGGTGTGATACTGCAGCATAAAAGACCCAGAGCTGTTTTTTTCCTCAGCAACCACATGACGAAGGAATGCATTTGTATTTCAGCCTTTGGACTAAACGCACATGACCAGGGCCGTTTCTAGCCGAGCTTAGACCTTGTGTTAAATGCTGTTTGAGGAACAGTCATTCCTCATGTCTTCGTCTGTTTGTTCCCAAAGTATACTTTCCATTTGTTTCAGCATACTTAAATGAGTATTCAGCCTATTGTATTTATTACTTAATGTTGTTTGTATCTCCACAGTAGTTTGCTTATACCTACAGCCGTCCCTTGTTAAGTCAGCGGGACAGAGGGGAGGCAGTCATGAATGCGAAAGATGGTTCTGGTTGATTTGTTTTGGACCAGCCTTCCTCAGACCTGCCTTTTCCCGTAGACAGAGCGAGCCGTGCCAGACAGGAAGCGGCGCTGGCTGCACATGTGCTCTCTTTAGCGATCTGGAGGGAAATGAAAGAAAAGTGACAAGCTGCGAGCCTGATATACAACATCATCCTCAGAGATCCGATGAGTCAGACAGCTGCGGTCACACTCACTCCAAAGACACACGGGCGACGAGTGAGACGTTCAGCTAATAATCTTTTAGGAACAGTTTCATCAAGACTTTCCCTCACTCTGTTTAGATTACTTTATTTATGCAACAGGAGTGTTCAAAAAAAGACTGAGAAGAAGAACATGTTTTTACTAGCCTTATAAACAGCATACACTTTCACTTACTCTTCTTGATCCTCCTTTTATTGTAGCATTTGGTAGGTTTACAGAGAGCAGAGGGAATTTCTTCCACCAGAGGGCTCTGATGATGAGCTCCTCTGCATAACTCTGCTGTATGTGCATTATATGAAACATTTTTTGCTGACTCTGAAAGCATTATATATAGTATCTCGCCATCTCTTGCTTTTGAATATTTGTGCCAATAAATCAAGGGTAATGTTATGTCTATCTATGAGTGGTACACAATACAAATGGAGTGTAAGTCATCTTTTGGGTTGTTCAAAAGCTGTCTTTCCTTAAAAGAAAGTTTTCGGTTTTTTGTATGTAATCCTGGGCAGGTTTAAGATGACAGTCTTTGATATGGATCTCACAGCAGTGGTTTGCGTACGTGTCTCTTTGCAGGTCAGAACCGCTTCCCGGGCTGCAGATGTAAGACTCAGTGCAACACAAAGCAGTGCCCCTGTTACCTGGCCGTCAGGGAGTGCGACCCAGATCTGTGCATGACGTGTGGCGCCGCAGACCACTGGGACGGAGAGGTGGTGTCCTGCAAAAACTGCTCCATCCAGAGAGGAGTCAAGAAGGTAGACACCTAAAATACTAAATCTTTGCAGAGATGGGGATTAATCTAGGTCATTCATCTGCTTTTATCTATTATGTTTGGATATTTCACTTTGCAAAAAAACAGTTGCTTTACCATTGTAGAAGTAACCTGAAGTAACTCTTTCTTCTACCACTAACAATCTAATCTTAGAAATTCAATGTATTTATGTAACATGTTTATGCTTTGAGACATACACCGCTGGATCATTAAAGCAATGTGAATTGTAATTCCAGCACTTGCTCTTGGCTCCCTCTGATGTGGCCGGTTGGGGCACCTTCATCAAAGAGTCTGTCCAGAAAAATGAGTTCATTTCAGAGTACTGTGGAGAGGTATGTGCCTTCTGTTTGTTCTGTAGTAAGATTTGATAAGATAAGCCTTTAGTGATCTCACAATGGAGAAATTCACTTGTTCAATCTGCTCTCAATAAACACTCTGGGTGTGCAAAATAGACATGAAATGTGGGTAACGCTTTAGAATACAGCTCGCGAGTTTCACGTGTAAGTACAGGTAACAAGAAAGTAATTACACATGTAATTACAGGTACTCTTACAATGTGTAGCAAGGGGGAACAATGTGTAACAACGTAGTACAACGTGTAACTATGTGTCAAGGTGTAGTAAAGGTATTCAAAGAGCAATAGTCACATAGTTATGGCAAAAGGGATTTTAATGTTGCAAGACAACAGTATTACTGTTGTGAAAGTGAAGCCATGACTCCAGGCATTTTTATTGATTGCTGTTGATTTTTTGTAGTGAGACACCGTTGCCTGTAACAAGCAGAAACAAGGAAAAGTACCACGTTATTAATTTGCATGTATACTGTAACTAATGTGTAGGTACAGAGAGCATGGGCTGTAAATTGAAGTGAGACATTATTGCATGTAACAAGCGGAAAGAGAAAAGAGAAAAAATAAGCAGAACAGGTGAAAATGAATACCTTTACTACACCTTGACACACGTTACACATTGTTCCCCCTCGTTATACATTGTAAGAGTACCTGTACTTGTAATTACATGTGTAATTACTTTCTTGTTACCCCTCGCCGGCTGTATTCTAAAGCATTACCGAAATGGGCAATCGATTAAATAGTAAAGAGACATATTCTATATAAAAACAAATATTTTTTTATTACGTTTTACAATTGATTTTGTTATCAAAAGGAATAACTGACTTCTAACACATCCTTGCCAGTCTCTTAGGGCTGATTCAATGTGTCTGTTATTACTATACTTTGACTACTGCCAGTTCTGCATAACTTATAGAACTAGATTATTTTATTTACGTAGATTAAAGAAAGCAACATGCTATATTACATGCTTCTATCTCATATATAGGAAAATCAGGAACTGTTTTGAATATTGATTTAACAATATTTTTGTGACATATTATTGAAATTTTTAAAAACAATTACAATTATTTTCATCCAATTGAGCTCGAAAAACACTACATCAGGGCTAAAATAAATAGAACGTAATTTGGAAATTAGGAAAACCGTGTCTAAACATTTCTCCACATTTTGAAGTTACTATGTATTTTTGTTTCAGGTTGTGTTCGCATATGATGTGTAAACCTTAGCAAATGTTTCTTGCAATATGGATATTGTGTCACCTAACATAGCAATAACAATAATTTGGCAATATATTGTGCAGCCTTAATTTCCACGCCTGCCTTCATATCATTCATATCATTCATATCATTACTGTAAACGTTTATCTATTGTGTCGTTGTAAACAGCTCATCTCCCAGGACGAGGCAGATCGGCGTGGACGCATCTACGACAAATACATGTCCAGTTTCCTTTTCAACCTGAACAATGGCAAGTTCTACCCTCTGCTTCCCCCCGTCCCTGCTCTGTCCCTGCTCTGTCCCTGCTCTGTCCCTGCTCTGTCCCTGCTCTGTCCCTGCTCTGTCCCTGCTCTGTCCCATGTAGCCTCCTGTACAGCTCATGTCTTTTTACACATTCCCTAATCTCTGTGTGTTTCTTAGTAGACTTTGTCGTAGACGCCACTCGCAAAGGGAACAAAATCCGCTTTGCAAACCATTCGGTCAATCCCAACTGCTACGCAAAAGGTAGGACATGTTTATGTCGTAAGTAAGTCATGCTGTAACTTTGTATCGGGGTTTGACATCTATATGTGCTGTTCTTTCATATCAGTGGTGATGGTGAATGGGGATCACCGGATAGGGATCTTTGCCAAACGGGCGATACTCCAAGGAGAGGAGCTCTTCTTTGACTACAGGTAAAAGCCACAGCTAAAAAACCTAAATCATTATAGTAAAGTCAGTAACAGTAATAGCATAGTATCAGATTAGATAATGGTACTTATGGCGTGGTTTAATTATGAACTTATTTTGCCTTATTTGAGGATTTTTCAGGCTGGAGACATGGCTAGTCCTCCATATTGGTAGAAATATAAAAATGGGTCTGTAATATACTCAATCCCTTGTTATTTTATTCCTCAGGTACAGTTCCATTTCCATCTCATTACCTGCTTACTACTGTGCAGTAAAGTCAAGTGCAACCATTAAGTCTTAAGAGGAAGTTTCACAGATACTCAAGTATCGTCAAAGCATAGGTTGCCATTATTAGTACTATTATTTTGTAAAAGACCCCGGTTTCAGATAGGGCGAGGGTTAGGATAACTTGCTTCTTATAGCAGAAGAAACTTGTTTACCTTAATAAATCCTTTTCATAGTCTCTCTGGGGGTAATACAATTGTTGATGAGATGATGGGGGTGTCTTTCATGTCCTTCGGTGTCTCTGGCCAGAAAACCACCCATGCAACTTTGCTGCTCCCCAATACACACTAATGTAATCACAGTCAGAAGAAGCTAACAGGCTAATGGGCAAAGCTAGCTGTGGGCTAGCGCCACTTAAGCAGTTTTTACAGCCAAGTTTGAGTGAAAAACGTTATCTCCATTGTGTCATTGAGTTGTGGCACAATGTACAATGTCCCTCTCTCCCTTTGTCTGCAGTGGCACTTATGGCCTCTAGGAGCATGAGTTACTTAGTTTCTGTGGGGCATTAAAAAGCATTAGAAGTCATTAAATGAATGTCAAAAACACAAAAGTTGCAATTGCCGTTCTGACTGAATTTTTACACAATTTGTTGCTCAAAAGTTCCCATTTGTGTCCAATGTAGTTTTGAATATCAAACATTTCCCCTCATTCCTGCGTTTGATTCCATGTTTCCAAATCCCACGTAATGAACTATGCCAAGCTTTTTCGCATTTGTGGCATTAACAATCTAGTCTTAGGGTATTGAAATGCTATTAAAAAGCATTACATTCAACTTGCTGCCACCTGTAGAAACCCTGTAATTGAAACTTACCTCGTCTTTTCCTCCTCAGATACAGCCAAGCCGACGCCCTCAAATACGTCGGGATCGAGCGGGAATTGGAGATGGCTTAGCCCGCTGCGTCTATTCACAACTTTTCATCCTCCCACTCCCCACCTCCCACCTTATCTGTAGTGTCACACGCGGCCAGCAGGGGTCCGTGCAGCCCCCCCCCCCCCCCCCACCGCGCCCCCCTCCCATCCTCTCCCTCCTCTCTGCTGCATTTCCAAAAATAGCCCTCCCTGGTGTATTGCAGGTGCCTGTTCATTGGAGCTCTCCATTTTGTGACAACCCCCAATTCATGCTACAAAGGACTGTAACCGAGCTTATCCAACAATATAAGCTATAAAAAATACTACATACTATATATCTGTATGGTTTTAGTGCACTAAAGATTATACAATGTTATTTTATCTGTTAAAAAAAAAGTAAGATGCGCTCATTTTAGACTGGCTTCTGTTTTCCTGTCAGTGCGACGTATAATACAGCAATTTGCATGTGCTATCTCCTCGAATAGTTACTTACGCTTTGGTCCGGCGCTCTGTGGTCGTTACTATGTGATGTTACTTTTTAAGTGGGAAGCAACAAAGCAAATTTCTTTTGCAGCAGCAGCGCCAACACTGTCTACAGTATATGGTAAAATAAGCTAACGTGCATCTATATCGACAAAAATAGGCAAAAAGACAAGAGCCGACTGATTGAATGTAAAAGAAGTGACGAAGAAAACAAGAGGTTAGAATGGAAAGATGACACGTGACATTTTATCTGAGGGCGTTGTTTATGAAAACAAATCATTTGCCTTATATGGAGTTTCACAGTCAACGCTCACCTCGAAGGCCGGTCTCTGGAAGCAAGAAACTCATTCATTTTTCTCCTGGATGTTTCACGAAAAGAATACGAATAGAAGAATAGTGGAGGCCGATTGGCAATGTGTTCACTCATGATCATAAAGCTCACCATTCTTAATCAAATATTTATCTGACAGTTTGTAAACCACAAAGTTACAAAATCATTATTTGTATTTATATTTGGTATTTTTTCGATTTACATTAACCACCATTTCCACATGATTGTCCTCCGTCGTGCCTTTAAAGGATCTATACCGATTTTTTTCGAGAAATGGGGCAAAATTTGTCTTTTCCTCCTTTAGCATATTCTAAACTCAGACATCTGTGGAAAAAGGTGCACGCTAAACGTTTATTATAGCATTTAAGCTTTTATATCAATTTACTAAAACTTAAAGGGGAGTTTTCTAACATATTTGTGAAAGTGACCCTGAAAAGTGACCCTGCAAATTGTAAAATGTGCCTATCGATATAAATTGTGATGCTACAAATATGTTTAAATGGTGAAAATGTCAGAAAACTAACATTTAATTTAGGGGTTTACTCCATCATTGTTTGGAATTAAAAAAAAAAAAAAAAAATCAGGTATAGGGCCTTTAAGCTCTTGTTTTTGTGAAAAATAGGATTTTTGCTTACAAAACCAGAGCGTTTTACTTCCGGGACCAGAAGGTCAATCTCAGTTGGCGGGACTGTTTAGCTCCATTACTCCGGATGCCCTTTCTTACTCATTAAGTAACTAATTATGGCTCTTAATTGCACTTTTTTGCACTGACTGAATATTTTCTATAGATTTATGTTGAGATTTATTGGATGTTAAAGTGATACTTTGTTAAAAAAATCAATTCCAATATCGTGTATTATGTCACTTTACATCTTTAGATTCTAACCTCTCAAGATGATCTCATTCCTGTTTTGATTTTACAAAAGTATGTATTTTACTGGTACATTGTATCTAGCACGTAAGATGTTTACATTATTTTAGTCCTAAAAGGCAAACGATGAATAAATTCGCCCGTTGTCTTCCTGTAAAACTGACATGAAGTGCCAAATGAATCCACACAGAACAGGCTGTTGCATTGTGGATCTACTGCATCAGTGACAGATTCAAGAGGTTAAATCAATATATAAAATCAAATCTATCCGTTTTTGACCAAAAATAAATTCCCCCTTATGTGAATGTAACATACCATACAAATACTTTGTTGCTGAAGACATTTTTATTTAAAACCCATGTTACAAATGAGATCTTTAAAGGGAAATGATCAAATGGAGTTTACTGTTATGTACAGCATATGCCTATAAAATAAAAGTCTAACTTTATACATTAAAACGTCTCTTTCACTTTCTCTATCAGAGGTTGTCAACTTGAAGCATTACAAAATAGATTATTTTCCTGACTTTAATCAGTACCTGAAGAGGGCATAAAGTGTAATACATTAGGTGAAGCTATTTCTAGTTTTGTTAAATAAGGAAAAAACGAGATCTTCAAGCTTCTTTTATTCAGGTGACAGGTTGGATTGTTGATTTCCACAGTAATGGTCATTTACAGTGAGGCTTTTTGAAATTAAAATAAAACAAATCAATAAAAACACATCAACTTTTGACTGATATCCGATGAAAGATGAATGATTTCCCGGTGCACAATTGTCACAAATGTCTCTGCTATGAGTGTTTCTTGGTGAGCTGTATCTAATATCTTCAGACTCATATTGGACTTTATCTCCTCTAAGTGCACAGAGCAGTGGAAGTTCATGAATGAAACAGGCTGATGATGAAGGAACATCATTCTGCAGAAAGTCTTGAGTGAACAAAATGTTTCTGCCGACTCCCCCTACTGGTGACTCCTCTATCATCTAATCATAACTTTAATTTTCAAGACATGAAAGTGTACAGATTATACCAACGTGCTTGTAATGCTACTAAAATTGACCAATGCTCAGCTACAATTAGATGGAAACACTGTGAAATGCATGTTTGAAAAACCTACACCGATAACACACATCAGTAAAGTAATAAAGAATGTAATAGGTTGCGTTCACGTGACATCACAACAAAGAGCCTATAGTTTAAAATTGAGGTGGAGGGCAACTGACGGTAACTATGGTAACCGTAGCAACTGACAAAATGCATATTTTTATGTCTTTGTTTTTTGGCTCATATCTCAGTCATTACTGGAGGAATCCACATGAAACAAAAACTGCCACAAAGTTCATTATCTCCTCTGTCAGCACACATGAAATAATATCCAATTATTTTCTCCGAAAAACGTCAAAAACTGGTGACAGTATGCGAAAAGATGACCGTGATGTTGTCTAATAGAAAGGACTTTCAGACATAAAAATAATATCACAGGTTTGTGAATCCAATCACGATCAAATACTGATGAGGAAAAACATTTGTCAATTTTCGTTTTGGAGATTTCTTCCAAAAATTGTATTTCTCCCATAGAGTTGTATTGGCCCTGCCCTCCACCTGACATTATGACATCATCACATTCTAAATCGTGAACGCCACCTATTGACAATAATAAGAAAGATAATGTTAAAAGACTAAGAGCCTCTTATAAAACAAAATACATCAAATAATCACTAACTATTGCTTCGTTTGATGAGTTTTTTTTCTCCATGTTACAACTTATAGGGACGTCCGGTGCAGTTCAGTGACATGTTATGTTACACAGCAGATGACATGACTCGAGCAATCAAACACAGCCTAAAACCTCAACGTTGTCATTCATTTGGACAAAGCACATTGTTAAAAATATAGCTTGTTTCTGCCATATCTACATTTCATACAATACAGTGTTGAGCATTTACAGAAACATTCGGACACTGAATCCTGAGCTTTCTCATTTACTTTCAGCGAGCTGCAACACCTGCCTATACATTTAAGAGTTTACATTCAGAACACCCCATCTCGAATCATTGTATAAAAAACTGTTCTGACACAAACACTCAACTGCTATTTAGCAAATTATTGGTGGTAGGAAGAAGCTCTTATTATTGCATGACATTGCAAAGTGCGTCCATGCTCTACGATGCATAGCAGGTAATATGGCAAATGTTTATTTTTTTCTTCACAAAAGTGCTTCAAGAAGAGCTGAGTGAACGGTGGAAGCCCAAAGCTTTGGTTTGCACCTAATGTCAAACAAAAGGTCTATAGTCATTTAGCTTGAAGCAGGTAAATAAGCAGCAGTGACACTAGCACCAGTGGCTACTGTCTATTCAAATACTATACTGTATAAGTCAATGGTAAGCATTTACAGTTGTGGTCCTCTGTACACTGTTATTGTGTGGTCATGTCTCCCAGATCCTCCAAAAACTGTCACCTGAAATGTTTATCAATGAGATTGTGTAATGTTGCCCACACAGTTCATGGCAATTCAATCAAAATTGATATTTGAATAGTTGCAATTAGCAGATCACACTGACCGCAAATATTTTGGCAACAACAAAAGCTTAAACCTCTCAAAACATGTTGTGAACGATGTGTGAATCTTGTGTTAGTTTTGGCGTTCTGTTAAATGTTAATGCTCCTGGACGTGTGTAAGATAAATGTTGATTTTCGTTCAAACATAAGTCATGAGTCGATTTATCCCTTAATCGTGCAGCCTTAGTCACCATAGCTGTCAAATCCGCTGTAGCACCATGTTTCTGGAAGCTTGAAATTAGTAATTAGTAGTAAGTCAAAGAATACAAACTTAGGGACATCCTGGTCTTATAACTATCCATCACGTTGATTCAAAAGTGGAGGATCTGATACTGTTATTGGCAATAAGCTGCGTTCTACTGCAATCTATGGAGCCACATAAACACGAGCCATTCTGTCTATAGATACTGCACTGTTGTAAGCTGCAATACAACAAAGACAAGCATACGCCTTTTTTTTAAGTCTCAAAATGTGTCACATCGGAGCTCTGTGCCTCTTCTTGTTCTTGTTAGTGTTGTTAGTTTACCAATTCAGCATAACATTATGACCACTGGATTATTAATGGCGATGCTATATGTTAGACCAACAACATTAATTACAATTGAATGGTCATCTAAACATATTGCACTGGTGCCTATTGTTCATGTTATTTTATGTTCTTCACAAACAACAAAATATTGTCTCTCCATGGTATCCCACATACATGCATTTCCAATGACATCACACCTAGTCCCAGGCGTCATTTTGCATACTGAAGTAGAAATATGCAGTACTACAACATGTAACAGTATCTCTACTCAGGATGAAAATGAAAGACAACTGATTGACAGTGGCATTTTTATGTACTCGCAATCATTGCTCAACAAGATAACAGTTAAAACACGACTCCAGAGACGCACGTTTATGTGATATAACCAGCAAATGTTACAGACGTTGCAGCTCTGTCTGTCGAGCTACAGCAGCATTTACTAAAGATCTGCTTCACTCCTTAGACTAAATTAACACATCAGAGAGAAAACAGAAAACCTTTCTCAGGGATTTTTACAGTTTGTCATGTCAACAGTCTCAGTCTGAGTCAGTGTTTAATCTGCTCAAGACGTTAGCATGCTACAAGTTAGCATTTAGCTTCAACCATTGACAATCAACTGTCAATAGCTTAAACACAATATGTGCGGCTCACATCTATGAACACTGAGGATATACCACAGTAACAGCTCAGCTCTGACCTCTGTCACATGTTGTAGCCAAGGCTAGATGTTTGGACTGTGGTTCAGGGCTTATCGTGTTGAAGCTAAATGCTAACCGGTGGCATTCTATTCTCTTGAGCAGCTTAAACACTGACTCACTGGTTTAGTCACATAAACGTACGTCTCTGGGGCCGTGTTTTTACTCTTATCTTCTTGAGCAAAGATTACATAAAAATGCCACTGTCAATCATTTATATCCTGAGTAGAGATAATGTTACATGTTGTAGTACTGCATAATTCTACTTCGGTATTCAAAATGGCCACCAAAACAACAAAAGTCACATGACTGAAAGGCATGTATAAATCCTGCTAAGTCTGCAGTTTTGACCTCTACAAGCATTACAATGTTCTGAAATGCATGTTTCTCATTTTTCAGGCCTCTCTCAAAAGCATTATTTCCCTTATTGCCTCTAATACAACCCCATATCTACCGACATATTTGTAGATACTGATAAGCAAGGAACAACCCCCTAAGGGCTACGGTTTTAGAGTTTAAATGCTTTCTCTGTCTGTAACGCCCAGTGCACTATTAAGCTATGGTGAGAAAGTGTGTGTTGGTCAATTTGCCTGTCAGTGGTCATAATGTTACGACTGAAATGTGAATAATGACTGAGAACAACAGCTCCACTTTGCTTCATGAAACTGTGAAATGGCTCCGAGAAAAGATTGTCTGCATTAAGTATGTTTTCACGAGACAATGGATCAATAGTAAATGTGTGAGAACTAAAACAAATGTGTGTCTTCGAGATGTCCCGTGATGCCCACAGTTGACACCTAATCTGATACGCAGCGTCTTCAGATCAAGCTTGCTCCAATAGGCACTTTATAATTTCACCCTGCTTTTACTGTACAGATGTGAGACTTGGCTGTACTCACGCAACACGGGGCTCGACTGTGAAACCAAGTAAATAACGTAGGGACAAATACACAGCACCAGGCGTCAGATCCCACTTGAAGAGGAAATAAAACACACAAAACAAAAATACAAAAGAAAAATGGTGTTTGTCTTGAGAAGTGCTATTTCTCTATCCAACCCCCCCTCCAAAGCTTAAGCCCTGTTCCCACTGGCCCATTAGTCCACTTGATTCTAGCCCGTCCTGAACTCCTCTTCGATCTCTGGGAGAGATTTCTTCATATCTCTGCGTAGCGTCTCGGTCAGCGGTCTAGAGCTGCTGGGAGACTCCAGGTTTTTGGGTTCGTTGGTGTTGTAGCTACCCTTCTGTTGATAGGCATACACGTAGATGCTGTAGAGGCCGGCCAAGAACAGCAGGAATGCCAGGATGGCAATGACTGTAAGAGAGGTGTAAGTCTGTTAGCAAGAGTCTGCAATGCAATAATGAACAGAGCTTGTATAATTCAATTCCCAATAATATGACCATTCATAACCCAAATCCAGAGACTAACCTACCACAAAGCCTGGCTAATATTATCTGAATAATAATATAGAAGCAAGGCTGCTGAATGCAATTCCCCATAACAGTTACCATGCTATTTCCATCATAGGTAACAGTTTATAATAATTACACCTCATGTAGCCTTAATAAATTATGAATTAACACTTAACTCATCATGAACAATTCAATAGGTAAGTGTGACTAACACTTAATAAGTCCTTAAAGCAGTACTAAGTAACTCTTGCCCCTATAGGCCATAAGCGCAACTGCAGGTGTCGTAGCATGTCGCGTTTTTTTTAACTTATTAATTGTCCGTGAGAGTAAATACTACGCTGACAGAAAAGGCGAAGGGAGAGAGGGATATTGTACATCCAGTTACACTATGGAAATAATTTTTTCACTCAAACTTGGCTGTAAATACTGGTTAAAGTGGCGCTAGCCCGCAGTTAGCTTTGCCCGTTAGCCTGTTAGCTCCTTCTTCGTGATTCTATTAGTGTGTATTGGTGGCTCCGGTCCGGTGGCAGTCAAGTTGCAGTTGTGGTTTTCTGGCCAGAGACATCAGGGGGAGATGAGAGACCCTCCTATCAAAAGTTAATATATTGTTCCTGATGAATGAAAGTGCTAACTCATCATTTATAAAGGCTACATAAGATGTAGTTATTATTAAGCATTAACAGCTTGTTTTGTTGAAGTGTTAAGCTTTGGAGAAATAAGGCTAATAGCAACTCAAAACCACTACTGAACAAGGGCTGATAGAAGCGTGGCCCATGCAACCATCACAAATCTCTCACGTGCCACAGGTAAGTGTCTAGACAAAGGGCGCTACACTATGCCCGAAACTGCAACCTTTTACTGAAAAAGTTGTGTTGAGGAAGGAATGTACTCATTCATCCATAACATTCATACCATGAAAACATAGACATACAATATATCGGTAACCTTTTGAAGGAATTGTGTATCAATACTTTACATTACTTGCGTAAAACCGGTTTCTCTTCCCATTGTAAAAAAAAGCTTGTGTTGTACCTTTTATTTATTTTATGTAAATTTCATGGTTTATTAACTGACGATATTAGAATTTTCACATTATCTTGATTATTTTATATTATTTTGTTGTTTGTTGTGTCAACACCAAAACATGAATTAGACTACTGCTTAAACTACAGACTACAAGTATTTCCAACAAATGCCTTTCTACTTTTATTTACTTAGCTGGCTATTTTTACTTCTACATAAGCAAAATTATACTTTTCGTTTTTAAGTAAATAATTTGGCTTCTCAAACTCAACCCACCTCTGCACAGGAGAGCAAGGAAAATTTACAATGAATTGCCGACAGTATTTCAGAAACTATTTGCGCAGTGTAATATACTTATCATCAATGTACATGGGGCATGAAGAATGAGCCACAAAACGCTTTGAATGTCTGTCCTGAGCAGTTTGGCGTGACGGGTCGGTTGATAAGCGTGAGGGTCATTGTTGGGACGCCTGAATGCTCCACTAATCTCTAATGACACGCCGATGTTCTGCATTAGCATAATACCTCCAGACCTCACTAATCTATTAAAGCCAAATCATCTATCAGCGAGAGAATGGCTCTGGCTGTTCGCGGGCTAAATATAGTCCATCCCGTGGCCGTCTCTTGAGAGCTGGGTCTGTGTAAAGACGTGAGATTAAAAAAAAAAAAAAAAAAATCGTACCTATTATCCAGAAAAGTCCTAGGTCATCATGAATGTAGATGTACTCTATGGGACAAAAGTGACAAGTGAAATAATGAGTAACCTTTAAATTTGCTTAGTGTGAAGGAAAACCTCAAAGTTACCTATAGTGGTGAACCACGGATCCGCCTCCCACGGGACGTATCCCAGGACCGGAGGGAACGCCCCACATATGGACTCCGTGACTATGCCCTGCGTCGTCACTGGGGGGTCTGTGACATTCGGTCTGAAATAAGCCTTTAGAGGAGCGTAGACGTTGTATCGCACTCCAGAAATGCAACCGATGAACCCGGGGGCATTGTGTTTCTGGATTTCATAGTCGATGTCTCCAACCTCTGAGGGAACAGATAAAAGCCCCCATACAGTAAAATGTGACGGACTAAAAAGTCTAGATGTTGTAAAGATGCGTGACATTTTTACCCATCACTCTGCCGAGGAACACAGATTTTGGAGAGTCAAATCTGGCATCTTCAACTAAGGTTATCTTTTCCACATTTGGCTCCATATAGTCCACCTGGAGAGAGTGCATCATTCAATAGAACATAATATTAGTAGACATTTAATTATAAAATGTATTGTACACACAAACAATGCTGTATTCAATAAGAAGTCTTTGTGTTGCGATCATGTCATTGGTCTCAAGTCCAATGCTTTAAAGTCCTTTCAGGTCATTTTAGACTTAGCAAATCCAATGTATTTGTGGATGCTACAGTTGGTACCATGCAAGTGAGTTATAAAATGTGTTTATTCTGTAAAATTAGATACTTTTATGAAGAGAAGCAGCAATTCTTAACCTTTTAACCCCCACCTTAACCGTTCACATGTTCTCCCGTTTGGCACAACCCAAATCTTAAAGCTTCTTAAAAAAAAGCATAAAAAATGCAACAAAAACGTAACAAAAAAGAGACAAAAACATACCAAAAAAGTGAACAAAAAAGTGAACAAAATATCACAAACAAGCAACAAAACCTTAACACAAAAGCAATAAAAACGCTATAAGAATGTGACAAAGCCAAACTGGAGAAAATGCGCTCAGTTAAGGTGGGAGTTAAGAAGTTAAAGGCCCTGTGTGATTTTTTTTGTTTACAAACAATGAAAGCGGGATTGAGTAAATGAAATTGTGTCACTCATTTCAAAGTTTCCTTCACGGGGATGAGTAGGCACTATTCACAATTTGCATTGCCAATTTCCAGGGTCACTGTCATAGAAACAAACTAGCCTGCAAGTTGCAATTGGACAAACATATTTTGCTCCACTAAAATATATATATATATTTAAAAAATCAGGTATAGGACCTTTAAGTCACAGGGGTAAAATTAAAGTTAAAGTTAGCATCAAGACTTAGGAGCTCAAGTCCAAGTCCTGAGTCTCAAGTCGTCAAATTAGTCCACACCTCAGGAATTTATAAATTTAAGGGGGACAAAAAATAAAAAATCTGAATACAGACTATATTTCCCGCTTTGGATTTCACTGTCGACTTTTTAGGGAAATGTTACAATGTGGTAGAATGAACTCACCTGTGTTTTAATGGTCCTGTTGTGTCTGGTTATATTGATATAATGAGGAAATCCATCTGCGAGGTTCCTCCGTGTGAGTTCATACTTGTGAGTTATCAGTCCCAGTTTGTACCTCAAGTCAACACTACCTGTGGGATTCAATCAAAAACAATAAGGTAGGAATTAAACTATTTTAACTGTATTATTGAGGCTCAATCTCTCACCATCCATTTTGAGGATAACAGCTATGTAATCCTGCACAAAAGAGCTTATGTAGAGTAAGACGGCGGGCGTGTGGACGGTGCTGAAGCTGAACTCGATGTCGTCCGCGGTGTCGTTGTAGCCCAGGCTGAAGTTATCGTAGTGCGGGTCGATCCAGTTGGCCCAGGCCGCTTCATCCGTTATCGGCTTCTTCAAAATGTTGTACTTCAGCCAGGAGCCCACCTCAAAGTACGCTCCGATGTCTTAAAAACATGACGGAAAACTGTTAGTTTCAATGCACAATGTTTTAGAATTTTAGTTTGAATCAGAGATAAAAAGTAATGTATTTAGAAGAAGAAATTAAATAAGAGTGAGCTCACCTTTGTGACAATAGAAACCATCAAACGCAGTGTTGTTGCAGTCACACCAATAGGAAGCATAACCCTCAATGCACTGCCCGCTGTTTCGACACGGTATGGTGGCATTGACACACTGTCCGCTGCAGTTTCTCCGGATCCCTTGTTCTTCATTGACTTTTCCCTCTAAATCGTAAGGAACTCCATTCAAGCGTAGCCCTCGCAGACAGCCCAGGAACGGCCTGTGTGTTTTATTGGCTGCACCTGAAATGAAAGATGATGTGATCTACCGGTATTGACATTTGCTTGAGGGTTGAATAGAGAGGATTGAACACATTTATCTGGCAAATGAAGCGTATCACCAGGTGCACCATACACAAAACAGTCATACACACAGACTGCATCCGATCGTTTGCATCATTATGTTTCTTACCTGCTCCTTGTGGATCTGATGAACACCTGTTTTCGAATAATTTTTTGTGGTCCGGTTTATAAATGTATTCATGGTGCAACACATGCAGTACATAATGGTTTCTCTACCACTGTTTTCTTCAACCACTTTAGAAAGATAATGACGCTCACACACTGGGAGTACCACACAAGAGCTGTAGTTTTAGAGATGTTTCAAGAAATACTACCTTGCCGCAAAATGTATAACACTTAGAAACTAGTGATGGGCAAAAATACAGGAGCTCCGTGGAGCACAGAACCACATCACAAAGAAAATTACACATATTTAAAGGACAAGACGGCATTTCATAATGTTAAAATTAGTAGTATTTTCATCCCCCTACATGTTCCAGCAATGTCCTAATGTGTAGAATGAGCTCAGACCTATTCACCACAACTGCCTCTAAAATCCTGCACTGTCACTCAAAAACTAGTTACTTCGGGTCCAAACTGCCGTCATGCACTAGCTTAATATAGAAGGTGCAGTTACACGTATGACCTGAGGTGGCAGTAGTGAGTATAAAATGGCCAACTTGCATCTAGCCCCTTTAAGTGTCCTATAAAGAAGATAATAATGCTTTGCAAATGATCAAATTGCTGCCTGTTTAAAACTTCTATTGCACACATCGATTTCATCAAATTGGTGTTTATGAGAAGTTGCAAGAATGAAGTTTGTCCACAAGAGGTCAGTGTTCAAACAGAATGAACCAGCTTCGACTTTTGCAAGGAAAGCCTTGAAGTGTCACAAGGCTTCACTCGACTATTACTACAAACTGATCGGTGTATAGAAATTATAAGGTGTAGCACAGAGTAATAGCATGGTAATTGGATGGAAATATAATTGCACAAACATGGTAATAATATGGTAATGATGGTAATTACATAGAAACAGGACACACAACCACTTAATTTCATGACTAATCATAGTCCCGTCCTTAACCCCGAACACAGACAGCAAACTACCAAGTAGTTCTTAGTCATAATGCATGCTGCAAAATGCATTATGCCCCATTATCCCAAGTCACAATACTATTTCCATCCAGTTGCCATGGTATTATTAAAAGGCACCCTTGAAAAGCTACATGGACCTACCGACAAGGAGAGGTTGCGTGAACTTCATGGTGACAAAAGTTTGTCCAGGGAAACGTCTAACGGTCCAGGGCTGCCAGTCCACTTTGATACGAGCGACTTTTACATTGAGCTCGGCTTGTACAAAGTGCCACTCGTTGTCGTTTAGCGGGACTGGAGACCTGTGAGTCACATTGAGGATGCCATCTCCAACCATGAAGATGAAGAGCAGGTTATGGGTGGCTAGAAAACAAAAGACAAACAAAAATAAATAGCATGTATTGGATTGGTAATACAGCGGGCATAGGAAGTTTTTATTCCCCTCTATCTAAAATGTTGTTGTTTTTTATCTGAAAACGCTCTGAACCCCCTGTGTCTTGTATGTTTAATTAAATTGCAGGGACTTACTGTTGAGCTCGACGCGTAGAAAATTACGGAGGTGGTCGTCAGAGCTCTCGAGGAAGGCGCAGTTTGCTCGGTAGGTTTTGAAGTGGAAAGAGATGTCAGCGCTGCCCCCGGGTTTGAAGGTGGGGAAAGTAATATATGTGGGCTTGGTGAAAGACACCGTGTTCCAGATGTTTCCTATGACACAAAAATATAGATTATTGTATTGGTACAGGTCAAAATGTCATGTAGAGGTTTGCAGAGACTTTCCATTTCTTTCTGTATCTCTCTTCAACACTTTTTTCCTGTTTCATTTCATATTATTTCACATAATGCATGGATATCTTGGTTTTTACTTCTTTGCATGTGTTGATTACTTGGTATGTTACATCTGGTGAAAACGTTTTCTCTTTAGCACCGTAAGAAAGACTAACTGGGGAAAACAATGTGGTAGATCTATGCTATTCTAACACAATAAATCTGTCTCTTCATTTTGAGTCCCCAAAATGTTACACAAAAAATAAAAGCTACAACCAAGGACACATTTTTAAGTCAGATTTGGGGACTTTATGCACCAACATATTTTCACTCATGATAAATTCACTCTTTGATAATTCTGCGTTTGAACTGTATTGTTTTGTGCCTGTATATTGGACCTCTGCCAACCTAATTTCGGAAGAACATTTGGGAAAAAACAGATGTAGCCAGAATTACTCACTGTCTCCATGGCAACGGAGAGGTCCCACGGTGAACTGAGCCTCTGATCCAGTCCTGTTGGTGTCGCCCACGACGACCCTTCGCACGGGCAGGTGGTCTCTGAAGTCCAGGTAGCCTTTGTCCGAGGACCTGGAAATAAAAACAAAGTTATATTAAATATTAAATACATTATGGAAGTATCTGTAGTTTTTATTTGTAGATGCTATGTGCATCGCAAGGTTAAACTCTAAAGCAGAGGGAGGTGTCCAAAACAGTTTTAGTCAAGGGGCCAAAATGGCTCGCAATAGCAGGACAAGGGCAAGAATATTACGCACATAAGGGCAAATACATGTTTTGTATGTAAAATAGATCATATACACATACATGGTTATTATTTTTTTGATTGTGGTATAAGAGAATGCTTTTATTATCATTGTATAGTATATTTACTGCACAAATGAATATAGTCCATACTCTTAAAAAATCTCTTTCCCTCCAAGCAGCACTTGAAGGGCAATGTTTGGTCCGTCCTCACTCTGTACATCCCTGCTCACTCTGTAAGACTGAACAATTACTCAGAATCAAAATGGAAGAAGCAATTTTTTTTCACTAGTAAGTAATCAGTAAAGTTGTTTTGTATTGCCCAATATCACAACAGGAGTTGCATTACAAACATTACATTAAAGCAGTACGAAGTAACTCACGCCCCTAGAGGCCATAAGCGTCACTGCAGGTGTCGTAGCATGCTACGTTTTTTTATCTCATTAATTGTCTGGGAGAGTAAATACAACGCTGACAGAAAAGACAAAGGGAGAGAGGGATATTGTTCATCCAATTACACAATGGAGATCTTTTTTTATTCACTCAAACATGGCTGTCAATACTGTTTAAGTGGCGCTAGCCCGCAGTTAGCTTTGCCTTTTAGCCCCTTTAGCTTCTTCTTCGTGATTCCATTAGTGTGTATTGGTGGCTCCAGGTTGAAGCAGGGAAAGCCGCAAGTGTGGGTTACTGGCCAGAGACACCGGGGGGGATAAAAGACCCCCCAATCATCCCATTAACACTTGCATTACCCCCAGAGGGTCTACAAAAAGGATTTATTAAGGTAAACAAGTTACTTAGTACTGCTTTAAAACCATAACGCAAAATGTAATGTTCAAACAAATGTAGTGTCCAGACAATATCTTTGTCCAGCCAAAGATATTGTCCAAACAGATGTAGTGTCTAAATAAGCAAGTAACTGTAAATAAAGTGTCACAACACAGGCCAACCTGGTAGTTTAGATCTTTAGAAATTATTCAAACCAAAATTAGCAATCAACATTCAGGCTTCTCTAGGTATCAACACCAAGTTCAAACATGCATAATTGCAATCACAGTGTCTGTTAAGATCCTCTGAATGTGAAAACAACTCGTGCAATGAACATCGCGTAAAAGTGCACAGAATCTTACCATGATCTATAGTCGGCGTCACAGTTACACTGGAACCTGGGGTCCACACAGGTTTGGTTTATGGCACAACCACACTTCTGAACCTCTCTGAACGTCCCTCCCCAGTAATAGTGGCTCTCATTGTTGCGGCCAATCCAGTAGCCAAACGGCCGTCCACCTGCTAGATAGCACAGATATACCCTCACGATCATTTCATAGCATTTTACAGCATTTTGACAAGGCACAATATGCATCAATATGAAATAACCACCTATATGTGCCACACAGGGGGACTCAATGTGGAGAGAGTATTTAAAAGTAATACTTTTGTAGCTATTCTTGAGTACTTAACATGTTTAGGCCTATGTTTTAGTTGTTTGTGTGCACCTGCCTTGGGACTGCAGATGGAAAGAAGTAATTGCCATCTGGTACAAAACATATCTTCTTTTGTCAGAAAAATCTGTTTGTGCATGGTCCCAATCAAACAAACAAATAAACTAAAACTAAAACAACAGGGGTTTTATTACCCTTGTACTTAAATAAAAAAATAAATAAAAAAAAATGCATGTTTGAAGCAATTTTTCACAGAGCAAACAACCACAGTTCTTCCCAGTCCCTTTCAGACAAATTTGGATCTTCATATCTACATGTTGTTCATGCTCGATATAACTATGTGGATTATTGTCTGCCTTGTTCTGGGTCATTGTAAAATAAATGAATACATGAAATGAAAATGAATCTATCTTTGCCGTTCCCTTCTGTCTGTTTATTTATCAAAACTATACTTTTAGGCTCAGAAGATGTTAGGATTATATAACACTATAGGAAAATGTCAACATACCGGCGGTGTTGAGAAGCCGTGACTTGTAGCACGAGTAGTCGATCCACTGTTCACAATAAACAGATGTATTGGCCAGAGCAGACACTCCATCCCAAGAAGCGTTCCAGTAGTTCACGTCTCCGATGTACGGCTTCTCTATCGTGCTCCCAGTCACCTTTGTGCCGTCCGTGCGGTCATGCATGATCACCGTCCACGCTTTATACGCTGTGCAGAAGACGAATTTATTCCAGCAGAGGAAAAATGGGTCACATCCTCTTAAAACATTTGAACATAATTTAGACTTGAGTAAAACTTGAGTGGAGGAGATTACTTCATAGGATACAGAGAAGCCGCAGGGTAGAGCAGTCACATCTCGAACATTATTGGAGAGCAAATTTCTCATAAAATAATAAAGGTCTTCTCATCATTACTTACACTTCATTTTGCAGTACACCTCGAAGGGCTTCAGCGGCCCACTGAGATCAGGATCAATGGTGTAGTTTCCAGACCAGTACTTGCCGCTGAGTCTGTACGCCTCACAGGACTCCTTATAAACAGCTGCGAGGAGGGAGTTCAATCAATGCACCGTGATTGCAGAGAAGAAAAAACAGTTTGAGGGCCCGCCGACCACTTTGTGTTGATAACGGGGCTCGCTCAGCACTTACACATGTGGCAGACTTCTCCTTTGTATCCCGTATTTTCACATATACAGATGAAGTCGTCCCAGGATTGGATGCATCTGCCCTCATGTTCGCAGGGATTCGGAGAGCACCTGTCACAGAGGGAAGTTTGAAGAGGTTGAGATAATTCACTTCGTCAACTGGTCTTACATTTTTTTTGTTTTTTAGCAAATAGTAATTGAGGAAAAAATGTTTTTGTACAGTGTTCTTGTGCCATTTTAGGTTTCATTTTAGTAATAAAAGTTGTGTGAGGAAGTGTATAGAGCAAACAGTGATTAACTTAAATTGAATTAGCTGTCAAAGACCTTTATTGTTGATTAGTCACATTCTAATATAGTTGTTGCAATATGATAAATACATATTGGGTGAGAAAGATTAGTTGAATGTTGGTCTTGGAATTGATTTAATTTATTTTGTTCATTTGAAGCCATGTACTAGTTTCCATCCATTGTCACCCATTCGCACTCTCCAACACACTCTCGAACCTGGCCTTCTGTACACGTTTTATCATTATCAACTTTGAACGCACGGCAAAATGATTCTGGCCAGAGCAGAGAATATGGCTCTGATGTATGAATGTGGAGTGAATGACTAATGGGCTGGATGTAAAGTGCTCTGAGTGCCTATAAAAGCGCATATATAAATCCAATCCGTTATTGGCCTTGACGGGAAAGAGTCTGGAACCATCCCCTATTCCAACAATGGGACTGTCGCAATTCAATGAAAATGACAGTTATACAAAACAGCAAATCAACAGATGGAGTTGTTTTGTTTTTGTTTGTTTTTGGCCTGTAGGCTTTACTCCGCAGAACAGCTCAGAGTGAAAGGAGTTGAAGAGCGGGGAGAGACTTTCAGGTGACTGACCGGGACTCAAACCTATGTTATTGATCTTTGGTTACTCTTGTATTGCTTTAGCAGGTCCTATTTCCGTTTTCTCCTAAATGCTAGTGCTCCTGGGCATGTTTATGCCGTAATATCAAAGTTACAGTTGTGCTCAAAAGTACATAAATACATACATACAGAATTGTTCAAAGAATATGAAAGATAACACAAAAAGTTGTTTTTCACTCATAGTTAGTGGTTGTGTGAATCCCTTTGTGGTGAAAAAACTGAGTTTGCTCTTTTGAAATCATGATGAAAAAAGAAAGTACCAAAAATGACCCTGATCAAAAGTTTATGATCAAGAGGAATGGGCCGCTTTACCATTAGATCATATACAGAACCTTCTCCACAACTACAACACAAGACTCCAAGCTGTCATTGATGCTAAAGGGGGCAATACACTGAACGGGGGTATGTAAACTTTTGATCAGGGTCATTTTTGGTACTTTCTTTTCTTTCAAAAAAGCTTCAACAATATTACCAGGGTATGTAAACTTTTCAGCACAAATGTATGTCATAGTTATTCACAAAAACAATGTGTGTTTGGGATTTCTCCATTACCTGTCTGTTATTCCGCAGGTGCCTAACAGCAGCTCTGCATAGCGCCCCCATTGTCGCTGGAGGATAATGTCAATATCCAGCTGTTCGTGGTCTATGAATATGTGCTGCATGCAACCGTGGAAACGATTCAGCTTGGTTTCACATTTCCGTATCGTGTTATTGGTCTGTGGACAACCTAAGGACAAAGGCAAATGCTTACAAAATATGCAAAACATAATACAAATACTCATTAGCAATTGTATATTGAATTCTGACCTCCAAAAAAGTAGCGGTCCCCAGTTCGGATTGTAAAAGGGTTGGTTATTCTCAAAGGAGAAGCTTCTTCCTCATCGATGGTAAGTGTCAAAAGGTTATCTCTGGCTGCTAAATCCACTGTGTGCCAGTAGCCGTCATTCAGTCTGTATCCTGCCAATCAAAATAATAATAATAATAATAATAATCATAATCTATTGCATAATCTTTCAATCCCAACAAGATCTTGGACGCACCTGCAGCAAACTGTATCTTTTTCTTGCCGGGCTGAAATATCGTGACGTTTATCTGTCCTTCGCTCAGGCCTAACTCAAGAGCGCCCAGGTCGTCAGCAAATCGAGTAAACATCAGCAGCCCCGTGTAGTCCCAAGATCGAAACTTGAACTTGACAAACATCTTGGGTCTCCTGAAATAGCCTGGCACTTGGAGATAATTATTGGGCCCGGCAAAGGTCATCGGCTTGAGCAAAATGTCGCGGCAGGTGAAGTGCATCTTTTTCTAAGGGTGAGGAAGGAGAAAAGGTTAGACGTAACGTGTCATTTATTAAAGGGGGAAACGAGCTAAAGCAACTTGCCTTCCTCGGTATACGGATATCGGACTCCTCTTGCTTGGCCTTGTCGATGATATTGACTCCATTGATGAAAACATTCTCAAGACATCCTCTGAAGTTAGGAGTCGAGGGGAAGTGAGGCATGTTTGGCTCGATTACTCCACCAACATATACCTGTGAAATAATAGGATTTGAAGATACAATTATACAGCGTTTAGCATTGATTTTTAACAAACAAATGAAGTGGGCACACGAGTAATGTTGTGTGGTTTGGAGACAGTGGCTCTGGGGAAAAGACAGAACTCAGAGCTGAACGTGGGAGTGACAAGGATGGGCGGCTTCAGAATCTGGTACAGTATTTTGCATATATTTAGAGGAACACCAAGGATGGGAAAGACATGTATAGAGATTGGGATTGAACAACTTAAAACAACTGCAAAATCTGCTGTGTTTGTCTGCCAGCAGGTATCAGTGCCCATAGTGTTAAAGGAATAGGCCACCGTTTTTACATACTAAGATATGTTCTTACCTCACTTTAGACGTGTTAATATATCCCCGTCTGGTCTTTGTCCGTGCGCTCTGCCAGGCAAACGGAGCACATACGCAGCCTCTCCCACATGTCACATAGCTCCGAAAAAGCTCACGATAGAAGCTACCAAGCTCTTCCACGTGTTCCCTATTTAAATAAAGTTACGTGAAGTGTTTTCATGCGAAGTATATTTACACAGAAATGTAACGTGTCGATTTTATAAGCAAATAAAAAGGGGGACTATATTGTGAGGCGTAATGATACGAGGAGCACAGCGTCCGCGCAGTAACTCCTAAAGACTTCCCCCCCCCCGCTCACTTCCGTCAATAACCTTTAGGAGTTACTGCGCGGACGTTTTGCTCCTCGTATCATTACGCCTCACAATATAGTCCCCCTCTTTATTTGCTTATAAAATCGACATGTTACATTTCTGTGTAAATATACTTCGCATGAAAACACTTCACGTAACTTTATTTAAATAGGGAACACGTGGAAGAGCTTGGTAGCTTCTATCGTGAGCTTTTTCGGAGCTATGTGACATGTGGGAGAGGCTGCGTATGTGCTCCGTTTGCGTGACAGAGCGCACGGACAAAGACCAGACGGGGATATATTAACTCGACTAAAGTGAGGTAAGAACATATTTTAGTATGTAAAAACGGTGGCCTATTCCTTTAATTACATCCTTTAAGATAAGATTTAAAAAAAAAGATAAGATTACAATGGAGAAATTCACTTGTTACATTCAGCTCTCAGAAACACTCAGGGTGTGTTAATAGACAGGGCACCCAGGAAGTGTAGGCAACGTCAGGCCCAGGAGCCAAATTCTCTGCCCCCCAAGAGTTTGACTTAGACGGACTATATTGTCACAGTTGCTCAAATAGTTACTTAGAAAAAGTATATACATATTCAAAAATATAAGCATTATATTTAAAGGGACTAGATGGAAGTTGTCATTTTTATACTCACTATGTCACCTCTGGTCTTACACATACCTGCAGTTTCTACATTAAGCATGACGGTACTTTGGCCCGAATAAACAACTTTTTGAGTGCAGGATTTTAGGGGCAGCTGTGGTGAATAGGTCTGGGCTCATTTTACACATTAGGACATTGCTGAAGCAAGTAAGAGGTAGAAAATACATCATTTTAACATTTTTAAACCCCGTCTAGTCCCTTTAAGCAGAAAAGGTATGCATGTGTGTGAAAATCTGGGAATCTAAAGTTGCTCCAAATGACACCAGTGATGCAATGCCTGTTTTTATTATGTAGTGAGAAAAGTGGTGTTCTGATTCTTTTTGTAAATGCTTCAAAGTTAGTGGTGGTTATTATTGGACTGGCTTAAAAGCTGCGCGGGCCACATTGAAAAGCTTAACATGTGCCTTAGTTTGCTCACCCCTGCTCTGGGTGATATTGAGAAATATAATTCCACTCAACAGGAGGGAAGCATGTTGAATGTTAAGTATTGCAGATTTTAAGGTCTTCAGCTGTTTATCATTATACAATCCAAATCTCCATACAGATTAGTGATTGGTTGACCCACCACCTGCGGGAGGAGCCATAAGGGTATGGTGCAGTGTGATTTGGGCAGCTCGGAAGCGGAAGTGAAAGTCGATGGATGGATGGATGGATGGATGGATGGATGAATGGATGGATGGATGGATGGATGGATGGATGGATGGATGGATGGATGGATGGATGGATGGATGGATGGATGGATGGATGGATGGATGGATGGATGGATGGATGGATGGATGGATGGATGGATGGATGGATGGATGGATGGATGGATGGATGGATGGATGGATGGATGGATGGATGGATGGATGGACATTCTGTATGTACCTGCTTGTCCAGGTCCAGGTGAGTGAAGTCGCCGCTGCAGTAGCCAGTGACAGAGTGAGCGTCCACAGTAAAGTTCACCTGTCGGCCGTATCTCTTGATAGTGACATAGTGCCAATGCAGATTGTCTAAAAGGCTACCGACTGTCAGCGTAGTCTTCCCATCGAGTTGGTGGACAATGCTGCTTCCTAAAATGCAAGATGAACAAGTTATTTCCATCAAAAAAAAATATATATATAACGATATACTGTCGAAAAATAGCTTTAAAAGTTATTGCTAAAGTTTCTGTACTCATTTAAAAGGTTTCTATTATTTATTGTGTAATTGGGCTGAAAACGAAGTGAAGTGTTTTTGCCATATTTATCAGAAAAAATGTTGGAAATGTGAACTACTTGTGATAAATAATGTAACACAACAAACAAACAAAACAAACAAATAAGCAGCTTTTACCGAGGCTGATGTGAAGATACAGTCGTCCCTTCTTGAGTTCGAGCGTGAAGACATCGCCTTGAACTCCCTCACTGTGGAGCAGCAGACCGTCCTGCTCCAGCGTTTTGAAGTTCAGGGCGATGTGATCAGACAGAGTACGAGATTTCCTCCCCGGGTACATGTACACCACCGAGTCATCCCCGTTGTACTGCAGCACATACGAATCTGAAACCAGGAAGTCGACACGGTTCACATAAAACTAACAAGAACAGGTTTTAGATACAGTATATTATTGAGTCATGAGTTGGCATAGACAGCTTCATATTGCTCTCTTGGGTAGCTTGTACTGAATCTAGGCCTAAAGTATAGATGACCTTTTTGACTATGGAAAATTCCTGTATGCCAAATACTGTGCTAATAATGCACCAGTCTCCAATAGCGTTTTGTTTTTTGTTGCTTCACGGTGCATTTGGTTAGCTAAATGAGATAGTCTGCCTGAAAGAGAGATTTCAAATCTGCACCAATGACCTCTCCAACCTTACTAATCCCTCACTCATTTCATTACATCATATTCATACTCTTAAGGTAGTGTCCTGCTCAAGGACATGAGTACGCACTGGTTGGCGCTAGTAACAAACCGCCAAACTTGCTAATCACAGAACACTAGGAGAATTTGTGGTGGCAGAAAAGGGATGCCATATGTAGGCTCTTCCATGTAACAAAACAGGCCAAATATTTTTAGGGAGCAGCATCCTTATATAAATCACGTCCAGAACTGGGTTTACAGGTATTACAGATGCCTGATTATTTATAGTGGCATAAAATCAGATATGATTTAGCACAGCGCTAGGTAACACTCCTTTATCATCCGGAGGCTGTAAATCCAGCCTATCACAGCCATTATTACCATAGGGGCAGCCAAAGAGCTCCAGCCTCACGCCAATCTTCCCTCCGTTCTCTGTATTCCAGGCCAAAGGCAGCAGGCGTACGTGTTTAGCGGTGAAGGCGTAATGAAAAACGTTCCTCTTCACCTGATAATAATTCCAGTTCCCCGGCATAGTCTGCAAACAGAAGGCACAAAGCACAAGAGGAGCAGAGGCGTTATTTCGTTAGAGCAATAGTGTTAGGGCCTTATTAACAGGCCGGAGATGTACTGATGATGAGATTAGCTTTGTCGCAGCGTCGGGAGATGAAAAGAAGGCTTGTTCTAGTTTTGAAGGCAGCAACAATGCGAATAATGGAGAACACAACACAATATAAATAGATAGATAGAATGCATTAAAGTGGATTTACTCCAATATTAAGCATTTACTGCTACTAATGTAGGAGTCACTGTTAAGTGTAACACAACAAAGAGGTGCAACAACTATTGATACTACACTGTTACTATTTGGTCTAAGATTATTAGCACTGTTCCCAAAAAAAGAACTATACAATCCCCTTAAATGTAGGGAGGGGAAAATTGCTTCCTCCTTTACAGGACTGTGGTGCCTCTGCAATGTGGTTATTGAGTTGCCATCTTTTTATCAACTATTAATTATAAATTAAATAGGTTAAGTAAACAATTCCATGAGTATTTCTGAAAAAGTGAGCATTTGCAATGGTTGATAATGTGCAACATACCATCATTGCACAAGTTTAATATCAAAATCAAAATGAATTTGAATAAGGAGATGATGAGATTAGGTTTGTCAGTGATGTCCTTGTTTTGATGCCATCAACAATATGCAGCATAATGGAGCACACAAACTGAATCAGATTCCTCTTGAATGATTTCAGTTAATCCTGTATAAATATGTAATGCAATAATCTAAATCTCATTTTTGCCTAAACTCCAGCCCAGTGGTACTTACAGAGTTCCCTCCCCTCATGATGTAGGGGGTCCAGGAGTCGGGCCGGTCCCCATAGAGCAGGGTGTACTTGGTGACCCAGTCATAAGAGTTGAATGTTCCCTGTGTGGCAATGGCCACCAGTCTGTACTTCCTGAGCAGGTCGATCTGAAGCCAGGGCTGTCTGTCCCGGGGCGAGGGCGACCAACCACTGCTGCCTGAGTGGGAATGAAAACATTATATATTATATATTATGCACCATATATTATATGGTGTATAATATATGGATAAGCTAATAAAAACAACTGCTATATAAACAGTAAGTACTGTTGTAAGTTGACAGGAACTCTACCAAAGAGTACAGGATTTTGTCATTTGTTGACATTGTGTCAGCCATGTTGGATTTTGCAGTTATCCAGCAGGGGGCAGTGTAGGGATAATGTTGAAACCAAAAGTAGCATGCATGAATTGAACACTGTTTTCTTAATGGTAAGTTCCCTGTTATTTGGATCGATTTATCTCTGATGCTGTGTCTTACCATATAATTTTGCAAAGTTGGCAGAGTACAGGAAGTTGTATCTTGACGAGGCCAAAAAGGATGAGGCATAGAGGTTGGAGATAAGTGGATCTACACAATCATCTGCAACAACATGGAGGGGAAAAAAATAAAGGTAACTATATTTTACACATCTTACATTTTACAATCTTACATATTTTTCAATCGTAGACAACTCAACAAAAACTGACAGCTCCTATGAAAAGGCAAAGACATGCTTATTGAAATGTAATGCTTGTCTCAGGAAATGCTGCTGTCAAATGTCACTTGGCCTTCTTAAGCATTGTTAATTAATGTAAAAGGTTATTTTGCAGAAGGTTATCTGCTGCATGGTGAAATTGTTAAAAGTGAATATGACACCATTTCCAATCTCTTTGGCCTGAATGCACGTTCTAAACTTAAGTAACTTTTGAAAAAACCCACACATCACGTACACAAACTCTCATGATTGAATCTATCAGACATCAAACACAGAGCGAGCTAATCTGTATTCTATGTGCATCTTTATCCATCAAGTGGAGGAGTGCAGTGTCATGCTAATACATTACGGGTGGTAGTCATGGCCATAGATGATATCCTCTCCCATCTGCTCAGGCTCGATCATGGCCTCTGGTCTTTAGAATCGCCACATTTCTTGCTAATCTTGACCTTGTCCATTGTAATAAACACTATGCGGTCTTATTGACAACAATAGCGTGTCATGCTCGTCTATGGTCCATTGTCTATCTTTTAAGAGATACAACAGTACAGGGTAAAAATAGGCCTGGTCCAATTATGAATTCTTTAATTTTATTTCTGTAATACTACATATACTTATCAAATCCCTCAGTGAATATGTCAACTACTTTTCAGTATAAAAGAATTGCTTAAATCTGTACAGTTCAGGACTGTGATGTCATATCGCTAAGCATCATGGGAATTGCAGCAATAATAAACTAATGGTTTTTAGTTATTGTTCACATTAAAACACTTGGACACCACAGTGTATGAGTTGTTCTCTATACTTTTGTTAGTCTATGGCAGTGGTGCCCAAAGTGCGGCCCGGGGGTCAAATGCGGCCCTCAACCCAGTTTTTGATGGCCCTCAAACTCCTTGTTGAATTTGCACACGCTTCACTGTGTTGACCTTTGGTTTGTGGTCCTCGATACAGTACAAACTTCATAATATGGCCCTCGATGAAAAAAGTTTGGACACCCGGGTCTGTGGGGGTGTTTTTTTTTTCTCAAATACAATAACTCAATAAGTTGTGAAATGTTGAAAAGTATGTAATGCTACCATTACCACTACTCGTTCATGGTTGTACTTGCTTCTTCTAAAGATACTTCTGTCAAAGCTTCAACTAAAATAATACTGTGAATATACATCACCGCTGCTACATGTGCTACCATTTAACTGCTTATATACAGTATACAGTACACTGCTTGATTGAAAGGTTAAAAACATCTTCGCTTTTAAGAAAATATATTAGCCAAATTACTAAAGTACGTTTTAAAACAGAACAGATAATTGCTTGTGTATTATTTAATGTAGCTACTTCCAGATGTATTGAATGACAGGTAACTAACTAATAATAGAGCTGACATCATCCCAGTCACTGAACAACATGCTCATTGATGTGTGCTGCCTCATTCACATTCAATCACACTTATAACAGAAGTGTTCTGTTACAATCCCTTCTTACACAGGAAATATGCAGTGACCACAGTCAATCTGTTGTATCTTTTGCAGTATCGGTTTAGGTTTTGCTGGTCATATGATCCGTTGCTCTGTCACCCATTGCACAAGGACACGGCGTACGCTCCGGTGCAGGAAAATGCTGAGGGAGACGAATGTGACCTTGACATTGTCTCTCTGAATACACCGAGATGGTCTCTCCTCACATCTCTAAATAATGAACGACATGCGACTTCCACAACACTGCTTCACTTCAGTCCTGCAGAGCAATTGTTCTAATCATACATAGAAACAGCGGATGGAATAGTTAATGCAGTGGTAGAAAATGCACTCCAAATTAAGTCTCAGTAAAAGTATTTCAACCACCTATGACTGTGTCTCACATCTTCAGAAAAAGGATCCCAGGATGTTGTTTGCCAGAAAATACCTGGGCCCATTCAGGTCGTGGTTCTCTCACTGTGGCACATGCACTAATGGTGGTACTTTGGCTTCTTCAGGTAGCCAATAGAGATCATTTCATTTATGCTGCATGCATTTAAGTTTAATGTTTTAAGGTTTAGACTCAATGTTGTCCAATTTAGATCTATTTTACACCTCTTTTAGACCAAATTTGGTGCTGAATTGATCTTGATCTATATCTGGTGGTACGTAGAAGGTCAAATGTGGTACTTGAGGTGTGAAAGGTTTGAGAACCACTGGGGCAATAATTGGACACTGCAGAACTTGGCCTAAAGAATGGCCTCATCTGCAAAAAGGAAAAAAAAGCCTCCCTGGAGCTCTTTGTAATGGGCTTCGGACTATCAGTGTTGGGTAGTGACTGAACACATGTATTCAGAATACGTATTTAGAATGCTAATTTTAAGTAACTGTATGTTATAGTATTATATCTTATCTTACTCAGGTACAGTCACTCTTTCATTTGAGAGTCTTTAGAATACAGTTACTTTCTTGATATCAAAGCAATACATCAAAGCACTGACTCATTAAGTTCAGTTTCATAATCATAACATTAAGAAGAAGAAAAAAGGATCAAAACAGCCGGGGAAAAGTTTAGCTCCGTCGTTCTGGGCTGTGGGCGTTCGCAAAGGGCTTTTTTTGCATTCCAAATTAGTGGTAAATAAGTTTGTAAGAGATGTGTAACAAGTGAAGCCTAAAAAACTTCTTAATCATACTGTTGTGCATTCATATTATGCAAATCAACGTGAAAGTATTTTAAGCATTTAGAATTCAGTGCTCTGATTGGTCAAACTAATACGAACACGTTGCTGAATACATTTTAAGGCAAGTGTTCAGTTATCTGTAACTAAATACAATTTCAAAGTATTAACACTGAGGGCTATGACTATAACGCTTCAAGATACAGCTTTTACCAGTACTACTAGTTCAACTATACTACCTCTGCTGCACATGTTGAAGTCAGTGCTGAGTAATTTGACCTTGTCTTCATATTCACTCTACCTCCCTCCTTTCTTCCTTCCTTCTCATCTTCACAGTAGACTGGGTTGATGAATGAAAAACATAACCAAATCTGCACAACTACCATTCACCCCACGCACAGGCGCCCATTGACCTGCTCCTCAAAGAAAAATATTTAGAAGCCGTGCGCAATCATTTCAAGGGTGCAGCTAATTTGCAGCTGCGAGCTAAAGGCGAATATCGACTTGTTTGTTAAATTAGTAATGAAAGGACTTACAGGGTGGAACAGCATGGCGGACTGTTTTGCATGGGTTAACTCAGGCCGTAGCTCCTTGTTATGGTTTATAGCTGTCATCATACACTGGTAGTGGTCATGTTAGCGCCACGTACCGATATTGACCTACGTTTTATTTCAAGCTTAATTTGCATAGTCCAGTGATCACCAATAGGAGGCAATAAAATGGAAACAAGTCAATAAATGCATTACTTCCTTTTATCCCTAGTTCTGCCTGTTTGTTCATCCACCTAAATGTCTTTCAATAACCTCACTATCGGGTCAGAGAATCAATATGGATTTGTTTGACACGCAGCATAACTGTATTGTTGCTTTTTTTACTTCAAATGCTACCCGTTCTAGATGATGATGTCAATTAAACTAATAAGCGTGCACAAACCGCCCATGTTTCTGTGCGATATTGCTTCTCTGCCCTCTCTTCACTGCACCAAATAAAAAAGTCTCCTTCTTCATCTATCACAGAGTCTTTGGGGAGCCGTGTGGCTGTGAGGAGCTTTAGCCTGGCTACTGCTGCTGCTGTTGCTGCTGCTGCTGCTGAATCATCAGTCTGCAGCTGTAAGTGCACGCTCCGTGGCTATCTGTCCTGACACATCATTACTGCCGGATACATGCAATATGCAGAGTGACATCTCGACTGACTGCCATGCAATGATTCCTCAGCAACAACATAAGAAGAAATGGAGATAAATATAGGCCAATAATGCATCACAAAAGGCACACAAAAAAAAACTAAAAGCTTGTGTCGAACCAGCATTCAATAATTTATCATGAGGCAGCAGTGGAGAAGATAAAACTTTGCAGCATCAAAAGTTGTTTCTAAATCAAAGGCAGGTCACGAAAAGCAGGTGTGATGGGAGGCAAATTAAATGGTATCACTGCAGGGAGTCCAGCCTTATCTAAATGTCACTTTGCAGCACTGGCAACAACTACAGTCTCAAGCAGACACCCTACAGAGTGCACAGCAGCCCCACCCAAAGCCCGGGTCACGGCGTCCTGGGATCTGAAGCCCTATTTTAATCTGGCACTGGGCTATAAAAAGGGATTTTATTTCTCTTTCTGTTATTACAGTAGACTTAATGTAATGGACTTCTATTAAGTTTCTCCTTTGTGCTAATCTCATATAAAACGATTATTTTGTTGCTCTTCTGTGGTCTTTAATGCTACGGTTTTGGGATTAGGGTTGTGGCAATAATACACACATTTATAAAAAAAAAAAATCTGTAAAATTCCCATCATTTCAAAAGAATGCACATATATGGCTTACTGTTTAATTCATGAGTGTATTTAGCTCCACTCATTGTGAAATCGTCTACTGAACGCTTTAAGTGATGAAATTCCTGAGTCACGGTGTGCTACACCTTCACAGATTCAGAGGACGTCCCAAAGTGACATCATCACCCTAATTTTTACTGCAGTAACTTTAGCCATGGACGCCCCTTTTTAAAAAAAAAAAAACAATTTACCGCAAAAACGTCACTTTGCTGGTCCTTGATCTGCAGTTAGCGATCATTCATGACTGCAGAGGGCCCACATGTGATGCATGACTTTAATTTTAATGACCAGGTGATGGGAACACGCGCTTCCCAAAAAGTACTGCAGTGGGCTTGTCCCGACCAGGACACTGCGTGCGATTGAGAAATATCACTCATCATCGGAGCTAGACCTCTCTGTTTCCTGAACAAACATGAGCCCAAGAACAGCGGCATCACGCCTCGCTCAGAAGTGCAGAGTTACGAACACGCTGCAGGAACTTGGATGAGGCAGCACTGCAATGCAGACAGTCCAGCGATGGAGCGCACCATGCGCACCTTCAGGTGCACCAACACGCTCCAGCCACCACACTTTGCAACACATCCCACAAAACACCAAGAAAGCTGCAATACCAGCGCAATATGTCGAGATTTACCTTCAAATCCTCTGTATATTTTTGATTCAATAAACGCGTGCGTTGTCCTTCAACTCCCGTCACCTTAAGCTGTAAGTGCCCGCGGCCATACGTTGTATCAGATGTTATTTTGCAATATTTGCGCAAACAGATTATGCACATTGATTTTCTACCATAACATATAAGTGCTGTCTGACAAGACTTACGTGAAGAGGAATGTTGAAAACCCCAAAACAAAAGGCATATGCTCAGTATTTTGTGCGCCATCCTTCACTCAGGACGCGCTTCCCGCCGGTATTGGGTGTCAGTACAGTCCTTTATTGTTCTGCTGCATCCTCTCACACCCCTTTAGCCCAACTTTAACTCGCGCAGCTCCAACTCCGGTTCCCGGAATGTCGGGCAGCCTCTGCCGTAGCGGGGACGCGCATCAGATGGCGGTGCTGATGCTGTTCCTGGCCGAGAACGCGCTCTTCTTTGGTACAGTTTAATTTGTTTTATTTACATGACCGCCGTGGGACGCACTCACGTGGTTCCTGTGAGCATTATATGTTCACGGCATCCACCACCAGGATGCAAGGTCCTGCTGTCTGGAGACTTTTGATTTCTCAGGATAATAAGATCTGAGAAAGTTTCGCTTTCTCATAGGACAAAAATAAATCAGGTGAACTTTTCGTTATGACCACTGAAGAAACACCACAAGCCCTGAATAAACAATGGACTGTCCCTTCCTTTTGTCTTCTTGTCTGCGTTAAGAGCCTCTTTGGCACAGATTTGATCCCAACACTGCACTGCTGCAAAGAAGCGGCAGCATGCACTCTTCAAAAATAGTCCAGAGCACAAACCGCAGCCTGCGCCGTCCTGTTCTCTCGATGACCTTATCCAGGTGTCCACTTCAAGCCAGTGCCTCCCAAAAAGCCCCCAGAACAGCCATGGTCCAGGGCGACGCTGTCAGTAGTCTCTCTCTCTGAACATATTGTGTTGAGGAGGCGGGGTGAAGCTCAGTCTGTGGGGGGATTTGTAGCAATAGTGGCACACTGACCACTGAATGAAACGGCTTTAGGATTAAAAAGTGGGTTTATGGGCTTGTGCGCAGTGATGATGGTGATGTGAGATTGAATGCCTGGGCCAGTGTGGGATTTACCATGTTCTCAATCAAATCAGATTTTCTGATTGTAAGCTTCCAGTGGCTGGCTTTGCTATTATCAAACATCAGCAGCAAAGGACAATGGACCAAAAATAACCGCACTAAAAGGCAATGCCAAAAAAAGCAACTGAATATGGTCACTGAATTATTTATTATGTTCATATTACAAACACAAAATGTGGAAAAATGTTTAAAGATTTGTCACCATCTGCTGTCCCTGACCTTTGATCTGTGACCCTTGACCAGAAACACATCGGTCACACTGCTTTACAGCAACAAGAAATTAACTGGTGAAGGAGAGATCAAAGGCCTGTATTTGCTAAATAAACAATAATAGGGATTGCAACATTTGTCATTATAACATTTTAATGCAACAAAACGAGACAACAGAGCTAAATAAACATAAATGTTATGTTTGATCTGGTTTGTTAAGTTTAGGAGGTTGTACCTTTGAGTTAAATATCTTTCAGCAGCCTCAGCTTTTTAGGATTGAGGCAACCTGGAACAGTCACATTAACTAAAGCATGTGATAATCCTTACAATGTAAAATGTGAAATTAATTTCTGTCTTTTACACAATTATATGTTACACAATTAAACTAAAGTCAATTAAAACATTTTCTTTGATGTAGTTAATACCATATCCAATAACACACTACAAAAGGTTTAAATGCAGGTTGCATAAGTGGCCACTAGAGGTCAGGATAAGACAGCACAAGATTTCACTGTCCCAAAGTTGGAGGAACTTAACTAAACTAGACAGAGCTGTCTCACAACTAGGTAATATTTAGCAATAAAATGATTAAATATATATATATATTTCTCACAAACTAGTTTGCTTTTTTTCTCCTTCACCTCACTGAAGTGGACTCAACTTTTCTTCTAATCTAATGTATGTTCATAATTGTCTATTATTTCACGGCTAAAATAACAAAAAAATACATAAGCAGCAACATCAGACCTGCTTCGACCCGGAGCCACCAATACACACTAATGGAATCACGAAGAAGAAGCTAACAGGCAAAGCTAACTGCGGACTAGTGCCACTTAAACAGTATTTACAGCCAAGTTTGAGTTTAAAAAAATGATCTCCATTGTGTAATTGGATGTACAATATCCTGCTCTCCCTTTGTCTTTTCTGTCAGTGTAGTATTTACTCTCATGGACAACTAATGAGTAAAAAACCGCAACATGCTACGACACCTGCAGTGGCACTTATGGCCTCTAGGGGCATAAGTTACTTAGTTCTGCTTTATGCTTATATATATGTTAATTGCACACTAGTGTATTTATTTATTCATTCATTACACATATAAATTCACCAAATATTGCATGGCTGCCCCCCTTTTTGGCCTCTCTTTCCAGTCGTTTTCTATAACGTGCCGTAAAAGATTCTGTGGAGGGAGCTTTATGATTTATGAACATGGAGCATATACACTGGAACTCCATGCCCCGCGTTTGTATAACTTCTGTCCGACTCTGACAAACAAAAACAAAGCGCTCTGGAGTCCGACAACAGCTGCGTTTCTCACACACATTCATTCTTTTTGGATCAGATTATGCCTCGCTCTGCCCCCATCACCAACGAGGGCTTTCCATAGGGGCACCACTGTACACTTACAGACGATACGAGTGCAAAAACACACAAATGTTCTCACGTTGGCTCGTAAAACAACAGCCATGACTTTATACGCGTCACACTGTGCTAAAACCTCTGGAATCAGGAACAAGAAACAGCTTCAATGAAAATACATGGAGACCTCACCTAAGGCACTCGTCCTTCCTCGTAATGTTACAAAAAACACAGAGCCAAGATCTGAACTCAAAATCAGATCATCTATCGTTAAGAGGAAAAGCTTTATTGTTACTATCCACAAATGTTTCTTATGGTCATTTTTTTTAATATATGTAATAATGATTAGTTATTGACCATTTACCATACAAAGTTTCACCTCAACACACGAGCATTAAGTGCATGTGCCAACTCATTACATTAAAAGCTAACCAAAAATTAACCTATTATTGTCTAATTGTTGTTGAGATGATTAACCTCTTTACCCCCATCTAAACTGAGCACATTACAAAAATATAACAATAAACTTGTTCGGTAAAGCAACAAAACCATGACAAAAAAACAAGGTTAAGATCTGTTTTGTAGGCCCTAGCTTTCGAATGAGGCGTTACACTGTTGCTTCCCAGTCGAGAAGCTTTTAGATTTGGGTAAAACTGAACTGGAGAAAATGCACTCAGTTAAGGTTATTATACCATGGTCTGGGTGAATACTCGATTCTGATTGGTGGGTGGGTGTCCGTTAAAAAGTGACAGTGTACACCTAGTCATAAGTCACCTAGTAAATAACAGTTAAATCACGTTCTACATTTGTTAAGTGTGACGTCACGACTTCTGCTACCGGGCACCAGCAGACTGGCAGATATGTGAGAAAAAAACATTAAAAACTCTTAAAAACAACCATCAATATTTCTGAAACTCAACGGAGAGTTACTGAAACTACTTATTAGCCAAAAATGCCGCACATACTGCTAAAAAAAAATTTTTTTTCTAAAGTCACTACTTCCGGGGTTAGCGTAGCTGCTGCGCCGTTAGCATTTATCTCGGCTAAACCGGAAGTACCCATTTTGGAGTCCAAAAGTTACTTTTATAGCAGTATGTACAGCATTTTTGGCTAATGGGCCTGATAAATAAGTATGTTAAGTAACTCTCTGTTGAGTTTCAGAAATATTGATTGTGGTATTAAAGAGTTTTTTGTAGTTTCTCGCACATCTGCGGACCTGGAAGTAGAGCTGTGAGGTCACCACTTAACAAATGTGCATCACTCCACTGCAGCTGTTTCCATTATAACGATAAACAATTCAGCTGGAACTAGCTTCAGGTAAAACAGCTTAAAACGTGAGATAACACCTGCCCAGGACTTAAAAAAAATAAGCAAACAGGCCCCAATGAACAGTTTCATGGTATAAGCCGGATAATGCACTCCAAGGTGTCCATTATCTGAATAACCAGTTATTTCTGATAATGGACACTTCGTCATACATTATCCCTTACATGTTTCACTTCCTTATTTTAAATGAGCACAGGATAAGAAGAGGTAAAAAAAAAAAACCTGTACCAATTGGCCATAAGAGAGTCCCAGTTCTGTCTTTGGAACATGGAATACATCCTCTTCCTCCTATGTCACTTTTGTTTAACTGTTCTCCATAAACATAAGCATTACCCCATAAGTTACTCAAATCATTAGAGTTGTGATCATTTCAAAAGTTTGCAAACCCGTCATTTCCACCTCCAGTTCCTCACCTGTCAAAAACCTTTGTCCTGATCTGCCGTCTCTTGCACCCATGGGACCCCCCTGTGCTGTGCCATGCAGTATTAAAAGAGGTTGCCCTCAGGTGTCCTACTCCCTGCTGTCCCTCTGAGCTATAAAAAGCAGCTTATAGGCCCAGCAAGTGCATGTATATACACCAGGAGAGACCCGCCACCAGAGTTGGCTCAACTGTTGCATCAAGGGCAGCTGCTGCAACCTGTTCAGCCCTAACCTCTCGACAGGTGAAGGCTCTGCACTTGTTACTCAGCCTTGGGTTTATTTTGGAAAAGGCTAAGGGAGATAAAATGATGTGTTTTTTTGTGTCACATGGCATTACCAACTCAACAACTTTCCTTTATCCCCATTTGATTAAACAAAAATCCCAAGACAAGTCAAATAATGTTGTCGTTGCAATTAAGATTTGTTTTGTCATATTTTGTTTGTCCTAGGTTTTAATTCGTACGTTTAGTTTAACACGGGTTATTGAGGTTTGTTTTGTTTTTTTATTATTATTTCATTCAATTGCACCTCTTGAAAACTGACAAAAGACAAAGAAAATGCATCCTCAACTAAAGGTTCCCTGCATGGGAAACCTGTGTCTGATATCTTAACAACTAGGGCTTGGTACTGATAAACGATACCAGTATGGTATCGGGGATAAAAAGTTGGGTAAAGAAAAAATAAAAGTATAAAGAAGCAGGTACCGAAATAAATATTATATCATTAGAAACCAAGTTTTGATGCCTTTTGGGTCCAGGGACAGCATAAACCTCTTAACCCTCGACTGGACCGAGCACATTTTCTCCTGTTTGTCTTTACCCAAATCTGAAAGGTTCTTGAAAAAAGCATCAAAATAGCCACACAAAACAAGACAAAAACGAGGATGAAAGCACAACAACAAAAAACATTAAAAAGCCACCAAAAATGTGACAAAAATGCAACAAAAAAGCCATAAAATTGCAGCATAAAAGTCACAAAAGAGCAGCAATAAAGTGATAAAAAAGCAATCGGAAAAAACGTTTAAAAAAAACTGATCGCAACGCAAGAAAAAAGATCTGTTTCGATCAGTTTTGTTGATCTTAGCTTTCAAATGAGACGTTACACTAGCCTTTGGCTCTCCAGTCAGGAAACTTTAAAAGGTTAAAGGAAGTTACTTGGTTGTCTCAGCTCAAATTTTGTTTGAGCTGAAACATACTGCTCAAACAAAATTTGTTTTCAGGTTCTAGATGACAAATATGTTCATGTATAGAGTGTCGTTCAGGTATCTGTGTCGTGAACAGAGTATCGTTAAAGTACTGTAACAAAAGTTGTTAGTTGTGGGCTAAACCCATTCCTTACGATCGGATTTCCTCCTCCTCACAGTTAAAAAGCATGTTTCATATCTTTCAGGGAGCCAAGTGGAGCCTTAGTTCACAACTGATAAAAAATGCTTTTCTCAATAAGATGCCGTCTTTTTTCAGAAATGTGACGAAACATAGTGCTACCCTCTTGAAGAAGCATTAACTATCACGATTCATAGAACTATTAACGTATTGATTAATGGAAACGTCAACCCAGAAGCCGCTGTGTAGGCTCTGTGTACACACTGACACCTGCATTAGTTTAAGCAGCACTAACAGCTGTGGCCTCCTGAAGGTGAGCACTGCCAAGACACTTTTGTTCACTGTGTTTGCTGCTAGCAACAGTTCACAAACACTCGTATAGAGGAGCCATGGAAACGCACCACCTACCCATAATGCAACAGTTGGGCTGCGGTTATTTAGTCTCCCTCCTGGTTTGTTTACCCACTGTCTTTTATCTTTTGTTGCTGCGCCTTCGCCTATTTGTGTTTCGTGTAATCTGCTGACTGTAGCGAATGACAGTTGCAGCTGGGAGGAAGATGAGTGACACTGAAAAAGGCCCAGGACAGAGAGATAAAGTGTAAGCCGTGGCCAGGGGTATAAATCAACTGCTGGAGAAACTCAAATACATAAGGAGCGCAACGACACACCCCAATTCTTCACAAGCGGGTCCATATTTGGGTCAAAAATGAGTGATGTGTACGAGCGAAATGATCTAGCTGTTATGTATCTTGATTCTTGACTTCTCCTGGCAACGCTGCTACAGAACGGCTTGTCCTCTCGGTTCGCCTCTCCCCGAGGTGGGGGTGAGGTGGGGAGCGGCACGAGACATGTTCAGGGGGCGATACGAGAACACCCATCTTGGCGCAAGTGGGGTTATAGTTTTAAGACGTGGATGGATGGAGTCGTGAGACAAACTTTCTGTTGAAATGAAGCAGAATGATGCGTTTATAATGACTGTTCCCTTAAGCCAGGCCTATGGGGGTTGAGGTTTGCACCGTGTGAGCTGAAGTGTGTGTTTTTACAGTAGGGGGAGGGGAGGGACATCAAATACAGCCATGGGTCAGCTTTGGTGAAGGCTTTCCACTGGTGTCTGTGGATGTTATAGGGGCCAAGGTGTCAGCGTGGAACCAAACCAAAAGGCTAACTGTTGATTTAGGCTAACAAGTTTGTTATACACAATGCATTACTCCTGGTCAAATAGTGGCACTGAGTTTATGCATGGACAATTAGATTAAAATTCTGTTCCCCATTACTATTATTTAAAGCAGTGGGGAAATAAAAATGACCGTTCCGCACTTTGAATTGCAGTTTTGTATGAATACATTTATTACGATTTATATTTAAAACAGGAACAGAAAGAAGTAGTTCTGCTGTACTGCTTGATATGCACAATAAGATGACACATGACTGTATTATTTGTGTCAGTGCTTGAATAAATAGCAAGGCCCCCACATTGGTAGGGGTAGCTAATGTATAACCTTGCCTCCAACTTTGTTTGACTATAAACAAAACTAAATCATAATGTGATCAATTTGTAAGCGAACAAGTTGTAGTTTATTCGGTCCAAAAATACAAGATACTAATAAGCCAATAACATCAACATCCTTATAATTTGTGACAGAAAGCGTTTAGGCTGAAAATAAACCTAATTTGATATTTTTTTGTATCATCTGTCAATACAGCGGAGACTTGCAGTTTCTGGTGAACCGAACTTTGACCTGTAATACATTTCAGAAAGCCAAAATTGTGTTTAGAAAAAAAAAAGTTAAATGTTGATTTGCTTGATTTGCATCAAATAATAGAACATTTTCTACATGTTTGCTATATGATTAGCTACATAAAAGCAAATCACTGCATGCATTTTACATATAATTGTGTGTCTAATGCTTTAACCCTTTATCGGGCACTCAAATATTTTAAAGTTAATCATTTCAATTTAAAGGGACTATACAGATTTTAAAAATGTTAAAAGTAAGTATTTGCCTCCCCCTACATGTTCCAGCCATGTCCTAATGTGTAGCATGCCACTCAAAAAGGTGTTAATTCGGGTTCGAAAGTGCTGTCATGCACAAGCTTAATATAGAACCTGCAGTTACACGTAAGACCTGAGGTGGCAGTAGTGAGTATAAAAATGACCAACTTGCATCTAGTCCCTTTAAGATAGTTATTGGGGAACACAACACAAGTTTATTTCTGTTTTAATCATGAAAAGTCATTATCATGCAGAAAATCAATGTGAGCAAAGCAACCATTTGGTTCCTTGCCCTAAAGCGGTTATAAAATATACAAATAAAAAACAACTATAAAAACATGTTTCAGCATTAGAACTTAACACGTTTTGTGATATTGATGTTTGAATGATCACACCTGCCATCGGCAAGAGTTTTCGTAATGTGCCTTTTGTGCAGTGGTGGGGTCACCTCGAATATTATTTGACTAAAAATAACCTTTAGCAACATAAAAACATAGTCAGAGGGTGTATGGGTTCTTTTGTCAAGAAAATACTGGAGGAATAATAGGTGCAACAGGCATGTCCAAAAGAGGACAAAACTAATTAACGTTAGGTTTAAGTGAACAGGGCATATGATGAAATATGGTGCCTGCCTTTTTCATGCTGTAATTTCACTCCAAAATCAACACATATATGATCACTTAGTATAATTATTCACCAATAAAATGTGGGTTTTATCAACTTTCTATGGTTAGTTTTCAAGTTATGTAAGGAGGGAGGCCATATGTAAAGTGTGCAGAAGTTAGCAGTCACTTGTCCTATAAAGGGTTAATGGAAAATGGAGGACAGAGCCCTTTCTAATTCTCAGCATTTTACATCTCTGACTATTGCAAGGATCTCTACAACTCCAGATGGATTCATTCACATATTTGTTGGGGCAGACTCTAATCCTGCACAGGTTTTGACTTTGGCAGAGTTCAGTGCTGAGCATACTTTCACACAGTCAGCACAGGGAGCACACTAAAAATAGCTGAAGGACTCTGGCTGCCTCCCAGGGCTTCCTCTGTCAATAGGTACCTAACCTGGACAGCATAGAAGCTCGCGTTACAAGTTATCGGGAAGAAAGTCTCTTTGTGTTACTCACAGAAATGAGTAACTGTGTGTGTGTGGTTCCAAAACAGCAAGTGGATCCAATACTGCTTTAATAGTTCAACATTTAAAGATGCCTGGAAGAGGTATTGAGTCATATTTTGTAATAACTCAGCATTATGGCAATAGCAGTTCAAAGTGGAATTCAATTTTCATTTCATTAATAAATAAAAGCACATTTTTCAGTAAAGTGCCGCTGAGAAACAGTAATTTTGCATTCACTTATAATATGCAGTAAAATCACCCCACTTTATAATAAACGCACCCTAAAGCATATTTATAACATTTGCAAATACTTACTCCTTTCACATCATGTGTTAATCATTTAAAAGCCTCCAAACAGTGATTACCTTTATTGCGCAGACCATAAATATGTAAAAAAAGCCCAAAGCCTTTTTCAATAATCTTAACCATTACTGACCTGGGCCTTACCCCTTTGTTACTATGGCAACTATTTAGGCGCTTTCAAAGGATTAACTGTGGTTTTGATCATGAATAAAGTATTCACCAATGCCTAATACGTTTATTACAAAAGAGTTGAGAGACTTAATTTTAAAATGAGGTTTTATTACACAATGAAGTAAACATTTCATTACATAATGCAGTGTTATTACAAAAGTCAATTGAACAGAAGGCCAGCAGATAGGCTCCACAAATGATTCGCCTCAGTTGAGCATTGTGACGCAATGTTTAAGGCATTCACCGCAGCAAAACCTCTGCAGTGATTTGCTTATTGAGGTTTTAGGTCAGATGCTGTTCCTGATGTATCACTTTTATTTTGAGCTGGGTAAAGAGTAGGTTCGTGACTGACTTTGGCTAAATTACTACATCGTTTACCCTCAAACAAGAATATGATCTCACTCTTGACACAATATTTTCTTTATAGCGAGATATAGCCAGTGCTGACACTATTTTTACCTCCTGACATCACAAGCGTCTCTGCACATATAGTTGTTTTGTCTTTGAAGGCAATTTCTTCATGACTCACAGCTTTATCAGTCTCCCATCTTCCTCATATAGCCCTTATTATCACAACTCGTGCTGAGTTTGCCGGTCTCTTGATGCTTTTAGGAATGATGTGGTTTGGACTCATAGATAATTGCATGCTCAAAAGAATTACTTAATAGGAAAAGGTAGCCATCTATTGCTCTCGACTGGAGCAGAATTATAACATTCGTACTTGGAAATGCATTCGTGGAAAATGTATAGAAAATACAAATCCTTTTTCCACCCATGTTAAACACAAGACCGTTTCGTCTTATAGATTTTCCACATGTCACAGGGAGCCCATGCTTGTGCTGCCAGAAAGGCTTGACTGTCTGGATTTCTGGTTGAGGTCTATCATCATAGAATGTGATGGGTACATGAACTTTTGTAGTGGTGCAAAGGCTGGAGGACTAAGTGAAAGAACTCCAAATCCTGTTATTTCAGATGTGATATGACTCACGTTTAAGGGGAGACACTCCGGGCACAACTCAATTTTTCCATTTTTCTTTTGTTTTGGATCCTGTTTGTGCTCTTAAAGCAGTAAGTAACTTGTTTACCTTAATAAATCCTTTTTGTAGTCCCTCTGCGGGTAATACAAGTGTTGATGGGATGATTGGAGGGTCTTTCATCTCCCCCCTGGTGTTTCTGGCCAGAAAACCACCCTTACAGCTTTCCCTGCTCCAACCCGGAAGCCCCAATACACACTAATGGAATGGTAAATGGTAAATGGAATCACGAAAAAGAAGCTATCAAGCTAGCGGGCAAAGCTAACTGTGGGCTAGCGCCACTTAAACAGTATTACTGCCAAGTTTGAGTGAAAAAAAAAGATCTCCATTGTGTAATTGGATGTACAATATCCCTCTCTCCCTTTGTCTTTTCTGTCAGCGTAGTATTTACTCTCACGGACAATTAATGAGTAAAGAAACGTAACATGCAACGACACCTGCAGTGGTGCTTATGGCCTCTAGGGGCATGAGTTACTTAGTACTGCTTTAACATGTAAACTTTCACCTGGAAATAAAGAAATAGACACAATAAGCTGTTTTATCATTTCGCTGAATCAATGTTTCATCGTAGGTTATTTCTACACATTATTTTGCCTTATTAAACTTAACATTTAAACATTCTCCCCTCATAGTTTTGTGAGCAAGATACAGGAAATGAATATCTCTAAATGTCTGTATCTATTTTTCACCTGCTGTGTCTCGCCTTCAGTGAAACGCTCAACGTGTGAAATGAATGCATGGGAAGAACTACTAGGCTACCACATTTGACGATAACTATACAGCTTTAAAGTTATTGATCGCATATAACTACTACTATTATTATCGTCGATGTTACTTTAGCAAATCTTAGGATGCCGTCCACTGATTGCTAAACCAGGATAAACAGGAACCTGAAGGGAGTTGTGTTGAGGCATGTCCCAACTGACTGTTTTACGGTTATCGGTTATGAACTGCAGCTATAACCATGTTGGACATTTCCTATCTTCCTCTAAAGTGTGAATAAACTCTGTTGGTTGAAAAGAGTAATGAAGAACTTTACCGAAACAAAATTGTTATCTCTGTACATTGAAGCCAGCCAAAGACCTACTGCACCAAAGATCAATGTTTAACTCATGCAATATTGATTATTATGTACAGAAATGGGAATGTGGGAAAATCCTTTTCACTGTTGCCTCACAGCAAGATGGGTCGATCCCCTGGACATTTACTAAACCATTTCAACAAAACACATCCATCAGAGTTAAACCAAAATGGCAAGTAATGTTTTTTTTATCAAACTGTGTCAAAATGAGATTTAAAAATACTAAATCAAGACCAAATCAGGGCTGAAATGGAATTAAATTGGGAAAATCCTGATGTAGACTTGTGTGATGAGTCGGATGAAAGAACTCTGTGCATTGAGGTTTCTTGTGATAAGGATATTTTGTCGCTCAGTAACAATAATTTGGTGATATGTTGTGCAGACCCATTTCCCCAGAGCAACAATATTACATTGGATCAAATGCCACACTGCAAACATATCAACATTTTGGGTCATTGTAAGATAGGTCCAAAGATGCCCACTCCACCCGTCGGGGGTCACTAAAAGAGCCATCTATTCTCATCTTTTAATTCAATGGACATGCATGTGCCAGTGTGAAGACGCCCGTAACACAGAGGGTTACTGTAATGAAGCAGGAAGGCGGTGTTAACTTAGAGCGAGAGGGGTCAGGAGTTGACTCTGGGAATGTCCCCCCTCGGCCCTCTCCCCCCCTCCCCGTGGCCTGTCCCGTTGGCCCGGTCCTGACACACGGCTCTGTGCCACAGTGCTGAAGAACAGATGTGCCCATAAGCAGCAGCCTCCTCCCTGCGGTGTCGCTAATGCTGTGGTAAACACTGTTCCTGGAGCGCGTTCGGAGCAGACAGGAAGACAGAGAGGAACTGGACGTGCTATTGATGCGCAGCCAGCAGAGAGCTAAACAAAATACCACTGTCTGTCTGCTTATGCCTGACACTACATGGGACAATATGTGCAAGGAGATATCAGGAGCGACTGTAGTGAAATAGACTTATGTCCTATACTTGGAAGGTTGGTGGTTCGATCCCAGCTCCTGCCATTGGAAACTGATTTGTTGCAGGTCAGACAAACCATTGGTGTAGATTTGCAGCCTCATTTCCATCTGGCAGCCCCCGGGGCGGCTGTGGCAATGGCTTATAACACAGAGTGTGAGGTGGCAATATAATGTTGAGTTGAGTTCTGTTCTGTTTCTGTGACCACATCTAAAGTAAAAACAGAATTTGCATTACTCTCAAACTCTGGGCACAATTAACGTTAACATTATGTATGGGGCAATAAAGAAATATACATATCGGAAACATTTATCTTTTACATAACAACGCGCAACATATCAACTGACACCCGGCTTGCTTCACAGAAAACTCTGAAGGAGGTAGTTCCATGTCTCAGCGGGAGGCCGGCCTCAGTTGCTCGGCCTCATGTGAACAGGAGACTACGAGGATGAACGCCGAATGGTCAGGTCACAGCCATCTCAACATCGATAGGCTAAACTCACAGTCTCATTATATCGTGTTGACAAGCTTCTCACATTCATATTTAGTCAAATAACAGGCGGAAAATAATTTGAAGGAAGTAGAAACAGATCAATTGTCTTCCTCTGTGTAAACAAAAGTGTGTGTTTAGAAACACAGCGCTGTTTGCTGGACAAAGACGTGCACTGCAGTTTCATTGGTTTTGTTGACACCTCATTGTTTTCATATAAAAGCTGATCGAGAGAGGACGTGACTGCTGCATTTTCCTGGAGACTATTGCTGTCAGTCAATTGAACCTGACGTGAATTGTGACTCCGCAGTCTTCTCCCCGATGGCAGGACCAAAGAGGCTGTGAGATGGAAAAGGTATCTCTCAGCTTTGACGCATGAAAACAAGTAAAATCGACCCTGTCCAGATCATTGTTGTACTAAAACACAAGGGAGCGAAGTTAAGCTTAATAACCAAAGACTGTCTGTTCAGAGTTTGAGTGTTCAAAAATGTGCCTTACAAAACAGAGGCATTATTATAAATTATTACCAATCATTATGAAATAAGTTATCTAGTATCTAGAGTGAGCCAGCATAAGACAGTTCTTTTTAAGGCTGTTAAAAACTTGGACTTAGTAGATTAGTTTAGATTTAGATAAGAAGAAAGTTGATCCCATTTAAGTCCTGTTCTGATCATTAACATTGTGCAGAAGATGTGGTATCAGTTAGCAACTGGGGAGCAGGCATTTTAAGCTATGTTTAAACTGATCCCACACTTCAATTTGTGCAGAATTCTGAACACGAAAGAGAAATATGTTTAGTTTTTTAAATAGTTAAAGCTAAATCATTTATTGCACCCTTTCCGTTCATGCTTATAGCTTATCCTGACACTTTTTACTTCATCTGTACCAAATGTAAATAACACGTTACATTTGTGGTGAGGTTTTGCGAAAATGTTGTGTTTTGTTTGCATTCCTCCGTATGTTGTCTTCATTTTTCTTCCGTCCTACTCTCTGCGCTCTCTGTCACAAATGATCCACGGGCGCAGCTGGATGCTCCGCAGTGGGGACTCATGGGGTCAAGTGCTGCAGCGGTTATGGGGCACCACAGCAGCCCTATCCCGTTACAAGCACCAACAGCCGTCAAACAGCGCTTCTCTGTTCAGCCACGTCCAAAATACTCCCGCTCCGTGTCCAACAGAGAGGCGACAGGGTTAGGAGGACGCACGGGGTTAAGTTCAATGGTGGACGCAGCAGGGAGGAAATCCTGTCTGAGGGGTCAGGAAGGGTCAGGTCCTCCCCTAAATCCTGCCGCAGGGTCAGATAAACTTCTGACCTTTGAGGGAAGCTTTTGTGGAGGACCAAATAACAGAGATGGAAGTATTGCAAACGTAGGTAAGGATAGAATTGCTTCTTAATGTTACTCAAGTATTAGCGGACAAAAAAAATATAAAGTCTAATGTATAGATAAGAAGAAAAGCAAAGTAAAACTTTAATGCTCCTGTAAATGTGTCATCTGCTTTTGATACATCCTTAAATGCCGCTGACAGGCCTGTCAGGAGCAGCGGGTGACCACATGAGCAGGAACCAGGGATCATTGAGATCTGAGACAGGATCTTGGTCAGGAGCACATTACTTGAGCCTCTGCCGTCTCTGATGGCAGGACCAAATAGACTGTGAGATGTGCACGGTACCCCTTAGCAAACATCAAAACAACAGGCAAAGTACATGTAAAAAGACATAGGACAGGACTTACTTTGTCAAAATTGGCAACTGTGTCTCAGACAAAATTGCCATGAGCTGTGGAGTCCCCCGGGGGTCAATCTTGGGACCCCTCTTATTCAACTACATGCTTCCATTGACTGTTATAAGGAAAAACACTTTAACCAGTGCTGCACAAACCTCTGAGGAAGGCACAGGTGATTTTAGTATGTGTGTCAAGGCAGTTTTTGGAGTACTTGTTGATATATACTTTCTTCTATAGCATGCTTTTTGACTATATGGGGGACAAATTTAGACTTTGGGGTACCACGATAGTCTTGTTCAATATTAGGAAACACTGCTTTATCATAATGCAACAAATGGACATTGAAAACATTGCTAGTAACTGTTTTCCCTGGTGCAGTATGGCAGAACAACTTTAGCAATATTAGAACCGCTGCCCCTCTGGTTGATGGTGGAGAACTGTATCCCCTGTGCCAATGTCATAGATTTTTTAAAATACATATAATACATAGTAATTACTTTTATGCATTGACTCCAAATATGATTTCCGTATGCACCACATTTCTTCAACTAAAGCCGCAAAAGCAAAAACCATAAACATATCAAAGGGCTCAATAAATCATCGCCTCAAAAGCAGAAAAACATAAGATTACGCCGACCAATTGTGAAGCATGCAAGCAGCTTTTCTGGCAGACAACTCGTCTTCTCCCTTCACAATCAGTCCGCTTCACCAGCATCAGATGTTATGATGCGGGCTGCGGTGAAACTCGATACTGGCAGAGCAAAACTCAAAAGGGAAAATAGAAGGGACCAGTGGAACAAAAAGAAGAAAATACAATTCATCTTTGTCAATATGTGTCACCCGGGGTTGAAGCAGCACATGCCAGTTTAGAGGGTCAGACAAACACTGAAGCAGGCAGGAAGTGGGAGGGAACAGGCGAAAATGGAGGGAAATTAATGTTTGCAGTTTTGCACCAATGTAGGAATGTAACTGTACTGGCATTGACTTTTAATGCTAGGACTACGGCCAAGTGTGAACAATCAAAGACATGTTGTGAGCAAAAGTGGAGTTTGTTTATTATACCAATCCCCTCCTACTATTAAAAATACAAAGGTTATCAAAGGACAAACTTTGACTATATAGTGCCCACTGTAGGATATTCTGCCGTTCAGGACTAGCATTAATTAACTCAATTTATAACTTTGTCCCTCTTTGCCTCGATTCGGATGACTAGCTCTAAGTTCAAATCTAAATCTAAAAGCTTCTTGAAAAAAGCGTCAAAATAGCGTCAAAAATGAAATGTAAACAAGGATGAAACAAAACGTGACAAAAAAGCGACAAAAATGTAACAAAAGCAATAAAAGGGTAACAAACAAGCAACAAAAAAATAACAAACAAGCAACATAAGGGCAACATAAAAGCAACAAAAAATAACAAAAATCAGCAAAAAAGGTACCAAAAAGTGAGAAAAAAAACAAAAAAGCAACAAAAAATAACAAAAAAGCAGTAAAAAAAAATAACAAAAACAAGGTACCAATAAAGCGGAAAAACAAACAAACAAAAAACAAACAAAAACGCAACAAAAATAATAACAAAAAAAGCAACAAAAATGTAACAAAAAGCTGCAAAAAATGTGACAAAATACAAAAATGTGACAAAAAAGCAAAACAAAAACGTGCCAAAAAAGAAACGCAACAAAAAAGCTACGCAAAAGTGGCAATAATATGGCAACGACACGAAGAAAAAATCTTGGGTCAATTTTGTTAGTTTCCGCTTTCAAAATAAGTGTTACACTGGCCTATAAACTGCAAGAAGCTTTTAGATTTGGGTAATGTCGAACTGAAATAGAAAAATGTGCTCAGTTCAGGTGGAGGTTAAGAGGTTAAATTTCCAATGGTGAATGAAGGAGGCTGCATCTCCCAAATGAGGAATAATTCGTAATTTAGCACAGGTGGGCTCTAATGCAGGTCCAAACAACTGACTGAAATGGAAAGTGAGTGGTGTGTGAAGAGTCTGAATACATGAAAATCTGATATTTCACTGTAAAATGTTCTTCTAAGCTATAGTTAAGCTTTGTATGGTAGTAGTCCGGCCATAAAATAAACATATGAAAATTGGCTCAGACTTCGAGTGGAACTAATATAGGCCCTATTTGCCCAATCCAACTTTAGCGATCCTGTTATAACTCTATTTTAATCATTTTTTATTTAGTTTTTAATTGGCTTTTTTCTTGTTGAGTGTTCCCATGCCGTGTTCTCTCCACCTGACTGACTGTACTGGGTTTGGTTTTCGCTCGTCTCTAACTGTGAGTGTCTGTGTGGCTCAGTGTCTGCGTGTTAATGGAGACTCATGTGTCATCTCCTGGAAAGAGGAAAGAGACAAGACCAAGAGACGGGCGAAGGAAAACAGTGGAAAGCCATGAATAGAACCATGTTAGAGCTGCACAGTATTAGCAAGAGAGTTGCACGATATCTTCGCAAACATGTTATGATTTTATGATGCAACTTTAGAAGTGGTTTAGTCCTACTTTAGACCTGGTATCATTCGCTCTTTAGAGTTGGAGGGATTTTTTTTTCTTTTTTTCCTGGCGTGGGCCGAGGGAGTGAGCTCTAAAAATAAAACATATGTTGGTTCAGGTCTGTGGGAGAAGGAGGCCCCAGCTCATTGTTTTGGGATCTGGGGGAGGACAAGAAAAGCCTGTACAGACTGAGATAGAGCTAAAGTGCTGTAGGCCTACTTTGGAGATAACTAGTGACATAAATATACTCTATTAGTGTGATTATAGAGGTTACAAGCTATGTTTTTTTTAGGTTAGGTTAAGAGGTGAATTTAAACTAACCAAAGTGTTTTCTTTACTGTCAACCTTTAAAGCACTTATTTATCTATCTAGCAAGTTGCTAGAGGATTAGAAGGTCATGCTTTTGTCAGGGATGTCGACAGAATTACTCCCATTTTCTAGTTCTTTCATGAGCTCCTCTGGTCCTGGGGTCCGGTGCACTTTACCCAATAATAATAGTTGTAGCAATAGTAGTTTTATTAGTAGTTGTAAACATATTTTTGATTCTCATAATTATTTATTTTCCACTCAACACAAGCATGTCCTGTAGCTCTTGCTGGTGAGGAACTGGTTAACTCCAGCTGACTGCCTGAGGAGTGTGTGTGGGGGGGAGTTGGCCCCGGTGCAGAGCAGGGGAAATGAAGGGATATTAAGGCAGAAATCAGCCAGAGCGCCGAGGAGGCTGGCTCTATCACGTGTGTGGATTTAGCACCGGTACCTCCTACCTCCTCGCTCCTACTGCTGCATCACTGTACACTGTTCAGCAAAGAGGAAGAGGAAGGGAGTGGGGGAGGTGTGTGTCCATATAGGAGAGAAGAGACAGGCAAGTGAGATAAACCAATATATGCTGGTCATTAGTGGAACTATGTATCATCCCCATTACAAAATCCTTCAAACTACTGCAAAACATTGTCTAAGAGTAAATAGAAATACTTTCATTTCAAACCAATGTTACTTTGAAGCAGGTGTGTAGCTTAACTCTTGGAACCATCTTGTGGAGCTATTGCCTCAAGTTGTTATAATATACTGTTTCTTCCTGCCCTATAGGCCCTGGATAAAACGTTTACCCCCCAGTCTAACACCCCACTGTAAAATACAAGAACTACTGAAGTATAGAGGTAATTATCTATAAAAGAAAGTCCTGTAATTACTTGGGTATGCCACTCTTAATACTTCTTTTACATATATTATGCTGCTACAAGCACTACTTCACCTATACTACTATAACAACTATGCCAGCCTCGAATAAAAGGTCAAAGGAATACTCATTTTAAGTATTTACATAACGTAAATAAATGCACCAATATTACTAATGCACATTCTTGCCTTGTTGGTCAGTTGCACACTTGCTTGCATAGAGATTGGCTTTCAAGTACCAGCTCATTTATATGTTTTTTATTCATTATTATGCACCACCAGAGGCACATGGTCCCTCTGTTTGAGAACCACTGTAGAATTATCCTTCCTCATGATTTTGATGTCCCATTGTTTGTGCTTCAAAGTACAAAAGATTTGCCAAATATGTTATAACTCATCAACTTGAAAAAGCAGAACAGTAATTAATAGCAGTAACACTGACTTCGCATAGACGATTTGGAGCAATATGCAATGTTCCAGACAGTGAGTGCAGGAGTAAGTCAGCCACAGCCCGCTGATATGGATGATTTAATTACTAACATCTCAAAGGGGCATGTGATGCGCTCTGTCAGCGGTGGGACGTCCGCGGTGGGAGGGGTTTCCCGGGGAGTGTCGCTTTTTGGCCAATGGAGACGCCTATGCAAAACGAATGGGCGGCGCGTCGCTGCTCACACTATCCGCGCTCTGTCCCAGCTGCAGCACGCTTTGTTCAAACTCTCAAGTCAGTCAGTCACACCGAAGACAAGCAGCTCTTCTATGTTCGACACGACTTTCTGGGATATCTGTAGTGACACAGTTTTAATGATCCATTGTTCGCAAAACGGCAGTGCGTGACGTTACTTTGGATGACATAAGTTGCCGCAAAGTCGCAGCTGAGCTCTGGAAGGTGGATTTTCCTAAATTTTTGGTCATTCTTTGGATTTGCAAACTATCAAGAGCCATGTACAGATAGACAACTGCGGTAACGTCGCTGGCAATCAGTGAACTGACATCTTATGATATCCTTTCACATTGTACGCACTATCTATGGAGAAGCACTCGCACAGCAGCTTCTGGAGTTACTTACTACAACAGCCACAGCAACGCTGCCTGTGTTGATCACCACTTCCCAAACCTGGACAGCGCAAGTGGACACACTTAACCTCATTTGAATGCCTATGCAAGGGGTTTGCTGGTTTCTGTGCTGCAGGCAGGGCTTCAGTTTGCTACGAAGGGAGTATGGGGAGAAAGAGGAGGAAGAATCGTTTGAGTTGCGCAATAAAGACGACTTGACTCCCAATGGACGGGTAAATACTCTCTCCACCTGCATCTTACAACAACTGCTGGTCATAGCTACTTGTAGTATGTTTGGAAGCCTATGCATTGCTCTGACAGACAGAACATATCCAAGACAAAGCATTACAACTTAGAATTATAACCCAGTGTACCAGTTGCATGTGTTCAGCAATGTCCAATCAGCATTTTGCATTCACCATTAGAGGCTGTGCTTCTCAAACTGTGTTGCAGGTACTACTTCTTGTGCTGCTACCCAGGCTTACCTACAACTATGTCTTGTGCCAACTTAGAACATATTGAGTTCTAGGGGAGTACCACTAGATCTAAACCCACCAGGTCAAAATTTTTGCTGAACTGAGTCTCAGTAAACCCTACCCAACAACCGAAAAGAGGACAAAGAAAGATCTAAATAAAATTCTCTCTACATTACAGTAGAACTGCGGAAGAGTTTGAGTAGCCTACCACGAGCTCGCCTACCTCAGTTTGAGAATCACTGGTACAGATCAAATTATAATTCTATTTTAGTCACTGATTTCTAGGATTTAGCTTTCAAACTTGCTGAGTTAGTCTTGGTTTAGCCTTAAGTTGGGACTCATTTAGGAGAGGTCTTGGCATTGGCTTGTCCTATTGTGTTTTACTTTACGTATTAACTGACCACAACGCAATTTTAGGATTATGATGAGATTTGTGACTGTGCTGTACATGCGCCTGCCAGTGCCAGCATACTGTACCTCTCCCACTGTATCTCCTCTCCAACATAACCCAGCCTCTTGTTGTACGTTACAGTTTGCATGCACTTATTGGCACGAGAAATGTTGAGCAATCCCCAACCGATTCTGATGCAAGCGGTAAACCCAATGAGCTGTGCTGGTCTTGTGTGTTTGGCCTTCGCTTTTGGCTCAATTGTAAATAAAGACTGTGGCCTTGTCTTCTCTGTGTAATGTTAGTCATCTGATCAGGCACAGAGAGTTCAGTATTATCCGCCCACTTGTGAGGGGGCTTTGTTGTGAGGGAGGCTCTTCTCTGTATGACCCAACAATACAGCGGGTCAATAAAATGTACACCAAACCTATCTATCTTCATCTTTTTAATAACTCTTCATCACGTAGCAACTTTTCTTAATATTAAAGTAGAGCATGGATGACATTTTCACTAAACCTTTAAGCCAGGTCTGTCAAATCCATTGCAATATTGCATCAGTATCAACATACAAGCAGGTGCCATATCATAGTCTTCTTGCTTCCCTTTTGGCTGTGCCTTCTGGGATTGTCACGTTAAATCGTCTGTCTCCTAGCAACCAGCAATGTGATTTGACATAGTTTATTTTAAACGAGATGCCCTTCCTAATACAACAGCTACGTTTATCCACACTTGGGTGTAACATGTTGTGCCATATCTGTAAAAATGCACCATAGATACAGAAGGCAAATCGTTTTTTATGTTAGTTTGATTTATAAACACACCCATGATTTCCCTTTTCCCATTTCCTTTTGGATGTTGCCCTCATTCCAATGTTTGTATCATCTCATGAATGTGAACATTTTCTTTAACCTCATACTCCATAATCAGCACAGGTTTTATAATTTCATATATAGCTCAGTTTAGCCTATGCTTTGCTCTAGCACTAACCGAAAACGGGTTGTTACATTGACCTATTGTGTGTTAGCAACCAACCAGTGCACTGACGGATTTGCATTCAGACTGATAAGCTTTACAGTTATTGCTCCAACAGTCTTCCAGCCACTTGATAACGCTAACATCTGCTGTCTAAGGGGCCTACAGTGAGTGAAATCATGGTTTGCTTGTACTGTTGGTCTCTACATTTTTTTTTTTTTTTTTTTTTTGGTTCTCCTCTCATAATATAGACCACCATCTGCCTGGTCATTCTTGATTATAGGAATGAACTGCCCACAATCAATACCGGATCGCACTTACAGGTCCCTGTGGAAATGGCTAAAGGGCCTTAAAAGCTACAGACAGAGAGATCACCGATGTGCCTGTGTCCCCGTGGGGGGTCGGTGTCATGACCGATGGTTGAGACAAAAGGCAGGAGACAATATTTGATACTTAACTAATATATGAATGGCTCGAGTGAAGTCTTGGGCTGTGTAGTGTTTAGATAAAATATGCAGTTATTATGCCAAGTATTTAATATATTTCGAGGCTATAATTGACTTTTTAGTTTGTTACTTGCTTGGTGGATTCATTTATGATTGGGTTGCAATACTAAAACAATATTTGTGTTCACTGGTGAAAAAAATACACTAGGAAGTAGCCAGCTAGCTACAGGAGTGGCTCACTGCACCATTCCTCCCTAAAGTTTGATGACGATTGGTGCTTCCTCAGTTGATTTTGCAGATGCCCATGCTGTTCCTCAGGCCCCAGTGAGATTTTTATTAGGCTAATTTTTTTATTAGGCTTATTCATACTCTTGAGCCGCCATGTTTGTTTTGTTACGGACTGAACTCCCAGATTATGTCTTTATGTAGAATTGGAAAAGCCTGCCCTGTTGTCTTGCTGACCAGGCTAAGATTTAACCAGGAATAAAAGTATTTCAGGAGTCCATACATCTCTTTGTGATATATTTCATCACAACACACTTTTAAGCCAATCCTTTTGAGGTCATTGTTTGGAAAATGATTTAAAAAAAAAAGCTTCTGTGATAGGAAAGAGCCGTATTATTACAATGCAGAAGGCAGAGGACCATGACACTAAATTCTAATCATTAACGTCAGGTTTTACAATGTTTTGTACAGCTTTTTTTTTGCATACAGCCAGTAACTTGCATGCTTCTGCGTCATACAGTGTTGGGTTTTGTTGCGCTTTTCAGTGTGCAAATCCTTACATTTTATTGTGCCTTATTGAACACAGGCCCTGCTTTATAAAGTCTCATAAATATTCATCGTGTCTCCTCACTTGAACCGCGTCGTAAAAGTATAAACATCCTATAAACGATCATTTTTATCAGATCAGATGTCTTCTAATGTGTTATGTGGTGTGCCTGATCTTTGCAACCTTGAATGACTCTGTTAGGTCAAGACAAATAATGCAGTAAAAAAAATATAGTGCTGCAAAAGTTGATGTTTTAGTCATTGTGCATTTTTTGTTTTGCCCAGTCAAGAACATGTACATGCATCGTGTGCTTTAATGATTTATACTTACATATATTAGCAAATGTGAAAATATATGAATTTACTTGAGCATTTAAACAGTAATACATACATTGTAACCTACACTATTGATTCAGTGCCTAACTGAACCCATCATCCATCAGTGCAGTTTGTTATCCTCCTATAGGTCCTGCCCACTAAATACACAGATCAGGCTGATCGTGTTTGGCAGTATGTGGTGTCAATAGTAGGGGGTTGGGATGTGCCACAATGATTTTCAAAGAAAACCCCTAAGGCCAAAATACTAGGGTTTACCCAAAGAGCTTCATTGACTTTGGTTCTGGACAGGCCACATTTCCAGACAGCAGTGAGACCTCCCTGGGTGTATATGTGTGCTCCTCTCTTGGGCTTTGAGAATGAAATAGTCCATTTAGCTGGAAGGCCAGTGTCCAGCCCCGGCCAAAAGATGACCACACGAACCCGCTCTTTAACTGTGGTTCTCAAACTGCGGGGTGCGTAATGCTGGTGGTACACAGGCGCTCCGTCGTTTCTGTAGCTGTTTAGCTTGATTTATTCATTTCTTGCATTTATTCCTGATCTACACCATGAAATTAGTTGTAACATATAGGCTAGATTTAGTTTTTGTCCTAGTCTGGAAGCTGCAGAATGTCTCACCAAGTTATTGCAATTTTAGGTGACGCAGTATCCGTGTCGCAAGAATGTATTGTAAAATCACTGAGGTCTTGTAGTATATGCTTTTAACACTATCTGATGGAGAAAACAGAAACAAAAAAACTCTTGATTCCTGTTTAAACTGAATGGTACTGTTTTTTGTTTTTTTTGGTTAAAAAAAAACTGATTTAGAATTATTTTTGTAAGTTTATCTTTGCTGTAATGTTATGGCTTTAACTTGGTTTAACCATATAGCTTGGTTTAGGTCTGGTTTGTGCTTACTTGAGTTTACTTTCTCTTCTCATTTAGTTTCTCAGATCTTCATAAATAAAGCACAAGACTGTCTACGTCTCTGTCTTGTTTTGAAATGTGAGTCTCAGACTCAAAGTGCCCAAAACTTCACCACAATCTTTTTTATTGTTTTCTAACATGATGACATGGTCTGCATCATCCAAAGCACCAAAGTCCTCAACAGAAACCTCTTCTGTTCTGCCAAAACTCTGGTTAGGACCATGACTCAGAGCGGACACTTGTGTAGCCCTGGCCCGTATAGTGCACAGGGACATGTCAAAAGTCCTTTTCCTTCAGATGTTTACAGTCCCCATTCAATGTAACTGCCTCCCAACAGCTGCCCAAACAGTCCAGTGAGCTGAATGCCTCCAGTGTGTGGGACAGCCAGGCACTCAGTTTAAAGACAGGACATCCGTCATCCTCCCTTATTGCCCCGTTTCCAGTGAGGTTTTATTCAAACTTTTATGTCATGCGAAATGCAGTCACAAACACAAAATAAATGACCTCTAACAAAACCAACTGAGAGTTCAAAGGACTAATTTAGTTTGTGTTCATGACAGGGAAAACTCGTGTGATCAAAACCCATCACCTTGTTGGTCATGTTCTGTAAGACCCAATGCTTCAACCATTCTTTTGACCGTGGGCTCAGGGAGTGGCGCTGATATTGGGAACCGGTCCCACCAACCACCTTCACTGCCCCGACTTGAGAGGTGCCACGGTCCATTGGTTTATATTTGGTTTCCGTTGCCTCTGCACCACCACCACCACCTCCCCAGCAGCAGCCGCACATCTGGTCCTCAGGCCAACGCTGGCTGAGCCTGAGCATTTCCTCCTGGTTACTCAGCCTCCCAGGGGAAGCCCAGGGAGAGGGGCAGACGCAGAGCCCGGAAGTCCATCCCGGCATCCACACATCACGGCATCTTTCCCTGTTCTCCCCCTCCTCCTCCGTCCGTGCTCGGATCCAGTTTTGGTGTGATTCATCCCGCGCCCGTCCAAAAGGCAGAGCGGTGGGTGCCAGGGCTCGCAGTCGCACGCGATCCTCGTTCCCCAACCCACAGCCTATTAACTCCTCTGGAAAATTCTTTGCTTGTATATTTGGAGGAGGATCATTGTAAAGAGCCTCAACTTCACCTTGTCCGTTAATTTATCGATCATCTGAGTAGTTTATTTAATTGGATTATAGCTTTTTTTCAGAGCCTGATTTGATTACTATTGATTTGCCCTTTTTTCGTTCTGGCCCTCTGATTTTTATCCTCTGGGGATGTGGGTTTTGGCCTAAATTTGTTCATGGATAACTTTGGGGAAAGTTACAGTGCAGTGCCATTCACTGGGCGACTGTCTGCTTTGATATTGACGGTGCTTCCCCGTAGTCAAGCATTAATCAGAGCCTTCAGATTGGTCTAGTTCTAGTTTGAAGCTAGTTTAGTCCAGACTTTGTACTGTTCGATCTTAGTGTAGACCTGGTTCATTGTTTCATTAAGTATAGCATCTTAACCTTGTAGTATTGGCCTGTTTAGACGTGTTTTAGTCTTAATTTGCCCGTTTTAGTCCTGGTTCATTCTGCTTTATTTCCATTTCCTGTGTTTAGTGTTGTTTTAGGTCAGACAAAACACCCCTATATACTTCTAAAAAGAAGCACGAAACACTAATATTTTCTGAGGCGGTACTGGGTGTGAAAAGTTTAAAATCACTGCACTAAACTTTTGCTTTCATTCTATTTCGGTGCCCTCCAGAAGAGAAGCACTTATTGCCGGGCGAGGGCTATACTTAGGCTAGTTTGCCTAGTAGTAAAGTGCGGTGTGTGAAGTGCAATGGGCCCATGCTCTGACCTGGATAGTGTTTCAGGTACCTTTCTGGGCTGGGGCCACCACAGTAGCTGGCTCAAGGCTGCGGCTTCTAGAGACAACATGTAGACACCCATTGCTGTCCCGGCTCACCAGGGAAGCGGCCTAAATTGCGCACAGGGCGAGCTCTCATGCCCACTGGGGTTTTCCAAGGTCACATCGGGAATCTACAGTCTTAATGCGCTGTGAAAAGAGTATCCTTTCATATTTGATGCTCATAGGAGGAGGCCTGGCAGCGCGTTTGATCCATAAAATTAGGGTTTATGTGCTGAAAAGATATCGGGTTATTTTTGGGTCAAGGACTTCACTGTGTGGCCAAAGTGAATAAAAGGGTTTAAGGGTGCACAAAAGAGGCCTCTGTTCCCCCCCCCCCACTTCTTGTATTAAATAACGCTGTTTTGGATGCTATATTTCACTCCACCAGGGCAACCCTTCAAGTTAAAGCCAAGCATTACAGAAACAGAGCTGCTATGCACTGACAGAGCGATTGCCAGGAACAGCCATGTGCAATTTAAGATGAACCGCTGAACGGTCACGCACACCTGGACTGCTTAGGCTTTAATCTTATTACCTGATGAGGGTTATCAATATGATCGCCTGTCTATTAATGGGGGTCTTAATGTGATCTCATGAAGAAATGCCTAATATGCAGAATATGTGATTGATATGTGTAAGATAATGTTGAAATTGTGGTAAAATGCTAAATTGCTATAAAGAAGAAGAAGAGGTCGATATGGGTTTTTCTAAGGCCGATGCCGATATTTGCCGATTTTTCCAAACGTGTGGACTATAACTTGGCCACTACAGCGGTGGCCGATTTTTATTTTATTTCTTTAAAGAAGAACTAAGCAACTTAATGGGATGATTGGGGGGTCTTTCATCTGCCCCTGGCGTCTCTGTCCAGAAAACTTCCCTTGCAACTTCCCTGCACCGGGTCGGAGGCGCAATACACACTAATAGAATCACGAAGAAGTCATTGTCATTGAGTTGTGCCACAATGTACATTATCCCTCTCTCACTTTGTCTTTTCCATCAGCGTAGTATTGACTCTCATGGACAATTAATGAGTACAAAAACACAACATGCTACGACACCTGCTATGGCGGTTATGGCCACTAGGGGCATGAGTTACTTACTTTTGCTTTAAGTGAGTCCATCATCATAGTTTCTGTCCCAGCTTTGATTAGTTGCCGTTAGCATTAACATACTGTTGCTAGCCGTAGTATTTTGTGCGGCGATATAAAATTCTGAAGAATACAATTGCCGAGGTTAAAACAACTCAGTGATTGAATTCTCCAGTGCTTCCAAATGAGACACAGCATGTCCATATTGACTGGGGTTTTGTTGGTCAAACTTGTGTTTAACAAACTTGTAGCTAACCAGTTTCTATCGCGATGTTTCTCCACTCCCCTGAAACTTAGGAAGTTGTGGAGGGACTCATTTTAAAGCCTTGACTTAACGGGAAGTCTCTATTGCTTTCGGTCCCGGAGATATTGACTTTTTTCTGCGCTATAGATGGGCTGATAGCCGATATTGTAAAATCCCAGAATATTGGCCCGATATACCTTTAATAAGAAAAACTGATTTTGTGTGTGAACGGATAAAGTGATGTTTCAACCGTCTCTTGTTTAATTTTGAGCCATGTGTTCGCCTTAACTAAGGTATTTTCTTGTACATATGCAGCACATTTCTGAAGGTTTGCAGTTATATAATATGGCTTAACTGAGACTTTAGCTTTTTGTCAGTATCGCCCACCCCTTTGCAGTCACCTTTCAATGCCTTATTCTCAATCGTCATCTAAATAGTCTGATGAATTCTTTCCCATGTGCATCAGCCATCATCACCTTACCCATGTTCCCTTCTTGGACCACTTTTGATATAGATACTTACTGACCAGTGCTGTTTAGGAACACGATTTGACCTTTCAAACCGATCAAATAGCGACATTTTTATTAGATTGTGATTAATTGTGCTAACTTATTGACTTAGCCTACTCGTTCAATTCAATTCAACTTTATTACGGACTCGAGGTTCAAAGAGACAGGGAGAGAATAACAATAGTAATACATGAAAAACAATTACAGCACTATTCTTTACACTAGCTTTTCCCATTATATACCATTAGGTCAAAATCTAAATATCTTACTATATTACGACACCAGTATGGTAACGGATAAAAAGTTTAGGTACTGGTATTGAATAAATGAAAGTTTTGAAAGTAGGTACCGGAAACAAATCTTTTAACTTTTATCTAAAATAGGGAAAAAATCCATTACACCATTTTTTTCCCCTTGTTTTGCCCATTTTTTTCTTGTTTTCCCAAATTTTTCTCCCCATTTTTCCCACATATTATTTCCTTAATTTTGGCACAATTACCCCCATTTTTCCCCAATTATTCCCAATTTTTCACACATTTGAGATGAACCCAATATGCAAATTTGCAGGTAATCCGCACACTAGTGTTCTGTTTTCTAGTTCTCGATGACAGATATTTTAGTATAGGTATTGTAAACCAAGTATTGTCTAAGTGCTTGAATTGGAAAACATTTGATAGTGCCCAGCCATTACTCAATCATGTACTCCACCTTTATGTTGTTGTAATAGTATAAAAGATAATATATTTTGACCATATTTTCTCCTTTTGTGTTTTTTTCCCATAGGGTCCAACAGAGGTGACTGTCTCTCAGCCCACTCGCACAGCCAACGGGACAAATGGGTAAGAAACGAGAAGCAGACAATGTCACAAAGGTTCATTTTGGGAAGTGCTAGTTCCCCCTTTCAGCTCATGTACTTCCTCCTAAGAGCTGATCGCTTTTATACTTATACCCCTGGCACGTACTTCTGTAAGGGGAGGCCAAGCACTTGATTTTTCACTTCCCCAGAAATGAGTGTGATCTAATGGCACTGTGATTATTTGCAGACTTCCCCTTGAACGCAGCCCATAGAAAACGCTTTGCTTATGATATATATTGTACGTAACAATTTTCCCACTTATAAAGAAGACAGGGAATTGCAAGATAGTTAGCCGTGTAGATTGATTTGTTTGGCTTCCGTGAATGCTTATAGGCTCCAATGAAGATATCTGGAATTTAGCTATAGGGATCAAACAGAGGCATAATAGTTGCTTGAAATGACCATAAGAAAGAACAGTCATAAGCAAAGAATGAGCCTTGTTATAAGTCCAGATTCATTCATTGGCCTGCCCTCCTGGGCTCCGCTCCACAACTAAAACACACTGTAAAAGTGGTCATAAAATTGCTGGCAATGAACAGAATCGACATAGTGAAGTGACCAGAGGCGGTGGAATAATTACATCTAGTCAATCTCAATTATCACATAGTGCTTTTTCAATCGAAAAGTCTTCATCCAATCCTGTGGCAGATATCCCGCGGCAGCTCGTTGTTTGGAGTTTGGACTTTTCAGAAATAAAGTGGAAGCTGTTTTGTGTTAAATGACGCTTAAGTGGAAAGCGTTCATCTGTTGTTTAAGCTGAGGTTTATTCTGAATCCTCTATCTCATGAAGCGCATTAGTAGAAGCCGATAATAGTTTTCAATGCCAGATAGAGAAAGGTAAGCTGAGAAAAACTACAAACCACCAAGTAATCCACTGAAAATGCAACTTGAGTGTGAGCCACCTTAGTTTACAGCCTCAGTGCAAGTTCATATGGTTGGCTTCATTGTTGGGCAGTCTACCCTTTTATCACGTTCATACACTAAACTGCTTGTGGGGCCTAAATGGATTGACTCCGTAATAAAACAGAAATGGCCCTGCTGCTGCTGCTGCTGATGATAAGTGCCATAGTGACAATGAAAAGGCTGGATTCAAAAAGGGCTTTATCCGTGCATTAGTGCTGGCCTGTGATCTCAGACAGTGATGCCGTCAGACTGTTACGCTCCATCACTGGCACCGTGCCCCGATCTCACCCCCTTCCTCTCTCTCTTTCTGTCTGTCCAATCCGGGCTGTATATCTGCCGACTCATCCACACATGTCACAGTTTGAAGGAATTCATAATGAAAGTATTACGAGTGGAAAAGGTCGACCGGTTTAAAGACGACTGGTGCAGAAAAGGACCTTGGGGAATATAGTACTGCAATTGTTTTATGTGATTCATGGCAAGTAGCCTACTGGTTATTTTCCAAGTATTTTATTCATTCATTAGGGTGGGACACCTGGGTTAGTTTAGACTCGATCTGATTGGTGAGCCAGTCGGTGGAATTTTACTTTTGTTTTAGCATTTGCATTTTTTTCCCACTGCTCATCCTTTTATGCGTGGGATGAAATGTGAACATGAAAACTACAATGACATTTTGATAGTTTAAACATATTTATATTTCTTGAATGTCTATTGTGATGTATTTACATCATAGGTTGTGGGGTTATCATCCTTTTTCTCTCAAGAAAAGATAAAGCTCTTTAGTTATGAAGATTAATTAAACTGCAATACAGATATTTTTTCATGATGGAAAAATCCCTCATAAATGTACAAACATGTGCCTTTGCCATGAGCGTCTCACCTCTCTTAAGACATGACTGTAACTTTAAATTGAGTGGGTACGTCTCCAGCTCGTTTCCATGGAGATGTCGACTAAGGTCAGCTGCATTTGAGATTCAAACAGGTTAGATCCTCATCCAAATACATTCTTTGATAACCCACTGCGGTAATAGCATTTTCTGTGTTGAGTTGGTCATTGGGAGCAGGTTTTGCACCGATGGAAACAGTATAGACCAAAAATGTTTTGTGATGTGTCTTTAAGTGATTCAAACAACCTGGTTTAGTACCTCTTTCTCTGTTCAGGAGCTTTTGGGACCCAAAGATAATCTTTTGGGGACCCTCATTTTGGGAATCACTGATTCACATCGCAGTGGAAACTTTTGTGGAAAACGTTTAGAGTTCAATCCTCTGTCTATTACCACATACTGAATTCACACTAATACACTGCTTGGCCAAAAAGAAAGTCACCACCTGGATCTGGTGTTCTGCAGTTGGTCAGGTCTAGATTCAGTAATATATGATAATTCCATCAATGGATCTTTTCTTTTTTCCTTCCTTGATGGCATGGGTGTATGTTAAGATGACGACATGGGGATACATCACATTACATAAGAGTGATTCAGACAGCATTAAGAGAAATCAGCAAATATGTGCCGCAACCAAAACTAAAGGTGGTCCAATGAAATATTAGTCATTTATTTTTTGACGGTGATTTATTTGGGCAGGCAGTGTATGTCTGTTTTCTGCAGTTGTTAAAGGGTGTGTGTTGTTGCTTGTGTTTCCATAGGCATAGAGCATAAAGCAATAGCGGAAATTGTCCAATTCCCCCCCCCTGTAGCGAGTGACTCAGTGGTACCTTGGAGCACGCCCTCAAAGGTGTGCCGGTGCGTGTCACTTCGCTTGTGCAGCCGTTTGTTGGAGGTGGCCTGAAGCGTACGGCGTAATTAGGCCTTTGAAGGGGGGGGGTGTGTGTGTGTTAAGAGCCGGGCCGTGATGGTGACAGAGAGCGCTGAGATTAGAGGGCGAACAGTGCGGTCAGTACCTGCTCATTGACTGGACACACCCACACGTTCAGCTGCGTGGAGGAAAGACTGAATTTGATAGGCCTTTGTATTTAAACTGTTAGTGAGTTAGGGTTGCTGATATAGTTAAAGGAAATTATAGGTTTCCATTTCTGTTGTTGGGGGTGTGTGAATAATGTTAGTCTAGTTTAGTTTGCAGTGAACATCTGCTAACTCTTAAATCTCACATGAGAAAAGGTATTACATCTGATTTAGCTAACGGCAATCACAGGTTTGATTCTTAAAGTCGTTCTCTGCTGACAGGAATAGGTCTTCTAAACAAGCCTGTATGTGTCACAATACCAACATGTCAGGCCCGATTTCAATACTAAAGAAAAATACTCGATGCTAGAGATGTACCGATCCAGCTTTTTTGATACAGATGCCGATACAGGGGTTTGAGTATCTGCCGATATCCAATATTTACCGCATTCTATGTCCGCAATGTCCTAATGTGTAGAATGAGCCCAGACCTGTTCACCACAACTGCCTCTAAAATCGGGCACTGTCACTCAAAAAGGTGTTAATTCGGGTCCGAAGTGCCATCATGCACGAGCTTAATATAGAAGGTGCAGTTACGCATATAGAGGTGGCAGTAGTGATTATAAAATGGCCAACTTGCATCCAGCCCCTTTAAGTTTAATACTGCATTGCAGGGAATTGCTTGCTTGTCTTCGCTCTCTTTGCCAAAGCCCTTTATTTTGTAGCATCTATAAATATGTCTGCTTACTTTGCAAACTATTTAAACTGTTTACAACCCAAACGACACACCGCTCTTGCCGCCGGGTGACCCACATCAGGTGGGTGAGTTTGAGTGACACCCCCCAGCATGTGGTAATTGCATGTCTGGGTGTCTGTGTGCCTGTCTGTCAACCACTGACCCATCAACAATGTCTGCGCCACCACCACATGCACAGAGCGTTTGCATAAATCTATGGCATTAGAAACATCGCGGTCCAAAAGCCACTTGACCTTTTATTGACCTGATTCTTTGTCCCGATCACGCTGTCGGTCAGTCACACGCAGTCACACTCGCGCTGCAAGACTTCCTGTCACACACCTGAGACGCACATGCCTCCCTCCACTTCTCCTTTTTAACAAAACATGGCCTTTGCTCACTCCTCTCTGTCTTTCCTCATTTAGTTTTCTACCCATCTGTCTATCCATCTACTGTATCTGCTCCCCCTTCTCCGTCTCCCCCAGTCCTCTTCTCTTTCCCTCTCTCCCTCCTCTACAGTCCAGCATTTCTTGGCAGTGTTCTTGAGTAAACAGAGTATTTTTAGCCGGGAGGTCAGATAGGCCCAGGTCTTAATCGCCACATCCCCATTTTCCCAGCAGCCCCAGCCAGAGAGCCCCGCTGCTGCGGTGGACTCGCTCACTGCGGGGAGATAGATTTCAGCCAAGACAAAAGCCAAGATTATTTGCGTCTCCTCCCTAATTCACTCCACTTTTTAATAAAGCTTGTTCCCTTTAGATTTATTTAGCTTTGGCCCAGAGGAAGAGGACAGGGGAGTGGAGTCATTTCAAGTACATGCATAATAGTAACTTGATATGGCAATTGTGTATATTGAATAAGCCATACAAGCCACAGTGACGCGATAACAATCATTCACAAATTGAGTGTGTGGGCTGTTCATTAATCAACGACATGCAAGTATTTCTATGTCCCTGCCTTGTAGAAAGAAACTCTGATGGAGTACTATTACTGTTTGTGCCTATGTATAAGCTTTTCTATTATACACCACATTTTCATTTGATTTGTATTTCCTAGCGATGGAAAAGTACACATTTTAGGTACTTTTACTTAAGTAGATTTTATGTTGAAGACTTCTACTTCACTTTAGAGCAGGTATCTGTACTTTCTTCTACTGCACTTCTTGACTTGACTACAGCTGCTGTAATGTAGTTCTGATCAGAAGCATCGCATAATAAAGGTTGAAAACCAGCGGCACATTTAGTCTCTTCTCTACAACAAGAGCACAGTTATTCTTAGAAGTAACGCACATTCAGCTCTTTTGAATAAGAATTCATTCTGTTTCAATTCTTTCTTTTAAATACATTGTTCACCATGCATTTCTCTTTTGATGGACAGAGATTGTGCCTTATTTTTCTGTCTTAAAGCAGTACTAAGTAAATCCTTTTCGGAGTCCCTCTGGGGGTAATATAAGTGTTGATGGGATGATCATCTCCCCCTGGTGGCTCTCTCCAGAAAACCACAATTGCAACTTTCCCTGCCTCCGGGTCGGAGCCACCAATACACACTAATGGAATCACGAGGAAGAAGCTAACAGGCTGACGGGTGAAGCTAACTGTGGGGTAGCGCCACTTTAACAGCACAGCCAAGTTTGAGTGAGAAAATGATCTCCATTGTGTAATTGGATGTACAATTGTCTCCCTTTGTCTTTTCTGTCAGCGTAGTATTTACTCTCACGGACAATTAATGAGTAAAAAACTGCAACATGCTACGACGCCTGCAGTGGCGCGTATGGCCTCTAGGGGCAAGAGTTACTTAGTACTGCTTTAATGCTCCTAGTCTTGTTTAAAATGTGCAGTCCTGAATCTTAAAATTCTAGAAAAGAAAAATCACAACTAGACATTTTCCCCAAATTGCTCAGGCCTAGTTACATGGTTAAAATAGTTGGTCATTAGCCCACAAATATAGAAATATGTAATGTGGTATACTGGGACATAACTTAAAACAAATATTATTAATAATGTACGTACGCAGTGAGTGTTGATGCTACGGTTATGCAACATTTGACTGAATGTCAACTACGTGATAACTTGGAATGAAGTTTTTGGGGTGGGGCAACATATTAATTGTTAAAATACCCAGAAAGCTTCAACTAACCTAGAGATGTCCTGACTTGTGTGATGTATAGAGTCTGCATTTCACTCACTGTGCAGCGTGCACGCAATGTTCTCCTTCCTCTGCAGAGGTGCATATAGAGTTTCATGCTGTAGCCTTTCCTTCCGCTCCTAAACAAAGTTACTCCTCTATGGGATTCTGTACTCTGCTGCTCAGTGATGTGGTGTTGAGTTGCAGACTGTACAACCCTTTGGTCTTATCATTGTAAGCTCTGTATGATGAAATGGTTACGGAGTCATAGGTGAGTAAGGCACAAAACTCGAAGTTTATGTTCATCAATATAGGACAGCACTCAAGCAATGATTTACTTTTTTAAGTGTAATTATTTTCACTCATTGCCTTTAAATCAGTGAATTACAAAGTTTTTTTCGCATTATGAAACACGCTTAAAGAGACTAGATGCAAGTTGGTCATTTTATGCTCACTACTGCCACCTCAGGTCTTAAACATAACTGCAGCTTCTATATAAAGTTTGTGCATGACGGCACTTCGGACCCGAAGTAACAGCTTTTTGATTGACAGTGCAGGATTTTAGAGGCAGTTGTGGGGAACAGTCCTGGGCTCATTCTACACATTAGGACATGGCTGAAACATGTAGGGGGATGTTTTAACATGTTTAAAGTCTGTATAGTCCCTTTAATTATCAATGAAGAAGAAGTATAATGAAGAAACAATTACAGTCAGCATAGTCCCATAATCTAATCCATTTTCCCCGTAGGCTTTTTTTGATCAAAGTTAATCAGCTATGTGGCAGTTTATTTTATTTTTTGGTAAAATACTTTATTAGTGTCATAGTGTCATTCTTTTAAACTCTTAACGCTGCACTTCCCATCTAGCTCTGACAAAACCTCCCACACCCCCGATAACTGTTCAGGTGAATTTATGCATGTTTTGGTTGCCTGTCAGATGTTTTGTCCGATAGTGGAGCGAAACCGAGAGGACTGCCTTAAAAATACAGTACTGTGTGCTGAATTAGACTTAAAAATAGATGCTAACAGTGCATGTTTTTTATTTTGTGAATTTCTTTGGGATTTAGCAGGCCTATGGTGGCATAAGGAATGTACAATAAATCGTTAACCCAGCTTTTAAGGTCAATGTTTTTCAAAAAGTCTTTGGGAAAATGATGGAAAATTTAGGGCTTTAAAGGTGGACAAGAGTTTTGAGCTCCATTATTGGTGAGAAGAAAATTGAGAAATATGTTAAATAAATCTTATTTCACAATAGTGGGATGTTGCATGAGGGAATAGCCAATCAAACTGGGTGATGTTTTAACAAGTTTCCAAAGCGTGTGACCGTGAATTCATAAAAGTGCCTCTGGTGTTTTTAATCAAACAGGCTTGTATAATTCTACATTATATATCCTAATGTGACCTTATCTGTATTCACATACTCGATGACTGACTGTGCCATGTGCGTCTCCCTGTTCACAGCAGTCGCCCGTGTCTGCTCTGTGGGGCGGGGGGTCACAGACAGAGGTGCAGTCTGGAGATGTGCTGGCTATTCTTTGTGCTGTCTAATCCCCGTGTCAAATTGTTTCCTGCGCTCCACAGGAAGTGCCCAGTGAAGGCCCCAACATCACAGTGTGCGCCGGGGGATTGTGGGAAAGCGGGGGCGGCCCATAAGGTGGCCAGGAGTCGGCAGTAGTTGAGAGGAAGGGGGTAGCGGGACAGCTGTGGAGACTCAAAGCAGTAGATCAGCCGTCTTCAAACAGTTGTTTCAAGCCGAGGGACACATAAACATGTTTTATTTCTGCTGAAAAGATCTGAACATGTTCAGTCTCCTACATAGAAAATGAAAGAAAATCATAACGTCCTTTTGGCTGACTACAGTTTTATGACACAGTGAAATATGTCAGAAGTCGATTCAAAAGAAGCACCAAACTAAAGCCAAATCAAGTGGCTCGTCTTTCGTTTCTTCAAAAAACATGGTTGCCTTAGATGTATCTAGATTTGTTTTATTATAGAAAAATATTCAGGTTAAAGGTCATGGGTCAACACAAATGACTACTTTTACAGTATACTGAAGAACAAAACATTTTATTCCACCACAAGAAACAAATGAAATGTAGGGCGTTTAAGATCCCTCTAAAAAACTAGTTTGTACAGTTCTTGTGGCAAAGCGCCAGCAATTCCTAGAAAATCAGACTCTTCCACATGAACTGTCACTCTAGAGACGACTTCTGACGCTGCTTCTTGACAGTTGACATTTAACATAAAATCTATTGAGGTAGTTATTGCTGTAGACAAGCCATACATCAAATACATTTCTATGAATGTATGTAACGTGCGGACTGCTGAGGTTTGTAAGGAAGGTTAGGCACATTATCAGTGCACTGGATAGATGTATCCATATGGTAAAAAAAAGTTAGTAATTTACTGAAGTCACCATTTGATTAAACATCCTTAAAGATGCATTATGCAATTTTTTATGTAAAAAAAATATGTCACGGTTATCTCCACAATGCTACAGGATCAATTGTTTTCTGGGTTTTCTGGTGAGAGGGTCCGTCCGTGGTGAAATCCTTCCAAACAATTGCTCCTGGAGCGTCAGAGAGACCACTGTGATGGAAAGTAAAGGCGCCATGCTGGCCACTCATACAGCCACTGGGTCACTACAAGGTCAAATACACACAAATATCAACTTTTTTTTTCACATCAAAAGTTGCACAATGCACCTTTAAGTTTCCAAACCCTTGTAGTATCCCAATGATCCTAGGCATGAATATAAACAACCTTACTTTGCATAGCAGGCTACATTCTCCTCTACAGGCTTTAATCCCTGCCCATTCTGTCACTATTTCAGCGAACATACACCGTCTACGTACTTGTCTGTGTTATGCGGTGGGCTTTTAAACAACGTCAAAAAAAGAGATATCGACGTATCAGTGTTTATTTTAGTGCTTTCGAGTGGTGTCTGGGATCGCAAAGTACTCACTGGCTCCGCTGATAGTTGGCGAGCAGGTTGGGTGAGGCAATCCCTATAGGTTTAAAAGACATGGGATCTGTTGTGAACAATGTAGGCTCTATTACAAGGTTGCTCTATTTGAATCACAGTCATCAGTGGCCATTTGTTTATGTATGTTTATTTCACAGATGTATCAAAACACCATAATACATTTCTCTTTTCCAACACACAAGCTTTCTTGATTCCCAAACACTTGACTTTATCCCTAATTAAAATGAATAAAGTCTGAAATTGCAGATGTCCCTGAATGCCACCTTAAGAAGCCCAAGTACCGGCTTGGGAAACACTGATGTATCTGATTTGGCTGAAGATAAGAAGAAAGCTGTGTTTCTAAACATAGCATGAAGCTTTTTATTGCCATTTCACAAATCAACTTACCTCCCGTTGTAATTACATTTACGAAGATGCTGAATGTATATACACTGCACTAGATTCAAAAATAGTACAGAGAAATGAGATTGGATCAGGGAAGTGCTCATGAAAAGCTATAGGAAATGGCCTCTCTGGTCTCGTAAGCTGAGCCCGAGCAGATAAAGCTATATTGGGACTCATTGATTAGCTCTGACCTCTTCCTCGAGGACCCATCTGGACTTATCTGATCAATACGGGCATAAATCACCCTGGTGGGTAACTAGATTTCGGGAGACCCCATGGAACAAAGCGAGGCTAGTCTTTTTTTGGAGAGGTGATTCCGGTCAACAGGAAGGAAGAACACGAAGATTCGTCACTTGAACTCTGTGTGCTCAGTTTATCAAGGAAATAGAAAATGAACTGATAATTAGATAAATAAACAATGCAAGATAAAGCCCTATCTCAAACGGGGGGGAAATGGACCTTGGCCTGAGATAACGGTTTGAGGAGGAGGGGGCAAAGACAACAGCCAAAATGTTAACTCAAAGTTAAAGGATGGACTTAGTTTTGAATAGTTAAGCAATAGAAGTACTTGGAGTTCCTGTTCCTGAATCAAGATTTACCACATAGGAAATGAGGAATAAATGAGAACTGTAGAAACACAGTGTGAGAAATGTGTAGGGAACAGCAAAATTCAGTACATCTGGAGCAATAAATATGTTCAACTATTTTATGGATAGGAAGATAGTTTGAGTTTGGTGGAAACGATGGCATGGGAAGTGAACGTGACACAAAAATCTGCTTATTTGTCGTTACCCCACAAGGATTTAGTGCCAAATGTTCAGCTGTCACTTGGTATCCCCCTCTAAACCAGAAGATACAGGTTGGCACATTTACACGCCTTTTATGAATTTTAAATATTTTATGCATTGGCCTCCTGACCCCATGTCCCGACTGGCGTGAGGGGTCTGGCCAGAAGACAGGCTGGAGTCGCCCTGCCACGTTTATTTTGAGTCTCCTGCCTCGAAGCCAAAGTGATAAAGAGACACGCTATATTCACATAGCCCGCTGCGTTAGTGCTTGTTGGGGTAGTGCGTATGCTGCTGCTATAGGAAAGAAGAATGCAAAAAAAAAGAAGAAGAGATGTCTGCTAAGTACAAGCTTTGAAAATCATCTCTGAAGGGGTGGCACAAGGAAGGATATTTTAATTTGAATGAGGCACTAAAACAAAAATGTAATATGGAACTAATAAACAAACAAACTAGAGGCTAGATAAGTGGTAACATTACCACATAAACTGTGGCTAAAACAGGATTTAAGTGGACCAAAACAAAACCAGTACTAAGACAAGGCTTTTTACCACATAAACTAGTCAACTGTGCGCAACAAACACTGACTTTCCTCTTAAACCAGTACAAAATCAGGACTGGACATGGTCTAAATTGGTACTCAACCGAGACTGACTTACCACAGGAACTGTTAAATTGTTGTGGTGTCCTTGGGCAAGATATATTATGAAACCGGCATTAAATCAGGACTTAAGCAGTGCTACAATGCGAAACTGTGAAATGTGAACTGTGGCTAACCAGGACTAAACCAGGACTAATGTAGGCGTAAACCAACCAGTGGGCTAAATGTCAAATTTACTCCAGTAACAATAAAGCATAGAATTAATTGAATTTGAACATCTTAAGACTCAAAAGGCGGCCACGTGCCTATAGGGGTGCAATGTACTGTTTGAAAACAGATCTCAGTCTCGAGTACAGATCTATTCACAACACCCCCCTGTGTTAGTGAGCCCCCATCCCGGAGCATTCGCATGGCTTGTAGTGATATCAGTGTCACATATGGGGGGGTGTCTATAGCCAAATGTAGGGCCCCGGGCCAAGGATCTATCCAATGGGAGTGAGCCGTCAGACCGGGAGCTGAGCCCGGAGGAAGGAGCAGTTATTTACATCCTGTTTCTGTTGCCCCTCACAGACACGCCATCTCAGAGGTGTCAGCGGAGATGAAGAACCTCATCATCGACAAGAGCAAGATGAGTCCGGAGGAAGACCCCGAACTGCTGGTTAAAGGTGAGCACTATCTATCTGTCAATAACTTTATAGATTGGGTTTGTGTAAGCTCTCAGTCATCCAGGAGTTTTCCATATTAGTAAAAAGACTTAATTTGATCGGCTTTAGTGCAATGTTTTTTTTAGATGATGATGGGGAGTATTGGGATGTATTCAATAATGTATTAAGAGGGAAAATTCTTGATTCTTCTATAGCACCTACCTCACACATCCACAGTTCAAAATACAAACCGAGAAAGCCATGTGTAGAAATAAATGTGTCGGCCGTGGTTCTTCGTGGTCAAGTCTGTATTTCAGAGATATAAGTATTATTTCATACAATGGAAATATGCCTCATGGAATACAATTATTACTATCGAGGGCATCTCTATTTATGTTGGAAGTGAGCTCATGGTCTTGTGCTTTATACTCGTTTGCAGCCGCATTCAAACTAAAATTAAAACAGTTGGTTATGTTACCTGTTTGGGATGGCGACAGATAATTTTGACTGCAGTTACTAAGCACATTTGGCTCACGCACCCATCCCATACTCTCCGCTCGACTCCCCGCTCTGCACCCCTCCTTCAAAACACAGGAGAACATCGGATACATAGGTCTCTAGGCTACTTTGTACACATAACCAGCCTTCAATAGTATGACCTTGGCACCTTAAATATACCATGACATGTCTGCCTATTCATTTCACAAGCATATGCTTTCAAAAGGACGTCTATTCAGGCAGGATATCCCAAAGCAACTAGGCGTAGATAGCCCTGTGTCTAAAATAGGCCAGTCCTATTGCTCAGAATGGCCTTGGGGAGAATGAACTGGAAAGAAAACGACGTGGCCATTGGTTTATTGACATTCTTTTGTTGATTTCAAGTTAAACAGAGCCGCTCTCGATTGCTGACATAATTTAGCTTTTCCTCATGCTCTAGTAAACCCGAACTGTATACCACTAGACATTGTCAAGATAGTAAAGAGTTATGTGCTTTCATAGTAGGATGGTAACCAGTAGTGGACATTGCTGGATGCATTAGCTCAAATAAAACTCAATAGCTTTCTGATAAATGTTATACTAACGTTCTAGAGCAACAAGAAAGGTTACTCTCTGAAAGGAACACTTTAGTTTGGGTTTGAGTGAAGACTGAAATATGAACATGTCTGGTACAGGCTGAGCTTGTTCAATACACAAGAGAAGGGAATCCTTTGTAAATGGGGTATAATGAAGAGCAGGGTTTCCAGAGCGTGGCCAAGAGGATTCATTTGGCCCGTTCAGAAGGTTTCAGTAAAGAAGTCGCTCTGGAGTATAAGTCGCACCAGCCTTGGCAACTACCTGGGCACGGAGGTGCGTTTACAAGCCTCTCCCGGCATCACGTTGTTCAAGTTCTCAGTTCCGAACTCGTTCCTCTAGCTGTAGCCATCTAGCTTCTAGCCCGCGATTAGCTTTTTTGTTTTCTTCATTGCAGTAAGATTAACCGCCGCTTTTTCACCAGTCCCTAACAAGTTTCTTGCTCACTCCAAACTTTCTTTCTGCTGCTCGATTACTGTTTTTAAAATCTTCAGTGGTACAGGAGTAGCAGATACTGGTAGACAAGCCTAGAACGCCTTATAGCAGCTGTCAGTGTGAAAATAACATCCATCCATCCATCCATCCATTTTCTTCCGCTTTATCCGGGGCCGGGTCGCGGGGGCAGCAGTCTCAGCAGAGATGCCCAAACTTCCCGATCCACACACACCTCCTCCAGCTGTTCTGGGGGGACCCCGAGGCGACACCAGGCCAGCTCGGAGACATAGTCCCACCACCGTGTCCTGGGTCTTCCACGAGGCCTTGTCCCACTAGGACATGCCTGGAACACCTCCCGCGGGAGGCGACCAGGAGGCATCCGAAACAGATGCCCGAGCCACCTCAGCTGGCTCCTTTCGACGTGAAGGAGCAGCGACTCTACTCCGAGCTCCTCCCGGGTAGCTGAGCTCCTCACCCGATCTCGGAGGGTGCGCCCAGCCACCCTGCGAAGGAAACTCATTTCGGCCGCTTGTATTCGCGAAAATAACAAACATGTGAAATGATAGACTTTGATATATAAGTCGCACCTTAGTATAAGTCGCACCCCCAGCCGAACTATTAAAAAAAAAGTCATGTTGGTAGTACATACTGGAAGTGAGTCTTTCTTAGGGCAAATAAAGGATAATTTATCAAGAATAATCTTACATTGTATCAGTTTTACAAAGCTTTTTTTGTTGTTGTGCAGCTCATATAAAATGCACAATATTCATGCATTTGCACCTTGACCCACTTTTTCCACTATTACCTGCGCTATGGACTTTCATTGTAAGTTCTGAATATACACAGAGAAAGATTGTTGGCGTGGTATGAGTTTTAAAGGAGGGGCTTTAGGGTTCAGAGGTCACAAATGAAACAAATTAAGGTTGAGCCGTGGTCCTCGGGGGAGACATTAGCCCGCGCTGAGATGGGATCCAGATGGGGGTCCATGGGAGGGTTACACAGGGGGTCCCAGGACGCCAAACTCCTCTCCTCTCTCGCTCTCTTTCTCTTCCTGTCTTTTTCTGTTGGACTTAGGAAAACTGTCTCAAAGTTCACAAACACAAAGACATATGTCGAACATCCCACAGAAGTGTTGCTTTTGAAAACATCTGCAAATCAACAACTTCTGGAGCCCGAGTTGTGGTGAAAGGGGAAATGATGGTTTGGATAGAAATCAGTTGATCTTTACAAAGACCATGATCCTATCTCACAATTGTAAAGGTAATACTGACCTGACCTGCAACTCAACAGCTCTCTAGTTTACGAGTGAAAATGTTAGAATTCACTAAAAGCTGTAATTTCTCGAAACAAAAATCAAGCATTTACGTTTTTAAAGTTTCCTATTAAACTATTTTCCTTAACCGTCTTTACAGAGTGCATTTTTAGCTTGACCCAAATCTAAAGGGTTGCAGTTTAGGCCAGTGTAACACCTCATTTGAAAGCTAAGACCTACAAAAAGCTTTTTCCTCACTCTTTTTTGGCCTTTTTGTTCCGTTTTTGCCACACATTTCGTCATTTTTTTTGTTGCATTTTCATCCTCATTTTTGTCTCTTTTTTGTCGCCATTTTGACCATTTTGACCAAGAAGCTTTTAGATTTGGTTAAATTGGAGAAAATGTGCTTGGTTCGGGTAGGACTTAAGAGGTTGAATATCTCTTGGCAAAAAACTGATTCTAAGCAGAGTAGTAGATAATGTTTGTATTGGAGACGAAACGTAATTTAGTTCCAGTCCAGACTCTACTTTTTGAAAACCTTTGCTTCGTCTCAATCTCAAAGTCACTGTGGTCTCATAATGTCTCAATAATGTTCATGTTGGCCTTGATTTGGTCCTGATTTAGTCTTGCTTTGACACAATTTGCAGAAAACAAATAGTCTCAAAATACTGCATCATCACATTATACATCACATCCGTTTCTCATATCTTGCAGCCCCAGTGTGCGCACTTTTGTAACATTGTCACATCTCACTAAAACACACTGTATAGCCCTTCTACACCCCATGTTTATCTTTCCTCTTTTCACATGCCCTTTTCTTAATGCCCTCTATAATGTGGTGAGGCCGTAAGCATCTCCACGGTTTATCGCTGCGGGCTACTTATATCAGCTGGGTTTTATGGAAAGCTGCTATAGTTCCACCCTATAGCGGCACTCTTAAACAGGAAACGTACCCTCAACCCCCTATTTCTCCGGCTTTATTTTTATTCCTGAATGGCAGTGGGGCTTTGTGCGGCCTGTGAAAACCATTTTGAGGCAGAGGAGGAGGGCCCCGAACGGGAGGGGAGGGGATGAAAGGAAATCGCGGGAGAGTGAGAGCGTGCGGGCGAAGTGAACAAAACTTGACAGGTGGCACGCAGCTTGTTAACCGCAGAGGGAAGTCGCGAGGCCTGCGTGGCGTCACTCCCGGGTTTTTCACGGGGTAGAAAGCCCAAGGTACAAGGCCTAATTGTTCCTTTTAAACCCACCGCATGTATAAACCATATGGGCACACACAAGGCTGCACACTCTTTCGCAATGCCACGTTACAAGTGTGGCCGGGCAGCGCTGAGTTATATATCTTCCCTGTCTATGAATAGGTCCTCCCTTGGCAAAAGCAGTGTCCAGGTGGCCCGCTACAACCTCTCCCGTCAGCCCCCTGTGTGAACTTTGCCCTCTGGCCCACTCTCCTTCGTCCATATCCCCCGGGGCAACATCTGGCGAACCCTCATCCCAAAAGTGTATTTATCCAGTCTTGAGATTAAATATTTATTAGGAGTAATTTGCGCACATAGCTGGAGGAGGGCAGGGCAGGGCACAGGCTGTTGTTTGGGGGGATTTGAGCGAAATGAGTCTTGGCCCATATTGCACATTCATTTGTTGATTGGAAAAGCTTTGCCTTGGCTAAGTATTACCCACCACTCTCATGCCACTGCACTTGTACTTACATGTTGCCTTTTCTCACTCTGTCAAGCTCTTAAGAGGTAATTATACCGTCTACTTGAAGGGTTTTAGGCCCGACTGTATTTTTATCCCCGAGTACTTATTTGAACAAGAAAGGCTCCATCAGAGTTCATGGACAATCGCATACGCCTTAAGTTAGACGGTGTTCATAAGGTGGCCAGATGTAGCACTTTGAATGTAGTCACTCTGGTGTACCATCGTGGCATAGAAATGGTCAAATTTGGTGGAGAAGGCGCATTGTGTGAAATATTACAGCTGGTGGAACAAGATAAAAGTAAAAGTTTTACTTTTATCTTCACATTTTTGTCTTTTTTTCTTCCCTTTTTTTTCTTTTCCATCACATTTTTGTTTCTTTCATAAAAGTTTTGTCCTTTTCTTGTCCTTTTTTTGTCTTTTTCTTCACATTTTTGTCTCTTTTCCCCATTTTTGTCTCTTTTTCTTCACATTTTTGTCTCTTTTCCCCATTTTTGTCTCTTTTTCTTCACATTTTTGCCTCTTTTTCATCACATTTTTGCCTCTGTTTTGTCACATTTTTGTCTCTATATTATTCACATTTAGCTATTTTTTATTGAAATGAGCCAAAGGGAACATGTTCATCTGCAGCACTTTTATGTGGTAAAAGTGGTGCAAGCCGATCTTCTGCTACCCAAATGTCAATCGATGTCTCAACCCCCCTTGCAATCTGATGATGTTCTCTTGGACAAGGCGCTCCACCCACATTACCTCTTCCGATTGCAGTATGTGTATATTGCAGCATCTGATGTGCAAACTTGAAAAATCGGAAGTGCACAAATGTGTAGGCGCCGACAGCTGACCACCATTTGTGATTTTTACTTGCTCTACTGTAAACGGGGGGGGGGGGTTAAAATCCAAATTATGTTTACAAAGCACATTTTACACACGTCTAGGAACATCAACGTTTGAAAGAAGACTGAAATATGAACTGCTAAAGCAATGAACACACAGTCATTTAATGAGGTCACTAAACTACAGTCTTTGCATGTTTTATACAGAGGCATGACTTTATTTTGCTACTTAAATTGCAATTTCAATTTGATGGTGATTAAACGTCCATTCCTAGTGTGAGGTATGGTGAAGCTATATAGCTACACTGTACTTGCAATCAGAAACCTACCTTTGTAAAGCCTGCCATGTTCTTTGCATTCATAAAAAGCTTTCCGTGCTTGTTGTGTGTATTGCAGGCTGGCTCTTTCGTGAGGTGCGGGGGAACTGGATTAAGCAGCGGCGGTACTGGTTCGTGCTGAGCCAGGACTCTCTTGACTACTACACCGGCCCAGAGAAGGGAGCCCGTAGACTGGGCACGCTGGTCCTCACCAACCTCTGCTCCGTCATATGGCCCGACAAACAGACCTACAAGGAGACGGGTGAGTAATTATTAGGGCCATTGCCAGAAACCGGTCTGGAAAGTACCTCTTTTAATTATTTCAGTTTTATTAGGTAGCAGCCTGATTAATATTATCACCATCATTACTGATAACAATAATAAATGACAACATTCAATAAGAAAACAATGGAGTAATATGAAAAAATATATATAATGCCTTTTCACAGTGACATAAATCTTGTGCCTGTGCTTCTGTGAACCTGCTCAATTGGACTTCAACAGTCCTTTAAACAGGACAGTCCCAGTTTTGAGCACTTTGTCCCATGTCAAATCCATGATTTCTCCAAAACCATGGATTTGTCACAGTCTGGGCGGTCAGACTTATTTCCCACCAATGACATGCCCAAAATAGAGCACTAAAGTTGAAACTCACTGTCTTTGGGCGCTGGCTACATCCAAAAGTGCTGATTCGTCCATGTTATGAAATTTACATTGGACCTTCTCAAACCAACAGCATGCGAAAAGAAAGTCTGAGTTACGTATCTCCCGAAGATTTCTGTTGTATCCCAGTCACACTATTACACTCGAAATGCTCTATATAGAAATAGGAATTAATATAGTGGTGTGAATGCTTTCTAAATCAACTGCATGTATCACACTTGTGGTCAGGTTTCCCTTGTAATGACCAGGGCGAGTTTGGGAAAGTCCAGCTGTGTTTTACCCATTCTGGTTTAGAAACCTCATTCTGAGTAATCATTCGAGGCATTTCACTTCCCGTTTCTGGAATTAAGCAAACAAAGAAGAATAGGGTTGAAATTGTTTGATGTTGCCGCCAGAAACAGTCATTGCTTGTTCTTGGTAGCTGCGTTCTGTCTGGGACTCCCTCTGTCTATCAATAGCGAGGCTTATGTCCTATTAACTTCCACAAGCCATGTAAATTTATTGAATCCATTGTACAAACCCCCGCCATAGTTCACACTAACCCAATATCCAGGGGACTTTTCTTGGGCATTTTCAACAGCGGCTTTATCAAAACTAGCTCTGATGCGACTGAAGAGTCTTGTGCTCCAGCAAAATGTCAATATACCACCTCCCATGAAATCTTAACTTCCTCAGGGTATTTTTTTAATAGAAGAAGCACACTTTTAACATAACACAGAAGGTCCCAATAGCCATAGCCATAGAGTGACTTTAAAAGTTCTGGGGGCTGCCTGGTTAATTGCAATTGTAGTTTGAGTGGTCACAATTGGCCCATTACACAGACTGCAGTTATAGGTAATACATAACTCATCTTGTTCATATTATAAACGATGCGAATCCTGCTTGACATTAACAAAAGGGTTTGAAATGCCTGTGATTCTTGTATTAGTCTTGATTTCAAGTTCCAAATTGCAATTATGTTATAGAGAATATACAATAGAGTTTGGGAATGTGATGTCATACCGCTAAGCATGATGGGATTAGCAGCAATTGTAAACTAATGGAGATTTTAAAAGTTAAAATGTTGGAGTGATTGTTCACATTAAAACACTTGGACACCACAGTGAGTTAGATGTATTTACCAGCAGTAACTCAGCAGCTAACGGAGTTGTTCCACGGCTGTTTTCTCCACTTTATAATTCTGTTTTTAGCTAATGTTAGTCAATGGAAATGTATGCTAACAGCTGCAAAGATGGCGGATCTCCATGATAACTGTGGAATTTCCCGAACTCTATACTCTTTTCAAGATTGTTCAGTCTTAAAATACCAACATTGTATTTGAATAATTACCTATAGACACCACACAAAGATGTGTACAGTGCCAAGTCACGTAGCAGGAAAGCGATAACAGCAGGAGGCCAGCAGATGAGGTTTGGCTGCCTGGAGTATGTCTAATACTTCCCCTGCACACAGAGGAAGTGTGCCGTTTTTACAATAGTTGCACATTCCTCTTAACAAGACACATGTCGAGGTTAACACTTGTGTCCAAAGTCAACCGACAGTTTGGTTTTGGCGTGGTCCCTGGTTTTCTCCTCTGAACTTTGACCCTGACCTGACATCACGTTTACTCCCTATTTTCGGTTATCTATAGTACTCAAGCTAAAAGGGTTATTTCCGTTATCGACTACCATGTTTCTTCTTTACCAGTACAATCTTTTAGCAGTAGCCCAGCCCTGCCTTATTTGCATGACACGTGTCAGAAGTTAGTCAATAATGTAATCTGTGTTTTTCTCGCAGGTTACTGGAGCATCACGGTGTACGGACGAAAGCACTGCTACAGGCTGTTCACTAAACACTTCAACGAGGCCGTGCACTGGGCATGTGCCATTCAGAAAATCATTGACACCAAAGCACCGGTGGAGACGCCTACCCAGCTCCTCATCCGAGATATTGAGGTATTTCACACACACACGAAAACACGCAAGTTAATCATTATGAAGTTCAGTTAATTGTCTGTGTGTCGGTTTGTGAGTTTGCCTTGATTGTCTGTTTGCAAAGAAATGGGGATCAAATGTATGGAGTTCTTGAGAGGCAGAACATTTTAACATCTCCGTTACACTGACTGGGAATTCAGTATAAAACAATTCTGATCCAATTTACATGAGAACTGTCAGTAATGCCATACATATGCATACAAAAACGGCAATATAAAACTCATTTCTATCCCCTTGCCCTGTTACTATGGAAACCACTGGGCACACTGAGAGTCCAAAGTTTCCTCTGGCTTTCATGTGAATCACTCCGGCTTACGGCGGAGGCAGGACTTATTAGAAATGATGCAACAAGATGATAAAAAAGTTAAACACTAGGATTTTTATACCTACAATGGTTTGAGGTTCCCTTTGTTCAGTGGAGGAAGGAACCCATAGTAACAGAGAGATGACTTGCAGACTGCATCAAGAGAGATTTAGAGAAAAAAAAAACTTCATGGTAATGTCCTAACTTTAAATATTTGGAATGTACAGTATAGTTAATGAAATACACATAGTACTTCTTTAGATTAAAGACTTAGGCGAACTTTACTGATCTACAGGGGTCACATTAGCAAAATTACGTAATAAAACCAATTTTGACAACACTGTTAACAAGTAAATAGCAATAAAATACTAATGAAATGATTGGGTAAAAAACAATAAAGCAAATAGATCGATAAATGGAGGTCTCTGTTTTTCAATCCCTGTTGCACCGATCCTTATTGCACTGATCCCTATTGCACTGATCCCTATTGCACTGATCCTATTGCACTGATCTCTATTGCACTATTGGTTCATTTCCAAGTAAAAACTACTCAAGCTTTTCGGATCTTGCCATAAAAGGCTTCGTCAGCAATTACAGTATTTATTTATTTATTTTTTAAATATAAACAATTATATTATAGTATTTGTAGGGACTGTTTTGGACGCACCTCATGTGTAGAATGACTGTGTAGATCTGTTTTTAGGGGGTGGCCATATTTTTAGACTGCGAGTTACTGGAGAACAGAGCGTGCAGGAATCTCATTGAGACAGACAGATGACCTGCTCTAGCCGGTCTGCCCCGGGGTGAAGAGAGAGCGAGGGAGAGGTGGGGGGGGGGGGAGTTTTTGGCAGACGAGATTAGGAAGGGGCTTGGCATGAAACAGTAAAGACCCGATAAACGTTCCTTCTGTGTCAGTAATCTCCCAACGAAGGTCCTTAATCTTGAAGAAAGTGGTTAATCTGCTGTTCACCCCGTCTGCTCTGGTGTGAGGGGTAGCCTTTTGTTTTATGTGACAAAAACATGCCTTGTTTTCAGTTTTTTTGCTGCTTAAAAACCACACAGGAGGCAAGACGAATAGAATTTAGTCATTGAGCTTGAAGTTCATTCTCTGTCGATCTTCAGTGCTCCTTTGCAGCTCTTTGTCTTCTGCTTCCGTCACCTCCACTCTCAGACACACTTTCACAAATAGGTGAGGCATTTTCCCTCTCAAGTGTGAGATTAGGCCTGCCCCTGCAAAAAGAAAAAAAATCAAAGGGACAGGAACTGTGAGGCCATTGTGTAACTGCCACAGCCCGCTTATCTTAAAGGCATAGATTGAAGCCATAAACAAAGATATACACGGAAAGTGATTCCAGTTTTAGCTGGAGCCCTATAGCCATAGATCTGTGTCTATATTTACGCCTTGTGTGGTTTGACACAGTGTATAGTAAACCTTTTATGTTTCATTTTCTTTAACATGAAAAGTCTTGTGATGTGAAAACATCACAAGTGAAACAGAGATGCTGTTTGGTTGCTTTTGATGATAGTTTATTATTATTATTATTATTATTATTATTATTATTATTATTATTATTATTATTATTATTATTATTATTATTATTATTATTATTATTATTATTATTATTATTATTATTATTATTATTATTATTATTATTATTATTATTATTATTATTATTATCATCAATTAGTGTACAGTAGCTGTAAAACACTTGGAACACATTTAAAGTTTGAATTATAGTTTAGTTTAATATAGTTTACTGCTGAAGTAAATATATGGACCAACAAGAACTAATTTTCTTACTACTTCTCTTACACTGAGCACATGTATAAAGATCTGAAGCTCACACGCTGCAGCTGCGTGAGAACCAGAAGAAGATGTGAGGAGGAAACAAGAGACAGTCTCAGCCTGAACTGTTTCTTTCAAATATCATCTGTGCCGCCACACGTGGTCTGCGACCGGGGCCCACTCCCACAGTTCACACAGACGGCCTGTCACCAGTGTGCACCAACACATCAGAAGAATGTGTCAGCTTTATCCCAGTAAACGGGGGAAAGCAGTGTGGCCTTTGGCTGACAGAGTGGCAAGTTTGGGGGTTTGCTGAGGCAGGACAGAGCCAAAGCAGTGGCAATGTTACTAATGAGCAACAGGTGCTGGAGGGCTGTAGCATGGACCATCTGCACGGCTGCAAAGCATCCTTTCACATAGGTACTGAAAGACACAGGCTGACACACCGTAAACTCTGTGACACCAGCAGATGAAATATAATGTGTCAGTCACTCTGGTGTGGTTCGCTGGGTCATCACTTGACCTTTCTGCTGCTTTGAGAGTTCCCAGAGCTCAGGTTTGAGTGGGGCCAAATCGACCCTGGTCACCCCAGTGCAGCACGCACAGTAAATCTCTCACGCGACTGTTCTACAGTTGTATTGAGAGCCTGAATGATTTTATATACGTGTGTATATGTTTGTCTGTTGACTTCACTGTCATGTTTTCTGTGTCTTTTGTTGTAGGAAAATAAGTTCAACCCTGAGGTTGTTGAGCACATTTACCAGCACAACCCCATTCTGAAGTACACCCCAGGCCCGCTGTACGCTCCACTGCTGCCCTTCCCCTACGGCAGTCCCGAGCACAGATGTAAGCAGTCACAACACTCAGCTCATGCTGCATACTATCAGAAAGGAATGTTTGTGTTCAATGATAACACCAATGACTACCTTTGTAGCATGGTAACATATCACATGATCTGTTTGTACAGACCACAGTGGGAAAGGCTACGGCTCGGTGCGAGAGGAGGCTGTCAAACTGTTCAACTGCCTGCAGCAGCTGGAGTCCGCACGAGAGCCTGTTCCCATCATCCAGGGTGTCCTGCAGACCTGCCTGGACCTGAGGCCCCTCCGCGATGAGGTCTACTGCCAACTGGTCAAACAGACGAGCCACACCCCCAACCCCTACACTGCTGCTCACCTCCGCTACTGGCAGCTGCTCACCTGCATGAGCTGTACCTTTGTGCCCGGGCCCACTATCCTCAAGTACCTGCGATTCCACCTCAAACGGTAAGGGGTTTAAGACATGGATTGATTTCTTCGGTGCCAGGTTTTTTTTAGGTGACTCTTGGATATAACATGTGTTTTCTTTACACTATAAGAATAACATCCTTGAATACCTGAAATGGGGTTGGTTGTATACTGTATAATAATGATAAATGCTGCCCAATTCTTTGCCCAATCATTGTCCCACTTGTGTTGATGTGAGAATGAGACCCGACCGCCTGTCTGCGACTGACAAGTTGACAGTTAAAATAATAATAGACAGTGTAAACTCATAATTGCCTTTCCAGGTGCTGGCCGTCGTGCAAGTCTAAATGAAACCAAACACTGCCGCGTATTGTAGATGAAGCAGTACTTGTGTAGTTACAGAAAAATCTCCGGGTCTAGACAGTGGACCAAACGCAGGCGCCAGCATTACTAACCACCAGTGTAGATATAGCAGTGCGATATGCTTTCACATTGTTAGCGTGTTCCCTTTAGACACATCAAAAATTCCTGGCCTGGATTTGCAGGTTTGAATTAGCCTGCCGTCCAGCATGCTAATCTAAAGATGTTAGCAGTTCTAATCTTCCGCTGTGTGGATATTCCATCCTTCACCGTGCCCCGCCTCTGCCATCTATAAGTCAGCACTAGTGGGAATCGCCCTGTAGCAGCTAATAGAGCAGTGGCATGCAATCGCAATTGGTAATGCCATGAGACGCGCCGCTTGTGTGTTTGGATACATGTTGCTGTTGCTCTCACGCACCCCCTAACTCTGGATCAGTGCTGAGGCTGCAGCTGGGCAGACTGGAGACTGGGCAGTGGTCCCAGAAAGTATTGCCTCTCTCCCTCCCTTCTCTCTCCTTCTTGCCCCCTCGCTCCATGCCTCTCTAGCTCCCTTTCATTCTCTCGTTCTCTCTCCTCAAATGCCCAGAGAAACCCCCAGGGAATGTCTTCTGTCAGAGTGAAAAGTCCAGACGAAAGGAAGCAGAGAAGAGAGGAGAGGAGAGGGGTGGAGGGGGTATTGGATGGATCAGTCCAACTCGGTGGAACATTCCTAATTATATTTCAGCAGGACATATCCCACCCTGCGGCTGTATAGTTATGAGAGACAGAGACATTGGAGGGAATTAGAGGACCTTTTCGCTGTCTCCCGCTGCCTCTGACCCGTCTGTCCCAGTTTTGTGCTTTGGGAGGACGGCCATTAGATAATTGTTTCCTTCCTATTTTCCCTGTGTTTACCCAAGACTTAACTCCAAAAACACGGGGTCGTATTTCACACCTTTCACAGTCCGTGCTTCATGTCAATGCCCCTGAGCCTTTCAAGTGCACCTTTTTTAGCAGGCGCGCACGCACCTAGCGCCCCTGGACGCTCCGCCGGGAGGAAGCGCCGGGTCACTACGGTTCACGACAGCGGAAACAACTTTTCCTGTTTAGTCCACTACCCAATGTCAAACATGTTTTTTAAGCCATTTTCCTTTACTTTGAAGGGATGAGGGATCGCAGGCCTTTCAAGTCTCTGAAGGCCTAAGTGAGAACATTAGTCATTCTTTGCCTCATTGGCTTTCTAGCTCCGCTCCAAGGAAAATAAAGAACCCAGCTGGATTAAAAAGATGACGTGAATGCCGTAATTGCAGCGTGAGAGTCAATAAGCAGCGCGAGTTATTCATACGCAGATGTAAACAAGGACTGCATGATTTGGGGAAATTATCACATTGCAAGTTTTCCGAGAAGTACTGCCATTGCGATTAGGCTTGTTTTGGACAAAAAGTTGTTTGGAGAACTTGTGAATGACTGGGCTGACATTGAGATCCTGTTCACAGTGCACAATATTGTAGAATTGTACAAATCTAAACTATAAGGTTAGCAAGTTTTTTTTGCTTGTGGATATTGGATATTCTTGGATATAATCTTGGATATTTACTTGTTTGCTGTGGACAATATTACCCAATGCATTGTTTTCGAGTGTGGTGGTGCTCCTGTGTCTGCAGGTCCAGTTGTTATTTCAGTGAAGCAGCAATTTTAATGAAGAAGTCATTTTTATTTTTATTTTTAAGCTGCAGACAGGAAGTGACATAGTTAAAGGTAAAGTTCCATAGCAGTTTGATTCACTCATTGCCCATTGACTTAACATGGTTGGCACGGCAACAGTTAAAAATTGTTTGCCTTCATCTATGTCACTTCCTGTCGGTGTCCAATAAGGAAGTCAAACTATAAACTTCACAAAACAGGTCAAACTGCTGAAAGCTGGGTACAATCAATTATCAATTAGCAAAATATTAAATATAATCGCGTTAACTATGTTTTAGCAATGTGTCATATGCACTTCAAGTCATAATTTAGCTCTATATTAGACCTTGTATAATCCTTTTATCGACCTATTTTGCATCTGGAAGACTCTGAAAGCCATATACTGCCTTATGTAGTAATTAAGTTTTGGGAAACATTGACCTAATGAATTGCAGCCATTTTTATATGCCAATTGTGACCATGCAAATAACGAATCCACTGCAATCCATCACACAGCTCTAATGTGAACATGGACAACTTGCTGGTAAAAAAGCACCCACTTACGCCTGTTCTCTTTCCGCAGGGTCCAAAGCCAGAGTCCCGAGTCGGAGATGGATAACTATGCGTCATTCATCAGCGAGGCCCTGGAGAAGACCAAGTGTCGGGAGTGCGTGCCGTCCTGGGAGGAGATCCAGATGTTGATGAACAGGCAGGAGATGCTCTGCACGGTGCATTATCCCGGGCCCGGCTCCTGCCAACTCTACATCAGCTCACACACAACGGCTAATGAGGTGAGGGGGCGGCTTTCATGTGGAGGGTTCCCACGAATTTGGAGAAAGCTGAAACGTCACAGGTTGATTTTTTTTTTTTTTGTCGTGGAAAAGGGCAAGCATCTGCAGTCATGTGCAAAGTTGGATTATACAAAGCCAAAATAAATCATTCATACTGTTTATTTTAAGTCTGTGTTGTTCAAGTCCAGCACAACAGAAGTGGACCTGTTAGTTACACAGCTGACATTTAGAAAGATAGTGTTGTATTATAGCAATAAACTGATGCAATTGGACACTTGGCTTGCACAATTTAGTCCTGTTTAAGCCCCGATTTCATCTTGATCTAGGCCTGGTGACACTTGGAAGGTCATGGTGTTTTTTTGGATTTGAGAGCTTGAGAACCACTGGAGAGCAGACAATAAAGATTCACAAGTTTTAAACATGTCCAGAAGCATTTACATTTGAGAGAAGAGTGAAATATGAACTGCCAAACAAAGAATCACATGCATTTCAGAAGAGGTTCATGAAAACTTTATGATTTGCTGGTTTAAGGAGGTAGGGTATTTGTTGTACTCTATGGGTATTGTCTAAACAATTGCAGTCTTGATAGATTGACATTAATTGGGCACAACTTTAAAAGGCATGATGCATACATACATACATACAAGACAAGGCAGTTGATTTTTATCCAGAAAAGCCATGTGGTGCTTTATATTTGGCTGATTTTTTTCCATTATTTCCTTTCATACAGGTGGTACGACGGATGCAGGAGAAACTCAATCTGCAGGACAGTAAAAACACATTTGCACTGTACGAGCAAAATGCAGTGTGGGAGCAGCCAGTGTCCGGCGGAGCCCTCATCGCAGACATCCTGACCAGGTATGACAGCATGAAATACTGAGACAAGGCCAGGAAACTATAAAACACAGCAGACAGACACGTTATCAAGGGAGTGGAAGTGTGCCAGGAATCCAAGCTATTTGTCGCTTGTTTGAAGAATGTGCTGGATTGTATATTATTATCAGGAGGAGGACTCTAGAACTGCACACCTTAACCTCAACAAAAAGTATTTTGACTTTTAAAGCAATTTCATTATTAGTTCTATTTTATGAAGAAACAATGCTATATGGTTAAAAGCTTTATAAAAAAAGGTTAATTTAGCATCGCTTTAGATTTGGTCCAAACCAGATTCAAGGCCTCGATCTAAAACTATGCATGCTCGATAGCTGGCGTCCTTGTCTAGTCCTGTGTTTAAACATAACACCTTCCTGGGAAACGGTAGCGGTGTCTGGAGCTGTCAGGGGATATCCAAGGTAAAGCCGGTGTCATGTAGTTGCACAAGGCCTAATCGGGATGATAAGGGGCCTGACAGGAATCAAAGGGATCACTTTTGTTATAGCAGGCGTAGGTGTCCGTGTCCTTAAAGTGACAAAGTAAATACGATACTTGGCAATGTGTGAGTTCGCTATATATCACCAAACAACACATTGTCAGACAGGGTCATGCTGTACTTTTTGCTAACCCATCTATAATTTTTTTTTTTACAGTTATTCTGCCAAAGAGTCAGAATCCAAATCGCAGTTGAAGCTGTGTTTCAAGCTCTACTGCCTACTGGACATGGACAGCATATCTGTGGACAGCATGGAGTATTTCTTCCTCTTTGAGCAGGTAATGCAGCCAACACAACCATGCTAGATTCTTCTTTGATGGGGCCCGTCTCAGTATTGATGCAGAGATGTAATTTATGGCACTGCAATCTTGTAGTTCATGGGTTGTGTCTATACTTAGAAATTATTAACGGGCTGCTATCAGGATAAATGAGGGGCTGAATGGTATGAGAGAACTGGCAGCAGCATTCACGAGCCAAAGGCAGCCAACACCAACTTCACTAGGACATTGTTCCTCTGGGTTTACATAAAATGTTATAAGACTAAATAAAGCAGGGTGGGTCAGAGGGGATTGATGGCACTGTTGGGACTATTACTAACAAATGTCTTTCATATTTCTCCCTGGTGTGTTGAAACTCCTGCTGCAGTGCCATGAGATGGTGGTGCGGGGCCAGCTGCCCGCGTGTGAAGAGGACCTCCAGACTTTGGCTGCACTGAGGCTGCAGTGCCTCATGGGAGACTTCAGCACTCATGCCCCTTGCCCCCCTCTGGATGAGCTGTTCCCTGGGCCCATGCTGGAGACCAGGGTGCTCATGTCTCTCACTGCCCCCCCTGGACTCCCCCCCTGCACAGTGCACGCTCTGGACTGTCCGGAGACACAGCGCTTCCCCTCGGGCCTTCTCTCAGGAACTCTGTGGAGCCACACGGCCACCTCTGTGCACAAGCAGAAGGTGGAGCAGGACTTACGGCTGCGCAGTCGGCTCAAAGAGGAGGCGACCGTTGTAATGGCCTCCATTTTGGAGCGTTGGAAGGGTTTGGCCGGATACAGCCGCTTGGACAGTATGGCCGCTTACCTCACTATTGCACGCCAGTGGTCAGGCTTTGGATGCACTCTGTATGAAGTGGACTTTTATATTGTGAGTAATTTGGGGTCATCTTTAGTTTTTTCTCGAGCTGTCAGCAGTAATTATGTCTCATAAGTCCAATAAAGAATTGACTCTTAGTAAATTAACTTTTCACTTCTCCCTCCAGAGTTCAACGGGAAACTTTTCCCAAAAGCTGTGGCTGGGTGTAGCTGCTACATCGGTGTCTTTGTACCGACAGGGAGAGGCTGAGGCTCTGGAGTCCTTCCCCTATGGACAGATTTGCTCCTACGGAGTGTCAGACAGCAACACATTCAAGATCACAGCAGGAGATCGAGATCTACTCTTCGAAACAACGAAGGTACTTCGATTTACTCAGACGGCCCAAAGAATCCAGAAGAAATTCCTGGATATAACAAGCTATTTTTTGTGTGTTTTTGCTCTAAAGTTACAGTTCAGCTCATGAAAAAAGCTCTTATCACTGTACAGTGCTGTGCACAGGAAGTTAAAGAAACACAGTCGGCTCCTGATGCCCTCCTCCCTCCAGCTCTGACCCACTTTAAAAACACTCATTAATTTGGCCTAAAGGGAGCGCACACACAGGCTGGCCCTCGCCCGCTGACCAATGCCAACCACCAAAACTCTTATTTCCTGCCGTTAAATGGTTACTGGGGGTGAGTTTTATTGCTGTGGTTAGATTAAAATATTAGACCAAACATTTCTCAGAAGGATAGATGGAGATGTCGAGAACAAATCTTGCCTTTCACTGCTTAGATTTGACTGCATCTTCCCACAGTGAACAAAAATCCCTCTGTGATCTCTCTTGGGGCACAAAAGTGGCTTTTATTTATTTATTGCAAGCGCAGGCGGTTAGGAGGAGGGCTGGGAGAGTCTCGCCTCTAAGATCTTTAGTACTCATCGTCCTTTGACATGAGCGGGCAATTTATATTATCTGGCCTTAATATATAACTCTGCTGATATTAACTTTAAAACGTATGAAGTTGTCTAGTTACGCACTTGCATGTTCTGATGATAAATTGACGCACTACCATCCTCAGAGACATGTTTGAGTGGGAGAGACAGGCAGTTTAAGATTTTAGGAACATTTTATACATATGACATTTCAGCTGCCCCGTATGTCCGGCATGTTTATGGAGAATGTACGATTTTGCCAAAGGAACATTGCGCTCAGTTCTTGGAGGATTCAGCTTTTCTCACAGCTGGATGACTTCACCCCCTCCACCCTCAGTGCTTGTGCCAGACACCCAGCCTGCCACTCATCTGACCCCTGCCCCCCTCCCCTCTCTCACTCTTCTTTCTGTCTCTGTTCCAGCTGACTGAGATCATGCAGCTGATGAACGCATACTTCAGTGCCATCCGTCTACAGCGAGGCAAAGGGGAAGACGCCGACATCACCAGGGACCATCACCTGACCCCGATGCCAGCGTCCGCCCTCCTAGAGCTGCCGTCACACCCGGTCTGAGACGCTTTACCCACAATGCCCACCATTCTGAACCCCCCCCCCCCAACTTCCCTCTTCATCCCACCTACACACACGTGGACCCCTTTAGGCACCGCCCCGCTTCCTCCTCCTCCTCCTCCTCCTCCTCTGGGAACGGCACAGCAAGCCAAAACAAAGAGAGGGCTGTTTTCACTCCCCATCCGTGTAAATAAACCCCAGGCCTGGCTTTGCAGCTGAAGGAGCGATAGAGACTTTAAGAAAAAAAAAAATGGGGGAGGAGGGGGGTCTATTTTTTTGGGCTGGGGCCAGAAAGCCGCAGAAACCAATGTGGTCACTGATGAGGTGTCACACTCGTAGACCCCCACCCCCACCTCGCCGCCTCCCCTGGCCTGTCACGCACACACCTCGTCCCGTCGACAACGTGAGATGTAGCAGCATTTAAATGTAATGGCACCGATGACTTAACTGTGGTATTACCTTTGTGAGTTCTCAAGTACAAATTTGGGCTAAACCAAGACTAAGGTATGATTTGGGCAGCTCAGAACTAAATGAATATGATCAAGTCGAAAGTGATGGATCTAAAACAGGGGTCTCCAACAGGTGGTGGAGATGATTCAATCCGGCCCCTGTGGAGTTATGCATTTTTAAAGAAATAACCAGAATGCTCACTCCAGCCACTAGGGGGCAGCTTAAAGAAAGGAAGGAAAGAATAAAACACGTGTCCAGCAGAGGGAACTGACATAAAAAGAGATCAGAATATAAACAACACATTATAATCACGTGGTAAATGGACAGTCTGCCCCTGGGCGGCTGTGGCTACAATAGTAGTTTATCACCACCAAGCGCTGAGTGAATGAATAATGACAACAGTGTAGCAGAGACTTGTGACACAGGCTTGTAAAGTACAACACAAGTGTAAACCGAGGTTACTGTCCTGTCAGGCTCATTATTATTCATTAATTGAAAAAAGTTTCCTCAATAGTATATTCCCAATTAAACCATATTTTACTGGAGCTTTTGTTTTTTCGACCCTGGCAATACACCCCGATATATATTTTGGCCCCCAGCAAAATTTACTTGGAGACTACTGGTCTAAAACATGTGACCAAATTGGCATAAACAAGGCTACCAGAACTAATCCAGGACAAACGAAACGACCAGACCAGGATGATATTCAAAACTGGTTGTAACATGGATTAGACTAAACCATGACTTACTCATCTGAAACTCTAACAAGTTCAACATTTAAATAGAAAAATACTTTTAGCTTGTACTTGAACTGCAAAGGCTATAGTTTTGAGAACCACTGCCTTATATGAAGAAAAAGAAACACTACATTTTGTTTTAACTCTCTTAGGTAAGTGTGCCATATTGCTCCAGCTTCCTAGAAGGCCAAGAGACTTCTGTCGTGTACACGTGGATGTACACTCACTCACTCACTCACTCTCGGACTCTTAATGTTCACCGGAGAGCGTGAGTTTTCATAAGGTCCCTGGCCAGGCTTGCATTACCTGGAACTGTTGATGCAGTAAGCCATGTGATCGTGGAACTGGAAACAGATGTTGAACTTTGCAGCTTAAGAAAGTGACTTCGGCTGCCGTGGGGACTCTCGGGGAAAAATCAGCTGTGCGTGTGTAATTTTAATCACGAGATCTACTTCCTTGTTTTGAGGGTACAGTGGATGAAAATGTTTATACCAGAAAAACCAAAGGACCGTGGAGCTGTTTCTATACAATGTTCACACCCAAAATATGCTCTGATTTTTGTCCTTTTGTCATGCTGCTTTTCGTGGTTAACACTTGACTTGTTTCATGTCCGCTACAGCTCTGCTTAAACAACTGGTGCTTTGCCGTTTAATTTGTTACTTTTAAAATGTATATAATTTGTAGATTATAAATGAGCCTTTAAAAGATAACACACTGCTTTGCTTTCCCCATGTGGCTGTGATGGACGCCCCTTTGCTTTATTTATACATGTTTTTTTGTTTTTTTACTGTCACTTCGTCTTAAATGCAGTTGGTCTGAGCCATAATTGCCATTAGCTCACATCAGTTGTACGAAACCTTTGTAGCTCTGTAATCACTGTTTTTGTAAAGCCAAAGTCCTAGGTTTGAAATGGACCAAAGATATTTTAATAGTAAGCTTTTATGACGGACAGCAGGTTACCCAATTCTAGTATTTGTTATTTCTAATTTTACAGCCACAAAATCATATGCTTTTCTATATTGTGTAGCCTCTAAAGTCAAACTTGATCGTGTCACCAAGAAAGGCCTTGACAAGTCGTTGCACAGTCAGCCTTATGCCTGTGAAACAATAGGTCCCTTGCTTTTTCTACTGCGGCTGCAGGCAGCTCCATGTGTATGTACAGAAGAAATTGCGGAGGTTGCTTGGTATTTTTGCCTGTTTGTATGTTGCATGGTACCTTTTTATGTTCGTGTGTATATTTCATTGCACTATTGTTTGTTTTTAACTAACTTGGAAGTGCAATAAAATCTATAAATACTGTACGTACTTAATAAACGCCTCCATTTGACATTTACTCTTATCTTCATTTCTTACCACAGGATGTGCCCGTACCCCACTATTTCTCTGTTGAAGCCTGATACTTTTAGAAAAAATTCAAAATGGCCATACAGGATGCTCACTCCAGCCACTAGGGGGCAGCTTAAATAAAGAAAGGAAAGAATAACACACGTGTCCAGCAGAGGGTACTGACATAAGAATTGATCAGAATATAAACAACACATTATAATCACGTGGTAAATGGACAGTCTGCCCCTGGGCGGCTGTGGCTACAATAGTAGATCGTCAGACCGAGTATGGTGTGAATGAATAATGCACGAAATTGTAAAGCAACTTCAGCATCTGGAAAAGCGCTTCAAAAGACTAATGCAGTATTAATCATTTATTAGGAAATCGACTTCATATCTTTATATAGATGCTGCCTTTCTGTATCAAAGGCTGTGAATAGAATTTAACACTTAAATTAACTTTTAGGAATATTCAAAGCAGCTCACACGTGAATGAGACCAATAGAAAGGAGTCTGCAGTTATGTATGGCCATTAAAGTCAGTTATGTATGGCCATCTAAAGTTCAAGGGTTTCCAAAGTGTGGCTGAAGCATGGTGGGGTTTCTTCTTCTACAGAATTAGCTGAAATTGTCTGCTAAATGCACCCATAATTGATCTGTATAACAAATAAAGCTGCTTAATTTGACTTTCTGACAAGCCACAATATAACATCAGCGAGTGTGACTCTGCTTGAGGTATTTATACCATGTGGCTGTAGATGTAAATGTTTGGCCACCCCGTGACTACTCATTTTTCAGCCTTTATCCCCTAAAACCTGTTGAATTGCTATTACTGTATTGATTTAGAGTCACCTCAGTGTATCTTTTTTATTAATTGAAAATAAACAGTATATATACATTTTTTTGCATTACACTGCTGCATAATAAATTGGAACAATTGAAGGAGGACTGACAACTTTTTGGACCCAGTGTTTTGTGACTTTGCAGTTCTTTCCTCTGCTTTGAGCGGTCCAGCATTGACCATTGTTTTGGCCCAGGCACATTTCATAAAGGGCTGACATTTGGCGCCAGCTGAGGGCTACCTCCCATGTAGCTTTTCTGGTTCACAACAATAGCAAGTTGAGTAAGCGTTGCTAAGTGCTTCTTGCGTTCCCCTGTGGCAATGAGCCTTAACTCGTTACAATGACTGGCATCCAGCTCAGAGTTTTAGGTGAAAGTAATAATTTTGCCCCTTTGACAGCTGGTTTAGTTTACCTAAATCACAGCCCAAGCATTTGATTTAAAACAGATGGTAATACTTTTTAATAGAAAATGTTTTATTAACTTTAAACAGGTCCAACAAGCAAAGCGACACTAAGCAGTAGATTTGAGACAACACACAGTGCTGCAGAACCAGAGTCTCCATATTTACAGGCAAAGACACAAAGTGAAATGTAATGTTACTTTTTCTGTTATGCGTCAGGGGCGTGTCCAGGGGGCAGCACTGGCCACTCCAGGTGCCACCTCGCTCAGAGGTGCTGGGATAGTACGGGGTCAGTAACAAGTTCAGTTCGGTTCTAGTTTTCATTGACATCACTTGGAGGCACTTGGCAGTAACCATGGTGACACATATTACTAACCACAACTGCTAGGAGATCATTTTTAGAAAGAAAAATGTGGAATAAAACACACATTTTGTTTGAAATGTGAACCATAAAACACTCATGTCCCTTGTTCTTTTGTTTTGTCAACATAAAAGATTGTGACGTAAACAACAGTTGGCTAATGCTAGCTTGTGGATTGTAAGTGATTTAAACCTTATACAAATCAACACATCAGATTAGATTACTTTTCACATTTCTGCATCAGTTTTCTTTTCTAATGATAAAACAATGCCCAAATTTGAGTTGAACTTGAGTAAACAGTGCTTCAGACAGTGCAGGAACAGTAAGACAAGAGCCATCCTAGCAAGCATTACCATGGCATTTGCAAGTGCTTTGACCCCAAAGAATGTCAAAAACTGTCTGATCAAACTACGAAAACAAATATTGGGCAATAGATACAGACGGCATCTCTGGAATGAGCCATATATGGTCATGTTTGAAAACAGTTAAGGGGGAAAACAATTTGGAGAAAAATCTAAACTTTCTTTAATTATTCAAAAACTACTTTAACAAACGCTGAAATATGAATATAGCTTTTTACTAAATAAAGATACAAAGACATGGAGAGGAGCAAAGTCATTCAACAGCCAATAAATAGTGAGACATGAATAACGGAGAATGCTAACTTGATGCTTTATGTTAGCATCGGGCTAATGCTAACAGTTAGCTAGCACTAGCTACAACTGCTGTTTTTTTTCAATTCTACTGAACAATCGGCTGAGAGAAAATATCCATATGGGCCCAATTTACACTTGACTTATTTATGTGTGATATGAAGCTCATATTTCACCAGAAAATGGAAAATTTGTGTTTATCTAAAGATTCTGTTTTCCCCCTTGGGCGAAGCCACGCCCCCTTCTATGACGAGATGCCGTCTGTATTTAAAACTAAGAACAAAAGGATCCAGTGTACCAGAATAGTGACTTTAAGGTGTTCATTTCCAAATTTGTCTTTAAGACTTGGGCTGGACCTGGTGCCACCAATGGGCCACCCCATCGGGAAAGCCTAGACACACCCCTGTTGCACGTGCTCTTTGAACGGCTGGTATCAGGAATTGTTCTGGCCACACAAAAATAAAACATTTTTCCCCCCAAACACATTCCTCGTGGTCATTTGTTCATATCAAAGCAGCACACAAACCGTGACATAGCGGGTAAGAAATGGGACCCTGCATTAACCAGCAAACCCTGTTCGATCCCACTCCTCGAATTCCAGGCATACGATTTCTGGAACTGTAAACAGTAAACGATATTCACAAAACGATATGCTGTGTAGAAAAATAGACCAGACAAGGCAACATGTATTTTTGTGAAAAGGAAAACAACTGTGGAGCAAAACACCAGGAAGAAACTTTGCTTATAGGGCCATTAGCTTTATATAATCTCTAAACAGGATTTGCTCAGGAAGAAATAATTACGCTTTTTCCATCTCACTTTTGGTTACGACTTCTAGGCATTTTTAGAAACCACTCCCGATTTCTGGAAACACAAGCTTGCTACACTTTCACATGCGCACGGGCCAATAAATTAATGCGTTTCAGAGCAGTTATTGCCAAGCACCTGTTTGTGTTAAGACAATGTGAAGAAAAATCTTTACAAAGGGGTCTTGTAAAACGAGTTGGAAAACACGAGCTAAACATTTATGAGCAAAGAAGACTGTTTCATATGTTGTTAATTTTGATTTAGTCTTCACACTAGAATGTTGTACTTGTGAAGGTTGTGTAAATAATTCTATTTTTAGTATTGGTGTAATTTTATCATGAAGTGTTGCAAATAGGATGATTCATTTAACATGGCTTCAGGGAGCTTTTAGCAAATGCACAAAGCACCAGGCTTGTTTCTTGAATGGTGAATTAGCATGGCTTATCTACCTAATTTTCCACATTTAGATCAATTTTAGTCTTGTTTTGGAGTTTGTATATAAGCCTAGTTTTGACAAAATGTGATGAAAAAAATAATAATTTCTTAGGGTTTTAGGTTAATGGAAAGTACAGTGTTGAAGTGGTTCATCGTTATCCTCTAATAAGGTAATTCTTCCTTGCATTGTGCAGTCTGAACCTATTGTTTAGTTTAGAAACAAATGATGCTGTCAAAAGACTAACAAAGAATATTCTGTGACAATATGAAGACAGGTTTCTCCAGGGGGCCGCAGCTCACTGCTCCTGCGTGCCCCAGGAGATGTAGTCGGGGCGGGTGGCTGCGCTGTACTCGTCCACCAGCTGCTGCACCACTTCACGGGAGTTGTCCAGTTCATCAAAGTTGTCCTTGAAGATGTCCTCTTTACGGAACTGCTCCAGGAAGGCCTCGCGCTTGCGGAGTTTGTCGTACTGCCGGCACGTTCGCTCGAACAACTGAAGGGAGATGGACAAGGAGTAAAGATTTGGCTCGATTTTTTTTTACCAAAAGCCATTCCTTGACAAAGACTGTAGTGGGAAAAGGAGTGAAGCATCTTATCCTTGCGTTCTTTAAAGGGATATTTCAAGATTTTTGACATAGGGCCTCATTTCCTAGTTATCCAGAGTGTTGCTGGTACCTGGAGATATTTTTTTGTAATTCATGCAGTTATGTTTGAAGAGTTTAGTGGCGCTAGGCTAATGCAAGGCTAGTGCATTTCTACGGTATCAGCTACACTGCATTAAAAACAGTCTGACACACTCCACAGAGCACCTGAGACAAATCGCTTGTAACACCAGACTAACGATATAAATGTCTGTGTCGATTCATTTTTGGAATATAACTGACCTTACATCACATGAATGATCGCATTTTGAGGGACTATTTTCTAGCAGATCCCTCCGCCGCTGTGTAGCTTATATAAACACAAAGCAGATGCCGCTCAAATATAAGGTATTTTAAATGCAAAATGGTAATTCTATCGACACAGACATTTATATCGTTAGTCTGGTGTTATAAGTGATTTGCCTCAGGTGCACTGTGGAGTGTGTCAGACTGTTTTTAATGCAGGCTAGCTGACATCGTAGAAATGCGCTAGCCTTGCATTAGCCTAGCGCCACTAAACTCTTCAAACATAACTGCATGAATTACAAAAAAATATCTCCAGGTACCAGCAACACTCTGGATAACTAGGAAATGAGGCCCTATGTCAAAAATCCTGAAATATCCCTTTAAGCTGAGGTTTATTTCGAAACGTCTGTTCCATGAACCCATATGAGGACATCAATGAGGAAAACAAATCTGCAATAATAAGACACTAACCAGGACAAGTCATTTTACTCTTATAATGTTTAGGGAATTGGGAGAAACTAAATCGCCGTTCTGACTCAACTGCAGCAGGACTTTAAAAGTGGAAATCCCCACTTGCGTATAACATATTTAAGTTCTGCTGTTATACTAAGGCCTAAAGCATTGTTCTCCGCTCAGATGAAATAACATGATGACATCACATGACATTTACTTTCCGCAGCAGCGGGACATTTTTATGGGTTTAAGACCAGCCCATGTGTCTGAATCTGAATCCAAAATGTAATATCTGAAAAAAATCCCCCGAGATTTACTTTAACGCTAGCTTAGCCTCGTCAGAAATTATCTACCCTCTGTACAAGTGGACAGGGTGAGATAATCCTAAACAGGTCGAGGTGATAACTTACGGAGGAGATGCTTGTGTGGTTTGCCATCATCAGGCCGCTGACTCTGTGAGCTGACGACAGGTACGGAGATCTCCTGGACAGAGCCACTTGGATACTGGCAGGACCCCAGGGGATAAAGCTGGCCAACTTTCTCTCACGGATCCTTTGGAGACTTTTATGCACCTAACAATACAACACAGAAACAGAAGTGAATTAATGTTACACAATAGATATTTTTAAGGACAGTAGAATCTAAACTCTATGGAACTTACTTTACTTTGCATTTCTAAACCTGGATGAAGACGAAACATTTACTTGCTATTTTGAGTTCTATAAACTTCACCCAAAATGATCTGGGACCGCCTGCCTCTGCTTTAGATACCATTACCTATTAAAGAAGTGTTCAACCTACAAAACAACTAGATTTACAGTACATTTGAACGAGAAGTCAACGTTTCACTCTAGGCCTGTCACGATAAGAAAATCTAAAGTTTGAAATATTGAGACAGGAAACTATTATTGACGAACTTATAATGCCACAGAAACCATGACAGCTCAGCTCTGAATTGAGCAACTTATGCCCCTAGAGGCCATAAGCGTCACTGCAGGTGTCATAGCATGTTACGTTTTTTTACTCATTAATTGTCCCTGTGAGTAAATACTACGCTGACAGAAAAGACAAGGGAAAGAGGGATATTATACATCCAATTACACAATGAAGATAATTTTTTTCACTCAAACTTGGCTGTAAATACTGTTTAAAGTGGCACTAGCCCGCAGTTAGCTTTGCGCGTTAGCCTGTTAGCTTCTTCTGTGTGATTCTGCGTGTGTATTGCGCCTCCAGTTCGGAGCAGGAAAAGTTGCAAGTGTGGTTTTCTGGTCAGAGACACTAGGGGGAGATGAAAGACCCTCCAATCATCTCATTAACACTTGTATTACCCCCTAGATGGACAACGAAAGGGATTTATTAAGATAAACAAGTTACTTAGTACTGCTTTAAAATAGCCCATAATGAACATGAAATACAATGAGACACAACTAACTTTAGGAAAAAAAAAAGATCGAGACCAAAAATGTTTTATTATTTACAGTAAGTAAATTAATTATTTCCAATAAGTCGATTTATTTATCGTGACCGCCTTATTTCACTCTCCATCCAGGGAGCTTCATCATGGCTAGTTTAGTTCCTGCCAGCCGGACCGTCTATGAAAGATCTATACACCAAGACTAGTCATGAGGAAGCTTCCTGGAAGAGGAGTGAAAAGATGGCACTCTTTTAAGTGCAAGTCCAGCTGTTTCATTCTAAGTAGAAGATTCTACCACTTCAACCACTCCATCAAAATATTAGATTATGGTTTTTTTTTATGAATTTCGATTGAAACTTGCTTTAGAGTGGCTGCCCCTATTTTAAAACAGCAAGAGGGACGAAGCTGAATTCAAACTGTCCCAACCCCCATACTGATCACACAAACCCCTCCGCCCATCCCGATTCAATCCCGGAAGATTTGAGACTTGTTTTATTTCCGTCCCTCTTGAGTCATTTTGTGCACGTTTAGGGCTCATTGAGTTACAGTGTGTACTTCAGTGGTTATTGAACATCGATACCTGAGTTGGATCGACTTCTCCCTGAATGATGTTGAGGATGGCGATGTAGCAGTGACTGGGCTGACGCTCTCGTCCCGTAGAAACCATCACGTTTTTGGGTTGAAGGAGGCGCCTCATCACATCCAGCACTGTGGTTTTCCTCACACTGGCCACCTGACAAAAACATTTAAAGCATTTTGGTTTTGAAAAGAAATAACTACAATTAATTCAGAATTCAAGAATAAATCTACTCACTGATTGGTCGGTCGTGAGAGGCGTGTACCCCGTCATGAGGAAGTGGAGTCTGGGCGTAGGGATCAGGGATGCTATGAGACCGATCAGGTCATTGTTCATGTAGCCGGGGTAACGCAGGGTGGTGGTGCTGGCGGACATGATTGTAGAAACCTGCAAAAACAAGTACAGCCACGCGCTACAGTTACAGACAGAACAGAACGACACGCAACTGACCTGCCAAACAAGTTTCTAAATTGTGTAGTTTTTCTTTGAGTCTGTCACGACATCATGTGTCAAACCTAAGTGACTTGTGACTAGACTTGCCAAAAAACGTGCTGCGTGACAAGTTAAAGAGGTGGCTTGGTGTGTCACTCACCAGCTGATTGATCTGAGAGAAGGAGGGGTTCTGGATGTGCAACCTGTCAGTGGCGATGCGATTCAAGGCCGTGTTATCCAAAACCACCTGAGAGATAGAAAACAAATCACTGCAAAACATGACAGAACTGTAAAATACAATATCATAAAAAGAGGAAACATCTGGATACACTGAATGATCTCACAGCCATGTTGAGGGCCTTTTGTAACAGTTTGCACTTTTGCCAGGTAAATATTGCCTTCTATAAATCAACAATTAAGTGCTTTGTGAAACCCAAGGTAAATAGAGGTTCTGACTCCCTGGAGCATGTCGACAGAAAAAGCAAACGCACTGGTCTGATGTCTAAGGGAAAAAAAAGAGCTTTGAAAAATGACAAGGCGAAACAACAGTGTGCCGTTTGTTGAGAGAGATGCACATAAAGCCTGACTGTAGACCCACAACAGGAGGGCCATTTCAGGGAATTCTATTAGCTGAGATTTAACTAATCAATGTGAAGGGCCTTATGCAAGGCCCTCAAGGAAGTCTACCGCGTTACAGAGGAAGCGCCATCACAGCGTCAGGGCACTAATAACACAACCAATTTAGGAGCAAGATTTAATTTCACCTCTATTTACAAAGCCCCACAGTGCTGCCACAGGAGCTGGTTTATTAGTTCTGGGGAAAGGACGAAAGACGAACTGCTCAGATAAAACGAAAGCAACAACACAAATGGAAGGCAATTAATATCACGTTTATGTATATGGTATGTCAACTAAGGATACTTCCAAGCCTGGAGATCATTTCTATTCATTCACAGACAAAGCACTAGCGATCACAATGGAAACGCTAACAGGTCAATGTTTCTGCACTGTCTAAAGCACAGTTTGCTCAAGTAAGACTCAAGACTGGGAATTTTTTTTTTTACATATTCCCATCAGAAAGAAGTGACAGTGAAATAAAAGTGAGCTAGTACATATTTTTATTTACATAAAACCCTCAATGAATTCACAAGCCGGTGTCAGCCAACTGTGGCCACAGTGACATTTTGAAAGCACAAAGTGTCGGTGCAACAGAGCCTTGAATGAATCACAGGTCCCACAACTTTAGTTTATTGCATATTCCACTTTTTGGATGTCTTACACTGTTGCAATTTTAATTGATGCAGCGGCTTAGTCACAGTTCTGCATCACTTTGATGTTGAACATATTGATTTATGGTGCGCATATGACACTAACAAAAAACTACTCATTCCTTCATCCTTCTTGAAATATGTATTTATAAGATGCATTTAATTAGGCTTTTATATAATAAATAACGGTAATCACTTCACTGTGTAAAAATCAACTTGACTAATTACATTTTAAGCATTTCCTGCCTGCAAGCGCCTTCTTTTTGCATCAAACATATCAAACATAAAGCTTCATTCAGTTCCAAAGCTGACCTCCTTTTGGCAAAGAATCCCATGCCTCTTTGAAAGTATTTTTGTTGCCTTTTCACTGATACTGTAACACTTTGTCTACAACAGTGGCTCATTTGTATCATCTTCAGTTTGTTCAGACGACAGAGTTAAAGAGTAACCCGGGCTGGTTAAAATGTTCTAAAGCAAAGCCTCAATTAATCAACATTTGAGTCAGAGTTCTGTCTCACCACACAGTCTGCGTTTTGTGTCAGCCTCTTGAGCGTGAGCAGCGAGTTGTACGGCTGAACGACCACATCGCTCATCTCGTCCTGGTTTGGGAAAACGGAGTAGGTTTGCACCAGCTTCTTTGGGTATCTGAGGACAAAAGACACTTCCTAAATTATACACATCATGACGACTATAAAGTTATATAATAAAGATGTGGGGTTGCAGTGACTCAATTGGTAGAGATTACAACTCTGTCCTCACTCCCTGGCATTGATTTATTGATAGTGCAGTTAGGACAACAGTTAAAAGTGCAATTTGGTTGCAATTTTATCGCAAAGACTGCAATTATTTGGCTTCAGAAGTGACTCCCAGTGCACGGTGAAACAGTCATAGTTCTCGTCTTTGTTACAGTCATTTTAACTGGACTCTTGAAATCATTCACTCTTTAACAAGTTCTCAAACCTGTCATTGAGTTTTTCCAGTAGGTAGGATCCCAGACCAGAGCCCGTCCCTCCTGCGATTGAATGGCACAGGACAAATCCCTACAAACACAAAGGTTACTCATTACGTAGACTACTCATTTACAGCTATATACTGCTACCATGTGTTTGGCTTCCTGTAAACTGTACAGATGCAGGGAGCCAAGTGTGCACATGTGGGCAGAGCAAAATGCCTCCCTTCCCGGACCGTTATATAAATGGGAATGCAGCCCCACCTCACAAATTTACCCCCCACCCCCTAAAGACAACCATGTAATACCTGCCTTCCACACTGGCTGGGCTATTATCGCCAGACGCCACACCCGGCCAACATACACAGAGCAGCCTACGGACTTTCCTCTCCAACATCCACACGCACACGCTCACCCAATAATAATGTAGGGTCAGAGGGACGGCTAGCAGAAATTGTAGACCTTTGAGGGGAAATGTGAGCACTAGTTTATGAGTTGTTGGTTGGCAGCTCAAGAAAGCTTGTAGAAAAAGGGCAATGAAATGAAGCGATGCAGGTTTGATGTTGAGGACGGGCGAGGATTTTTACAACTTGTTTAATTCAAGCTCAAATTGTGCACGGTGCATGGTCCCGAGTCCTGATAGTGCAATATATTCGGTTTCAATTAAAATTCCAACAATGCCAAGTAGTTTTGTCTCATGACTTCGGGATTGAGACTTGCCTCCAAGCTGTCGCTGCCATCTGCCTCACGATCAATGATGTCAAAAATGTCTTCTTGGATCTTTTTGCCCTGAAACAAAAAGTCGAATTGTTTTATCTGGCACTTTACGCTTTATATAATATAGCCTGTATAAGCTACTAAAGGTGACTCAGTCTCTAAATACCTGTGAATAACCACTGGCCCAGTTGTTTCCAGCGCCTCCTCCGTGTTCAGAGAGATAAATGTTTTCTGGGTTGTAAAGGTTGGCGTAAGGAGAGTTGAGGATGGAGTGGATCACTCTGGGCTCCAGGTCCAGCAGAACTGCACGTGGGATGTAATGTTCATCATCGGCCTATAATTCACATGACCAGGAGAGGTGAGATTGCAGATCTTAGAAATTGGATAACATTATGCAAAGTGCATGAAGCTTCTTATACGACAACCCCACCTGGTGGTAAAAAGCTGTATTGCATCATCGCTTTGTAATAATGTACAGTAAGTTGAACAAAATCATAATAAAGCACCATTGATATACATATTACCAGACGTCTTTCTATGGCTACTAGAAATAATATTTTAGTATCTGTTGACACCTATTATGCCGTAGTGGACAAGTATATTTACAGAGATAATATTGTATTTTTAAAGCTACAAACAGAATTTGTGCAGGCTTTACTTTACGCTTTAATGTATCTATGTGGAAAATTAAAAAACACATTTTATTTAGGAGTCCCCACAAAAATGACCTGATATGCATATACAGGTGCTCGTCATATAATTATAATATGAGGTGCATTTACTTCTGTTTATGAACTCAAAATGTGTAGTATATGATATAGACTCATTACATGCAAAGTGAGATATGTAAAGCCTTTGTTTGTTATAATTTTGATGATTATGGCTTACAGTCCATTTTTAAAATATCATTTTGATTATTATGGCTCACAGTTGTAAAAAACCCAAATTTAAAGCCTCAGAAAATTAGAATAAAGGCTACATATCTCACTTTGCATGTCATGAGTCTGTCATATATTGGTTTCACAGTAGGGCTGAAACAACTAATCAATTAATCGACGACTAATCGATTATTGAAATAGTCGACAACTATTTTAGTAATCAATTAATCGTTTTCTGGTTCACACAGACTCAAATAGAGCAAAAATCACATGAAGTATTATATGTAGTATTTTTGATGAAAACCTACTTTGTTTTTATAGCAAGTGTATGTAGTACACTTTGTACATTGTAAATTTCATGAATATCTGTTTGTGTCTCATCCAATCAGAAGCAGAATTAGCACCAAGAGCCTCCAACAAACATTTACTTTGCGTTTACTCCATCAACACGTCCTCAAGTGGATCCACTTTAGCTTTATGTGAAAAAAAAATGTAAAAAATAAAATTTTCCTACACCATTCATAGCCAAGCGACTAATCGATTAATCGTAAAAATAGCCAATAGATTAATCAATTACAAAATAATCGTTAGTTGCAGCCCTATTTCACAGTTTAAAAGGAACAGGCCACCGTTTTTCCATACTGAGATATGTTCTTACCTGAGCTTAGATGATTTGAAACGCACCTGTCTGGTCTTTGTGTGTGCCCTCAGTCACACAAAACGACCAAAGTTGTTGGCATTTGGCCTCTCCCAGTATATTTCTATAGCTCCAAACGGGAGTGAAGTTGGAAGCTACCGCGCTCTTCCACGGGTACGCACAAAGACCAGACAGGTACGCATGAACTCGTCTAAGCTCAGGTAAGAACATATCACAGTATGGAAAAACGGTGGCCTGTTCCTTTAAGTTTATCAACAGAAGTAAATGCACTTTTTCATGATATTCTAATGATATGACGAGCACCTGCAATGTCACTAAACATATAGTAAGTATACACCCACCCAGAATCAATTACTGTATATGGACTTGGAATTAGGCCTATCAAGAAAACAAAATTTGAAGTTCGATATAATGAGGCAGGAGGGCCACTTTATGTAACTGAAAAAATGTGTATTAATGCCTTTTCCTATGGTATGCATTCATGTCTTCAATAACAGACAAGTTGTAACATGAAACTCAATGAAAAACTTTCCTTCGATAAAATTGTGTAACAGAAAGTGCAAATTAAAAAAAAGAAAAAGGTATCATGTACCGACGATAAATATTACGCCTAAAATTATACTGTTGATCTGTCATTTATTGAACGATGAGTCGATATAGTAATTATCATGACAGGCCTACTTGGAAACGTGGCTATGTCGTTTAATATTCTCTGATTCAATCTAGTCTGAGGCTCAACTATTTGAAGCATCTGTACAGTGAGTGCAAGGCAGTATGTAGGAAATGGAGACCACTGAAAACATCACTACCTGATAGAAGAACACGTCCTTCCTGTCAGTTCCCTCTGTGGCAAACTCTTCCACAATGCCCTCCGGACTGATGCCATGCTCCGCACACAGCTGCTTCCAAAACTCAAAACCAACTGCAATATACCAATAATCAATCAATCAATAAAAAACGTTTGTGTCAGTTCCACGCACAACGCATGAATAACAATGGTTGACGAACATGTCAGGGTGAAGATAAAAGCGCATCATTAAAGCAACATAAACATAAACGTGGTAATCGTGCGTTTTGTTCATTGTTAGTTTAATGCATCTATAGCTAAATGAGGGTGACTGTGTGAGACATCATCTAAAAATAGCTAGCTAGTCAGATAGCTATGTTGGTTAATAGGCAACAGCAAACAGCGGGATTAGCATCGCCTCTGTTTTAACGTACTTTGATTCCCACATTGCCCGAGCTGAAGCGTGATGATCTCCCGAGGCATCTTCAGTCTACGGTTACTACTTATTCAGCCAGCTTCGGTTGCGTGTGGGGTATTTGTGCCCAGAACAACAACACTGCGCTGCTCACAGTTCCTGCCGCAGCTCGCTTCTTCCCGCTTGGTGCTGATGGGACTTGTTCGGCGGCTCCACACGGTCAAGCTACAAGAAACACCGCCATCTACAGACGAAGAGCAGTACTGCGGTCATGGAACGTTGAGCGGCATTCAGGTCTACTGGGATTTTCACTTGTCATGAAACGTTAACTCAGACTGTGCTGCAAATTATTAAAATGTTTCATGCTTTTTATATCATTTATAAGATAATTTAGGAGCAAATATTTTTCTTTGATTGCAATAACAGTCTTCATATATAGCAACAATGATGATAGGACTTAAAAAAAAAAAAAAATATATATATATATATATATATATATATATATATATATATATATATATATATATATATATATATATATATATATATATATACAATGTTACTAGTCAATGAAAAAATATATAGGCAGCAAAAAAGTGGTGGATGGTAAAAACATAATTCATTTATTCATAGACAATTAAATGTATGGTTCAGGGTAGGTAGATACGATACCAAGATTTTTTTTTAAAGTTCATGGTGGGGAAAAATATATCAATCTTTATTCAAAATCTTTATTTCCCTACGCCACTTGAACGCAGCATGACACAGACGCCGAGCGGAAAATGATTGGTCCGTGTGCTCCGAGAAAAACAGGTTACGCCATATTGTCGGTTCACCAGAAGAGCGCTGTATTTGTGAAATAATGACAGAATAGTAAGTGTCATCTCGGTTCAAAGTGATCGCATGTTTGTGCTTCTACAATGTTTACTTTTTATTCACGAAAGAAGCCTGCAATAGACGCCCATACGCGTGTTTAGTCGGCGTGGCTAACTGTTAGCCTAAACTTAGCACAGCTCTTTAGCCAATGTTGTGAGTTGAGCTGTGGTTGAGCTGCTCTTACCGCGGTGATACTCCTCATCGAGCTGTTTACCTGTGTTGACACAACTTTTTAATCTATGCAGGATTCGCTCATTTGACGCCAGACGTAAAGATGGTGCACACGGGGGCAAAAGAAGGCGCCAACACATCCACCACGGGGCAATGCATGGCTGTACCGCACGGACCTGCGATGTGTCTGCGGAGTCGACCATGCCCCAGCGACAGAGACAGCCAGGTGCGGGCTGTCAAAGCGGCTCTCCAGTCCAGGTTGGGGCCTTACGAGCGCCTCCTGACCTACCTACAGGCCGTCCTAGTGTGGGAGAAACCTGTGCAATGCGTTCTCCTGTACGTTGTGGTCAACCTTGTGTTTTGGTAAGTCTCAAATAACAAAGTTTGCTTTGTACATGAGTAAAACCAAGCGCGATTGTTGATAACTTGCAGAGACAATACAAGTTCTCATTGTTCACTGTTGTTTGGCTGTTAGGCATAAACCAGCTGACTGCCAGCTGCGGGTGCTTTACACAATGCAAATGGTTCACCTGTCAATTCAAGATGAGACAGATGGCTCCCTCAGGGGTTATTTATAGGCGTTGTCTGGCACCGAAAATCTCGCCTTTCCAACTGGTGTGGTGCTCCTGAAACTTGAGTATCTGGATTACGTGGTTTAGGAAGAATCAGAGTTGGAGGCTCAGGATTTGGATGTAAATTGAGTGTGAATGCCAATTTGAAGATTTGTTCTTCTGCTGTCACCACACATGGACTCTGCACTGACACCTCAGTTAAACACCTTAATGTCATTACAATGAACTGAGCAGTAAATATACATACAAAAAGTCTGAAAGTGTAAACATTGCTCGATTGCATTATAAAAATAATGTAAAATACAAAAAAAGTTGTTCCAAAACCCATTCAGTCACACATTTTGATATATTTCTTGACAGCCCTCCCTATTTTTTGTCCACTTCACTTCTCATAGATCCTCAATGAAAAAATATGTCTAGATTTGTGGCATTTTAAATCATACACCTACTCTTAGTATGCATTGTGTGTGACATTTGAGTTGCTGCTACCTGCACAAACCCTAGATTTAGAGGTAAATAAGACCACATTATTTAGGCTGTATTTTGTCAACTTGTGTGTTTGTTTTGTGTGCGTCAAGATACAGCAAACCTGGAGCTGCACAATTTTGAAAAAGCCTCACTGCATTTTCTTCTGACAAGTCTCATGATTGGGACCAGATCTGCAATTCATGTTGAAATACCGTCACTTGTGCTCATTTTAAACGCGTCCAGATGTAAATAACATTCAGCGCAGACTGAAATCGTGAACTGCTAGACTCAAGCAAGATTTGAGTTTACATTCAAGCTCAGAACATGTTTGCAGAGGTCTAAACTTAAACATAAGACCCCCTGAAGATTAGATAAATGGAACTTTTCTTTTGTGCTGCAGCCCTAGTATTAGTCTGTTTGCAATGCAGTAGCTGTGCAAGTCCAACATTAAGTTACAATGATCCTAATCCGGATCACGTTCAAACATTGGGGAGGTATGCGGCAGAACATACAAAGCTGTGACTCGCTGCGGCTCAATTAGGTCAATGTGAGATTCTGACATTTTAAAAGTCACTGACCCGGGACAGTGAAAGATAGTGGGGCTAGCTGAGAGACGGTGTGCTCAAAGCGAGGCTGTTCAGACTAATCAAATCAGTTCAAATGGTCAAACCCTGTCCCGTCTCCTACTGCTTATGCGTCAGCACGAACTCTCTCTCTCTCGCACTCCTCTGACTCCAGTTCAGCACACAGGAAAAGAGCAGACATGGTAATTCTGCATCGGCATAGACAAAATGCTCTTGTTGTTGATCCATGTACACACTGTTGCCCAAACACCAATCACAGTGCCTCTCTTGATACCGACTGCTCTGTTTTGCCAACACATTTTTTGTTAGGTTAATCTCAGCTGAGTAGCTCAATCCTCAAATTGTGGGGCCGTGTGATCGCAACACCGAGAAATATGAACTACTGGATGTAATCTGACGAAGGCCGCGCTGGCATCGTAATACAGTAATAACTAAGCTATGTTCGTTTTGTCTCATTTTTGACAGGTTCTTTGCCTTGACCTCACTACGCCTGCTGTTCCTAGTGGCTGCAGGTTTGTCGCTGGCCGTCCTTGTTGATACCTGGAGGAATAAGATTTGGCCAGAGATTAGAGGTGGGTGCTCTTTCCACAAAACGTTTACCTTGAACGCATTGTTTGGCCTGACCTACTTACAGAAACATATCCAACAGGTGTCGTGATGGGTGGTTTTGAAGCGTATTGAGCTTATATTTTAGCAGTTACGCACATTAAAAAGTGTAGGATTTACTTATGTATTTATTGTTTTTGTAATTGTAAAGAACTAAGTAACTTGTTTATCTTAATCAATCCTTTTCGTTGTTCCCCTGGGAGTAATACAAGTGTTGATGGGATGATTGGGGGGGGGGGGGGTCTTTTTGGTGTCTCTGTCCAGAAAACCACCCTTGCAACTTCCCTGCCTCTGGGTCGCAATAAACACTAATAGAATCACGAAGACGATGCTAACAGGGAAAACGGGGACTAGTGCCACTTTAGCAGTGCTTACAGCCAAGTTTGAGTGAAAAAAAAAGTCTCCATTGTGTCATTGAGTTGTGGCACAATGAACAATGTCCCTCTCTCCCTTTGTATTTACGCTCATGGACAATTAATGAGTAAAAAAAAAAGAGATACAAACATGCTCCTACACCTGCAATGGCACTTATGGCCTCTAGGGGCATGAGTTACTTAGTTCTGCTTTAATACCATTTCAATCTGATCACACTAAGCTTGTCTCAATGTGCTAAAAATGCTCAATGTCGCTAAAAAAAGGATGCCCTAAAGCTTGGAATCCTTTTACTGAAAATGCAAATCAAACAAAGTCCATGCTCTGAGTGCTCCATTTTGTCAACGTTCTGCTTCTAAAGATTAAATTAAGGCATCAAAGAGGAGTACTTCTTTGTTTGTTTTGCAGTTTATAGATTCTCCAAAGCCTTCACAGCCATTCCTGTATTGAAACTGCTCTGCACCTTAAGAGCGGTGGCTTCGGCGAATGCTTTACAGGGAAAATATGTGGTGTCAGCAAATAATCCTATACCAGTATCGGAACAACCCTGCACGTTATAGGCTATTGTACATTGAAAGAATCGCAAAATAATACTTCAAATCATGCGTATCAAACAGATTTTAATGCTCTACTTTCTATTTTACAGTTAAAAGGATGGAGGAATCGGAAAGGTATGTAAAATAGATTGTGTTTGTTTTCATTGAATTAATTACAGCGTTATTTAGGTACCGTGCTTTTTCCACTACACTACAGTTCTTTCATTGTGCTGTAAGGGACTGCTACCACTTCATTCAGCTGAAATAGCTGTAATTGTATTGCTTTCTGTCTGTGTAGCTGGGGTCTAGTGCAGCCCGGCATCCTGAGCGTCCCGGAGCTGTGTCATCACGTCGCAGAGGCCTGGGTCAGTGGAGCAGTCCTCACATCCAGCATGCTCCAATACAAACGCCTGAACCCCGGAAAAGTAAGCACAATGGACAGTGTATGAAATGATTGTGTTTTTCCTTTCTCAAACGGGGCTTTTGTCATTGAAAATGTGTGTCTGACCCAGTAATTTGTGCGTTTATTGTCAAATGCGTAGTACTGATAATGAATGGCTTTTATTACGCTAGATCGGGCAATTCAAATGTAATACAATAAAGCTATTGGATGTCAGTTTGTATGTTTGTCATCTGCGTTTATCTGACTGCTTTGTGCTTTCTTTTGTAGTTCTGCCTCTTCACCTGCAGCATCTTCTCCTGCCTTGCAGTGGTTGGACGCTACATCCCCGGAGTGGTGCTGTCCTACTCAGCCGGTCAGTCTCTGTGGCTTTTAAACTGTTTCGTGTCCCTTTTATATGTATATACTGGCTGGAAATCCTACCTGTCTAGCGCCGTTAAATATGCATGTCTGCTGAAACCAGATCTACAGGGTGCTGGTGCCATTGCAGAGCCTACGAGGTGATTAAATCCAGGGATTTTATCCACAGAGACAGGGAAAAGGGAACCAGGCTCAGATCTTAGCAGGTCAGGCAGACAAGGAGCTAATCTCTTAACCTACTACTACAGCAGATCCAGCAGCCGACCGGCCAAAGCTCTCCACTCTGACCCTTAAAGCTACTCAACAGGTTGGACCGGGCCTTTGACTCTCGCCGTGTCTAACGTGTGAATACTTCCAGGATCGCTACTATGAATCATACTAATTAAAAAATATATAAATGTTTTCGCAAAGAAGTTAATCCCCACCTGAACCGTGCACATTTTCTCCAGTTTCTCAAATCTAAAAGCTTCGTGAACAAAGTGTCAAAACGGCAACAAAAACAAGGATGAAAATACAACAAAAACACAGCAAAAAAGCAAAGGAAGAAGCGATGAAGAAACAACAAAAAACAGACAAAACGAAAGAGGTGAAAACATGACAAAAATGTGACTTCAACTATCAGTTTTGTAGGTCTTGGCTTTCAAATAAGGCGTTGCTCTGGCCTATAGGCTGTAAGCTCGAGTTGCAAAGTTTTTAGATTTGAGTAAAACTGAACTGGAGAAAATGTGCTCGATTTAGGTGGTGGTTAAAAGGGCTAGATACAAGTTGGCCATTTTATACTCACTACTGCCACCTCAGGTCATATGTGTAACTGCACCTTCTATATTAAGCTCGTGCATGACGCCAATTCGGACCCGAAGTAGCAACGTTATGAGTGACAGTGCAGGATTTTAGAGGTAGCTGTGGTGAACAGGTCTGGTCTCGTTCTACACCTCAGGACATGGCTGGAACATGTAGGGGGAGGAAAATACTTAATTTTAACATTTTTAAACTCTGTATAGTCCCTTTTAAGAGGTTAAATATAGGCTGACTTTTTAGACAGTGTAACCGATGAAAGTCCCAGGTGCAATTCTGAGATGGCGTGAGCATGTCTTTGTATAGTTTGCATGTTCTTCCTGTTCTGTTTCCTCCAGTCACTCCAGTTTCACATCAACCCATAACATGCACAATAGGCAAAACCTCCAGCAAAGTGGTCCAGACCAAACCTTGCTCACGTCCTGGCGATGGGTCGGGCCAAAAAAAGTACACCTTAATTTTAGATATCAAGCCGGAGGTGTCCAAGTGGTTTCACAAGCGTTAACATTGTAGTAATGTTGTATTTTTGGGATAAGATAAATATTTGTAACAAAATGCTCATAATCTGTAATGCTTAAACGCTGCTGCTGATGAATTTGACTGAAGTTCTTGTTCATTTTCCCTCCAGTTTGGGCTACCCTCCTGGCCCCCTTGGCGGCCTATCACCGGCTCTTTCAGCATGTGTGCGTTAAGCTGGAGCCAGTCCTGCAGCGGCTGGACTTCAGTGTTCAGGGATACATGATGTCCAAGCCCATTGACAACCAGTGTAAGTTCAGGAGAATCTTAAGTGCTATTAAAACTGTCAATGCCAATAGTTCGTTTTTTGTCAATATGAATAAACCTCTATTTGTTTTGTGCTCTGCAGTTTTACGGAGACCTATTCATGGAGTAGCGTCAGGTGACGGCAGTGACAGTGAGGAGGAGTTGGCTGCGTTTTGTCCCACTGTAAGTTTGAGAAAGGTTTTTAATGCTGCATTGTGGGCCTATTCATCACTTCATTTAAGTTAATCTCTAATATGAACACCATCATTAAAAGTAATTTATTTGTGTGACAGTGTTTTGCCGTCCAAGTGCTTAAAATGTCTGAATTTCCCAGGCTGCACGACTGCACAGAGACCTTTAGAAACCCTGCATCTACATTTTATACTTGCAGCCGGGTTATGCTAGAACAATGGTTATAAGAATAGTAGCCCCGTCATGGTTCACATGATGCACTATGGTCATGTGATTCTTTATTTTAGTCTCGGTAATACAAAGAGTTCAAAGAGACTCAAGTTTAAAACCTCTCTGGGCTGTTCTCATCTTCATTTATTAATGTGTTTTGTTTTGTTTTCTTGCAGTTTGATGAATCTGTTGTTGCAAGGGAACTGGCGATGACAGACTCTGAGCACTCTGATGCTGAGGTGTCCTACACAGAGAATGGGACGTTTAATCTCTCTCGTGGCCAGACCCCGCTCACTGAGGGCTCTGAAGGTACTTACTTCAGGGCTTGTGAAATGCTGAGTTTAGTGGTTTCATGTATTTACTCTTTCCTGTATGATTTGTTTGAGCAGACCTGGATAGACACAGCGATGCTGAAGAATCCTTTGCACAGGACCTGCCTGACTTCCCCTCCATAAACCCTGATGCCACTCTGATGGAGGACGATGAGGACACGAGTATCGGGCTGCCCAGCCTGGGACCATCGGGGCTCAGCAGTCACCGCCCCTCAGTGCTGGACGTGGACGAGACGCTGGACTCGGAGGAGGAGCTGGACTCTCTGCCTCTGGCCACAGACCTCACCGGGGAACTGGCCGGAGTCATCGCCAGCAACATGATCCAGGCGGCTCTGGCCGGGGCCATGCAGCCGCGGGCCCCGGGCCCCCGCAGAGAGGGCCCTCCTAAAGCAGGGGCCCATAGGAGCTACCGCAAACAGTCAAGCTCTGAGCTAGACACGGACTGGGACCCTGAGGACTTTGAGATGCTGGATCAGTCTGAACTGAACCAGATGGATCCTCTGGGAGGAGGCAGTCGGAGGGGCGACAGTCAGGGCTCTACCTTCTTGTCCAGCCTGCTGGGCAAACCTCAATAGTGTGTGTTAGTGAAAGAGTGAGAATGTTGGTTCAATTGTATGTTAAAGGGATATTTCAGGATTTTCGACATAGGGCCTCATTTCCTAGTTATCCAGAGTGTTGCTGATTTCTGGAGATTTTTTTTTTTCCTAGTTATTTATAACTAGGAAATGAGGCCCTATGTCAAAAATCCTGAAATATCCCTTTAAGGATGAGTTCTGAATGTGTAAGAGTATTTTATGATCCCTGCTTTTGATCAGTTATCACTGTGAAGTACCTTATTTTATTATCGGTATTTCTTTTAAAGCTGTTTCTTCAAACCTTCAGTTCACTTCAGTCAGTAAATGATTTCCTTTGTAGGCTGAGCAATAGGACATGGGACAATGAAACAGACCAGCTTTTCTGAGCCTGGCCGGGGTCACATGATAGTGGCTACCTAATGCAGTGCCCACAAATCTACCTTTCTACTTTGCCATCGAGACAGGGCTACACATGGGACCAAATGTGACATTCCTCTGGCTGAGTTGAACACATTGCTGTTAAATGTGCTGTCATCTTTAGAGTGAAACCTGGATGTAGCAAAGGTGAAAAAGGCATCTGAACTTTGACGTCAGATGGCCGTTTCAACAGTAAAAGATAATGTGATGAGACGGGGTTGTTGAGAGATTCATAACCAGTTATCTAAAGTGATCCTGTCGGGTTATTATATTTTTTTCAGTATGAGTTCTGTTTGTTACACAGTATATTCCTTGATATAGGGATATCCATACCACGAGAAGATAATTTATGAACCGGGCAAACCCTTGATGAAAGTTTTGGAAGATGCTGTATAGATAAACGTGTGACCTGGGTGAGGCAAGCTTTGTTTGATTGTGTGTAAGAAAGTTAGTATTTCCAAATACTTTCCCTTTAATTCTGGTCTTTTAAGGCATTTTTACTCTTTTATGCAAGTTGTGTGTTGCAACTTTCCCCACGTTTCTCAGTAGTTTACATGATGCTGACCTTGTGTTGATGTTCCTACTGCTGGTATTTCAATTGGGAAATATGTTTACAAATCAGGCAAAATTATTATTATTTTTGTTATTTTGAAGGACAAGTTGTGTCAGTTTTAGCAACAGCACTTTTAAAGTAAATGAAGATTATCCACCGCAGAGATCGAGAAGAAATGGGTAGTTTTAAGAAAATTGCTGGGGTTTAAGTTTTAAATATTGACAACGGGGTTAAAACATAGCTTGCACAATCTAAAAATATTAGACTTGTTTTCAACTCGTGTTTTATTTTGATAAACCTTTTGGTAAAGAGGACTTACTTCTCCTTTAGGTTTCTATGGGATCTGCGTGTCAATGTGATGTTTCCTCAACCTGGTTTTGATATGTTTGATGTACAAATTATATTGAATAAAGAGTTTGCAATTAAAGCATCGGATTTTTTTTTTTAGGGCGTTCTGTACGTAAAATAAGTTACGAGCAAAACCTACTATCGGAGTGATGCATCTTGTGGCGTACACGATCTTTGTCACGCACAGCTCCCGCGAAACTCGTTTCAGTAAACTGGGAAGAGTAAGAGGTTTAGCGATGAGTAAAAAGGACAGTGGTAAGTTTAAGCCTTTTAGTTGGACCGTATTGTTGTCTGTACACTATGCTTGCCTCGATCATCATATAACAAGTTGCATTTTCCGATTTTGTCATTAAAGTTAGCCTCGGCATCAGAGGGAGCTAGTAGTAAACAGCCGACTGTGCTAACATCCCGACATAAATATTGAGGGTAACTTTACGGGTTACGTTCAGATGCCACATGATTACGAAGTGACGAAATAAAACTTAACTCTTGACTTGATTCAAACGAAATTAGCAGTCACTCACATTGATGTGCTTGAGTAGAAAACTCTTTAAAAGTTGCTGTAGCCTACTTCATAGTGGAGTAGTTTTTTGTTTTATTTTTACACAGTAAGTCGCCTTTTTCCAAATATTAATACATAAAACTTTCCGTACCTTTCGAAGCAGCATCTTCTTGGGTCGAATAAACAGTGTGGAGATGAGAGTTACCATGGAGATCCGCCATCTTTGCAGCTGTTAGCCCACATTTACATTGACTAACATTAGCTAAAAAACAGTATAAAAAGCCGTGGAACAACTCCATTAGCTGCTGGGTTACTGCTGGTAGATACATGTAAGACACTGTGGTGGCCAAGTGTTTTAATGGGAACAATAACTCTAGTATTTTAACTTTTAAAATCTCCATTAGTTTACAATTGCTGCTAATCCCATAATGCTTAGCGATTTGACATCACATTCCCAAAATATTGACAAATCAAAGAAATGTTTATGTATTTTTTTTTAGCCTGTACTGAATGGAAATATTAATATTTTATTATATTCTCAGAAGGAGCACCAAGCACTTTACTTTTAAAGTGCATATGGCAGGTTTTAATGCTTTTGAAAACATGACTTACAACATAATTATCATTTTATTTCAGTCAAGCAGCAATTTTAATGAAGAAAAGTCGGGCAGAGACGTTATTTTTATGCTGCTGACAGGAAGTGGCATAGATATATGTAAAGGTCCATCGCAGTTTGACTAATTTCCCATCAACATAACATGGTTGGCACGGCAGCAGTTTAAAATTGTTGTCCTCCATCTATGTCACTTCCTGTTGGTGTCCAATAAGCAAGTGAAACATCAAAAATGGTAAAACTAGGTACAATCTTTAGTAAAATCTTAAAGGTAATTGTATTAAATATGTTTTAGCAAATATCTTGTCTAATGTGTCATGCACTTGTAATGTAAATACAGTAAATACAGCACTTTAAGTAGCACTAAGCTCTACCCACCTGTGATCTTTCTATCATTTTAGGTGCTTCTGTCATCCTGGCCTATCTCAATGAGAAGAACAGACCATACAGTGCGCAGGATATCTTCTGTAATTTACAGAAACAACATGGTTTCGGCAAAACGGTATAGTGTTGTTAATATAATTATGTTGAAGTTTGGACTGCATTTTGTTTAACGGATACATTGTATTGTGTTTTAGGCCGTGGTCAAAGCCATGGAGCTGCTCGCCATTGAAGGAAAGATTAAGGAGAAAACATACGGCAAACAGAAAATCTATTTTGCTGATCAAGTACAAGTTTGCTTCATTGAACATGGGGAAATGTTGTACTGCATTTCATAGCTTATTAACGGTTCCACTCATTGATTTGTTTTCACAGAGCCAGTTCAAAGATGTGGGCGATCAAGGCTTGAAGGACATGGACAGTCAGATCTCAACGCTCAATGCAGAGCTACAGACTCTCACGCAAAACTGCAGGCAGCTCGATTCAGGTGTGTGCTCTTCAACTTTCTATTCACGCTGGCATTCTCCTCGAGTTTGCTTTGGGAGAGATTGGACGTAAATGGTCCACACATTTCAGTACTCCCGAGAAAACCCTGAACAGATCGCGGGACAGTAGGAATCAGTGCCATCAGTGTTTGGTAACGGTCTTTGATATTACAGAGCTCAAGGAACTGAACAGCTCTTTGACAACAGAGGAAATAACAAAAGAGAACAAACAACTAAAAGAGGAGTGTGCGGGATACAAAACCAGGCTGGAAAAGATAAAGTCTGCAACAAATCACGTCACGCCAGAGGAGAAAGAGAAGGTAAAAGCTAAAGGTTGTAGAAGCTTAAAGTGTATGTAATGAGCACTTTAGAATTGATTTAATTTATGCCTACCTTGCTCATAAAATCTTTATATTCAAGTTTTGATGCTGTTGGTCATCCAAATTTATAATAAAAAAAAGGACAAGTTGGAAAAAAAATGAAAAAAGTTGGGAAAGGTAAGTGGGTAATTATGCTTAATTTGGGAAAAATTGGGAAAAATAACATGAAAAAAATTGGGGGTAAAAGTTTTTTAAAAAGGGTGAAATTTAAGGGGGGGGGAAATGGTTGAAAATGGGGGAAAAAATAAGAAAAACTTTTGTTGTTTGGAGGTTTCTTGGTTGTTTCACCTCAAACAAATGATACAAATGCAAAAGAAAAATGGAAGGAAAAGGACTAAATTAACATAATTCATCTGTTTTATGGTTCTAAATGACAAATAATTTAGTATAGGTATCGAAAACCAAATATCGTTAAAGTATCAAATATCTGTATCAATTTTTTTTTAACGGTACACATCCCTAGTTATGGCCAATAAAAACATGATAAAGTGTAAATGTTTGGGTGGTATAAGTTTTAGCAGACACCGTTTACACTTTCTTGTGATTATAATTAAAGGTGCGTTATGCAACTTTTTAGGTGGGGAAAAAAGTTTACATTTGTGTGTATTTACACTGCAGTGACCCAGCGGCTGTATGAGTGGTCAACAGTGGTCTCTACAACGCTCCAAGATCACTTGCTGGCCGACCCTCTCACCAGAAAACCTACAAAACAATTGAACTTGGAGCCTTGTAGAGACCACTGTGATGGAAAGTGAAGGTTCCATGCTGATCACTCATACAGCCACTTGGTCACTACAAGGTCAAATATGCACAAATATCTTTTTTTTCCACATAAAAAGCCACATAATGCACCTTTAAGATCGGACCACATTTGAAATCCAAATGAAATTCCGAACAGTGTGCTCACATTTTCCTCTCACTGTAGTAACACAATTATATTTAAGATTTTGTGTCCGTGCTGTCAATAAAAGATTTATCTTTCACCATCTTTTACATTTTCTACCATTTGCCGAGCTTTAATGACTTTTTAAATTGTTGCTCATGTTCGCAGGTTTACAAAGAGCGAAATCTGTACGTCAAAGAGTGGAAGAAGAGAAAGAGATTGGTAACGTGTTTAGTTTCTACAAATCGAGATGACCTCTACTGTTACTGTGCCAAACATGTTCCCTCTGTCATCTTTAGGCGTCTGATATGATGAATTCCATTTTGGAGGGGTATCCAAAGAGCAAAAAGGACTTTCTGGTCAGTGGAAAGCCCGTTTCACATTTTATTTTTGCATTCATCTCCCACCCTACGCACTATGTACAACCTGTTTTGTGTTTGCAGGAAGAAGTCGGTGTAGAGACTGATGAAGATTATAAAGTCGTTATCCCAAATATTTAAATGGTGATGTTTACAAGCTGTTCAGAGTTGCCAGATTTTTTATGTAAAGTCACCATTTGTGTATTTAGTTAGATGGATTTGTTTTCAACTTGAATGTACTTTATATCTGTCCAACATGTAATATAAATAAACAAATGAATACTTAGAAAGGAAGTTAAGCAAGTAGGCAATAAAGAGAAGACAGCACTTGGTTTGTATAAAACATGTATTTGAATAATTAGGGCAGTTCCAGTGATCAAGGCCACAAGTAGCTTATGAAGTAAAACTATAAACCCATCGTTCCCCATTTACAGCAGAACAATAGTTTAAAAAGGTTTATGATGCACAACAGACTTTGCTTGTCATAATTGCATTGAATAACCCTATTATTAGGGTTGAGGCGTCACAAAAGTTACTATTGCACTGTAAAAAGTTAAGTAGTGATAAGTACCTGTACATGATTTTGAGAAAGAAATCACAACTGAACAGGGCTTGACATTAACTTTCTTTCACACAGGCCACTGATACGTGTCCTTTTCAAAACTTACAGGACAGTTGGCCTTTAAATTATACTTGCAAGAATTGTATTGTGTGTTTTTTTTGTTGCAAGTGATTATACTGGCATGTTTTGGATTTTTCTCCATTTCTGAGCCTGGTAAATGAATACAAAATAATACTGTACACCAGTAGTCACAAATTATATTTGCATGCGGGACTGGGGGCCAGCTGCTCTTTAACATAAACATAATTGTAATAAATATAACCTTTTAAGAACAAAACTACTCTTCATAAGAGAAACAATGAAACTAGAGACTTGCTTGGGCCTGATGCGGCTCCCAGGCAGCCTCCTGTGATCTCTGATGTACAAAAAAAGAACAGGAGAACTTCTTATGATAAAATATGCATAAAATCCATCTTGCTAAAATATCCAGTGACTATGAGTCGTTAACCAACCACGAAGTGTGGCGGTATTTGACTGACTGGCAAATGTTTATGCCAAGCCCTGTTATTAAAACAATATTACTGGCACGGATGAGAGTTTGACTGATAACTTCCCTTTTACTTGGATGAGTGGAAATCGAAATACTGTATAACATCAACACTATAAAGCAATGTAAGTATAGCCCCGTGTGGTGGGTTGAGGTACTGCAGCCTGGGGTCACTGACAGGCTGCATTGAGTGTAAATGTGTAAGATGTGTAGTGACCCTAGGTCGTTAAAAGGTTTTCATTCTGCCCTCAAGGGCAGAGAAGGTGCAATGTCCATGAGTTCACAGTGCACTAGTCAATAAAGCTGTCCGTTGAGCTGCCGTAGGACGCCAACCACAAACTCCCTCAATGTCTAAAATAGAAGACAAACGTTTTATTTTATTCAAGCCTACTCAAAAAATATGCATGTGATCTGCAATATCTTCTCACCTGAGGCTTGCAGTGCTCCTCGATCCAGCTGAACACGCAGGCGGACAGCTCCTGGAAGCTGTTCACCGACACCGAGCTGCTGAACGACTGGAACAGCGAGTCCATGATGTTCTGAAAGATGTTAAACTTGACCTGGTCCGAGACCTGGTCCTGACCCTGCTGCGGGTTGTTCTGGTGGGCCTTCACTATGTGCTCATAATTCCTGTCAGGAGTAGATGATGTGGAAGGTTAGAAGAATTCACACTGAACACAGTAAAAAAAAGATCTCACGCATGTTGTCGTCAGGGTTTGGAAACACCCCACAAGACTGTAACAGTTTAACAGATCTCACCCATGTACAGCTTCAAGTGTCCGTTACTTTATCAGTAATGGAGGTCAAGTTAGATCTCTTACGTTTTCATAATCTTTAGCGCCATGACTTCTTTCCTAAGCAGAGAAACTTCCTCCTCTTGCTTCTTCTTTTCTTTGTGAAGAAAATGGATGTAGTCGATTGCTGTAAAGCACCAGACATATAGAAATGAGTCATTCGTGTGTCCTGTTTAAACATAACGTGAAACCTCTTACTTTTCTGCAGAATGGTTGCTTTGCTGATTTTCTGTGCGCCCACCGCAAATTCAGACTGTTGCTGGCAAGTAGGCACTATGGTCTGAAGGTCATCGTAGCCTTTCTGTAGTTATGAACAGACTCTTTTAGTCACAGGTAAATAAACAGAGGCCGGTTGTTCTTTCCATTGTAAGTAAATATGTTAGTGAGCTTTATGTTGACAAATGAGAAATTAATTGGATAGAACACATTTTAACTTCAAGTAATTTATTTGCAATATATCTGTGAAGCACAATGGGCTCACCTTGATGGCGTCTCTTCTTTTCTGTTCCGCCTGAGTGTGCGCTTGCCTCCGTCGGTCTTTATATGAATCCTTATAAGACGTCTCATGTCTGTAGTCACTGTCTTCATCGTCTACAAAAAGAAACAAGGACGTTTTACTCATGCATTTCTCCTTCGCTCATTCGCCGATGTCTTCAGCCAAGGTCTGAGCATCAAATGACAGGGTTTGTATGCATAGCAGCAAGAGAAATTTAATTCTATGTAAAAAAAAAAATGTTTTACTGCCACAAATACATCTATTTAATGGGTTTATTGTTTCTGAATGGAGGAGTGATCGACAAATAAATGTACAGATCTCAGCTAAATCTGCAGTTGAATGTATTTCGGGACACCATTTCTGTATTTTTGATGAACTTATGGAGTAAAACAAAAGTTGACTGCTGTCCATATTTACATTATTACATTAACGCCTACTTTATGACACAAATCATTAAATAATAATTATTGTTTTTGTGAGCCCTGCGAAATCACTGAATAAGATACAAAGTATACATTTCCTAATTTCTCCTTTTGTTTCTGTCCAAGTCTTCCTGGTGGAATTATCACCCAAATGCTCTTTCAAGACATAAACTGCATTCAAAATGAAGGAGTCAATTATACCTGTATTTGGTACTGAAGAGGCACTTGTGGAGCCGATACTGTTTGCCCTGGAAACCACCGGGTCCTTTCTGATCGTTTCAGCAAACAAACCTACAAGAAATCCAAAGGACACAGCAGGTGACATTTAGCAAAACAGTTCATATTTGATTATAAAAGCCACACACAAGGATGATATTGAGGATTAGAAATGAACTTACTGTGGTCAAACCCTCCATCGCTGAAGGCACCGTCTGTCTGCTGAGCCATCGCCAGTCGACAGAGGATAGAAAAAGAGCAGAATAAAGTCTGAGAGGCTGCAATTATATGAGGAAACGTGTGCTGCCCTGAATTCAGTGACAATAAAGCAATAACCTGGCTTCCTGACGGCGCTGACCCCTGCTGAGCACTGCCCTCGATTTGCCCAATTTCAAAGGCGAAGGTGATTTAAAACTGCTGTAAATTAGCCTCGTAATCACAGATGCTACTCAGAGCGAGGCTGCACAGTGTGGATTGTAATAGGCTTAATGCATTTTTGTAAACAGTGAACAACAGATTGACAACTAAAATTGAATTGAAGTCAGTTCTTCGACTTTTGTATTTAATATAATACAGTATAGTAGACCGGTGTTGAATGACTACATGACCTCAGGCGGGGAAGAGAACTGTCTCATTTTTAAGTATTTACATATATTAATTATTGGAATGACTCCAAATAACTTTACTTTTCTTTAATAAAATAGTTTGTCGGGTAGAGAAGGGGACTGTTGTCTTTAGTGGACCAATATATTGATCAGTTTAGGCATTCTGGTACATAGAGGCGAAGAGGCAACCCCCTGTCACTGTAAGAGAATCATCCAGTTTAGATAAAGGTTCACTCTGTATTCCCATGAGTCTATTCATCTGTTTGACACATAAGAAATACAACACTCTCTTGATTGAGCGTAAAGGATAATAAAGGATTTAATGATTTTTTGTAGGCCTACAAACTGTGCCCTACAAATATAATACACTTTTTTCTCATTAAATGCCTGGCCTGTCCCAATTGTATCCCCCTTAAAAATTACTTTGTCAAACCCCATTTTACAACAACAGCAAAAACTGAGTATTAATCAATATTTTCATAGTCACATAAATTGTGTCTTGTTTATTATGTATTAGTCATGCAGGTAATAACCCATGTATACGTACACCTATGGCAGGGGGCAGTTTCCTTGTTTCACTAGAAGACTCACGTGACTCAATGTTTTATTATTTTCAACTACACAATCTCAAATAGACAATCTAAAAACACACTCTCATAAAGACTTTTTGTTATGCACAAGTACAATGCGTAACGTTGTTCTTTCTTCACAAAAAGCCCTGACAGAACAACACTTGCAAACGCCAGTCTATCTACCTAGCTTCGAGGCTAACAAAGCTAAAGCTCCTTTGTGCTAGCATAACTTTTATCAGACAAGTGAAAAACTAAATCTGACACTAATCTCCGAGTTGTTCAGATGGATAAAGCGGCTTAACTCAAATGCCAGTGTTATTTCGCATTAATTTCAGTTCCACTACTTACTTTCCAGTGGTCCTCAGGAGACGTCGTTGGGTCCGTCATCTTCAGCAAAATAACCCAAGACCTCTGCTGCCTTCAGGAGCACGCTGGAAAGTTACTGTTAATTGGCCCTTAAAACTGTTAAATAGTCTTTCAAACTTGTAATAGTTTGGTATATATGCATCAGAAGCATTTATTTAGGACAACAGAATATTTTATTAGTCTTTGGTACAATTAAAAACCTCACTAAGAATGTATGCGCAGCTGTTACACCGAACACACCTGAAGGCAACGCTCTTGTACAATATGTAGTGCCATCTCTTAGCCACAGGGTGGCGCCTTGGCACAGCGCTTTGATTGTTTACTGTGTTTTTGCAGTCCAGGAGCCCACTTAGCAGGGCAAGTGTCACTTGAAGACAAAAAAGCCTGTCACCTATTTACAGCAATGTCTGAGAAACAAGTTCGAACGAATGTTACATTAGATGCATGAATACAGCCTATGCAGATTTACCACAAACATTTACAGTATTTTCTATGAACTCTTGATTTATTCCACCTCCAACAGTTTCAAGTATTGCTGGGAATACCCCATTTGAGAAACAAGGTATTGGGCTAGTGCATATCAATATTGTACATTTTTTTATACCCTTTAGAGATTTTATACAAGTTTATAAGTAAGTAAGTAAGTAAGTAAGTAAGTAAGTAAGTAAGTAAGTAAGTAAGTAAGTAAGTAAGTGCTGCGACTGAGCTGCGCCTCCACTGTAGGTCAACCTGACCAGCACGTTTTTGGAAGTGGGGAAACCGTAGCACCCGGAGGAAACCTGACTGGCTGCCTTCAGTTTATATGCTACTATCTTGTTTGTTTGCTTGTTTGTTTGTTTGTTTGTTTGTTTGTTTGTTTGTTTGCTTGTTTGTTTGTTTGTTTGTTTGTTTGTTTGTTTGTTTGTTTGTTTGTTTGTTTTCTTGTTTGCTTGTCTTGTTCAAAAAATGTCATAGGTGCCTAGCTGATTGTATTTTTACATTTTTTGTTGTATTTCAATCACCCTTCTGTCATCAATCAGGCATTTGACACCAAGGCCCCATTAGCATGTGCCTCCCGCCCATGTCCTCCACCCATGATGCAGGTTGCGTAGTTGCTGCTGCTGCGGGTGCTTTTCTGTGACAGGAAGTCACTCTTCTGCTTTTGAACGGCTGCGGTTTCAGTCTGTGTTACAGAGTGTGACACACTCCCCTCGCCTTCCTCTCACACGCCAACTTGTTGCTCCAAAAGTCACCAGATGAGTTCTTCTTGGTCAACCTGAGTGCATGCTGTCACCTAAGCAGCATCAGGACTATCAAGGAATTGTGGTGTTCTCTTGAATAGCCAATATGGAGCCAAACTTTGGTCATTTTTTAATAAGAAGACACATTTCTGGACTTAAACTCGTATAACTTGATGTTGCTTTAACTGAGGACCTGACAACTCGTTTTGCTTTTTCTCAGAGTGACCCACTGTCGCTCAAATCTGAAAGAGCTCTGATTTCTCTGTAGAAGGTGCGTAAATCTGGATTACTTGTGGAGATTAGTGATGGGGAATGCGGCGGCGGGGAGCGTGGAGCATGACCCACCAGAGAAGCGAGAGGCCAGGGGCTCGGTCGGGACGTCCTGCGCGGGGATGGGGGACTCCACACTGTCCCCGCAGAAGAAGCAGCCGCCTCCGCCCAAACTGCCCATGCCCCCCGAAGAGGAGCTGCAGGAGAGGTTCAATGTGGTGCTGGTGAGTGGAAGGGCAGCAATCTAGAGACAGAAAGCAATAGACATTATGTGATATAGTAACATCATGTGATATAGTAAGTTAGAATATATTTACTTTGAATAAATTGTACAGTGTTGTCACTACCCTTCCTTGATTTTTAGTCCACTTACTTCTGATGAATACACACGTAGCCTGGTCGTGACAGGGTGCTTAAAGTGACTTCAAAGTAAACTTAAGATAAGCATTTATTGATTTTGTAATGGAGAAATTCCGCTGTTAAATTGTTAAATGAACAAAAAAATTCATACATGTTTTTATATTGATTTGCTGACAACATCAAACATGTAATTCTGCAAAATAAAAACAAATTTAAAGGTAAATAAAGTAGCTAATGTCACTGCTGTGGGTCAACTGTCAGTATTACTGCACTAATTTGTTTGAAACATATCACATTGTAATTAGATTGGAAGGTTTAGTTTCTTAATAACAGTTTTTTTTCTGATTGCATCTGGATCGAAACAGTGCTATTAAAGTCTGTTTGCGAAATGACAATGACAAAACATGCCAAGTTGATCAGCACGTTGTGAACTACAATCACTTATCACGTCTGTAACTGCTCTCGGTCACGACGTGTAATTTTGTTAAAGATTTATAGAGGCACGTGTCAGAAGAACTTGACAACATCTCTCAGGTATTACAACCACGTTACCAACAAGTTGTTTGGCTGATGTTCTACAAGCTCCAGTTGAAATTTTAACGCCTAGTGATTAGTGCAGCTGGCCCCAAGGGGAAGTTGAGCAACACATTTCTATGTCAGACGCCATGAGACCGGAAAGAAAACATTTCACCATATTTTCGTCATTGAAATGCTACAGAATAAATTGGATGGAGAATTTTGAGATGTTGTGAAGCAAAGCATGAAGGCTCTGTAAACATTTGACGCAATATTTAAAGTCTGGTTTAGAAAGTATCCCCTCTTCTTTCTTTTTTTCCAGAAAGTAATAACTCCCCAGTCTTGCTGCATATGGGATTCTATACTTTGAAAACGTGTCTCTGTGTCAAAGACGCTGTTTACCTCCAGCTCAAAGTCGGAAGATGTACAGTTTAGGTTAGAGAAGAACTAAGTAACTTGTTTACCTTAATAAATCCTTTCCGTAGTCCCTCTGGGGGTAATACAAGTGTTGATAGGATGATTGGGGGGTCTTTCATCGCCCCCTGGTCTCTGTCCAGAAAACCACCCTTGCGACTTCCCTGCCTCCGGGTCGGAGACGCAATACACACTAATAGAGTTCGGGAATGTGATGTCATATCGCTAAGCATTACGGGATTAGCAGCAATTGTAAACTAATGGAGATTTTAAAAGTTGAAATACTGGAGTTATTGTTCACATTAAAACACTTGGACGCCACAGTGTGTAAGATGTATTTTCCAGCAGTAACTCATCAGCGAATGGAGTTGTTCCACGGCTATTTTCTCCACTTTTTATACTGTTTTTAGCTAATGTTAGTCACCGGAACTGTATGCAAACAGCTGCAAAGATGGCGGATCTCCATGGTAACTGTGGAATTTCCCGAACTCTAAAGCTAACAGGCTAACCCACCAAAGCTAACTGCGGGCTAGCGCCACTTTAGCAGTATTTACAGCCAAGTTTGAGTGAATTTTTTTTATCTCCATTGTGTCATTGAGTTGTGGCAAAATGAACAATATCCCTCTCTCCCTTTGTATTTATTTTCATGGACAATTAATGAGTAAAAAAACGCAACATGCTACTACACCTGCAGTGGCGCTTATGGCCTCTAGGGGCACGAGTTACTTAGTTCTGCTGTTCTTGAGCCAGGTTTGGACAAGATTATGTAAGTAGCTGGGGCTGGGGACATCAAACTCAAGCTAAAATCTGAATTTCCAACAAAATATGATTTACAAATGCAGCAACACAATAATAAAGTAGATACACTGCACTTTTAATGGATGTAGTAAGTAGCACCTCTTGACCACAGACCACAGTTTGGCTACTCTACTCTACAGAAAGGGGAAAATAAGAGTGTCATATTAAAATCAAGGCTCCTAAACTGAAAAGTGGGTGATACCAAACTATGACTTCACTTCTCCTCTGAATGAAATCAATCTTTTATAGCCTAATTTTCTTCACAATGGAGTTTTTCAAGTGTGGCTCTTTGTAACACTCTTGAAAGAACTGAGAAATTGACTTCCTTCTCTATTTTGACCGCGTTTCTAAACTTGGTGCCATTACGTGTCTGTTCGTGGGCGAGTAGACAAAATGCTTACATTCCTGTTTGAAACCGAATTCTGCACCACATACGGTACACCTGTGGGACCCCTCCCTCACCCCGCAAGGACAGGGCGAGGGCTGTGCAGTTTTTGAGATGAACAACGGCAACGGGCCATTTCCGTTTCGGTGCTTATGTTGTGCTAACAGCCACACCTATGCATAGTATATGTGTATAACAAGAGCGTAATGCTGACTCTATATTACGTAAAATATCTTGCTAATATTCACACTTTTTTTTTTATCATGCTTTTTGACAAATTAACACTGGTATTTTATGTGATCTAATTTAAAGCAATGTATTCAGAGTTTAAAAATGTTACAATTATTTATTTTCCTCCCCCTACATGTTCCAATAGAAGGTGCAGTTACACGTATGACCTGAGGTGGCAGTAGTGAGTACAAAATGGGTAACTTGCATCTAGCCCCTTTAACTGTTCCTGTGCTTGCTAGGAAATGGCTAAATATAATTCGTTCTCATAGCAATTTGAGAGCTGAAATGACCAGATCGAGTCAATTGAAGCACCACCACTGCCTGATGACATCAGTAGGAGGGAAGGAAGTGTTCTCAGCTCTTGAGACTATCCAGGATTAGTCAAACAAGCATGAACAAAACAAGAAGTTCTTTTTTTTTTGTCAGCCTTTTGTCTGCAATTTATTGAGACATTATATAACCTCTTAATCCCCACCTAAGCCAAGCACATTTTCTCCAATTTGGCTTTACCCAAATCTGAAAGCTGCTTGAATTTTTTTTTTTTGTACAAAAAACAGGATGAAAATGCAACAAAAATGTGACAAAAAGGCGATGTAAAAATGATTAAAATTGTACAAAAGAGACGAAAAAGTGAAAAAATGTGTGACAACAGGAAAACAAAAATGCAACAAAAGAGCAACAAAAAAGCAGAAAGGTGAAAAATAATCAATGAAAAAGTGGCAAAAATGTGACCGAAACGCATTAAAAAAGCAATTCAAAAAGTTTTTAAAAAAAGTGACGAAAATGCGGCAGCAACACAAGGAAAATTATTAATTTTGTAGATTTGGGTAAAGCTGAACTGGAGTAAAATGCACTTGATTAAGGCGGGAGTTTAAAGGTTAATCAAGATCCTGCCGTGTAGTTTTTTTTTATCACTTGTTTGTGATTTCTGGCCAAAAAATAATTGCACCTGGCAACAACGTGGAACACAAATAACCAAACAAGAGTCATATTTGCTTCCTGCTCCTCTACATTACACTGAAAGTGAACTTGTGGTTTGATGGATTGAAATACTGTAATGTCAAGTAAAATGGCGGCTGGTTCCTATAACATGAAACAAAAACACTCCAGGCTCCAACATGCAACTTGGATGTTTAGAGCTCTGTAATATTACTCTGGCTTTTATCAGGGTAGGAAGGTACTTAAATTGTATTGGGCCCCTCAAACATAATCACAAAGTATCAATAACAATCATCTTGTATGAACATAAAATATCTATACGCTTCCGTAACAAAGCTCTTCACAGGGGACAATGTTTTATTCACTTCATACACAGTGGTCGTAAGCAACATATGTACCGGTAGCCACAACTGCCCTTGGGATACACAGACAGAGGTTTCACATCTGCACTAACCAGTTATACAGGGTGAACCAGTCATCCTGAATGGTGTCCTTCACTGTCTCCCATCCACGTCCCATCCTGCTCATAGCTTCAGAAATCTGATGAGGATAATGATAATATTAATGGCTCACAGCTTTTCTTATTTCATTTTTCAGAGTTACATGAACCTCCCTCCAGACAAACTGCAGCTTCTGAGTGAGTACGACAATGACAAGAAGTGGGAGCTCGTCTGTGACCAGGTAAATCCCGATATCTTTTTATTTGGCATGATGCGTAACAGGAGTGTGCAGCCAACAGTTTAGACGCTCTTAATCAAACACGGTGTCGTTCATGTCATCTGAAAGTCGGCCTTATGTCGCCTGCTGAGGTGATGCTCGGTGCACGGAGACCAGAGTGGGTCTGTGGTGGAGTGAACTTTCGTGCGGTTTCCCGGGGTAACAAATAAAGACGTCGGCATAGAAACAGAGCTTGTGTTGTCTAAAATAATAAACTGAACAGCAGACCTTCGCTGACATTTAGTTAGTGCGGCTGCTTTCACAGTGACAAAGAGCGGGATCAATTTTTACTCAACTTTCTGATCGTGAGAGGAGGGGGAAATACTTCTGCTAAATTTATTTCCTGTTAAATAATAGTAAAGGCTACAGCAGATCATCTTGCAATTTGAAGGCTACAATAGTCATATAGTAGAGAGAGTGGCAACAGAGACCAAATAAGTGTCACGGTTGAGTCATGAAAATTGATGTTAGGGAAGTAGTTATGGTAATGCAAGTCAGTGGTGTGTAGAGAGTGCAGGAAAGTGTATTAGCAGACGATATCTGAGTGAAAATAGTTATATTTGTTTAAAGTATGTGGCTATTCTGTGATCTGTCGAACAAATAACCTATCTACCTGCATTTCACTAACACCGGAGTCCGTAATTTGTAAAGTTTCATGTGAGAATGATGAGAAGGTTCCACTAAAACCTTGAATTGTACTGTGTGAAAATCAACTGTCTTTTTGTTTAATGTAGTGGAGAAAGTGTGTATGTTTGTAAGCATGCCAGTCCAAATTGTTACCATGATTGGATAGTTAGCACCACACCCATGTGCACAGACACTGGAGGCATGATGGCTGAAGTGAACTGGATTCGACCCATCCACCTTTAGATCAAATGTACTGTAGCCCCAAGCTTACAGCACTTGCATCCCCACACTCTCCTATCTAGTTGGAAATAACCATGAGATCGGGCTCCTCAGAGGGTTATGGCTGCAAATATCTTAATTATATATAAATTATCACTATTTCTTCTCCTCAGGAACGCTTCCAGGTCAAAAGTCCACCTTCCACTTATCTAACCAAAATAAAGAGCTTATATCAAGACCAGGGAGGAGTGCCACGTCGGGTCAGTGTTACACAAAACATTTCTATAATGTTCTAGACACATGTACTCATTTCAACACTTATTTGATCTTTTTTAGGCAAAGAAGAAGATCCAAGACGCCACGCAAGTCCTTAAAAACCTGGAGATATCTCTACGGACGAATCACATTGGGTACGCAACATTTTAGGGTGCATGTTTCTATATGATGTATCAAGTACTGTATGCCAACATTATGTATCTTTGAATAGCTGGGCAGAAGAGTTTCTCAATGAGCAGAACAAAGGGTTGGATGTTTTGGTGGAGTATTTGTCCCACGCACAAAGTGATGCCCCGTAAGTATTTCATTTAAATATTTCATTAGTTAAGTGTCATATAGATTCACATATAGACCTTTTGTAATAACTGTTCAAAATGTAATACAATTTTAAATTCATTGTGGGGAAAAATTGTAATAGACTCTCAACTCATTTTGTAATCAAATTGATCACTACACACTATCAGGCGATAAGTAATGTATTGTGAAATACTTAATTCAGAATTTCTAAGACATTTACACAGTTTACAAAGCACTGTTAACATTAATAAGCATCTAAACAGAGAGAAGTGGCAATGTGCACCATCTGTTAGTCTGGTTAAAGAGATGAGAGCTGGTCATTGAATGCTCAATACTGCCACCTCAGGTCTTACGTGTAACTGCAGCCTCTATATTAAGCTCATGCATGACGGCACCTTTTTGAGTGACAGTGCAGGATTTTAGAGGCAGTTGTGGTGAACAGGTCTGGGCTCATTCTACACATTAGCAAATGGCTGGAACATGTAGGGGGATGAAAATGCTTAGTTTCAACATTTTTAAACTCCGTATGGTCTCTTTAAGTTCAGGGAGAAGTCAAAAATGGTTAAGTTTAGGAAAACTTTTTAGGCATGTTGTATGTAAGACTGTAAACTTATCAATTCACTGAACAATAAAGGTAATCACGATTTAGCTGCTTAACAAACAATAAGGAAAGCTTTGAAAATGTTTTAGAAATGATTAGATAAGTATGTACAAATGCTTTAATAGAGCGCAGTGTTGCACATTGTACTACATTATAAAAATGGTTATTGCAAAGTTTGAAGGTTACAAAATGTGGCACATTATGACACAAAGAACAAAATGCGGCTCTACATACCTTTTTTCAGCCGCTTGAAACCGACCAATGTTAAAAACTTTTGCAATAAACAACAGATGAAAAAAAATAGATTGTAGTCTATGCCATAATTCTTGTCATAGGCTAATAACCTGAATCCTGTGAGACGAGAGGTTTATGAACATCTATTTAGTATCAGCGTACAATTTATATGTATTGGATTATATTAAAAAAGAATGTGATACCTGCTTTTACAACTTTTAATGAGTTTTATACTTTGGCTATCTTGAACTTCAGAGCTTTTCACGCTGTTCCTCATCTTACTTCAGATTTGATGTGGACACGGTTGAAAATGGCGGCACATTATCGGAGAGGACCAAGCCGGTCGAGCGCTCACTGGAGGACCTGACCAAAAACCCCAACGGCTCCCACTCTCACGGGGTCACCAAGGCCGCGCGCGCTTTCACCATCAGGTAAGAGGACGCACCTGGAAGGGAATCAAATGGATAAATTAACAATGGATTTTTTGAAGGGGAATTGAGAAAAATGGGGCGGCAAAGGAAACAATGAAAACATGGCAACCACACAACAGCGCTGGCATCAAAAACAAAAGGCATAATAAAACAAACATGTATAATAAATATGAGATGGTGTCAGCTGCCTGTGTTTTGAGAGAGTTACATTGAAGCAGCAATAGTAGCGCCCTTAACAATTTTATGAAATGAATGTTTTTTTCACAGGATAAGTAACACATTGGGGAATAAGATTTCTAAAAAATCCAACCCCTCCGTTCAGAGAGACGACATCCATGTTTGCATCATGTGCTTACGGGCCATCATGAACTACCAGGTAAGATTCCCTTTATCCTACTTGATTGCATCACCTTTAAAACTTCAAGCTTCAATGCAAATGTAAATGATGCCCCCCTCTCTCTCCTCGCAGTCCGGTTTCAATCAGGTCATGACACACCCGTCCTGTGTGAATGAGATCACTCTTGGTCTGAACAGCAGGAATCCCAGGTGTGTTTTTGGAGACACTGTCTTGAGTTGATGTTTGGAGCTAAACCCCTGTCTTGTTCAGGACCAGAGCGTTGGTGCTGGAGCTGCTGGCTGCAGTTTGCCTCGTCAGGGGGGGGCACGACATCATCCTCTCGGCTTTTGACAACTTCAGAGAGGTGGGTTTGTATATACACTGTACAGCAGCATGCAGAGTTTGTCAGTCTAGAGTTGTATAATTGGTCAATATAGCATTAACAAAAATAGCCAAAAATGGAAGCTACATGAGAGTAGAATCTTTTGCCATATAAATATTTGCTGTAGATGCTCTAAAGGGGAATCATTTTGTTCTTTTGTTTTGACTTGATTTGATTTGTGTAGATCTGACTTCCCCTTTTTACATGACTCATCTGCATATGCCCGAATCCATTTGACAATCGTTCTATAAATATCACCAGTAATACAATTTGCACGAGGTGTCAGTCTCCTACAGGTAAAGGAAATTAGCTGTGGGTTGACAATAATTTTTTCATTAGTGGCCAATCATCCCGGCAGGTTTCCAAAGCCCCCATGTGGACATTTAATATAATGCACGTCACAACGTCTACATGTTTTTTTTTGGACAGACGAGCAAAGAAAAGACACGTTTCGAGAAGCTTATGGATTGCTTTATGAATGAGGACAGCAACATTGACTTCATGGTAAGTGCCTGAGTGCGTTTCCTCATTAATAAGTCATTAGTCTGCTCTGATGATGAAGGGCGCTCGAGTTGGAAAAGTGCTTCAGTTTTTTGAGTGGGATTTTGGCTCTGTCCAGGTGGCCTGTATGCAGTTCATAAACATCGTTGTTCATTCTGTGGAGAACATGAACTTCCGTGTCCATCTGCAATACGAGTTCACACACCTGGGACTCGACAAGTTTCTGGAGGTACGTCTCAAGTTGTGTCAAAAGTTTGATGAAGTGTAAAGTGTATGAAAGTTAACTTAATCAGATTTAGTGTCCAGCTGCACCATACTGTAAAAGTGAAGGAATAAATGTCTGAATACCTCCTGAAGCCACTCTGTGCTTTCTCGTGTGTCAGAGCCTGAAGCAAACAGAGAGCGAGAAGCTGAAGGTTCAGATCCAGGCGTACCTGGACAATGTGCTGGATGTGGGGGCCCTGCTGGAGGACGCGGAGAGCCGAGGGGGCGTCCTGGAGGCCGTGGACGAGCTGCAGGACCACAATGTACAGGTCTGTGCGACGAGAGATTATAGGAAGATGCAGTTTGTAGACCCTTTGTTGATCTTGTGCGGTTTTACAGTTGAACGCACGGCTTCAGGAGATCGAGACCCAGGCGACGGAGAGGATTTCTGAACTGGAAACAAAACTTCTGCAGGCAACAAAGGAGACGGAGCTGCTCAAAGTGAGACATTCATACACATTAGATACTCGCCATTATGAGAACAGTGGGATCAACTACAGGCTATTAACTTTAGCTGCCCAATTTAACATAACTTGGCCGAATTCAGATTTGTCTTCCAAGTCAGTTTTTAAATCCTTTTATACAGTTTTGCATGCACCAGCTGTAGTGAAGGACTGGTGGATTGTATCGTTGTATGTCCAGCTCGTCTCTGAGACAAGAGAACTGAGATATTCAGCGTGAGAGTTGTGACAGCAGGGGTGTCATGAAATCATTTGGTTTGTTTGACAGATTTGATAATACTTTAAGAAATGTACTCTTACACATAGTCATTAATAATTAAACTTATACACAACAGATTCACAAATTGAATTCTTGACAAAACTATCCTCAGATCAAGCGGAAGTAGAGACACAATCCAACCTATATCTTAGTCAGTTTATGGGCCTTACCCTGAAAAATTATCCAAGTTAATAGAGATTCACAGTCACGTACAATGAACCTTGTAATTGTGACTTTTTATACCTTGACATTGAAACAAACAAACATCCTTGCGTCCACAGGAGAGCCTGCGTGAGTCTTGCGCCCAGGTGGGCTCTCTGCAGCAGAGGGAGAGGGAGCGGGAGCTGGACCTGGAGAGGGAGAAGGATAGGGAGCGCCGTGGCTCCAGCGCCGCGCATACAGCCCCACAGACCAACCCTGAGCTGGAGAAGAAGATCCAGGAGCTGCAGGACAAGGGGCTGATCACAGTGTCCCGCAGCGCCTCGGGGGAGCTGGACATCCAGGTTTAATGATTTTATTTGCCTTTTTAGTATGATTTCATGCACTTTAACTATTACACCGTTACTTTGTGGATGATTTGTGCTCTACAAATAAACCCTTGTCTTACCAGGTGGTGCCTGTCACTGTGGTGGAATACGTCCAGGCGCCTGCTCCTGCCACACCGGCCCAAAATGAGGTTGCACCTGTACCTCCGCCTGCTCCCGGAGGTCCTACGCCACCGCCGCCACCACCACCACCTCCTCTTCCCGGGGCAGCTGCTGTTCCTCCTCCCCCGCCACCTCCTCCACCAGGGGGTGCCGCCATTCCTCCTCCTCCACCACCTCCTCCACCCCCTGGAGCAGGACCACCACCACCCCCTCCCCCTCCTCCTCCTTCTGGGACGGGCCCTCCTCCACCTCCTCCACCGCCTGGTTCAGGAATACCACCTCCTCCAGGCCCCGCTATGGGACCACCGCCACCGCCCGGAGCTCCCAGTGCTGATTCTGGTAATAATAATAATAGTTTTGGACAGTGATGCAGTTTAAAGGACGATTTAGCTGTAGGAGTACGAGTTAAATCCATAGAGTGTAGATCAATGGACAAATTATAGCCTCCATCTTCCCGAAGCCCCAAGGAAGTGGTTGGACGGGAAGTGTCCTTTAGTTATTAAAATTGTTGTTATACTATATACTGGAACTGGCTCCAAAAACCCAACCAAACTGCGAGCATGAATGAGCTTCCGTTAGCACGCGCTGAACGCTACGGGGAAGTTTACGCCTCCTTAAGCTCATCGCTGTCCCGTGGTCTATGGTACAATCTAATGCTTCAAGTGAGTTATGTCCTGCTCTAGTTTGTTTTCGCTCGTAAACCCACTGCTGCCCAAAGCATTTCCCCAGGTGGAGACTAATCTTGTAAACATTACTGGGTCACTTTGCTCTTCGAAAGCTGTCAAATGTGCTCATAAACTTATGCCTGTGAAGAACTGGGCAGTGAGGAATGTGTTGGGAAAGTTTGGAAAAAGTTTTGATCACAACCAGCCACAAGAGGACCCTTAAATCAACCCAATTGAGTTTACAGTTGTAGTAACAGCTGTTGTACATTGTAATAACTACTAGTAAGTAACATTTGTGTCATTCATAATGGCAGTAATGCAGTTGTTTTGCTCCAATTTTCTACATGTTTTTTTTAGATTAGTGTCATTTGCTGCCATATGTAAATATATATGCCCCAGATTAGGCAGTTTTGGATGATTACTTGCTAAACAGATTTAGTTTGACTCTCCTCGTGTTGCTCTGATTTCCACAGGGGTGAAAACGAAGAAGGCGATCCAGACCAAGTTCAGGATGCCTCTGTTGAACTGGCAGGCCCTGAAGCCCAACCAGGTCACAGGCACAGTGTTCAACGAGCTCGACGATGAACACATCTTAGGGGTAAGACTTACATAAAACTTCAATTTCATACACGAAACAAAGCCTTTATTTGCAATTGGATTTTCGTCTCGTTCTACAGGAGTTGAACATGGATATCTTTGAGGAGCAGTTTAAAACCAAGGCGCAGGGCAATATCAAAGACCTGAGCACGAAGCCGAAGAAGGCAACCCAGAAAGCACCGGCCAAAACAACGCTGATCGATCCAAATAAGTCCAAGAATCTGGCCATCACGCTGCGTAAAGGGGGAATGAGCCCGGACAAGATCTGCACCGCCATCGAGACGTACGTACAACACACAGTCTCACTTATAAGCTTGTTACAAAAGTTCTAGAGTTTTGTTTTGTTTTTAGACTACAGCATCTCATATTCACTCTTTTGAACACACACGTCATTTCAAGCACATATGATGCAAAGAAATTAGCAATGTTTTACTGTTGAGTATGTTATTCCTGCTATGTGTGTCCAGATAGATAGATAGATAGATAGATAGATAGATAGATAGATAGATAGATAGATAGATAGATAGATAGATAGATAGACAGATTTATTACAGACTCGTGGTCCAGATCAACACAGACAAAAAACATACAACCAAAAACTAGGCAGTGCTTTGTGAATTTGGTCCATATAAAGAAAATAGTGTAACTTAAAGAGAAAAAGAGCGCATCGCAAGGCACTCTAACTGCATTAAAATCTGTTACATTGAACCAGCAAGAAAGAAAATGACTACCGTATTTTCCGAACTATAAGTCGCTTTAGAGACTATAAGTCACACCAGCAAATGCTTAATGAAGAAGAATAAGCCTTGGCAGCTACCTGGGCATGGAGGCGTAGCTGCACCGTTGACAAGCCTCTCCCGGCATCACGTTTCTCAAGCACCCATTTGCAAACTCGTTCCTCTAGTTGTGGTCATCTAGCTTTTAGCCCATGATTAGCTTTTTTTGTTTTCTTCATTGCAGTAAGAGTAACCTCCACTTTTCGCCAGTCCCTCACAAGTTTTCCACTCACTCCAAACTTTCTTTCTGCTGCTCAATTACTGTTTTTTAAATCTTCAGTGGTACAGGAGTACCAGATACTAATAGACAAGCCTAGAGCGCCCTGAAAAGCGCCTGTGAAAATAACAAACATTGTGGGATTATACATTCTGATATATAAGTCGCACCCTTTATAATCTGGAAAATACAGTAGTCGCACTGTTATCACCAAAATGACATGAGAAATGATTTGGATCTCCAGCTTTTTTCTTAATCAGTGCATTTCTGTTTACTATACTCACCTATAATTACGCCATCTATGCAGATATGACCTGGGTTCTTTGTCCATTGACTTCCTGGAGCTCCTGGAGCCCTTCATCCCGTCAGACTTTGAAATGAAGCTGTTGAAGAACTATGAGAAAGATGGCCGCCCTCTGGAGGAGCTGGCGGCGGAAGACCAGTTCGTGCTGCGTTTCGGGAAGATTCCGCGTCTCAACCAACGCATCAACACGCTCACGTTTATGGGCAACTTTCCAGACACAGTCAAACGCCTCCAACCGGTATGAAGGTTTAACGCAGATCGAACAAGAGAAAAAAAGAAAAGAAACATTAATATTGATTTTGTTCTATTTCTATAGCAACTAGACTCGCTGATTTCTGCATCCATGTCGATCAAGTCCTCGGACAAGCTGAAGAAAATCTTAGAAGTCAGTTAAGGCTCAACAAAAACATTTTTCTAACTATTAAAAGAACATGTGAATGAACTTCTTTTCTCTCTTTCAGATCGTTCTGGCTTTTGGAAACTATATGAATAGCAGTAAACGCGGAGCAGCGTATGGCTTCAGACTCCAAAGCTTAGATCTTGTAAGTGGTGAAACAGAAGAGCAGCACTTGGCTTTCAGCATTTCAGCTTAACCTCTTAACCCCCGACTGAACCGAGCACATTTACTCCAGTTTTACCCAAATGTAAAAACGTCTTAAAAGAGGTGTCAAAATAGCCACAAAAGTTAGACACATGAGTTACAAAAATGCCAAGAAAAAGCCAAAATAGAGCAACAGAAAAGTGACAAAAATGTGATGAAAAATGTGATGAAAACACAAAAGAAAAGTGACAAAAATGCAACAGTAAAAGTGGCAAAAACACAACAGAAAAGAAACAAAAACACAACAGAAAAGAAACAAAAACACAAAAGAAAAGTGTCAAAAACGCAACAGTAAAAGTGGCAAAAACACAACAAAAAGGGTAAAAAACGCAACAGAAAAGAAACAAAAACACACCAGAAAAAGTGACAAAAACATCAACAGAAAAGTGACAAAAATTTGCTGAAAAACGTCACAAAAACACAAAAGAAAAAACCCCAAAACACACTAGAAAAAGTGACAAAAACACAACAAAAAAAGTCACCAAAAAAACAACAAAAATGTGACAAAAACACAACAGAAAAGCTACAAAAAGCGATGAAAATGTAGAAACAACGAGAGGAAAAGATCAGTTTAGATGAGTTTTGTAGATTTGGGTAAAGCTGAACTACGCTTGGTTACAGCGGGGGGTAAGAGGTTAAATACATTGTAGAAACACTCAGGTGTCGAAGATTTTTCCAGCCTGGTAGAAGTTTTCAAATATGTTCAAATATGCTTGTGTGTTACAAAAGAAACACACAACCAGGAAGTCAATGGCATCAAGGCAAATAACACAGTCCAGTTGACAATATTTACACTAATCCGAGCCTACCTAACATAAACAGGGCTGGGGAATGGCTTATTCCTTCTCCCTTGAAGAATTCTTGCTATTATTGTGCTGAAAAGAGCAGCCTACTTGTACCTTTTGTTCTTGATGCTAAATAATTCATTGACACTTCATTTTCATATTCAAGCTTTTGGAAACAAAATCCACTGATCGCTCTCAGACGTTACTGCACTTTATTGGCAACGTCATCCAGGAAAAATACCCCGACCTGGTCAACTTCCACTCCGATCTGCACTTTGTTGACAAGGCAGCTCTGGGTATGTAACGTCATGGAGATATTTATTATTGAACGAGTGAGGATGCAGTTAAATAACTGTAGTTTCCCGTCAGTTTCCCTGGACGGCATCCTCCAGGACATCCGCTCGCTGGAGAGGGGGATGGAGATGACGAAGAAGGAGTTCTTGGTGCAGGACGACAGCCCAGTTTTGAAGGAGTTTGTCAAAACCAACAGCACGACTCTGGAGGCTTTGATTAAAGACAGTAAAACGGCACAGGTACACTGCAGTTTGCTTTGACTATCAAGGTTTTGTTCACATTACTGGACCGGAAAGAATTCTGCAGAAGGATTTGCCTTTTAATTGTTAAAATCCAGACCTTTTTTTGGCTGGTTTATGGTTAATATCTCTGTAATTACTCGGTCTATACACATGAAATGAAACCACAGCATTTTCTCTGTCTGTGAGCAAACATGAACTGATCAACACTCTTTCTTCATTGGCTGCTCTTTTTGCAGGAGGCTTACAGTTCTGTGGTTGAGTACTTTGGAGAGAATCCCAAAACTACACAGCCGTCGATGTTTTTCCCGTTCTTTGGCCGCTTCATTAAAGCCTATAAGGTTTGGCTTTATTACTTATTAACATAAACCATGTGTACATTTGAAATCGATATATAATTTCAATAATATTAATTGTAAACATAGGCGGTGCAGAAAGACATTGAGCAGAAAAAGAAAATGGAGGAGCTCAGTGAAGAGAAGGAAAAGGAACAGTCTCCAATGAAATCTCCAGGTCAAAAGGTAATGTGGCTTATTGTGTTAAATTCTTGCGTAAATACTAGGTCAGGGGTAGCCAATTTTGGTTGGTGGAGGGTTGATTTTCTTCATCGTCAAAAGACCGAGGGCCGAACCCCCCAATTGTCGCCCGAAATAAAGCTTCACTTTCAACAAATGCCAGTTGTACATGAGTTAAGTGGGTGATCTGCTGAGAAATGTAAAGGAATTGACAGTATGTTTCTTTCCTTAACCGAGCACATTTTCTCCAAGTCGGTTTTATCCAAATCTAAAGTTTACAGCCTCATTTGAAAGCTAAGAACTGATTGTAACTGATGTGTTGCCGCTGCGATTTCCACCTTTGTCGTGTTATCGTATTTTTTTTGCCGTGTTTTTATAGTGTTTTTGTCATGTTTTCATGGGTTTTTGGAAGCTAAACAGGGAAGGGCCTGGTTGGTACTTGGATGGGAGACCGTTTGGGAAACACCAGGAAGCCTGAAGAATGTAGTGAGTGAGTGTGTAGTTGGTGGTGGTCGGAGGGGCCGATGGCGCCGACTGGTTGCCTCTCTTCCGTCTACCCCAGGGCAGCTGTGGCTACAATAGTAGCTTACCACCACTCCACTGAGTATGGAGAGAATAATGCAAATGTAAAGCGTCTTTGAGTGTCCAGAAAAGAGCTATATATTATTTATTTTTTTTTGTCATGTTTTTGTAGGTTTTTTTTGTCAGTTTTTCATTGTTTTTTGTCGTGTTTTATTGTTTTTTGTTATGTTTTTTCAGTTGTGTTTTTGTAGTTTTTTTAGTTGTATTTTTGTAGATTTTTGTCATGTTTTTGTCATGTTTTTGTCGTGTTTTCGTATTTTTTTCATCTTTTTTTTCGTTGCTTTTTTGTCTCGGTTTCGCCACATTTTCATCACATTTTTGTCGCTCGTTTGTCACATTTTTGTTCCGTTCTCATCCTCGTTTTCGTTGCTATGTTGACACTTCTTTCAAGCTTTTAGATTTGGGCGAAGCCAAACTGGAGAAAATGTGCTTGGTTCATGTGGGGGTTAAGAGATGAACAGGCCCTTTGATCTCTCAAAATTTCAAAATCATCTCCAGAAAAATCATCTGGAGGGCCGGATTTAGCCCCCGGGCCTGACGTTGCCTACCCCTGTAGGTGTTATGGACAGTGCTATACAAGGGGAAAGTGCAGTGCTAGACGTAAAGGATGATGCTGAAGTAGTAATATAGAAGTTACTGGTAGTTTCATGAATGTTATATTTAATTCCCTGGTTGCTGGATAATAAAAGTCACTTACCGGACTGTCCCAGGGTCCAGTGATGCCGAAGATGCCTCAGATGGACCTGATCGCTGAGCTGAAGAAGAGACAGAAGCCGCCCGTCCGAGAGGGGAAAGACGGAGCACTGGAGGACATCATCACAGGTGGGTCACGCACCACTGGTTCTCAAAGTGGCCCAGGTCAGACTGATGGTACATAGGTTCATCCTGGTAGTCGTTAAGTTTCAATTCAAGGGAAAGCATCATTTTTTTCAATAGTAACAGACTGCTACACAATAGACATTATTAATAGGCTAAAGTCTCTTCACTTCATATTCTTCCCTATTTTAGACAGTTTCTTCAGAGTCAGTACAATACAAACCCAGATTTTTTTTTTTATGAGGATAAAAAGGATGATTTTTTTAGTATTTGGTTTAAAACATTCGAAAACCACTGCTGTATCTGTTTTCCAGTTCGTGAGTGTTGTCTATTCCCTTACCACACCGTGCTTGCCAGAAGCAGCCGTGAAACCTATCATTAGTTTCGCTAAAAGGGATTTTTGTTTTTGACAGATTTGAGAAACTCTCCGTTCAGACGCGGAGACGGGCGGCGGCCGGCACAACGCCAGGACACTTAAGCCTCCACTGTGTTCGCAAATGTAATTTAATCACAGACACAGAAAGCACACACATTTCATCTTCTCTCTCCTGTATGTAGTATATATTATTTTGTTATTGACCGAATGGCAGTGTGTTATGGTGTCTTGTACATAGTTTTGTATTGGAAATATTTTAAGTTTTTAATACAGTCCATCCATTTCACTGCATAAAACATTACATGTATATCTTTGCTTTGATTTTGCTGCATATATAGTATTTCCACCATCTATTAAAGCCCTTTTTATCTAATGTAACTGACTTTTTATTATCACTACTCTACTGGGTAATTGTGCACAATCCATAAGGAGTGTAAAACATTGAATATAAAGGCATTACATTGTCTACAGTTGGACGTTGATGTACTTATTGATATAAATGATTTTCCTCTTGATCATATTCAGTTTGACATAAGTGCGGTCGTTAACAGCATAGACAAATGAGTGTTAAAAGCATCCAATTTAAAACCTCATCAGAATGGATGGACTCCTGTAAGCATCACATGGCGCTTCAGTACCAGCACAATACTGTAGTAGAGCTATTTATATCCGTCCATCCATTCATCTTCTTTCTCCTCTTTGTTGCCGGGCTGTGAGGTGCGGTTGAAGTGTGGGGGAGTACACAGCCTCATGATGCTCCTTTGACTCAGCCCTGAGCGATGTGACCCGTCAGCGAGGACCCGTGTGCCACAGAAGACGTGCCCCTCGTAGGGTCCCTGTTAAGGTGGAGGTCGAGGACGGGGAGCTATTAATATCAATTAAAACATGTAAAAATATAGAGCCGGGCTTTGGCCCTTAGAGTATTTCTTGGTTAATGGGTGTTCAGTGATACTTTTGTACAATATTCTTCTTCTGCAATAACCAATGTTAGGTTTAGAGTGTTTTTATTATTTTTTTATTATGCATATCCAAATCTCAAAGCGTATGGACAGGAGAGCTTACAGCAGGGGTAGGCAAGTTTGTTTTGGTGGAGGGACAATTTTCTTGGGGGGCTGAAGAAAAGCATCACAATCTACACCAGGATTCTGTGTCCTTAATAAAGCTTTCATGAATTAAATGCCAGTGTTGCACATCATATATGGCCTAAATTAGTGTTTTGTTTATATTTTAAAGCAGTACTAAGTAACTTGTTTACCTTAATAAATCATTGTTGTAGTCCCTCTGGGGGTAATATACGTGTTAATGATTGGGGGGGTCTTTCATCTCCCCCTGGGGCAACTTTCCCTGCACCGACCTGGAGGCGCAATACACACTAATGGAATCACGAAGAAGAAGCTAACAGGCTAACGGGCAAAGCTAACTGCTTTAAAGTAACTACATTTCTCACATTTCTAGAGTGCGTTAAAGCAGTACTAAGTAACTCTTGCCCCTAGAGGCTGTAAGTGTAACTGCAGGTGTTATTAATTGTCCGTTGTCCGTCATTAATTCACTCCAACTTGGCTGTAAATACTGTTTAAAGTGGCGCCAGCCCGCAGTTAGCTTTGCTCGTTGACCTGTTAGCTTCTTCTCCGTGATTCTATTGTGTGTATTGGTTGCTCTGGTCCGGTGGTAGTCAAGTTGCAATTGTGGTTTTCTGGCCAGAGACACCAGGGGGAGATGAAAGACCCTCCAATCATCCCATTAACACTTGTATTACCCCCAGCGGGACTACGAGAAGGATTTATAAAGGTAAACAAGTTACTAAATCCTGCTTTAACAGGCATTTGATCTCTGATTTGTGTAATATAATATTCCTCAAAATCCTCTTATGGGCCAGAGGTTCTGTGATGGAAGGCCAGTTTTGACACTCGGGCCTGGCGTTGCCAACCCCTGGCTTATAGCGTATATATGTGACACCTCATTTGAAAGCGAAGACTTTGTTGTTTCTAAAAAATATGTGTAAGATCTGTGTGAGTGAAACACAACTTATGTCACATTTGCCATCCCTAAAAACCCTAAACCCTAACCCTGACGACAAGTAACAGGTTAAATATCTGTACTGATGACACATTACTGTACATTTATTTAAAGGAAAAAAACACGAAATCCACGCAGTAATATCTTCACTTTAATCTGCGGACGCCGAACTACTCCTGGTATTATTACGCCTTACAATATAGTTCCCCCTTTTTATCCGCTTAGAAAATCAACATTGTTTAATTAATTATACTTTTGTAGTGTAGCACTTCACGTAACCATATTTAAATAGGGAAAACGTGCAAGAGCTTGGTAGCTTCTATTTTGACCTGTTTTGAAGCTATAGAGGAGAGGAGAGGCTAAATGAAGACCAGACAGGTACTAAAGAACTTGTCTAAGCTAAGGTAAGAACATGTCAGTATGTAAAAACGGTGGCCTATTCCTTTAAATTTACAAAATAAGAAAACAGAGCTCTATAAATGTTCAGCTAAAGTTCTTAAAAAGTTTTATCCCTGTGTTTAGTCACGCTCTGAAGCGTGACTCGCGCCGCGGCTCCGTTCGTGATGTAAACTCCACCATATTCATTACAAAAAGTCAGCAGAAAGGTGAAGTGTTTCTTGCTGTGGCATGCACTTCAAAATAATAAGCACCGTAATTAGCCGACTAATTGAATGAAGGTCAGACGCCGCCGTGTACAAGAGAGCTGCACTTTATTGGACACACAATCACAGCAATTATGTACAAAAGGAGGCAGGATCTCCCGCCTACTGTCTTCTCACAGAGGGGAGGGGGAGGGGGGGGACACAGCGCACACAATATCATGGCATCCACACTGATAAATTAGTATCTCCAGTATCAGTAGTAGGCTTTTTAAATCCATATATTTCATAATAGATCTATTTTTCTTGTATTATTTCTTATATCACACTACTCTACAAATGGGTGTCACTTTGTGGATAGGAGCGTCTCTGCTAGAATCCTCGGTACCATCATCATCTGTCGTCACAACATCACAGTAAGACTCAACATGCCTGTCACAGATACCAAAATAACCTTCTCTGCGTTTGTAAAACTTCAAAACGTAAACTCCATCTTTTTTTCCGGAAAAAAACATGTAGACAACATTATTTTTTTATCGACTGCACCGTGCGATTGCTTGATACTAAACATGCATTATTTTGTATTATATACCGCTGTTTACCGCCAGGTTTAGTAACAAAACACTTTTTCTTTTTGAAACAATTTGTCGCTAGTAGGAATGACTTGGCCTATTTACAATTCGTCAATTTGTTTGTTTTTCCACTACAGTTTTCGATGCCAAGAGTCTTCGTACATCCACACATCCATGTAAAAACACACGCGAAATCATGTATGTCGGCTATCAAAAAAGATGGGGAAAAGATGTAATCCTGTGAGCGGGGGGAGGAAAAAAAATGACCAGCTTTTTTCCAAAAATCCACTCGTGTTCACATGCAAACGTGACGTGACAAATTAAAGCCGAGTAACTCCTGTCACAATAAGAAAGGCCCTAAAACAGGAAACATTTCACAGTAGGAAACACAATCTTCACCATGTTGGACGTAAAACATAGGAGAAAAAAAGAAAGAAAAAAGATGAAGTGCAGAAAAAACACAGCTCCAAAAACTGAAAAATGTTGCAAGTAGAAGTCCCTAAATGCAGGCACTGTGAGATGGACCAGCAAAGGAACAAGACATTTTTTACTATAAATGAAACAAACCAGTGCATGCAACAAAATCCCCCAAATTAAAAATGAACTTGTATATTACAGAGGCTTCTTTACATCTTAAACAAATATAAAATGTTTCTTGTGAATAAATAATCTGAAATGCCATACATCTCTCAATGGATTTAAAAAAAAAAAAAAAATCTGTACAAAATGGTCACTAATATATAAAACTGAAGAGATGATGACATTTTACATTATATAATTATTTCATCTATAGGCCTATATTTATATATATACTTATATCACACTTTTCTTCACAAATGAGAATATACACAAACATCTCACTTAGATATATTCATATAAGTAGACTTCCTCTGGTTCAAGTTTAGAGTTGTTCTGATTGCACAGGGCGTCCGCTGTGAGAGTCGTGGCCTCTGAGCCGGCGGCCATGTTGAAATCACAGCTGTGTAACACTATAACACCTGTCATGGAAATCATTGCAGAGAGAGGGCACTGCGCAACCGCGAGGTGAGCAGCCGAGTAAGAATACTTCTCTCCCCAGCGCCAAACCTTAGCTCAGGAAAAAAAAAAGTGATGGATTTTGGGGACTATAAAGAGCGAGTAAGTGAACTCCTTTCATTTCACCTCATTCGACGTGAATACCGGGGCTTGAACCCTCCTGACGGGGCTCCGCAGCGCTGAAGATCCGGCGTAATTTGCTCTGCCGCAGCCACTCGAGGTGCAGAGCGGTGCAACATGGGAATAAAATGTGGGTTTTCCGCTGCTACCTCCTCTTTGGATTAAAGTCTGTCATTGATGTCGACTCGAGATTCGAAATCAACTTCTCAGGCAGAAATCTTAGAGGCAACTGGCATTAAAATGAAAGCAGGTCCACTCATACTGAGACAAACGGCAGTAACACTTAAAAATAACTCCCCTCCAATCATCTGTTTACCTTTAGCTTATGTTTCTGCTTGATTCAATCTGTTAATCTAGGTTTAAAGCAGCACAAACTCATGGCGGATGAATATTAAAGTGAGTTTCTATACACTCAAGGTGGTATACCCATTGCACCAGTCCCAGCCGTGGATAATAGGAGAGCAGTGACTGCAGAGAGCAAATTAGTACATGATAAGACAATTAGTTGTGGCATCCTTAGAAACCAAAAGGTAACAAAATCTGCCGTTGAGTTATTAAGAGGCGCTATCCAAATATTTAAAGGCAAAGATAGATGCTAACTACAGTATTGCACACTGCTAAATGTTGTCCCTACAAAACCTGAAAGTAGTCATTTTACAGTCAAAGACAAAGCAAAGTGAAAGTGGCTGGAGGAAAGTAAAAGCCACTTACGACTCCTTTTCGAATCTGCGAAACCTTCAGCTCATCTTTGGGTCTTTCTTTCTAGTGCTCTCAACGGGCGCGAGACAAGGACAAGGTCGTCTTTGTGAAATAGCCTTCAAAAAAATGTCCCCAAACGGCTCCTGTGTTGCCTATACTCAAAAACACAAACACCACTTTGCGCACGTTGTTTTTTTGTTTTGTTTTCTGTTTTGTTTTCTTTCATCCAACGAAGAATGGATCTAACAGTCTTTCTGGTGAACGAAGTAAAATGAACAAAAAAGAAATTACAGTGTCATGGCGGCAGAACCAAGGGCAAAGAGATGGATATTTGTGCCGCACTGTCCCAAGTCAAGACATTTATATGTTAAATGTGCTTTTAAAAACAAATGTGCTGGGTAGACATTGAATTGGTCTTGTGTTTGTGTCTTTTGTGCTCATAATACATTTGCAAATTCAAAATATTTTAGAAAACATTTGCTATAGAAGCTTCAATTAGGTTCCTGGGTTTAAGATAGGGATGCACCGATTACAGTTTTGTTCTTTTTGTAAGACGGAAGGTTTAGTTTACCTGCTTTACTAGTTTCGATCACTTCCTGTGATCTTCCTCTGAAGAGTCACCTGGTGGTAACCGATCCGTTACTGGTATCAGATATCGGAGCCGATACTGAAAAAATGTAATATCGGGTATCGGCTACAAATATCTGATACTGAACCGATACCAGTTTTGGCTCTTAATGCGTTAAAAATATAACTTTTACCACCTAAATCTAAGTGAATATGGGCATGCAGCATATCATTGGAAAGAACCAAGAGAATTCAGTCGCTGATTTTTCAACGACTGCAAAATGCATTTTTGATCACTGCGCAAAATGCCCCGGCTAGCATCACTTTGCTAAAGCTAGCATGCTAATGCTAAAGAAAACTAATCAAGGCTGGCGCAGAAACGATGATAAAAATACCTAATGTAGCCTAGTAAAATAAAATCGGCCACTGCTGAAGCCAAGAGTTTGTATTTCAGTTTAAGAAATTACTGATATAACACATTTATAATGATCACATCACTTAATGCGAGTTGTTTAGGGTAAAGTGTCCCACTTTACCCATATTCACCCTATATTATAACCTAAAGCTTGTCATATACCCAAGGATATTTAGCATAGAAAGGTCCAGTGATCCTTACTAAATGTGTATCCAAGAGTTTATCAACAGATATAATTGATCTGTAATATCATGACAATAAAATATGACTTTGTTAGTCAATTCAATTTTTCACTCAGAGAAAGACAGAAAGTGCTATTGGTAAATATCGGGTATCGGCGGATACTCAAAACCCAGTATCGGAAGCAAAAAAGCTGGATCGGTGCATCTCTAGCTTAAGCTGTTGGGCACAGGTTGAACCAACTGAATTAAATGTAAAAGTTAGGTAATTCAGAATCTTGCCTCTGTGCCTTTTCCCTCCTTGAGCAAATGCAGAGAGTTGTGAGAATATACAAACTACTGCACTTTCGGAGTCAGATCATTTGCTGAGATAAAAGTATTCCACAGTATTTCATTTCCTCAATGCGTAGCTTGCATTTGAGAACGTGCCGCCTGCTTCGCCTGTGGTGTTATGTGCTTCTACCAAATCTTGGCTTCAAATCTTTTGTGAAACCGTGACTCGACTTTTTCTCTGTGTTTGTGTGCTCGTGTCTTCGGGTAGGAGAAAAAAAAAAAAGAGGTTTGAATCCAAGTGCGAAAAAGTGTGATGCTACAGCAGGAACATCTTGATTGTCAAACTTGGAAACACGCAATGAGATACAATGTATATAGTTCATCGTTTGCATGTTTTCGTGTCGTTAAAGATCTTTTGAATAAAATAGATTTGAATAAATATTTGCTGCTCTGTACTATGTGCTTATGAAGTACATTATCTTGATTCTGACAGTCATATCCTTTGTTCTTCATGTTTATATAGTAATATGGTAACGGAGGCACACGCACATAAACCAGGTATAACAATATGACCACAGCTGACAAGTGAATAAAACAGAATTATTCTTCATTGTGACACCGTTTTAGTGAGTGGCCGAGTAGAGGCAGTGAGTGGACACTTTTCAATTTGATGTGTATGCTAGATGCAAGTGCAACGGGGGAGTGTATTTGAACAAGTTTGACAAGAGCCAAATTGCCGTGGCTCTACATGACTGAGTCTGAGCATCTTCAAAGCTGTGGCTCTTGTCAGATGTGTTTGATTTTCTGGCTGGATGGGGCTGCTCTGTGTAGAGATTGCATGTTTGAAAATACTTCGGACTTTTTGAGTTTTAACCAGGGAGTGTCAGAAAAGTCACCACACACATCGAGAGTCTGTGTTACAGTTCGGGGGTCAAAGTCAGAGTTTGGACGTTTTTTGTTCATGCAGCATTATCTCATTTACATATCTGATTTAGGGCTCTAACACTGTAATGAAGGCAATTTTGATCGGTAAATTAAGTGTAACATTTGAAAAAAAAAAACAACAACTATACACTATGTAGCACCTGTCTTGATAAATGACCTCCTTTGTCTTTTGTGCATGTCCCGACCAAGTAAACCTTACAAATACAATGGGCCTCATTTATGCTCAAATCCTGCAGTTGCACACTGTCATTGTGTCCTCCAGACACTGGTGTATGAATGAGAATGTGAATGTGTGGGTGGTTCCTTGATGTAAAGCACTTTGAGTGCCTAAAGAAGCTAGAAAAGCGCTATGGTATATAAATGTGACCATTTACGTATTTATTTCATGAACATCTTCTTAAAAAGGTTTTTAGGTTTGTGAATGGTTTGCATGATAGGTCTAATTAGCATATGCCGCCTATCCATAAAAGAACAAGAAGTGCAACAGGCAGTCAGAGGAAAATAAGAAGAGCAAAATGCTCGTCTACATCAAATAACGTCAATGCACTGCACACCCCGTGTTTAGTCCTATTTATAAGCGCCGGCATTCAAAAGTTTTAGCAGTAATACATACTACATACTTTACTTGTCGTTCTTCTTGTTTCTGCATAACAGAGCATATGTAATTTATTATAATCATATTTACTGTACATGTTTCCTGGAATTCAGTCATATGAGATTTAATATGTTAATATATGGGACTAAAAATATTGGCTTTCATCAGGAGCAGGATCGTGAACAGAACTGGATTTTTTTTGTGCGTAAGAGTCCTGACTGTTCATAGGATTTGTTCTTCCGGAGGAACGTTTTCAGCTAAGAACAAGTTTTGTGAATGCCAAAAACCTTCCTAAGAAGGCGTTAAGAACAGGTTTGTGCGTAAGAACGTGTCATGAATGAGGCCCAATGTTTGTGAAGGTTCTCGATTGCTCGGGAGTTCATCATTGTACATTTCAAAGTCAGGAGCTTGGAGGTCCTCATTTCAAACAGCTTAGTCCAATTGTTGTTTGTAAAAACATCTAAGGAATAAAACATGAATACATGTTTCCAATATTTGGGTGGAGGGTTTCCCCATCCACTTTCAACAGGCTAAATCTTAAATACAGCAAGGTATTCCTGATAATGAACATAGATCAAGATATGAGGTCCACAGATGATACATGAGGTGTGCTGGTGTCAAGTTGTTGTAAATTCATGCTGGGTTTCTCATTTGTTGCTTTTAAAACATTCAGCTGGTCACAGTGTTATACCTGGCAGCAACAGAACTGTTATGAAGACGGTAAGTGCTTTGTTAAAAAATAAAGTGATCATGTAAACTCGTCACACAGTGAGTACAAACAGCTGAGAAAATATAGCACCAGTTCGTAGTTTGAGAGAAGGTGAAAACCAGATGAAAAAAATGTCCACAATCTTTCACATATTTTTTGTCACATTCTGAAAAAGTGGTGATATTGTCCTGGACACTCACGAACAACTGGACTCACTTTGATGATTATTGCAGCTCTATTTGCTATGGTCAAAGTCACTGTCTATATATTTCTAACAACTATACGACCAACCCATCGAGAGAGGGTGTATGCATTTAAAATAGTTTGTAAATCCGTCCGGGGCCCATCGGCTTGTAACGGGCGGAGATGGGGAGGTGGCAGGGGCTGTCGTTATGTGCTCTGTATCTGGCAGTACGATGACTGTGTGGGAGAGAAAGATTGGTCCAAAATAAAGCTTGTGAGTCCATTTTAGTGTGTGGTAAATTTATGTTGGGGCTGCACAAAAAAACAGAATCACGTAGAAATTTGAGGAATTCAATTTGAATGGTTGCAATTAGTCAATACCAAAGGCTGTTTATCCTTTGGGAACAACAAACTATCCGTAAAATACAGAAAACTGCTTTAGACTAGAGGTCGACCGATATGAGTTTTTCTCAGGCCAATGCCAATTTTTGGGGATTTTTAAGAGCCGATGGGAATTTTTTTTAACAATATTTTTGCCCGATTTTTCAAATTGTCTGGTCTATAATCCTGTGAAAACATAAATACTTGGCCACTCCACCAGTGGCCGATTTGACTTTATTACTTTAAGTGATTCAATCATAGTTTCTGTCCCAGCTTTGATTAGTTCCATTAGCATTAGCATCCTGCCGTTAGCGTTAGCATACTGTTGCTATTCGCAGAATTTTGTGCAACGATCAGAAATACAATATGGACGCTGCATGTCCATATTGATGGAGGTTTAGTTAAACTTGTATTCAAAGCAGTACTAAACAACTCATGCCCCTAGAGGCCATAAGCGCCACTGCAGGTGTCGTAGCATTTCGCGTTTTTTAACTCATTAATTGTCCGTGAGAGTAAATACTACGCTGACAGAAAAGACAAAGGGAGAGAGGGATATTGTACATCCAATTACACAAGGGATATACTTTTTTCACTCAAACTTGGCTGTAAATACTGTTTAAGTGGTGCTAGCCTGCTGTTAGCTTTGCCCATTAGCCTGTTAGCTTCTTCTTCGTGATTCTACTAGTGTGTATTGAGGCCTCCGACCCGTAGGCAGCGAAGTTGCAATTGTGGTTTTCTGGCCAGAGACACCAGGGAGATTAAATATTAAAATATTAAGGTAAACAAGTTACTTAGTATTGCTTTAACAAACTTGTAGCAAACCAATGTTCATTGTGATGTTTCTCTGTTCCCCTGACGGTCCCGGGAGATATTGCCAATATTGTAAAATCCCCAAATATCGGCCTGATATAGCGGCTGGCCGCTATATCGGTCGACCTCTACTTCAGACTTCTACAAACATGTTCAGAAATGTGTGTGATTCTGGTAGTTTTCTTGTATTTAGCAGTTGATTTCAGTCTTTTTCCAAATATAAAAGCAATTTGATATTTTTCCCCAATTGTGCAGCCCTGAAATATGTAATTTGGAAACAAAAATATTAGCAGCTTACATAAAAAAGAATTAAAAATTGTGCCAACTTGCTTTGTTAGTTTTAGTAGACATTTTTTATATCATCATCCCCAGAGCGTAACTTTGGATAGCAGGTCCAGAATATACAGCTAGGCATTTTTATGGTGATCTCCCGGATAGCTCCTCTGATACTCCTGATTCTCGTCTTCGTTACTTCTCGCTGGGGCTGAGGTCCTTTGCCGCGGTTTCTCTGCCACTTCTTCCGTTGAAGCCGAGGCTCTCAAGGCGACTGCTTGGCTTGTGGTCCGTCACGGCGGAGAGGGACGGAGAGGTGGGCGAGGACGGGGATAGCGAGGGAGTGGCCGAAGTCGGGGACGGGGTGGAGGAGGACGAGGGGGGGGAGGAGAGGCCCAGGGAAGAGGCACGCTGCTCACGGAGTGTGTGGTACTGGCGCAAGGTGGAGGAGAGGAGGAGGGCTTCGGCGTTCAGACCCGACGAGGATAAACTAGTCAGCAGGGCTTTCGCTTGGCTGGGAGAGAGTACAGGCGCATCGGGATACTTCCTCAGGCCAGGCGGGGGAGCCAAGCGGCCTGAGAAAATGCCCGATTTGATGCTGGAGAGGTCAATAGTGGCACTGCTGTTGCTGCTGCTGCTGCTGCTGTGGGTCCCCAAAGCCTTTAGGAGAGTAAGAAGGCAGGATGAAAGGCAAAACGAGGTGCCAAAGCAGGAACAAGAAATCATTCATTGCAGTTGTGGTGGGGGGGCGAGGGCATCTCCATTAGACACCATGCAGACCACACACATTCACAACACTTCGAAGGAGGGGCTCGGAGTGTGGGCTTTGCAGCAAACGTGGAGGTCCAAGAGTGGTAGAAAAAAACACAAGTGGGTGGATGTAGGTGGCGCTCTTGGTGGACAAAGGGCGGCAGGGAGGCTGGGTCGCTCACTCACTGCTGGGGAAGACAGGTGGGGCGGGACGACACATATGGGTGGGGTAATGGGAGGGGAGGCGGGGAGTGACGGAGAGGTGAGACAAAGAGACAAACAGAGAAGATTATTGAGGATGTCAACATGTGTGATGCGAGCCAAAGGAAAGGCTACCATGTCCACATCTTAAAAACAACACCACGCCATATTTATTTTGACACTAATGACAGTTGCTCATTAAAATGCAAAATAAGTAGGCAGAGAAGAATCATCACAATCCTGGTTGCAATGCCGCTTCCCACTAATAGATGGCATAGCTGTTTCAATAGCCACACACAAAACAGGTGCATATCTAGAAGTGCCATATAGACCAAGAAATACATAGCTTGCGCATGTGCTAACTCTATATGTATCCATTTATATAGTCCCATTAGCATTAAAGCTAACACATTGTAACGTCCAGTATTTTTCCTTTTCTCCATTTATTCATATTGTAGCCCTTTTCCCCAAATACACACCAGATTTGGCAACTGTATTCCACAGCTATAGATGTTATTTGTAAGCCTGTATGTAGCAAACTTGATCCATATCCAAGAATGTTTTCAAAATGTAAGAGTCTCAAGTAAACTATTCACAACATCAAAATGAAAAGGAGAGGTTTTTTATTTGGCTGACAGTGATTCATTTTGACAAAACCTGAGCAGGTGTGTGCTTCTAGACTTTCCTTATGGGAGACCCGGTTGGCTGCGTTGCTGATCCATAGCTGTGTGCTTCCAACCATTCCCTGGAGAGAGGAGCTGTTCCTTCTGCCTGAAACCCCCCCTCTCAAACCCCACCAGGGCATTTAATCTGGCGTGTGAGCGCAGCTCAGGAAAGCGTGCCTTAATTTCACATACTCTGAGCTATCTGCCAAATGAATCAAATCCTCTCTGGTCAGTTTTCTTTTTTTTCTTTTTTTTGGACCACCTTGCATCCAGCACCTGTTTTCCTGCCAGATGTAATAATAATCCAAATGGGAAAATGAAACAAGATTTTATGCTGTGAAAGTGCTTCGTAATGCCATGCTTTCCTTGATCTCAAGGCCAAAGCAAGCAGTGCCTTTGAACTTATCATGCAAAGTGATTGGAAGCCTTCATGGGCCGGCTGCTCCCTATAGTAATTCCTTCTAAAATTAAAAAATGTGAAATGCAATTAGTTTAGCACACAGAATTAACTGCTGAAATTGCCCCCCGTTCATCAAAGTCAAATGCATTGGCGTTTCCTAAATGATTATATATTAACTCATTCTTGGCAAGGTTTTCTTGTTAGTGGTTGCTGGTATAGATCATTTTTTTGAATGATGATGATGTCTAAATTGTCATAAAAATACTGACAGATACAAATTCACTCTTACATTCAATGGAAGTATTAAAATTCTTCCTTTGCATTCAATCATGTTAATGTCTTACCTACTCTGTGCGTTTAACAACATATAACCTGGACTTTTTTGCTTCCCTCGATGCAGACCGGATTTCAAATTGCCATTATGAGAACAGTGCCACTGAAACTATAAATTGAAATCTCCAAAGAGCTCTGACTAAACGTCCTAGAAATGTCAGTCTGTTATGGGCCAAAGAAGAAAACAAAAGAGGACAAAACATCGGCAGGGGAGGACACGCAGGTAAACGTCGGGGGTCACGGTGAAGAAGAGAGAGGGGGAAGAGAGAGACTTTCTTCTTCTTTTTTTTTTTTTACCTTTAGCTGGTGGCCAAGCAGAGAGGTCACCCAAGGGGGACAGGTCTAATTGTAAGGACAACACAAGCACAGGCAGCAGGTGTGAATTGGAGGGAGAGATCAAGGAGAATGTGTTTGTAGAAGGTACCAAAGGTGAGTCTATAAAATACTTTGATAGAAGGGGGGATATTTTGAACAAGATATGATATACTGTATGATAAGTAATGACTTTAAAAAAAAAAATGAAAAGCAGCATATTACATTTTTCCTGAAAAGCCAGAATATTGCATCAAAAGCAAACACTTGGAAAGCAGGGAGGCTTGGCAAAAGTTTTTAATTAGCTCTTAAACGCTGTGCACAAATTGGCCTCCAGCCTGATCATTTCAGCAGATACGCTGCAGATAATCAACACTTTTTCAGCTGTTTTATTGAAATCAACTTAAGAATCAGTGCAGATTTGGTTTCTAACCAGATTCCTTGTTTGTTAGTTTGTTTGCCAGGGCTCACACCAGTGTGAGCAGCAGATCTTAAACAACTTTTTTGACCTGTGTCGACCGGGCAAGTTTCTAGTTTTCACAACTGCTGTTTGAAGATTTTTCTTTATTTTTCTTTCTCAAGTCTCTGATAAAATATGCTTTCCAGAGCGATAAACTCCAGCCCAGATAAACCGAAAGAGAAAGTTCAACCTCTGAGCTCCATGACACTTTTTATATTTTTAGAAACGGCAGAATGACTGAAATACAGCTCGCTAAAAAACTCTCACCTTAATTAAATATGCGTAAATAGTGCCGCTGTTTCCTGATCGGCACAAACAGGTCTGAACCAGAACTAAACCAGGTTCAGACCTGGACTAAACCAGGACTAAACCTGGACTAAACCAGGACTAAGCAGGGCTCAGCGTGTTGAACTGAGCAAATGGGAGAAACACATCGCTGTCATGTGCACATTGTGTATAATAGAAGCTACATGTTATTAAGGAGCAAAAATGTATTTTTAGAGCAAAAAAACAATAATAACAGGTTTTAATTAATTGCATTATTTTCAAATCACAGTAATAGATTTAATAAAGGCTTAAAAATCCTCATATAACAGTGAATTATCCGTGTATGTTTTGGACTTTTGCTTGACAATTGTTTTTCAAGTCGGACTTTTGTGAAATTTAATTTGTGACCTCTGGTATAAACTAATTAATAAAAATGATCCAAAAACTGCGAAACAGCACAGATTTTAATCGGCGAAGAACTAAATGTTGAGGTAAGAGAAGTAGTAAAGTAGAAGTAAAGTTTGTTCTTATTAATAATGAGGGAATGAGAGAGTCTTCAGCATTTGAGTGATGCATTGCAGGTAACTGTCTGTAATTGGATCGACATAAAGTGGGAAAAATGTGAGCCGGGTCCCAGACTGGAGTTAACATCAGACCCAAAAATCTAGCCCGGGCCTCCCCAAGCCCGTTCAAGTTCTGTCCAGCAGAATCAGTGCATATAGCTCAACGTGTTATAAGCTTGTTCTACCAGCTTGTTTCAGCGGACCATCCTTTCGTAGCCTCTCTTAATCTCTCTCGTTGCCTATTGTATCATATTTTAACTTACAAACTAGGAATAAAACTGCAATAACAATTCTCTAAAAGTGACCACTGTGAGTACAAAAGGCCATTCCTGGCAGAACAATAGGCATAAAAAAATTGAATATGCCTTTGAATGTCAGGCTCACAAAATAGGATAATTCATTTTCATTAGACAGGTGTAGGAATCCACTCAGCTTTCAAATTGCGGGGAATAAACGGGTCTTGCATAGCGGGAGTGAAAAGGAGAAAAGGGCAAATTTGAGAAAGAGGAAATCGGGAGAAGGGACCTGGAGAGTAAATGGCGGGGAAAGAAGGATATTGAATAATGCGTGACTGGCAGAGAGCGAGAGTCAAGGGCCCGTTATTACACAGCGCCGCAGAGATTTGTCCCAATCTCGTCGGAGTCTGAGGTGACTAAAGCCTCATCATCACATCTGCTGGATCTGCCTCGCTCTCAACCATTCATTTCCATCGGCACTGTTTGAAGGCACTGTCAGGAAGTGTGCTGAGATTAGAGGTTTAGGTTCACTTCACTGCTTCTGTTTTTCAGTTTACAGAGGCATCTGAAAATGAATGTTGTTATATATAAAGTAGTTGTGCTTCTTGATATGTTGAAATACTGTTTGGGGCTCATAGTAAAACATCTGTGTATTATGATCATAATTGTTGTGGGAAATTTGTCGTAAAAAAAAACATCTAATCATAGCACATTTGTATCAATTTCATGATCTTTCGGGCTATTTTTTGGGCATTTTTGTGAATGTGATCCTGAAAAGTGACCCTGCAAGTTGTGAAATGTGCCTATAAAGTTGTCCCTGTGACAAATTTATTTAAAGGGTAGGGGTGGGTGTGTGTATTGTGATAACTGTATATATTGGCATTGACATTTTAAATGTCAAGCACTTTGCGATGCACCTGTGTATGAAAAGCGCTCTATAAATAAAGATTGATTGATTGATTGATTGATTGATTGATTGATTGATTGATGAGCCGCTCACAGCAAAAGCATATGTTTGTTTGTACATTTATGAGGTATTTTTCAATTATGAAAATATCAATTTTACTAGTTGGGTAAAATTCTATGCGGTGTGGCTTTAAGTACATTTTTGAATGGAGGGATTTTTATTATTTCCCTTGGTGGCATTATGAAAAGAAGTGGGTAGTAGTGGCATCATCAGTGCCCAAAGCGGTATTAGCAACTAAAGTAGCTAGAGAAAGTCAGTCAGTAGAGGAGATACTATGGATGTGGTTGTAATACCAGCAGGAGTATGATCACTGAAGTATAAGATCCCTTCAAGGCCAAGCCATGGAGCCAAACCAGATAAGGACTGCGCTCCTGGCCCATATTTTGCTTAACACTGACTTTCAGATTAGTAAATAAGTAAACAACTGCACACACATATGCCCCCTCCCTAACCACGCCCTCATTGTTCTGTCTGCCTCAACACGTTTCCTCAGCCCCACCCCCCGGTCAATGGCCGGTCGTCCTTCCTCTCCCCAAGAAAACATTCCACACGTGACCTCGTGTATTTCCCATGTCTTGATGTTTTTATGTATGTGCTTTGCCTTAAAGGGACAGGATGCAAGTTGGCTATTTCTATACTCACTACTGCCACCTCAGGTCTTATGCGTAACTGCACTTTCTATATTAAGCCCGTGCATGACGGCAATTTGGACCCGAATTAACAACTTTTTGAGCTCATTCTACACATTAGGACATGGCTGGAACATGTAGGGGGAGGAAAATACTTAATTTTTACATTTTTAAACTCCGTATAGCCCCTTTATCTTTAACCTGATTGTCACATTTATCGCATTTATTCTTTTGTAAGGTACATTGAGTTGCCTTGTGTACAAAATGCATGGTATAAATAAACATGCCTTACCAGTAGCCTTAGAATTAGCAGTACTTTCCACTTCTAAGTATTTCTCTTTTGCGGTACTAAATGTATTAGCTGTTATATAAAGTGCATGCATCTCACTGTGAACTGTATTAATGAAATAAATTAACCTATTTTAAGATATTCATTATTTTTTGCATCTGTACCCTGTCTCTAGATACTTTCCATACGTGTAAACAGTTTTGTCCCGAGCTCAATTTACAAATGGATAATTATTCGTATTTTAGGTAAATGTTTAGTCCTCTTAATTACGAATATGTTTAGAGACATTTAAACACGGCGTTGTTAATTGGAGTGCTAATCTTAACCTGTCTGACACGCGTCTCTCTGTGGGACACTGTCTTCAGAGGATTCTTTGATGTCTCCCCACAAACCCTCGATAATGAGGAGCCGCACCAGTCTGTTTTGCATTTAGATACGACTAATGGTCACCACTTCTTTTGAAACATAATTAATCTACCGAGTTAATCACTTTTCCCGCGCACAGTGTTAGCCTAATGTGATTCAAGTATCCTGGGCTGAGTGGAGTGAACAGGGGAGGCAGTGTGGCGTGAGGAGAGCACTAAGCAGAGGTGATGAGTGATCGTCAAGGCCAATTTAAGCTCGATGTGGTGTGTAAAATTTGGAGTAGGCGGCATGGCACATTTCGCAGGGCACTCGGAGTTCGCTCGAGCTGAACATGACGAGGATATGAGCAGGTTTCCATTGGATTTTGAACTTTGCTTTGAAGGTTCGCCAGAGTCGCAGATGCCCTGAGGGTTACCTATGCCTCTCTGCTATGAACACAGAAATTGATTTTATTATATATTGAATGTCTTTTTCCAAGGTTTGGGCAGCTTTTAATTACATTTCTCCACTGCAGACTTTGGCTTGAGTCATTTTATGGGTGGAAAGTTGTGATTATTACTCAAGTTTGTTTTTAAAATGAGTAAATGTTAGGGAGTATTTTGGGAAATGGTGAGCAAGAAAAGTAACCCTGGGAATACTTGAGCAAATAGCTGAGGGAACCTCTTACCTCTTAACCCCCACCTGAACCAAGCACATTTTCTCTGGTTTGGCTTTACCCAAATCTAAAAGCTTCTTGGAAAAAAAGCGTCTATATGGCAAGAAAAACGAGGATGAAAACCAACAAAAATGTGACAAAAGAGCGACGAAAACGTGCCAGAAAAGCAACAATAATATGACAAAAATGTGACCAAAGAGCGACAAATGAGTGACGAAACACTACAAAAAAGCAATGAAAAAAAATATGAAAAAGCAACAAAAACACACAAAAAAAAACCTGAAAACGAACAAGTGGAAGAAGTGACAAAAACAATGCAAATAAGTGACAAAGAAGCAATAAAAGAGCGACAAAAACGTGCCAGAAAAGCAATAATAACACAACAACAATAAAAATCAGTTTTGTAGGCCTTAGCTTTCAAATTAGGCATTACACAGTTGCTCTCCAGTACTGAAAGCTTTAAGATTTGGATAAAGTGAAAATGCACTCTGTTCAGGCGGGGGTTAAAAGGTTTCTCCATTTCAGCTTTACCCAAATCTACAAGCTTCTGGACGGGAGCTTACAGCCTACAGGCTAGTGTCATGCCTCATTTGAAAGCTAAGACCTACAAAACCCTTGATAAAGACATTTATTAGAGGATTATCTTGGATGAATAAAGGAAAACAAAAACTCATTGCAACTTTTTTTTTGTCATGTTGTCGCCACGTTTTTCTCACATTTATGTAGCGTTTTTGTTGTGTTTTCATCTCTTTGTCTCTTTTTTGTCTCTTTTTTGTTTGTTTTTTGTCTCTTCGTGTTTTCGTAGTTCTTAATGTCGTGTTTTTGTTGCTTTTTTGACGTGTTTGTCACGTTTTTATTGTGCTATTGCATTGTAATTTTTGTGTGGCTTTTTCATCAGAGTCTAGTCGTGATTTTTTCGATTGTTTATTGTGGGATCGCTTTTCCGGCACGTTTTTGTTGCTTTTTGTTCAAGAACCTTTAATTTGGGTAATGTCGGAGAACTGGACAAAGTGTGCTTGGTCCCGGTGGGGGTTAAGGGGTTAAGAAAAGTAAAAAGGATTTGAGAGTTGTTTAGCTTTTCAACACAACACTCCAGTATCCTTGAGGTAGGAGGTACTTGGGGTGTTAATGGATGACTCAAGGGGTACACGAGACAAAAAAGGTTGGGAACCACAGAGGTAAATTAAGTAAGTGTAGTAAACTTTCAAGTCATACATTTTTACAATATATTATCCATCCATCAGAAGTTAAAGGATAAATAAACATCAAATGTAATAAACAAAGTTACAAGGGACAGTGATGGTAAAACCCCAAAGTAATTTTAACTACACCATTTTAACAAGAAGAGAATCCATCTGCTTCCTTATAAAGCTGATGATCTTTGTGAATACATCTGTTTCCACTAATGTAAATGTCTAGTACCGTACCTGCTGCTGGCCCTGGAGTTTCTGGATCTCGTCCCGTTTCCCGCTCTTGCTCTTGTCCGTGCTGTTCTGCTGCAGATGCTTGAGTTTGGACGTGGCCGAGGAGTGACTGACTTTACCGCTGGTGCCGTTCGCTCCCTGAGAAAAAAAAAAGAAAAAGACAAGAAGCGGCACAAACCGAATTAGGACTCGGACACACTCACACATTTCATCTGCAGGGTTTAGTGAATAAAACAGACCCGCCACACAGTTTGACGCAACAAGAAGCCTGCCTCCTGAGATCATAGCTTTTAAACTGAGATAAAAAAGACCAAAAGGCGGGCGAGGGCGCTGGGTTACTTAGTTCACAGTCGGTGCCTCAAGCTTAATACATTTTCCTGCTACTGTAAGCCACTCTCTAAATTCACCAATCCAGACCTTGTTAAAATTGTCTGTAACTGTGCCTTTTGAGCACTAATGGACACCAGGTCTAACAAATAACACTCTTTCTTTCAAATTTGATATATTCCCGGTACGCCAAAGAATAAAATCTGCCTCTCAGTATGCAGGGATTTGCATAATGTCTTGACAAAGTTTCTGCAGCAGATTCTTTTGCTGTTGCAAGCCTCGCCAATTATACACAATGGGGACTGGCACAATATGTTCAGGGTGTTCTAGACTTGAATACTATAATTTCACACATAGGGCGAGTGAATGTCTGCGAGAAACTGACGAAAAAAGAAATTCACTTATGTTGAGCTTGGGGATTGGGTCCACAAATTAGTCACACTTAGCACAGTTACATTTTTTCACTTAAGTTCATTTTGTGCTGACTGAGAAGACCATAAACTTTAGAATCAGCTTTTGGTCCGTGCCAGTCCAGTAAGTGGACAGATATCAATTATAAACCAGGTCAAAACGTCTGCATTTTGACATTTAAAAAACAATTTCTGTTTTCAGATTCTTTGCCGCCCTCCGCCTCCATATTAACGCAGTATTAACTAACTCATGCCCCTAGAGGCCATAAGCGCCACTGCAGGTGTCGTAGCATGTTGCGTTTTTTAACTCATTAATTGTCCGTGAGAGTAAATACTACGCTGACAGAAAAGACAAATGGAGAGAGGGATATTGTTCATCCAATTACACAATGGAGATAATTTTTTACTGTTTATGTTAGCTTTGCCTGTTAGCCTGTTAGCTTCGTCTCCGTGATTCTATTAATGTGTATTGGTGACTCCGACCCGGGGGCAAGAAAGTTGAAAGGGTGGTTTTCTGGCCAGAGACACCAGGGGGAGATGAAAGACCCCCCAATTAACACTTGTATTACCTCCAGAGGGACTACAAAAAGGGTTTATTAAGGTAAGCAAGTTAAACTACAGGCTCTTAAGAAAGTTATGCCACTTCAACGAAACCTTTGAGTGCACTTTTGACCCACAGAAAGTATAGTGAATGAATTTTATAACCATCATTTCAAACCTTCAAAGTGAAACTCAAACGAGTAAAGCTTTAAGTTTAACCTCCCCTTAAATATTAATTAAAAGTCTACATAACATGTTCTGAATCTCAGACTGCCCCGTCAGTGTAAATTTGAGCTGAACAAATGTAAGAAGGAAGCATAAAAGGCTGATGACCGAAGTTGAAATTGGAGTGATGAAATATTATGCGTACACTTTGTAATCCTCTGCCGGTGCCCATAGGAATTCTGCCTGGTTCTACATCAGAGGGGCCTGAACTCACCATGACGGGGCGACTGTCAAACACCGCGGCCCGCCCTGCCCTGAGTGGGAGGCTCCAATCAAAGCTACGCACGCTTGTACTCTGCGAGCCCTCGAAGATGAACCGCTTAAGTGGAGAGACTTTTGATTAACGGTAATCTTTGTTGTATTGCAGTTAACTGGAGGTGAGAGTCTGGAAGTGCGGTTCAATTTGTGGTCATTGGATGAGAAGCTAAGTGAGAATAAAGATGACGTTAAGTTTAAGCATCTCTACAATGTACTCTTTAAAATTCCAGTCTGTTTGGCCTATGCATGTGGGCATTAAAAAGTTCTTACAGCACATACATAAACATACATAAAGATATATGAACCCTATTGTGTTATTTTTTATTTTTTTTTCTTGATGGCACTAAGAGTAAAATTGATAAAGCTGAAACTGAAATTACATGTTTATCTACCATCTTAAAAGCTTGTGCAGATTTTTATTTTTTTATTTTTTAAAACAGCTATTTTGATTTGTAAAATGGGAGTGCCACAATCAAGTCATCGGTCTCCTGCATTATTGCATTGGTTTAAACCAGGCCTGTTTAACTTAAAGCAGAACTAAGTAACTCATGCCCCTAGAGGCCATAAGTGCCACTGCAGGTGTCGTAATTGTCCGTGAGGGTAAATACTACGCTGACAGAAAAGACAAAGAGAGAGAGGGATATTGTGCATTGGGCCACAACTCAATGACACACTTGAGATAATTTTTCATTCAAACTTGGCTGTAAAAACTGCACTAGCCCGCAGTTAGCTTTGCCCATTAGCCTTTTAGCTTCTTCGTGATTCTATTAGTGTGTATTGCGTTGTAAGCATGATTTTCTAGCCAGAGACACCAAGGGGAGATGAGAGACCCCCCAATCATCCCATTAACACCCGTATTACCCCCAGAGGGACTATGAAAAGGATGTATTAAGGTAAACAAGTTACTTAGTTCTTCTTTAAGGCCTTAGGGGCAAAACAGCCCTCTAAACAACCCTCCAAGTACCCCCGCTGGAATTACCTCAGATTAAAAAGAAGGTGAACTTGAACATTATTTGAACATCATTTTGAAAAAAAAAAAAAAAAGATGATATTTTGCAGTAAACACTACGAATTTGTGAATATTTTACATTTCTCTTTTTACTAATAATTACAATTTGTGGTTGACCGATTCATAAATCATTGCCAACACCCACGAGGTAGAGGGTACACAGCGTACAAATGAAAGATCCAAGTGGTACACCAGACAAAAAGGCTGAGAACCACTGCTCTAAACATCTGGTCTAGTCTCCCATAATGTAGAACATATGTATTTATAGCTCTTTTTGTTGTCTTCACCAAGTGTTAACAGTAGTTGTTGTTTTCTTAGTTTTTGAACAAGTTTCAAGTTCAAAAAATCTTATCAAGATGACATTTTGTGTATTGGATGTCTATCCCTAGGACCAAAGCCTGCAGAAAAATCGTTGAAGTTGAATATAAACCCTACACACACTTAACGCTTGGGAATGGTAAGGTGGGAATGGTTTGTAACTTCCAGTGGCTTGATTTGTAACAATTAAATAAGTAGTACACATTGCAATCATATGAAAAGCAAAAGAGAGATTAGCAAACAGTTACGGGCAAAGACAGAAAAAGCCGATAGAAATTAGACGTTTTACACCCACAGAGAAATAGTAAAAGCCACTAAGTGTAACAAAAAGGTGAAACAGCTTTTACAGACAGAGAGACCAGACTCCTTGACAGATCAATACAGAACAAATTAACAGCTCAGAGCTCAGCAGGATACAACAGCGACACTAACGATGAAAAAGACGGCGCGAGGCGAGTCTGTTATCTGTACCCTCGGCATATTTGTCATTTCCAATACAATCTGACGCCGAATTAATCAGGGCACAGAGAGCAGAAACCTGAGCGGTCCCAGAAGTCACCCAGAGATAAGAAGAAGAGAGAGGTCTAGACACAGCAGGCTTGCGGTATGAACCTGGATTGGCGCTCGATTCAGAGACGTCGGCTTGGGTGGGACAGGGGGCTTCTGGGTCTCAGAGGCGCCGGAGCTCTGTCCCGGACTCGACGCAGCCGCCGGGTCGGAGTAAAGCTGGTCGACGGTGGAGTGTCCGCTTATTTCGATTAGAGTGTTCTCCAGCTCGCGGATGGTCTCTTCTAAACTGTCGAGACGCTTGTAGGTCGTGCGGCACACATCTTGTTTTGCCGTCTTCTGGTTGCCTGTCGGTGACCCATTGCTGTGTCGAAGAGGGATAACTCTATCCCCAGATTCGCTTCCAATCAACAGGGCTTCTACTAAATTCTCGTGCTGTCCCGTACAGTGTTGAGACTTCATTCTTGGCTTAGGCACCGGTCTCAATGAAACCAAAAGGCTATGCAGTCGTCTGTAAGCATCTTTGGCCGTTCGCTCTTTTTGGAAAACTACCAGAAGCGGGTGCTCACTCAGGACCTCTTGACTCGACAATTGAGTAGTTTTCGGAGAGATGTTTATAGTGTGCGGACCGCCTCCAGTAGCCTTTTTAAGTTCCCCCACGTCAAGAGAAGTCAGCACTCGAATTTCAGCATCGGTCAACAACAAAACCAGCTGTTTCTCCTCCTTTTCGGGTAAATCTTCACACGAAAGCTTTCTCGATGATTGCTCGAATGCTGCGTTTTGATGCTGCCGTGATTGTGAGTGAATAGCTAAATTGCCGACAGGATCCATTATTGGGGTGGGTGAGCACTCTGTCAACACAATCTGGGGGACAGCAGACAAGCGCCTTCCCTACAAACGAGGAAGTGGAGTTTAAACATAATGAAAATAAAGTTTAATGACTGTGTTTACGACTTAATGCACAAACAGGATGGCGACTCGTAAACACAGAAATAACAGTAAACCCAAATGACACTGGAATCTTTAGGCGGATGTGAAGAGTCCTGCTGCCGTTTTGTGCTCGCTGCTCATTATGTAAAAGAAGAAACAAATGGGCACAAACAATGTTTAGACGGTAATTATTAGTTTCTTTTGCAATTTCTTTACTCTAAAAAGCAGTGACGAGCCTTTTTAAATGTTGCCATTCAGCTTATGCATAATAATGAAGTTGCTACACTGCTGTGCCCATGAATGCTGTTGAGGAATCTGAAATGGAAAGTGTTGAGATGCCCTGGAAAAAATTTGCAGCACAAATAACACATTCGAGAACACTTTTATAATTAATCTAAGTAAGGTAAGTAACACTTAATAAATCCCTCAGTAAGCCTTAATAAATAATGAACCAACATTTAGTTAATCATGAATGATGCATTAATAACGTGTGACTAACTTTCTTTATTTTTTAATACTTACTGAACTATAAAGTAACCAATTACTATGCAGTTTTAAGTGCTATGTTACCAATGTGCTACAATGCTATCACAATATAAATGGGAAAATGTTTACATATACTGTTATTGACATCAGTGGGAGGGCAGTAACCATGGTGATGCACTGTAAACGCATTAGCCACATAACTGCTGGTAGATGAGTTTTTGACTCATGATCATAGAAATTGCTAGTTGAAAACTTTACCCAATTGCCTGGACGACTTGAAATATAGTCGGCTATGGCCAGTTTTGTCAGTCCCTCAGGAGACTTTGGCGTGTGGGTCGTATCACAGCTGACCCTTCTCACAAAGGACACAGACTCACCCCTCTCCCCTCAGGCAGGAGGCTACGGTCCATACAGACCCATAAATCCCGTCACTTGAACAGTTTTTTCCCCTCCGCCATCAGACTCATGAACAAAAACAAGACTCAATAGCTTAGTTACAGACTCATGGATGTAATCTGCCCTGTTGCCCTGTGTGGTGTGTCCACACTTAGATCCGCTGCTATCACTTGATCACTTTATACACCTACAGATCTGTACATATATTCCCGCTGCTGTTCTATGTCTTACCATAGTTTACTTTTTATTATTATTTATTTTAATGTCCTTTATGCATGCCGCTATAGCCTTTTAGTTTAAAGTTGTATAGCTTATTTTTATCTAAATTCTGTGTTTTATGTTTCATGTTGCACGTCTGCACTGAGAAAAAAATCCTAGTTTATGAACCTGTTCTCAAACAATGGCAATAAAAACTATTCTGTTTATGAAATCACAGAATCAGAATAGGTTTCATTGCCTTTAGCTATCTGAGCCTATTCCTACAAATGCGCACATTTTGTTAGCCTTTGAATCCCCATACAAATGAAGCTCAGAGGAAACTTTTAGACCCTAATTTGTATCTATAGTAAAATCTGAAAAGGTCTGTACATATTTTAATGATTTCTAACTAGGCTGTGATCTGTATGTGGTCGATGGGTTGACAACAGCTGAAAACATCTGGATCGTTCATAATTTGCTAATGACTATAAGAAAAATACATTGATCTGGCTAACGGACTCTGAAAAGTCTCCCGGACTAGCCTACTTGCTAACTGTCCGCATATGTTAGGATCGAACGCTGCTTCTCCTTTTTTATTTCCATGCTCAGCTCCTGAATAAAGTAAGGTGTTAAGGTTACAATGGCACTTCGCTTGTGTTTTGAACTCCAGCATGAAAACTATCAATTGGACAGCTAATACTAGTCATTCTGGTTTCAAAAAGTCAAAAACATATAAACAAGGAAATAAAGTTGCCATTATTGCTGTTGTTGTAGATTTTATGCATCTTAAGTCAAACATAAGAAGAGATAAAGGCTTGAAATCCACAGGACTCAAGAGTGTGAGTTACCTCTGTCCCCATTTTCTCACTCAAGTCTGGGCGGCTGCTGGATAAACTAAAGGGCAGTGAGAAGAGGAGACAGAGCCTCCCTGGGATTTTCTCAAAACGCTGTTGAAGACAAAAGGCTTGTAATTGAACGCAGACTACAAAAGGCACAAATTATCAAACCAGCCCTGTTCTCTCCTATTTTGTAGTGTTCAAAAACCTTGGTCCAGCCCCCTATCTGGGTCCATCTGCCTGGCTGTGATCTGTAAGGCCGGCCTGCTGATGTGTGTGAGTGAGCACTAGTGTGTGATCTTTGGGGTTTCCCAGTGCCAAGGGCAGGGGGGCAGCATATGGCGCCCGCTGCTCGAACATGTGGTAAGGATACGGAGAGAGTAAGCCAGCAGCAGATTGCGAACATATCATACATAAATAATAAAAGAGGGCTTTTTTTCTCTCACTCATTAAACTGTGGTGCACTGATATCATGGAGCACTTGTTTAACTGTACCTCTAAATCGACGGTGGTTTTCTCCTCCTCTCCGTCCTCCCTATCCCCAGAGGCCAGAGTGGGAGGGGTCGAGGCAGGGCGAGGGTTTTCCGACGCGGTCCTCCTCAGTTTTATGTGGGGCTTTGGTCCATCGTTCTCTTCAGACTCCGATTTCTACCAGGACAATGACAACAGGTTTTCAGTAGATTACACAGGAAGATGGCTGAAGCTTACCATTATCAGTTGTTTCTCCATAGTCTATTGTTCAGTGTATAGAAAACACAGTGTCAGACTATCTACAATGTTAAATAAAACAGATCCAATTCCTATTTATCCATGAATATTAATCTGTCACCTAAATTTGGTCAGTCTTTACTTCAGAAATTAATTATTACAGAACGTTAGCGATGCCACTCACTAGTTTCCTCTCCAATAAACGTGACAACTTAAACGTGATAAGCGACAAGTAGAAACTAGTGAGTAGTAAGTCTGAATCGCTAACAGAATGAGTGCTCTTTATAGTCTACTATAAAGTGTGATACTACTGTATAAGAAAAGGAGGAGCTAGGGGACATTCAGAAACAAAGAGTTTTTGTTAAATAGTCCTATATAGTATTAAACATATTTAACTTTAGATTAGGAATAAATATATAACAGACAGAATTACATCACTATGAAATTAAACCTACATATATTTTTTGTGAAAGGAAATTTAGTTTCATTACCTTTATAGGTTTCCCAGGAACTAGTGGCTCTCCACTTCGGCTGGTCAGGCCTGGAGAAGAGGGGAAGCTGCGCCTCGGTGGAGGAGGAGGGGGTGACTTGGAGGGTTTCTCTGTGCGGTATCGAGGCACTGACAACTCATCTATAGGAAAGAACACATCCAGGTGTTTCTAGATTCTAATCAGCACAAAAGCACAAAAACCTTCTAAAAAAATGGGTTTACAACTAAATCCATTTAAAGTAAGCTGTGAAATAAAGCAACAGAAGCTGTAAACAACATACTGTACATATAATTGAAATAATGACCTCACCTGAACCACGCCTGGACCCTCCGTCTTTCGTGAGCTTGTGCTGGGGCTTGCTTGTGCGGTGCTCCAGGGTTCCTGATCCCATTTGGGGGATCTGTTGAGTCTGGGGGTTCTGGGGAGTCTGGGCAGCGAGGGCGGGAGTGTTGGTGGAGGGTTTGCTCTGTTTGGCGGCCAGGCAGTCCAGGTCTGGGATGGCCTTCATCAGCTCGGCCTGGGTCTCCTCCAGCAGACGGTTGATGTCCTGAGCACTGTACTGGGTCAAACTGGCCCGTTTCTCCTCCCAGTCACGCTCCGCCGCCTAAGGTATGAAAGTAATGTATATAATATGAAGTATGAAGTATTCATCAGAGATACAATAGTGATGAACTCCTGTGTCAGTGGGTTAATTGGGATGCGATAACCTTTAATAATCTACATGTACATACAATAGGAAAACCGCTAAAGCTAATTGCCTTAAATAATTCATGTGAGACTACATAGTTGCCAGTCAGCCTTGACATTCAAAAGTCGTATGTATTGAAGACCTTACCAAGGTGCTGGTCCAGTATGGGCTCAAAATATTTTTTTAATGCATGAATTTATTCCACATTTACTTCAAACCAAGAGACAGTTTGCTGCTTTATAATCTTGTACTTTGAGATGTTCTTCTTTTTTTCTTTCTACCCAATGCCTTGAATTATTTATTCCAGGCCATGTCCAGCCGGCTGAAGGACAGCCTCATCTGAACTCCCTCCCCGCCCCCTCTGCTTCCACTTGCATTCTCTTCTGCCTCCTCACGGACACTGAACTCTCATCACCCGATTGTGTACATATTCTAGATTGCACTGAGGGTTTGCGAATAATTCCAATTCTTTTTATGCACCACATATATAGTGAAATTGAAGCTGACTTTGATGAATTTAATAAAGTTACTACGTGAAGCATAAACTCTACATAGATGCGTGATCACTCTATAAAAACGTATAGATTTCCGTACCAGTCGTACTTCCACAGACAGCGCCTTGTCGGCAGCGGACCGGCGCTCCAGTTCCTCCAAGGCCTTGCCCTTGTGGCTGATGGGGGGGTGATGGCTGATGGGGGGGTGATTGTCTTTGTGAGTGGAGCGACTTAGGCTGGAGGTCGCGCTCCAGTTGGACAGGCTGTTCCCTCCGCTCAGCTCCGTGATCATGAGTGGGGGACTGTTGGGGATGTTGAAGTCCGAAAACTTACGCAAATCCTCATTGTGCTTTGGATTAGAGAAGTTTTCTGGCTTTTTCCACACACCATCTTTTGCTTGTCTGGGAAAACATAAAAAGAAGAATGGACACTTAACTACAGCTGAGACTAGTATTGGATAAAATATATCTTAAGAGTCCCCTTTATGTGAACCTCTTTGTTCCTCTCTTCTTAATGCTTCTCAAGGCTACAACTCAGTAAATGTTTAATGCTCGGAAATCCTCGTGATTTTACAACAATATTCACATTTCTTTGGTGCTTGCCTTGGCAGCACATTTTGAGAAAAGTTCATACAGTTTTGCTGACGCACACAGAAGAGGAAAGTACAGTAAAACTTTGGGACTGGAGTCTGCTGCCTCATAATTATATACACTATTTGAAGGGTAGTTGTGGGTTGTTGAACTTCTTTTGTGAAGTAATTGCTACTGATTTGTATTAATTACACATACTATTAAGATAGGTAATCAGCAGCAGAGAAAGTGGCCAAGTTTTTGTGATGTTGTTCGATGCCTGAGCTAACACAAGCCCTTCAGTTTACCATGAGACCAGCGCCATAGTGCACTTGCTTGTGCCTCCTTTTCGCTGTAAACGGCACGGTAGCGCAGCGGTTAGCGCTCTCACTTCACAGCAAGAAGGTCCCGGGTTCGATTCCCACATGGACGGGGCCTTTCTGTGTGGAATTTGCATGTTCTCCCTGTGTCTACGTAGGTTTCCTCCGGTTTCCCCTACCACTAAAAACATGTACAATAGGCCAACAGCCCTTCTGTCAGTTTCCCCCAGGGAGTGGGAAGTATGGAGTGAATGTAAATTGTCTCATGTAAAGCGCTTTGTGACCATGTCTGTGAAAGGCCTATATAAATAAAGATCTTCTTCATTTTCTTAACATTCCTCATGCGTCTAATCTCAAGCCATCAAATAATAATATCACATCAATTCTTGCCTTGCAGTCACGTGACACATCAATTTCCGGTTATTTAAGTGGTGGTCAGGTTAACAAAAATGGCCGCTGATGAGCGAAGAAAGTGCAACTCTTCCTCCGAGTATGTTCGTGCATTAGATTGTAAAGCACGAGCTCGATACATCGAAAAAGTCAAATTGTGTGATGGTATAGATCCTAATGCGTTATCCAAGAATGATTTGACTTACGAGTTGGCAAAATACCCGCCAGTTCAGTTCCCCGATATCTCAAACTATCTGGTGTTACAAACAAGCTTTTGCACTGCTAAACAAATGAAGGCTTGGAAAAGCATGGATGCCTACAACTTTTTCGTCTGTGGATGGGTTAAGGAAGTCGGAGTTAAGGTCCTGAAAGACAAATCCTGCATCGTAAAGAGCCGTGTAAGTAACGATTAGTGTATGAACTTGTACTTGCTACTTGTGTCCGTGTCAACAAAACGATGCTCCAACATGTTTCTGCTGTGTTCTTTTCAGGTCAAACATTCGCAGTGTTCATCTAAAACGCCAACTCATACCTGGTTGTTGATAAAAGAAGATGGGGATGTAATAACTGCGCATTGTGACTGCATGGCAGGGTAAATAAATTATCCTTCGACGTTAAAGCGTTTGCTAGTGACTGTGTATGCTAGTCAGATTAGGCTAATCAGATCTCAATTCGTGCTTTAATTACGTGTTTGCCTGTTTGTACTAAGCGCATGAAGATAGCAAATTGAATGTAATGTTTTCGTGGCAGTTTGTTTTGATTCTAATGCTTTTGCGCTTTGTGTAACTTCCCTTCTAAATAGCTTAGCCGAGTCGTGTTCACATGTTGGCGCAGTTCTGTACGCCTTGGAGACCGGGGTTAGGATGCGCGAATCTGTGGCGTGTACTGATGAGAAGAGCAAGTGGTTGATGCCAACTCATGTCGATAAAGTAAGTCGTTTCTATGTCAATATGTTTTTATTATAGGGTATACATTCTCTCGTTTTGTCTGTAGCCATTGTGCGGTGATACTCTTGTGTACATTTGGAGGTTTTCGTGCTAGAGCACAACATTTAGCTCTCTAATGTGAAGCCGCTGGAGCCACTAAACTAAACTGCGGCTGATATCGACTTCGACACGGGTCTAGTCTTTCTCAGCCAACCGCTAAATCCTCACGCTACGATTTGTTGGCGTTTTGTTATTACAAACCACCATGATTGGCACAGGCTGTCTCACAAGGGCTGTGTTGATATTAGCTTGCTGGCTATAGCGATCTGACTGTCGTGCGTAATGCATACAATGACACCAGTCAAAAGGAGAGCATGTATAACATATTATATGGCCTTCTCGATCAGAATCATGTTTAGTTTAGTCAGATGAGCAACATAGTCGACGTGAAACCCGGACAATATTATGGTCCGTACAGAAACGACTTCCTGTTGGCGAAAATAAATCAAGCAAATGTGATGATAAAATCATGCTCCAAGCCTGTGCATTCAGGTATAATTTTTCCTTGTGTGCATCAGATTGGAAATTAAAAAAACAACACAATTTTGGGTGATTGAATATATCCTGAAATGAAAAATGCTAACAGCAGCAGACTAATTTTTTTTATTTTTTATTTTCATATTGTTTGAACAATGACATACTGATTCTTTCCCTATGAGACCTTGCTAGAAGAGAAATAGTGAAAAAGATGGGGTGTTTTTTGTCTTATTCATGTAATACCTATTTTTCTATCTGTAGATTCCTGTTGCCCCTGTATCAAGGATTGATTTCGCTTCAGCGAGAGCAAAAAAGCAACGATTGGATGATGCCATCTCCTGCTCTACAACAGAACCCAAAAAGAAGCCTGCCAAATCATGTCCACCTGTGGCTAAAGGCTCTGAGACGTACAAGAAGTTCTTTGAGGAACTTAGCCAGAACTGCCCCAAAAGTGCTGCACTCATTACAAATGAGTCCTTCTATAAAAACTTCATCCCCAAGTCAGCTACAACCATGCTCCCTAAGTCAATCATGGACTGTCGTACTGAGGATACAGTGTCATTATCCGATGGTTACATGGACGAGTTGTGCAAGACCTTCACGCTGCCAGCACTTACAGCCTCACACATAAGCGCAGTTGAGAGAGAGACCCGAAAACAGGCAGGCTCAAGGATTTGGTTCCGACAAAGGGCTGGTCGCATCACAGCGTCCAAACTGAAGCAAGCCCTCCACACTACAGCTGATAAGCCAGCCAAGAGTCTTATCAAGGCTATATGTTATCCGGAGTCGAACAGATTTTCATCATTAGCTACCAGGTATGATTTTCATGTGAACTCAAGCTCTAGGCATATTTCAGGCATGCAGGCTGACAATTTGGTCCATATCTGCTTCTTTATCCCACCCCCTCTGCTCATGTTTGATTATAATAAACTATCTTTGCATATTCATATTTTGGGGGTTTGTGCACTTGACAAGCCTTAAAAGGAAGGCGCTTACTGGGATACATTTCAGTAAAAAAAAATACGTAAACTACAGTTGTATTTATATCCTAAAAATGAATCAAAAATGTTTTCATTCATAGGTATGGGTGCCAGCATGAAGCACAGGCAAGGCGGGAGTATGAGAAGGCGATGGCAGAGTTGCATGATGGGTTCTCCATTGCAGAGAGTGGATTGCACCTGAATGCCAAATGGCCATACATGGGAGCATCCCCTGATGGAATAGTGAATTGTGAATGCCACGGGACTGGAGTTTGTGAAATTAAGGTACAGTGCATGACACATTCATTATAGACCATGTTGGGTAGTAACTGAAAACTTGTATTTAGAATACAAATTTTAAGTTTCTGTGTTTAGGTACAGTTACTCTGTCATTTTAGGGTATTTGGAATACAGTTACTTTCCAAAAAACACAGGGATACATTTCATTACTCAATCCTAAAATAAGCTTCATATCGCATAAAGTAAGAGATAAAATCGACCAAGGAAATGTTGAGCTCCGTACCATTCCCTGTACCAGCGTCACTTATTGACAACCTGCACTAGGACTGTAAACTTTGCACCTCGATATTCTACTTTTTATAGCCTGTTCTAATTTTCATTCTACTTTTTATTTATTCTTATTTCCTTATTGTTATAATTCTGCCCCTTAATACTTTTTTAACTTTTACTCATTGTACATAAGATACCTCTTTTTTTTTTTAACGATTTAACTGTAGTAAACACATTTCCTGTCTATTTTGCACACCCTGAGTGATCTTATTGATGCCAAATATAACAAGTGAATTTCTCTATTGTGAGATCAATAAAGGATCATCTTATCTTATGTGGCATAACACTATAGTACACTTATACATGCATATAATGCATATCAATACATGTTTTTTCATCATACACTGCATTTATCCTTAAATATAATGTAAATCAACGTGACTGTATTCAGAATACAGTACCGATTGTACAAAATAACGGAATACGTTACAAAACAATGTTTTAAACTAAGTATTTATATTTAACTAAATACAATTTCAAAGTATTCTCAACACTGATTAGACCACCACCTAGTGGTTCTTAAGGGGTTGCCATGAATCTACTAATGCAATGGACAGGGTATATTGTTTTCTCTTTTTGTATTTCAGTGTCCACATTGTTATCAAGACAAGGAGAACCTCTCAGACTGTGCAGGGCAGAAGGGATTTTGTTTGGTGAGAGAAGGAGACGCCGTGAAGCTTGATCGAACACATGCCTACTATTATCAAGTCCAGGCACAGCTGTTTATTTTAGATGCCGACTATTGTGACTTCATTGTATGGAACCAGAAGGATTTTGTTGTGGAAAGGATTGTTCCAGATTTGGCTTTTTGGGGCAATGTTGTTCCTAGGGCTGAGCTTTTTTTTCGTAAGTGCCTACTCCCAGAAATTCTGGGCAAAAGGTTCACAAGGCAAGTCACAGGATCATTGCTATCACAAAACAGATCCCCTCTAGAATGTATAGACAGGCGTTTAGGACAGCAACTTTAATTCTAAATACCTCTTCTTAAAGAATATCCCAGATATAGTTGGTGCCACATTGAGATGTAAAACAGCTTTTGTAATTCATACTTTTTATTTGATTACATTACATTCTACAAGTTTGGTTCTTCCTTGTATCATCATTTTGCATGACCCAGATGCATGTAAAGGTTATAAATTGCACTGATGTGAAACCTTGCATTCAGAAAATATATGTATGTACAAAAAGGAAATTTAATGAAACATTAAAGTCATATAATTGAAATGCTTTGATTTGTTGGGACATTTTTTTACCAATACCAGTAATGATCTAGTAAATGCCTTCTATCTCCAAGCAATAGGATCCTACTCCCTATACCATTATACTGTTAATAACACAAGCCCAAAATTCAATTCTGAAAATCTATTTGCATTCCTACTAACGTGCAGTTTTTAAAAAAAAAAAATTTTTTGTTTCATTAACCTGTTAGGCTAGTATTTACTTATATTTACACTCTCTCACCCTTGAAAGGCAATAAATGGCCCTGGTATTTATTAGATCATTCATGGTATGTAACATATCGAACATATTACATTCATATGCTTTGACTTTTATAATATTTCATTCACTTGGCACTACACTCTCAGATAAATTTGTAAGTGCACAGCAAACAACCCCTATTTTATCTATCACTGCAACGCCATCATCTCCCTCAACTGCCATGTGTTCTAACATCATAGCCCTACTCTGCAGTATCTGGTACTTTCGCCGGACAAGTCCAATGACCCTCTCCACATGGATCCTAACGCTGGCTATTTTACGTGTTTCCTCTACATCACATGATGACAACTGAGATTTTCCTTTAGTGAATGCAGGGATCTTCAAAGCTGCAGAGTAAAAGCCCACACTGTCGGCAATGGTAAACCCACGGTCTGCAAGCACAATGTCCCCTGGTAATAAGTGGTCAAGAAAACCACTTTCCTCAGTGATTTTCTTATCACTAGCTCTGCCTCCCCACGCTTTAGATATAAATGAGACATGTCCTTGCGGTGTAATCCCAATCAAAAATTTGACTGTATTATGGTGTTTATAATTCGACCATGTCTGTGCTCTTGCTAGTAAATTTGAAGGCCTTTCGATAAAGACCTCAAAACAGTCTATGATTACCGCCACCTTTGATCCAAAAGCCTGTCGGAACTCCATGGGCATAGTAGCTTTCAGTGCTTCTCTTTCGGGCCACTCGATCAAAAAATTAAGTCTCCTGTGTAACACAGACAGCACTTTACGAAAAATCCTGCAAGCCGTAGATTCAGATACTTCAAATCTGTAAGCAAGGTCTTTAAGGGGTAGATTCAGTCTTAACCTCATTAGAACCAACATCAGCTGCTTGAACTTGTCCAGGGAAGACAATGCAGTAGTACTTATGTAAGGTTCACAGAGAGATAGCACCTGCATAAGAACTAGAAAGTTAGGTAGTCCTGTGTAAAACTTTGTCTTGTCATTACTTTTCTCGAATGACTCTTTACTGATAGCTGTGTCTAGTGCCTTTGATCGGAGTTCATAAAGTTCACAGTTCAGTCTCTTTAACTCCTCTTCCATGCTCACAATATTATCACCTGTCAAATCTGTCTGGCATGCAACACCGGGGCAAACGTCCTGCGCTGCATTGGTCTCTACATCCTCCGGAATATTTGGAGTCTGATTTTCTGATGTGTCAACTCTCATGAGTTTGTGGAACTCTACCAGGGCCTCAGCACATTCTGAGCGTTTCCTCTTATCGTCTCGAGAGTGAGTTCGCTCATCTCGCCCTACGGTCGCTGCAGTCGGCTGTTTCACTTTCTCGTGGCCAAGTTTCCTTGTAGGAGCCCAGTCTATGTCGCTCTCATCATACAGATTGCCTGGACGGCCTGTTGAGAACATTATTACAGGGGTTAAAATCGTGCTGTTTTGAACGGCTTCTAGCAACAACAACCGCCATCTTGGACGAGTAAACAACAGACAGCTAGCTACGTGTCGTTTAAAAAGCGTTAAATATTTAAATATTTTAATGTATCGTCACATCACTGTTTATAACAATGAAAGGCTCCCTATATAAATTAACGCCAAAGTGATTTACTAACCGTTAACAAAGTGATCGCCACAAACTCTGGCATTCTTTGACTCCGCTCCCTTCGAAGTCAAAGAAATGTTAGCGAGCCACTTTTCTCTGCGTCTTTTCGTGAAATCCTTAGTGCGAGGCCCTTTATTAATCTCGTCACGAGGAACCCTGAAGTATCCTTTATCGGTTTCGCGATTTGACCGGTTAGAACAACCTAAAACACAACACGCAAAAGGCATATTCGAGCGACGTTCGCTAAACACGCTGCTGAAGAACTAGCTCGGCTGACCACCACTTCGTGATACGCATAAGTAATGAGGCGGACGTGACGTCAATTGCAAGTAAAGAATACAGAAGTCAACATCACACATTTCCCAGGTATTTGTTTCAGAGAGAAACAAAATCAATTCACAGATTCAAGACCATCATATTTTTCTTATAAATTACCCACATATGGGAGCCACCGCTGTTTATTTGCATGGCGAAAGCTATAGCTAACACTCAGAGCAAACTATGCAGGATATAAAACTCTAATGATCACCCAATCTCTTAGATGTTTTCATAGTCTTTAGAGCGGAAGCAGAACTTTGGCAGCTGTTTGTTTATTATCATCCACATGATGTTTTTCAAGGCCTTACTGTTGTTTTTATTCACATCCTGGTATTTGACTAGTACGCAATATTGGCAGCTACAATCAGCTACACTCATATTGGATCAGAATGAAGAAGAAGGTCATGGAACAACCCTGACAAATACCCAATTTGAAAATCTGTGTTCAGTTGAAACCAACATCTAAATTGACCCAAAACAGAGATTGAGACACTAAATTGCAGCAGATCTACTTATCGGACGGTTCATTAAAGGGATCATTTATTTATATTGACTGAAGAAGAGGAACAGTGTCGTACTTGCGCATGGTGTTGAGGGTGTCGGTAATTGTCTTGCAGCGTTTTAACAAGGCGTCGAGTCGATGCGGCTCCTCTTTGAGAAACTTGACAGCCTCCACTTCCACCCTGAGGACGACTCGCATTTTACTTTGGAGGCCAGGGAACTGATCTGAAAAAGAAAATAGAATACATGTGTTTTCTTCTCTTCTTTTTCTCTCTCGCCTTCTCGGATTTCCAAAAAGGTCTGCTCTTTAGTTAGGTGCAAAATGGTATGGTAACCAGGCCGGATGCCCAATCTAAAATACCCAATCATTAGTTGCTCTAAAATAGACCAGTCCAATACAGTATGAAATCTTTGAACAAATGTCAAAGCATTGAGATGACGAGTGGTCATGGGCCTCATTAGGAGGATGATATGATCAGTCCGGGGCTTATTAAACTAGCACTGGGTGACTGTGCAGTAAAATCTCTGCCCTGATGAGTAACTAGTGTGTTGTAACACGCCTGCCACAGAAGAGCCAGTGTTTGTGCCACTGAATGATGAATGTGGCAGAGGCTTTGACTCACTTTTCAGTTCCGAGAGTGTTTCTCCCAGTTTTCTCAAAACAGCGGCTTTCTCCTCCAGCTCCTGCACCGTCACCAGCTTGTGGTTGACAGACGAGTCCTTCTGGATCTCCTCCATCGACTTCTCCAGATCACTGGCAAGGCACAAACAGAACTAGATGTTGAGTATTAAGCTTGCATTTGTCACAAGTATTGGTTATTTGTTTTGGATTTGACTCCACACTTCGAATAGTTTGTGTTCAAGTGTCATCAAATTCAAATTCTCTGACACCCAAACATAAGGTCCATAAATTGAGACAGCTGTGATTATACAAATTGCATATTCAGGGCCAAAGTTTGTTATTTATTTTCCCGCAAGATGCCAAATTATTCACAGTTAACAAGCAACCTGAGCTAAAGTTCAATCAAAACACCATTGATGGCAGTGTAAACAACCCACTGAGTGCAACACTGAAGTGACAAACTAAAATGATCAATAAAACACAGTGTATTGAAAATCAAATTCCCTGCCATAGAGTAAAGTGTAATAAATCAGCCTGAAGTTATGTGACAAATCAAACTTCTATGTATAATTAACCAGAATAAATTGTCCATTAGCCAGGCTGGATTACAGACTTGGATTATCAGAGATCAGTGAGCAGTTCAGTCAATTAATGCAATCAAGATGCCACTCAAAGTTCGGCAGAGAGACTGAAGCGGCAGAGGAACCGAGGATCATTACAGCTGATTCACATGAAACAGAAGCGATTTATCTGAATATTAAATCTCTAGGTACCTCAGTGATCCGCACTCACTGCAATTAGCGGTCGGGCTGTCTGCTTCCGCAAATCTTAATGAGCATCTTACCCGATGCTGGGTGTAATTACACTTACCATTTCATACTGTCATGAAGTCACCTTAGCAGCCCATTGATTATTAAATGTATACAGTTTTATAGTGATTATGTAGTGCACGATACTATGATTTTAAATGACAGCTCTGCATAGTAAGTGTGCAGAGGTGGGTCAAGCTGTGACTACACTGTTTTCATGTGTTTTTATGTGTTCTTTTCAGTCTGGGGGCTAATTATGGGTGTCAATAATATGCATGAAATAGACACCTGCTCAAATTTCTCTCTCAGGAGACAAATAAAACAAAACACAACTTAAAATGTAGTATTATGCATAATTGAGGAGCACTTCATCTGTAGAAGAAACAACCAAAGAGAATAGGTTTATCAGGTATGTTTTTGACATATTAACAATATAACAACACGCTCAAAGAAAAAAACAGTCTTCTTTATACATGCTACAATTATGTTTAACATTACAATAATATGTACAGAGGGCCGATACTGACTGTAGCTGCTGGATGATGAGCTCCTCTTCATTCAGATACTTGAGTCTCTCCTCCTCCACCAGGAGGCGCTGTCTCTGCAGGGGGTCCTCCTGTTTCCTCAGCGCATCAGCCACTCGCACATTCAGCTCAGCCTCTGTCCGCTTCAGCAGCATCCGGATAGAGTCCTGGTTCTCCAGCTGCACAGGAACATAGAATATTGAAAACTCTTTCTTTTCTGGTTTTGGTAATAAAAAATGTCAGTTTAATGCAGTCTAGCCTCAGGAGACACTGACGCAAAATAGATTTGTAAACACATTTGCAAATGCATTTCGAGTATCTTTCAATGAAACTTGAATGGCCATGTTTCCAAAGAGAGCTTTGTCCCTCATATTAAATACCTGGTTGGCCTGTACAACAGCGCGGCAGGTGTTCACTGATATACGGTGTCCATGAGTAAGAACCATTTATTTTTCACAGCTTCACTGTTATGAATAGAATATTTAATACTATTATTCTGTGCATGTAACACAACCCATTAAAATATAATTACCTAGTATCAAGAGGTTAACGATCAATTGGTACTACAAGAAAATACAGGCATGACAGCCAAGTCTACCATACCTTATATCCAGTCTTTACCGGCATGTGTGAAACATGTTAAGTTAAGTATATTCAAAATGGATCAAAATAAATAACTATTCACCTTTTCACAATTTTCCACTCGTTTGGCCACTGCACAAGGAGTCAGCTCTTTAGCAGTGCATAATTAATGAGGCACATGTAATATTTAAGCCCGTGGCTATTGCCAGGGGCAACAATAAGGGTTCAGGTGCCGGGGTCAGCATTGGACAAGCAGCAGATAATGCATCATCTTGTCTATCGCTCGGCAGCAGCAGCTGTCGGACTGACTCTGCTGCTGTGTTATGACTAAAGACTGCTCACATTACACTTTGACCAATACTTATCATCCCTTTGCAGGAGATAGCTTTGTGCGAGAAAGTTCTGTGTCACCACTGCTGACGTTATGGCATTTGTGGCATGTCATCATAAGTTCAAAGAGGCCTGTGAGGAGATCATTGATCTTTTACTTACACAGTTTTCAGTGCATTATTAATACTAATTAATAGAAAATGTGCCCTCAACCTCAATGTGTCAGGCAACAGAACAGTACAATTCTGCAGGTGTTATTCACACTAGATTCAGTATTTAATTGAGAATCCAAAACTGTAAACATCAAAGCTCTGTTTGAAGACGTACATATTTACTCTGGGTTGCCTTCGAAAAACTGGTCACCAACCTCCTCCTGTCGACCCCTGGGAAAATGTGTTCTCATCTTTCCATTGAACCACCACATCATCCATCATGAATTTGAAATTCAATCTTTTAAATCAATGCTGTCAATGATTATTGACATTTGCTCCTTTCTGCCTCCTTAGGGGGCTTCTAAGTGTCCTTTTTTCAGTGTTCCTATTGTAAGTGGGGGGTTGTTCTATTCTTCAAAATAACACTAAAAGACGATGTCATTATTACTCAAGTTTATAATTCAATAATTGTCCCACAACCACTTTGTGCCTGCTGCATCATACCTGCATTTTGCGCAGCTGGGAGAGCTGTTTGCGCAGGTCGGTGGCGTTTTGCTGCAGCCCATGGAGGTGCAGCTTCATCTGCAGTCGCCCGACGCTGTTCACATGGAGCGTGTTTGTTGGGGGAGGCGGCATCAGAGCCAACGGTGCCGAGGGCGTGTGGGCTGGCAATCACAAAGCAGTACATTTAAGTGTTATTAAGGAAGAAGTAAGCACTGACTGTCATTTTGAGCAGTGTGGTCCGGTCATATTTGCAAATAAACAGCAATGTGCTCATAAAGTGGTCCGCTAAGTAAAAACACTGCGTAGAAGCAAAACGTGGCCATACTCACAAAAACTCTTACAGCCCACTGGAGGACTCTCATGCTATTAGTAAACCATAGAAAAGTCCTATTAGTTTATTTAGTAGTGACACATAAGGGAGAAATCCATGCTCTTATCTCCGCAAAGGGCTTTGTGAGTATGGCCTGACTCCCAGTAAGTTTAAGACACACTTACCTGGCTTCTACACAAACATTTATATAAAAAAAGAAGAAAAAAAAAAACACAAAATCGGGGGCTCTTAGCAACAAAACCACCCTCGGACTTGACTTGCAGAATTACCAAATTGAATAAAGTGAAGAAGAAATTGTTTAAAAAAGGGGGGGTTTGCTCTGCAGGAAGAAGACAGTAGGATAGACAAGACCAGATGCCAGCCAAATCACACACCCAGAGAAAAGGGCAGACGCCATGGGAGAGGCCTGAGGGGAGAAAATTAAATAGGTGATAGGACGAGAAAAGGGCAAGTACCTTTTCGCTTATGACGTCCAGCTGGAATATAAAAAAAGATTAGCCAGTTACCAGGGAACTAGTGATGAACCATAATAGATGGTAAAATCAGCACAAGGAGAGACAGTCCACGAATGAAGTAAACTTGACTTCAGATGCTTCAAGGTATAATCTTAAGATCTATTTTTGATATTGACATTGAGCCACTTTTGTTTTGTCCTTAAGAATATTGTAAAAGCGGACATTAGTGAAAAAAGGCCTTTGTGCTCTCTGCATCTAATTATTTTTTATCATTTGTGAGATTGCAGGCTGGTTGCTGTTGTTTGCATCACTGTGACAGTATTCCTGGGAAGTGAATCCTGGATCTTCTCACTGTGAGGCAAGAGCACTAACTTCTAAGCGCTTTCTTTCCAACATTAATGAGCAGATTAAACGCGCCAGTTTTGCACTCAAGATTAAACATAGTGAAGGCTGTATTACTTAAATAGGCATTCCACAATGACCTGACAACGAGTCGACCTAGTGAAGCCGAAAGGCGTTGGCGTCCCGCTGTTGATAATCTTCTCCATCAGAGGGCCTCGGATTTCCATCCATCCATCCATTTTCTTCCGCTTTATCCGGGGCCGGGTCGCGGGGGCAGCAGTCTCAGCAGAGATGCCCAAACTTCCCGATCCACACACACCTCCTCCAGCTGTTCTGGGGGGACCCCGAGGCGACACCAGGCCAGCTCGGAGACATAGTCCCACCACCGTGTCCTGGGCCTTCCACGAGGCCTTGTCCCACTAGGACATGCCTGGAACACCTCCCGCGGGAGGCGACCAGGAGGCATCCGAAACAGATGCCCGAGCCACCTCAGCTGGCTCCTTTCGACGTGAAGGAGCAGCGACTCTACTCCGAGCTCCTCCCGGGTAACTGAGCTCCTCACCCGATCTCGGAGGGTGCGCCCAGCCACCCTGCGAAGGAAACTCATTTCGGCCGCTTGTATTCGCGATCTTGTCCTTTCGGTCATTACCCAGATCTCATGACCATAGGTGAGGGTGGGAACGTAGATCGATCGGTAAACCGAGAGCTTTGCCCTCCGACTCAGCTCCCTCTTCACCACGACAGACCGATACAGCGACCGCATCACTGCTGACGCCGCACCGATCCGTCTATCGATCTCACGCTCCTTCCGTCCCTCACTCGTGAACAAGATCCCGAGATACTTGAACTCCTCCACTTGAGGCAAGGACTCCCCACCGACCTGAAGAGGGGGAAGCCACCTTTTTCCGGTGGAGAACCATGGCCTCGGATTTGGAGGTGCTGATCCTCATCCCGGCCGCTACACACTCGGCTGCAAACCGCCCCAGTGCGTGCTGGAGGTCCTGGTTCGTTGAAGCCATCAGAACAACATCGTCCGCAAACAGCAGAGATGAGACTCTGAGGCTCCCAAACCGGACACCCTCCGGCCCCTGGCTGCGCCTAGAAATTCTGTCCATAAAAGTAATGAACAGAACCGGTGACAAAGGGCAGCCCTGGCGGAGACCAACACGCACCGGGAACAGGTCTGACTTACTGCCGGCAATGCGAACCAAGCTCCTGCTGCGGTCATACAGGGAACGGACAGCCCTTAGCAGAGGGCCCCGGACCCCATACTCCCGGAGCACCCCCCACAGGGCACCACGAGGGACGCGGTCGAACGCTTTCTCCAGATCCACAAAACACATGTGGACTGGTTGGGCGAACTCCCACGAACCCTCGAGTACCCGATGAAGGGTATAGAGTTGGTCCAGTGTGCCACGACCAGGACGAAAACCGCATTGTTCCTCCTGGATCCGAGGTTCAACTATCGGCCGGATCCTCCTCTCCAGCACCCCGGAATAGACCTTACCGGGGAGGCTAAGGAGGGTGATTCCTCTGTAATTGGAACACACCCTCCGATCCCCCTTTTTAAAGAGAGGGACCACCACCCCGGTCTGCCAATCCAGAGGCACTGTCCCCGACCGCCACGCGATGTTGCAGAGACGTGTCAGCCAAGACAGTCCTACAACATCCAGAGACTTAAGGTACTCAGGGCGAATCTCATCCACCCCCGGAGCCTTGCCACCAAGGAGCTTTCTCACCACCTTGGTGACTTCAGCCCCGGTGATGGGCGAGCCCACCTCCGAGTCCCCAGCCTCTGCTTCCTCATTGGAAGACGTGACGACGGGATTGAGGAGGTCCTCGAAGTACTCCTTCCACCGCCCGACGACATCCCCAGTCGAGGTCAGCAGCCCCCCACCCGCACTGTAAACAGTGTTGGTGAAGCACTGCTTCCCCCTCCTGAGGCGCCGGATGGTTTGCCAGAATCTCTTCGAGGCCGACCGATAGTCTTCCTCCATGGCCTCCCCGAACTCCTCCCAGACCCGAGTTTTTGCCTCTGCGACCGCACGAGCCGCAGCACGCTTGGCCTGCCGGTACCTCTCAGCTGCCTCAGGAGTCCCACATGCCAACAAGGCCAGGTAGGACTCCTTCTTCAGCTTGACGGCATCCCTTACTTCCGGGCACCACCACCGGGTTCTGGGATTTCCGCCGCGACAGGCACCAGAGACCTTACGGCCACAACTACGAGCAGCCGCATCGACAATGGAGGAGGAGAACAGAGTCCACTCTGACTCCATGTCCCCCGCCTCCCCCGGAATCTGGGTGAAGCTCTTCCGGAGGTGGGAGCTGAAGACCCCACTGACAGAGGGATCCACCAGACGTTCCCAGCAGACCCTCACAACACGTTTGGGCCTGCCAGGTCTGACCGGCTTCCTCCCCTGCCAGCGGATCCAGCTCACCACCAGGTGGTGATCGGTTGACAGCTCAGCCCCTCTCTTCACCCGAGTGTCCGAGACACGCGGCCGGAGGTCAGACGACACAACTACAAAGTCGATCATCGACCTCCTGCCTAGGGTGTCCTGGTGCCACGTGCACTTATGGACACCCTTGTGCTCGAACATGGTGTTCGTTATGGACAAACCGTGACTAGCACAGAAGTCCAATAACAGAACACCACTCGGGTTCAGATCGGGGAGGCCGTTCTTCCCAATCACCCCCTCCCAGGTCTCACTGTCGTTACCCACATGGGCGTTGAAGTCCCCCAGCAGAACAATGGAGTCCCCAGTCGGAGCACTATCTAGTACCCCTCCCAGGGACTCCAAGAAGGCCGGGTACTCTGCACCGATGTTGGGCCCGTAGGCCGAAACAACGGTGAGAGACCTGTCCCCGACCCGAAGGCGTAGGGACGCGACCCTCTCGTCCACCGGGGTGAACTCCAACACGTGGCGGCTGAGCTGGGGGGATATGAGCAAACCCACCCCAGCCCGCCGCCTCTCCCCGCGGGCAACTCCAGAAAAATGGAGAGTCCAGCCTCTCTCCAGGAGTTGAGATCCGGAACCCAAGCTGTGCGTGGAGGTGAGCCCGACTATATCTAGTCGGTATCTCTCCACCTCCCGCACAAGCTCAGGCTCCTTCCCCCCCAGCGAGGTGACGTTCCATGTCCCGAACGCCAGAAGCTGTGCATGCGGACCAGGTCGTCGAGGCACCTGCCTCTGACTGCCACCCAGTCCTCTCCGCACCCGACCCCTACGGATCCCTCTGCGGGTGGTGGGTCCACAGGAGGGCGGGCCCACGTCGTCCCTTCGGGCTGGGCCCGGCCGGGCCCCGTGGGCAGAGACCCGGCCACCAGACGCTCGCGTTCGGGCCCCAACCCCAGGTCTGGCTCCAGGGTGGGGCCCCGGCTGCGCCATGCCGGGCGACGTCACGGTCCTTGTATATTGTACGTCCATGGGGGTCTTCTGAACTGCTCTTCGTCTGACCCGTCACCTCGGACCTGTTTGCCATGGGAGACCCTACCAGGGGCATAAAGCCCCAGACAACATAGCTCCTCGGATCATTCGGGCCTCGGATTTGTGCCACTTTAAAGATTTTATACATTATTTATCAAGGCAAGCTTTCAAGACATTTTAGATTTGTCAGGAAAGTCTTTTATTACTGTATTACTGATTTGAATAGTTAGACGGTGTGTTTAATCCAACCTAATACTGTGGCTGATAGATTCCATGGTGTTATATTGAGCGAATAATCTCCGGTGAGTCAAGAAACTGCTGGAAAAAAAACCCGGTGAGAGTGCGCTGCGGCTGTCAGAGTAATTATCAAACGGCACAAAATAACTATTCAGAGTCGAGGGCTGGCGGGTTGCCTAGTAACCTGCTCCCAACAGAGAAAAAGTCCCGAGTGAAACGTCAATAAAACTAACACGGTTGGTTTAAAAGGGGCAGAATCGACGAGAGTTTGAGTTTCAGAAGCCGTATGAAGTGTGCATTAGCTATTTACTACAATGTCCTCAGTGTTGTCTGTTAGCTGCGGTTCACCAGGCTCAAGCTAATGCTGCCTTAGATCTGATGGTGGCACTTTTCCACAAAGCTGGTGCCGGTGCTGGTTCCAGTTTCAGAACCGGGTGGTTCGTTGTCCACTGTAAAAATGCTGGCTCTTGGTTCAAAAAACTGGTGCCGGTCGGGGACCAGTTAAAACCTGGACCATGAAACGAGTACCAATGATGTCAGTGGATGTAACCATTTTCCCGTCAATTTTTCCATATTTCTCCCACATTTTCCTATGTGTTATTCCGAAATTTTCAAAAAAAAAAAAAAACTTTTTTTTTTTTCACATTTATTTCATTTTTCTTGCCCAATTTTGTCCCAAATTTACCCACATCTTTCCATTTGTTTTTCTCAATTTCTTTTTTTTTTTCATTTTTTTTTCTTTTACATTTTATGACCAACAACATCAAAACTTGACTATAAGGCTTTTATATTTTTTTTCCGTACCTGCTTTCGATACTTTGATTTTTTTCGATACCAGTAGTATCTAAGTCTTTTTTTTCGATACCATACTAGTACTGCTTAACGAGCCCTAACAGTGATCGACAATTTGATCCCAGCTCTTACCAGTGCCAGCGTGTGCTTGAGCAAGACACTAAACCAGCCTCGACCCTGTGTGTGTTTTGCACAGGTGTTTGGAAGCCCAGTATAGGTGGAAAAGCACCTACAAAGTAAGATCATATAATACATAACAAACTTACCTGTTTCCTTCTACAATATAGTACTCCGATGTTTGTGTATGTATGCAACCTGATATGAAATCATTACTGCATCATTGTAACAGTTTTGTAGACCTTGCGCACCATTAAACCACAACTACTGGACCACAACTGCAACTTTGTTATTTGCAGCTATGACCCTAAATTACAAAGACCAAGAGCAGTAAAACGAACAAATCATCCGTAAACAGAGGTTATCCGGTGCCTCTACATTAAAAGCCGCATTATCTGAACAACAGCAGCCCCGTTACGCGTCTGTACTCACTTCCTGTAGCCGAGCCGTCGCTGTTGGTTTCAGTCTTCTCGCTGGAAGAGAAAGGTAATGTCCGTGAGAAGTCCGTCCCTTGGTCGGGAGGGCAGCCCGCCATCATGCAGAGACGCAGCAGGCCGCACCTGAGGATCAGTGGGCACAGGGCGAGGGAATTACAGTGCTAACGCTAACAGCACTTATAAATATCAGCTTGTATTGAAGGGTGTGCTCTTAACTGTAGTGTCAAGCAGTGCGATAATAGAATTAAGTGTAAATAAGTTGGCAATTGAATTAAAGAAGATACTTGTCAGTGTCTACATCAATAGAGGTGTGTTGTTCTTGTCCAAGCGCAAAGTAACAAGCCTCTCCACTGCAATAGAGGTGATTATGGTCCTGATAAAAGCCTGCTGGTGCGTCTGTCAATAATGTGAGAGCGAGTGAGAGTGTATCGGTGTGTTTTAGAGGCGCTTGACACAAATGAAGAGTTCTTACGTGCTGTCGCTGTCTGGAGCTCTGGTCAGCACACTCTGTACCAGGCCGGTCAAACTGGCGATCTGCTTCTCCATGGCCTCCATCCGCTCCAAACGATGGTCCCTGCAAATGGGAATAAAAAGATAAAGTCTAAAATACGCACATGAGGTAATTCCTTTGACCGTGCACATATATTGTACAGTATTGAATTAGCAATTAACAAAAGGTTAGGTCCTCATCTAAATCCATTCTTTGATCTTAGATACCTTTTGATTAGAGATACAGCTTTTTTGCAACCAATACTGATACTGGGTTTTGAGTATCTGCCAATACTCGATATTTACCAATACCACGTTCTTAAAAGTGGCTTTCTCTAAGTGAAACATTTAATTGACTCTTTTCTCCATTTTAAGATCAACAACGTCATATTTTATTGTCATGATATTTCTTTTAGCACGATATGACCTGACAGGCTTTAGGTTACATTAACATAAACAACTCACATGAAGTGATCTGATCATTACAAATATGTTCGATCAGTTATTTCTTAAACTAAAATACAAACACTTGGCTCCAGCAGTGGTTATTTTATTTTATTAGGCTACTTTAAGTATTTCTATGCTAGTTTCTGTCCCAGCCTTGATTAGTTAGCATGCTAGCTTTAGCATACTGATGCTAACCGTGGTGATCAAAGTTTGCGGAGGTAGAAACTTCTCTAGGTTCTTAGCTTTCCAATGATATACAGCATGCTGTTGTTATTATAGCCGATACCCGATATCGGCTCCGATATCGGATACCAGTATCAGATCGGTGCATCCCTACTTTTGATAAGCTCAATCCTTATTTCCTATTGTTTCTTTCCTTTTGTGTTGTTTGTTTAACTGTGTATATTACTTCAATGTTATCTCTATTAATACTATCACCCTAGTATGACATCATTATAAACACAGAACCTGTAGCAAGTTCAGGTTGTAAAGCGTAGGATGTGAAATAACAATCTTCTGGAGGCTAAAAATAACCCGACACAAGGACGTTGTAGCTTATAACAGGGCAAGGATTTTAAGAGTGTAATTTCATGTCAGATTGAAGACTGAAATTGAACAAAGACTAAATTAACATCAACTTAAGGTCTTACTTTTTCATTTTACTTTTGTTTTGACTGTGTGAATGTAAAAAGCAGATAAAATACCACAGTTGTATTGCAATATTTGGTTTCTTTAAAAGGAATGTATATATATATATTGAATCAATGTATATCCCAATAACAATACTTTGATCGTATATTATACAGCCTAGTCTTGAAAGTAACACGGCCAGGCTTACCTGCTGGTGTCGGAGTCCTGCCCCGTCAGTGACGTGAACCCTGGAGTGGCCCGTCCGCTCTCCCCTGGTCCCGCTGTCAAACACAAAGGCTCTGAACCGGAGCTGGGCCTGGATTTGGGACTATCCACAAACACAGAGGAGGACGAGTCTTTGCGGAAAGTCTGTCGGACTGGTGACGCCCGCGGTGTGCTGGAGTACGAGTCCCTGTCCCGCATGTCGGGGATCTTTTGAGGGGATGAGGGCGGCATACGAAATCCCATACCCAATGTAGCTGAGGAGTAAGTATCGTAGATTGAACTTCCAGGTTTGTATAGGGGATCATCGAGGTCGCCTTGAAGAGCGGCGGCTGAGTAGGTGCTGAGGGAGCGCACGGAGCCGCGACGGTACAGGCCAGTGGTGACCGGAAAGTTAAAGGGGTCTCCGAGAGCAGCTAGCGACTGAGTAGAGGCAATGCTAAGTCGGCCCTCGTTCATCAAACTGTAGGGATCCGCGTATAGACTTTCGTTCTTCATCAGCGCCATGTTCTTTGCCGAAACCTCTTCATCCGGTTTGACGTCGCGGCGCTCCAGGATGGCACTGGGAGAAGGGGTGAGGCCCGTGTTGGCCCCGTGTCCCGGTGACGCGTGATGGGGGTGTCGGGGTTGCTCGTGCTGGGAGCCGGCGAAGGACGGAGGGCGCCCACCGCTGTAGGAGAGGCGGGAGCGCGAGGGGGAGCCAGACGCTGAGCCCGAGGAGGGCAGAGTGTTGAGGCGGCGCGTCGGAGAGGAGTCCCGCGAGGAGTAGACCATCTCTCTCTGAAATGAACAGTATGGGATAAAGGTTACCAGGACCAGGTTACACACAGAGTGATGAATGAATAGCTAGATGCTATCTGGAGAGAGAAATTGCTATGATTGATGATTGGTAGTGCGTGCCATAATAAACCAGTGAGAGAGAGAGATTTTAAAATGTAAACCACAAAAGATATTATTCATATAAAACATTTGAATTTACCAATAGTGACCCGGCAGTGAACGGAGTTGTTCCATAGCTCTTTTCTCTACTTTTTATATTGTTTTAGTCTATGAACAATGTTTGCTAATATCCCCTTGAATGGCAGATTTTATGGCAAAATTTAATTTACATTAAATCCCAAACTCATATATATTTGTACGTATTTAGTCCTAGAATATGTTACTGATCCACAATGTGCCTTTCCTAATTCCATAGCTTAAAGCAGAACTAAGTAACTCATGCCCCTAGAGGCGTCGTAGCATGTTGCGGTTTTTTACTCATTCATTGTCTGTGAGAGTCAATACTACGCTGACAGAAAAGACAAAGGGAGAGAGGGATATTGTACATCCAATTACACAAAGGAGATCATTTTTTTCACTCAAACTTGGCTGTAGATACTGTTTAAGTGGCGCTAGCCCACAGTTAGCTTTGTCCGTTAGCCTGTTAGCTTCTTCTTTGTGATTCCATAAGTGTGTATTGGTGACTCCGACCCATAGGCAGGAAAGCTGCAATTGTGGTTTTCTGGCCAGAGACACCAGGGGGAGATGAAAGACCCCCCAATCATCCCATCAACACTTGTATTACCCCCAGAGGGACTACAAAAAGGATTTATTAGGGCAAACAAGTTATCTAGTTCTTCCTCTTCTAAATCAACCCTAAATATTGTCATAATTACGAGCACTGTTTTAATGTTATATTATATCACATGCAATTTCACTAGATTTATTTTTTGTATCAAATTCTTTGATAACTTCTTCAATTAACAACTCACATTGAAATTTATAATAGTGCAATTATTAGTATTATTAGTAATTAATTAGTGCAATGTGAGTGAAAAAAAGAATGAATTGAAACACACACTTTTTTCTTCATCCTAGAGCAAAAGAGAGAGAGGTTGGCAATTGTTAATTATGATGACTAATTCATTTGTAAAGCGCTCAATTTCATTTTACTATTGTGAAAAATTTAAAGTGTTAATGTGCAAATGCCTGTTTCATGCATTTGATTTTAACCCCGGTCTGTGTTAAAACAGCACAAGAATTTATCATGTACCAAGATGCACTGAATCTCAAGTGTGTTTAATACCATATTTAAAGCAGTGAAAGTGCATGTGCGTAAGTATGTGTTGGGCATTTACATTTGTCCTATTTTCTGTTTTATAAATAGAGGCATTACACTGTCTCACATTACACAGGGACATTATGTACCTACTCGGGTATACCTGTTGAGTCCTTGCATTGTTAACAGTAGATGAATTCTCACTATGTGGATAATCCAGATGGTTAAGTAGAGTTTTGTACATAATAATTATAAAAAAGGTCCCCCTGAGGCTTCTTTGAACTCCACTGGAGCAGAAATAGCTTTTGGATGTTAAAATACGCTTTTTTTTTCACAGAGGAACAACGTTCTCTGGTGTCTGCACAGCAACAGATGGCCTACTTGAAGATAAGAAAACACATTTCCAGAAGGAATACCTGTAAAATTACTAACCCACATACACTCCAGCGGCTTGTGAAAGTTACCATAGAAATATGCAAACACTAAAGCTTTTCCTGAGCGCCTCTTTGTGCCTGTCGGGGAATTACAGCAGCTCTCACCGACAGCACAGACCTGATCAAACGCCATTGTGAGGCTACAATAACCTTATATGACCCTTTCGACAGGTTGTGAGTTCTATGATAGAGTCTTTACACCGTCATCATGCACAATTCAGGTTTTGCTTTATAATACTTCAGTGTCAATACTTTATGTATCAAAATGATGAAATGATGTTAAGAAAAGACAGTAAAGAGTGAGACACTGGGCCTGTCAGGATTTCAAATTCACCTGGAGTGCCCTCTGTAGGCAGTAGTGGGAATGACATGCTAAACTGAACTGCTCAGGACAGATTCAGTGGAGGATTATGTGCTTTAATAATAATGGAGATGCACCAATCTAGCTTTTTTGCTACGATACTGGGTTTTGAGTGGTTTTCTCTGAGTGAAAAATTGAATTGACTCTTTTCTCCATTTTAAGATCAGATTTTATTGTCATGATGTTACGGATCAATTATCAATTATATCTATTGATAAACTCTTGGATAAACATTTAATAAGGATAACTGGACTTTTCAACACTAAATATCTTTTGGTATATGACAGGCTTACGGTTACATAATAATAATATAAACAACTAACATGAAGTGATCTGATCATTACAGATATGTTAGATCAGTTATTTCTTAAACTTAAATAAAAAAAACGCTTGCCTTCAGCAGTAGTTATTTTATCTAATTAGGCGACGTTAAGTATTTCTATTTTAGCTTCTTTCCAGCCTTGATTAGTTTTCGTTAGCATGCTAGCTTGAGCATACTGATGCTAGCCCCAGCATTTTGTGGCGATCAAAAATGCGTTTGTGGAGGTTGAAACTAACTCCTGGTTCTTAGCTTTCCAACAATATGCAGAATGCCCATATTCAGTTAGCTTTAGGTGGTAAAAGGTATTTTAATATCAGTTCAGTATCGGACATTGTAGCCGATACCGTAGCCCTTGCGTGACGTGTAGTTCGGTCATAGCCGTGCAGCTCCAATGCTAACAGTCCGGCCCTTATTAGTACGAGATTTCTAAAATGTTTCTTACGAAAACCATCCTGGTCCCTGTAATTGCGCCTTACCCAGAGTTATCACAGGAGGAATATGTAGCTGTAGAATGATCCCAAAAATTAAGTTAAGTTGTTTTAACATGTCTAAAGTGCAATGCATTCCAATTGGGGACTAGCGGCTAAATGGAGGTACTACAGAAATGGCGGCCCCTAGTTGTCACAAACAGAGCAGCCAGAGGCCATTGATTAAAACCCAGGAAATATGGACCGAAGCACTTCTGCAGTGGAACAGCAAACAGGATTTCTAAAAACTGAATGAATGAAGATTTTGACCTAACCCTTGGTCTCACCCTGAGGTCTCCATTGGCCAGGTGCGCCGCGGCGGGGTAAGAGGCGTAGATGGGTTCTTTGCGGTAAATCTTAATGATGCTTCGGTCCTGGATGTCCCGCACGTCCTCCAGCTCGTAGAAAACGTTGCGTGCCTCGTCCTTGATCAGGATGGCCGTGTTGGGTGACTTCAGCATGCCTGCCGTGAGCTTCTGGGGGAACATGTGCACGATGAGCGCGTGGAGGGTGTCCATGCTGGTCAGCTCGTGGGTGATGTGCACACGCCTGGTCTCGTCTCCATACTGAAGGAACAGCACTCCTGAGAGGTTGGGGCAAGAAAAATAGGGTGGGACGTAAATTGAAGGCAAGGACGTCGGTGAGTTGCTGTGGTGTGAACAGTGCTGTGCAAAAGTTTCAGGCTATGGGCAAAAACAGGGTAAACGAGCCACTTGGCCAGTTAAGTTTGGACCCGCTATCCCCCCTAAAAATATACTGTATATATGAACATGGTACATCTATTCTCGGCTCGATTACCGGTATGTACCATGTTTTTGTATAGTATGGAGTATAAAGCTTCTGGTAACCTTTCGAAAAGAGTAGCTATAGTGGTCAGTGAGAAAAGACGTTAATATCAAGCCCTGAAAACCACACGTAAAAAGAGAATTACAAGAAGTATCTAAACTTCAAGCCATGAAATGCACTGGTTCTAGGTTGTATTTGTGAAAATGGGTTAGGATTGTCATTGTAAAGCATTTCAAGTGAATTGAATTGAGATATCTGCCTAAAACTTTTGCATAGCACTGAAACACCCAACAACACTTAATACGGAATATAAGTTCATAGAAATACGGTGACTGTCTCAATGTGTCGTTGAGAAGGTTTTCAACATTGTCAACTGCAGTGCACTGCTCAAGTGACTATTCAAACTCTGGTAATCGAGCTGATTTTAAAACACCTCTCATGAAGGAAGGAGTAAGATCTGACTAAGCCCCACCTTGTCATTGTTTACGCTGAGCCAGTTTCACTCAATAACCTCACCATTGTTCTGAACCAAGAGGTAATCGTTGTTTAAATCTCATCCGCGTTACCAAGCCCCTGTTGTTTGCAGAATAAGGAAGACAAAAAACTCCAGAGGACGATTTTGAAAACCTTCACAACCACAGATACCTCCTGGAACGACTGACCAACACGAGTATGTCTCATTATGTGTAAAAAAGTAACACAGATACGGGGAGCCAGGAATAGGGGAAAACAAAGTAACAAGTTCCATGCTTTCGTTGTGCGTTGTTTAGAAAGCACCTGACTAACCTGAAAATTCATCTTCATACACCGAAGGACACACAAATAATGACAAAGAAAGCAAAGAAAGACCAGTGATTACAGATCAGAAAAGTGTTACAGCACAAGTGCGAGGGAAATAGAAGAACACAAAATATATTAGTCCATTAGTACAGAGGCCATGGCAGACAGGATGTACTTCCTTTAAAATCACCTCAATAAGTCACTGTCACTTATGTTTATAGCCTCCCTTGCTCTGCGCTTGATGTAGAGGCGCACCACAAGATTTATGGCTAATTCCACTTTGACGGAGAAATCATTGAACACATTGCCTAAAAATGGTTTGTCATTAAAGTCTACTTACTGTACTCCCACTAGGTAATTAACATAAACAATTTTGGCAACGTTTATTTTAAGGTGTGCTTTATATTAAAGGGAGTTTAAAAATGTTAAAATTAAGTATTTTCCTCCCCCTACATGTTTCAACAATGTCCTAAGGTGTAGAATGAGCCCAGACACATTCACCACAACTGCCTCAAAATCCTGCACTGTCACTCAAAGGTGTTAATTCGGGTCCGAATTGCTGTCACAAGCTTAATATAGAAGGTGCAGTTACACGTATGACCTGAGGTGGAGGTAGTGAATATAAAATGGCTAACTTGCATCTAACCCCTTTAAGGTATTAATAAGCATTAGAAATGAATAATCCATGAATAATATGCTTGTAAAGTATTAATAAGATGCTTATTATACTTTTATCTGTTCACATGCTTGTAGGCCATTAATAATATGCTAATAAATATATAAACAGGCTGAGCATTATATTGTTATTAACTACCATGCTAATAGGCCTACCCTAACCCTAAAAGGATGACTAAGTAATACTTATGCTTATTAAAGGAATAGGCCACCGTTTTTACATAACAAAATATGTTCTTACCTCACTTTAGACGTGTTAATATATCCCCGTCTGGTCTTTGTCCGCGCGCTCTGTCTAGCAAACGGAGCACATACGCAGCCTCTCCCACATGTCATATAGCTCCAAAAAAGCTCACGATAGAAGCTACCAAGCTCTTCCACGTGTTCCCTATTTAAATAAAGTTACGTGAAGTGTTTTCATGCGAAGTATATTTACACAGAAATGTAACATGTCGATTTTATAAGCAAATAAAAAGGGGGACAATATTGTGAGGCGTAATGATACGAGGAGCAAAACGTCCGCGCAGTAACTCCTAAAGGTTATTGACGGAAGTGAGCGGGGGAAGTCTTTAGGAGTTACTACGCGGACACTGTGCTCCTCGTATCATTACGCCTCACAATATAGTCCCCCTTTTTATTTGCTTATAAAATCGACATGTTACATTTCTGTGTAAATATACTTCGCATGAAAACACTTCACGTAACTTTATTTAAATAGGGAACACGTGGAAGAGCTTGGTAGCTTCTATCGTGAGCTTTTTCGGAGCTATGTGACATGTGGGAGAGGCTGCGTATGTGCTCCGTTTGCGTGACAGAGCGCACGGACAAAGACCAGACGGGGATATATTAACACGTCTAAAGTGAGGTAAGAACATATCTTAGTATGTAAAAACGGTGGCCTATTCCTTTAATACTTAATGAGCACACCTTAATATAAAGCAATACCACTTATTTTTTACCACACTCACATTGAGAAGTAAATCCAGGGTGAAAAATATATATTAAACAAACAAATAGCTATGTATATTGTAGAAAAGCTTTCTGCCATTCATACTTTTAGCCCAATGGCTTCATCAGCAACTAATCATTGTTTATCAGCTGACTTTACTTATGAAGATCTAGTATGGAGGAGTTTACATTGTTCTAGGTCCCGCCCGCTTTACTCTAAAAAGCTACACTGACCCAGAAGATGGGTGAAGCCAATGACAATGGGGCAAACTCCTCCTATTAGCTCCTCTACAGCCTGCTGCTAAAAGATTCTAAGTTGCTGATGAAGCCTCTTAAAGTGAAGGACAAAACATCAAGGCTTGAACAATCCAGATGGCTTAAATTTTTTCCTACAACTAAGAGCGTACACAAACACAGCCATTTATGCTACTTTCTTACTTATGAAACTATACTTAAAAGTTGCTTTATATCTAAAGGAGTGACTGGGACTGCACAATATACTGAAAATAGGTTGACTATGCCACATCAAACATCTGTGCAATCTAAGCTTAAAACTAATCAAATAATGTTTGATGCACTGTAATATTGTGCAGCCCACGCAGTGACTGAGGCCCCCTCTGCTGTTGCTTGTTGATATTCACCTGGAGAGCGCAGCTTATTCTGGCTGGCGGAGCGGGACAGCGGCAGACTCTGGCGGAAACGGTTCATGCGGTTGAAGCCGATGGGCATGTCTGCTTCCGACATGGTCTCCAGAGACTCTGCCGAGGCGAAGGAGAGCTTGGCGGCCTGGTCGGCGAGCCCAGACTGGGTGGACTGGGAGTGCCTCGGGCTGCGGCTCTGCGGGGGGCAAACAGACAGGGACACGCATTTTGTTACTGAGAGGGGAGATTTGGGCAGACAAAATGGATTTTCACAGGGATTATTTAGTATGTCCAAGAGGAAAACAGACAATAAGACTCTACAAAAAGAACATAATGAGATTAACAAGAACCTTGACAATGGCTCTGCTTTCAGCCATTACTTTCAGTTATTAAAAGGGAATATCAAGAGTATGTGATCCTGAAATTGAGACATTACGGCCTTTTACAGTTCATTTTAGTTGAATTTACTGTTGTTCCACAAGTAGCACAGGCCAGGTTGAGTATAAATAACCACAACTATTAACTTTTACTTCCCCTCTATTTCATTGTGCCTATAGGGGAAATGTGTCTTTTGAATTTGATCTATTCTTCAAAGCCACATGGGGCAATAGGTGACTGCATCGTAGCACCAAGAACCCATCTCCAAATCTTGAGCTAGGTTTTAGCCATGAGTGCCTAGCTAGAGTATAGGCCTACTGTGCATGTTTTAGACTTTACAGTAGTTGGGTTTAGTGCTTTAGTGCTTTCTGTTGTATTGATTGCATACCTATGAGACCAACATTACACAAATATGATACCAAATATTTACAAATTGACAAAAAGGTGCAATAAACTAACTGATAGACAGATATAATGTCATGGTGATGCACTCCACACACCCAAATGCATCGCCATGCAGCCATTTTCACGATCAATGGAGTAAACGTCCATGCAAATCTGGGGCTGTCGCTGCCTTTGTCCCAGTAGCCTGTACCCACGTGCCACTCCCTAAAAGACTGTTAGTGCGAGTGGCGCACAGCTCACTGAACTGGCTCCCTCATCCCCAGCGCTGCCTCCTCGGGCTCACAGGCTTCCTATAATGAGCTCCCAGAGTACCCAGAACGCATGGTGTTGACTGGCGTTGGCGCAGGCTGACACAGTACAGTAGCTCTGCCGGGTCTCTCCTGTCTCTAGACAGTGATTTCCTGTTTCCTGGACGTCTGTGGGATTTTTGGGAATGTACTTAATTAGCGTGACATTGACAGAGGCTGCACATGGGGTCATACTGTCAGCTCGCTGGGTCTCAATAATAAGGTGCATGTTGTTAATTCATGAACTTTAATTTGTCGTGGAATTTACAGTAATCCTGGGACATTAAACTGCATTAATAAATGATTTATAATGAATAACACATGACATGACAACAAAAAGGGCTTAATATCATTTGTGTCTGCACTGGCTGTTCACTTGTAAAGTCACGAGCGTAAACCACATTAATATATTTATTGATTCAATTAGAATTACATGTAGATTTAACACAAACATTATTCATTCATCAAGCATTGGGACAGGCACAAAAACTATATTGGCTGGATTGTAATGATATCATTATTTTAGAGATGTCATTTTTTTAGTCAGGACATTATTACACACCAAAACTATATTGAATATCTTGTTCGCAGACATTTGTGGGGGGGAAATAGCTATGCGGTGTCTGCAGCTCATCATGATCATTTGCAAACCTGGTAGTAGCCCAAAAATAGTGAATGTTAGAAATTGGATCACAACTCTTTTAAAATGAACATACTCAATATGTTTGGTTTGAAAATGGCATGATTGCACATGTTTTGGGGCTTTAAGTGTGAAGTCTTTGTATGGTTTTCTTTTAATTAAACTGTAAGACATTGATCGTTCTCAACAGCTTCTTCATCGATGTGTGCCAGGTATGTAACAATCGATGGCCTCTTGCCCTCTCATGTCATTGTCACTCCAGTCTACATGTTTACTATTGAATGCTGTACAGTTTTCTAACCACGCGGCCCTTATGTCATGACCATACATAATTCAGATGCACACAAACACAGAATAATAGCCGAGGTGTCCGGTGATCATGGAAGCCAGTGTCTGGGCATGCACAGGAGCGCTGATACTGACAGATAACCCCCACTGTGTTTCTAATGGGGTCATTTATCTAAACTGTCTGTGACCACAACAGCAGCAGCAGCAGAATGGCTTTAACTGGGACTTCGACAGAGCCTTATACTGCAGTGTCACTAAGTAAGGCATGGCCCTCATTACAGCATGTGTTTACTTTGACCCTAATGATGTAGAAAGACTGAGTGGAACGAAATTGAAAGATGCCTGGTGCTAGTTTTTATGGCTAAGGTTTGACCACATTTAGAGGTGACTTTTAAATGAACTAAATTGAATAAAGCATACAAAATATACAGTAAAAGATTTGTATTTTGCTCTCTGCCATTGACCATTCAAGCAAACTCTATTTGCTCAATGGAGACGTAAAAACACACCATGACACATATCACTAGAAGGGCTAAAGCCAAGGCACTGACCTCACCTCACAACAACACATATTGTAGTTCTGTAACTTTATTCTGAAACATGTGCAACAACTCAAAGACTGAATATTATGAAGCAAATAAAAATGCCACATGTTCAAACGGGAAGCTGCGAGAAGCGCAAACTTGTGCTTGTGTAACTAGCTTATGTGCACCTGGCTCTTTGTTTAATTAATTGAGCAGCAAAGCTTGAAATTTGAATAAACACAATAAAACTAAATTAATTTTGTTCTTCCCATGTGGCTTGAAAGTTAAATAACATTTTTCAATTAAAACGGATCTGCATTTCTGGACTTATGCCTTTGCTGGAAATGTGTAAAAACTTTTATGCCGTGTTCCATACTCTAGAACAGGGGTAGGCAACGTCAGGCCCGGGGGCCAAATCTGGCCCTCCAGAACATAACCTCTGGCTCCCAATATGATTTAGAGAAATATTAGTATGCAGATAAGGGATCAATTACCTGTTCAAGTACTCTTAAAATTAAGTGTCTTTCTAGAGTGTATTTTTTTAATGTCCTTGCGGAATATCCCAATTGGTCATATATAATGCAACACAGTGATTCTCAACTGGTGGACCGGGACTCAAAAGTGGGCCGCAAGCCGGTAGGAAAAAAAAAAAAAAAAATCCATCTGAAGCTACACTGAAACACACTGGAGTCTGCTAAAATTAATATTATTGGGTTGTTTTGATCATAATTTCAGTCTTAAAAGCAAATCTATGACTAGTTCAATAAAAATGTTTGGTAAATACAATGTTTTATACGATATATGACAAATTATAGTTTTATTTGGGTCGCAGCTTGTCATTAAGGTAATGGCGGGTCTCGGAGCCAGACCACTTTAGAAGCCCTGATGTAAAACATTGACATTTGCACAAAATGGTTCTTAACTTTAGGCTACAATGGTGAGGTTCGGCCTTTGGTGTTTTGGCAATGATGAAACTTGTCCCTCCTCCTCTTCTGCGTCTTCCAAGTTACATATATTAGATATGTAACTTGGAAGACGCAGAAAAAACAGCCACTTAGTCAGTGCCATGTGACAACACGGTTCAACCATATTGTCGGTTTATGTGACATGAAAACCGAAAATAGAGGCTTTGCAGTGTCATTTTTGCATTGTTAATATATGTACTTGACACGCCATCTGGTCAAGCATCTGGTGGAGACAGAGAAGCCAGCACCAAATATCCTCAGTGGGGAAAACTAATGTATTTCTATAAGAGAGCTTCATTCGTTAAAGGAATAGGCCACTGTTTTTAAATACTGAGATATGTTCTTATCTGAGCTTAGACGAGTTGATGCATAGCTGTCTGCGTGCCCTCAGTCACGCAAACAGAGCACAGATGGAGTTAGCATTTAGCCTCTCCTCCTATATTACTACGCCTATACTAGTATATTGCAAGGCGTAGTAATATAGCAATATAGTTCCGCTTTTTATCCGCTTAGAAAATCAACATGTTTAATTTTTTGTGACTATACTTGGATCGTGTAAAGGCTCATGTAACCGTATTTAAATAGGGAAAACGTGGAAGAGCTTGGTCACTTCTAACTTCACTCCCATTTGGGTCCATGAGAGGCTAAAATGCTAATGCCGTCTGTGCTCTGTTTACCTGACTGAGGGCACGTGTAAAGACCAGACAGCTACATATCAACTCGTCTAAGCTAAGGTAAGAACATATGTCAGTATTTCAAAACGGTGGCCTATTCCTTTAAAGGTGCATTATGCAACTTTTAAACCTGAAAAATAAAAAGGTGATATTTGTGTGATTTTACCTTGTAGTGACCCAGCAGCTGTATGAGTGGTCAGCATGGCGCGTTCACTTTTGGTGGTCTCTACAACGCTCGAGGATCAATTGCTTTGTAGGTTTTCTAGTGAGAGGGTCCGTCAGCAATGAAAACCTTCCAAACAGCTGATCCTGGAGCGTCCGAGAGACCACTGTGATGGAAAGTAAATACGCCATGCTGGCCACTCATACAGCCGCTGGGTCACTACAAGGACAAATAAAAAAGTTGCATAATGCACCTTCAAGCACAAAGGTTCACAAACTTTTGACTCCAAATATCACAATGAAAGACACTGGGATTTTAAAATAACGTAATTTTCAATATGGCAGCCAAAATGAATCACAAAAAAGAGCGCATATCCTCCAGGAAACCATGTCTGAACCATGCAAACAGTTTATACCAGGTCTAAAGAAGAACCAAAAACCTTCACTGCAGACGATTAGCAAAGCACCGACGGCACTCCCTTAGTCTTTACATCGCCTGATCTGTGGGTTGGAAATGCACTCAATTACTGCGGAGAGCACTACACTGTTTTAAGGCCATGTCAAAAGAAAGGAACAAACGGGAACAGGATGATCTTACGGCGCGCAGAAGTAAGAGTGGTGGAAAGCAGGTCACGGCAGCCTGACAATACACCTAAGGCTACACACTGCATTAAACCTGACGCAGCCTCCCTTGCACTTACATGATATTGTGAGAGTACATTTCCAGAACATGGCTGAGTTTAAAGGCCATGTGAAATATACTCTTCATTTACTGCGAGGATTTTGGAGGCTAGAATTGCATGGTCATTTTAGTCCTGACTATTTGCAATCTTGAACTGTACGGCCAATTTAAAGTGCATATGACAGGTTTTGATGCTTTTTTGAAAATATGACCCAGTTGCATAATTATCATTTTACTTTAGTGAAGCAGAAATTTTATGAAGAAATGTTGGGCAGAAAAGTTATTTTTATTAGAATTTTTTAGCTGCTGACAGGAAGTGATATAGAAGAAGGTAACATTCGATATGTTTGTTAAGTGTGACGCACTAATTATCTACTTCTGGGTCCAAACTGTTGAAAGCTACACCGATAAACACAGCAAAAAACTTTATCTCAATCTCCTGCTGAAATAACAACAGATAAAAGGTCAAAAACTGTTTTACACCTAATTCGAACAATATAGCTCTGCAGGTACAATGAATATTTTTTTATATTGAAAATAAGCCTTCATTGTGTTTGTAAAAAAAAAAGAATTCATTACTAATGAAAATCCAGAGTAAATGTTTATTATTTATGCTGTAAGGCAGCCATCTCGAGCTTGCCCTGAGAAAGGCCTAGAGCCGAAACGCGTTGGCAATGATTTCATCTCATCTAGCCATGCATTAATAAAGGCTTTTTATGATGATGTCTACTTTTCGAGTGCCTCAGTTTGTTTGATTTTTTTTGCTGAAACTGATCCCTGCACTGAAGAGCACCCAAAAGACCAAGTTTATACAACTTTTTTACATCCATGCAGCACTCCAGCCTCCCAATTTTTTCAACTAAATGCATACTTGTTTGTGATCAGATGTTTAAAAAGAGCCTTGTAGTCGACTACAGCAGGTTTAAATCAGCTAAATCCCATCATAGTAACTAAGGCTAAAGCTCCGTTGGACCCAGAAGTAAAGCGATGACATCATCATTTAACAAACCTATACGTTTGCTAAGTGGTGACGTCACAGCTCTACTTCTGGGTTCGCATAGACCGGTCGATGTGCGAGAAACTACAAAAAACTCTTTCATACCACAATCAATATTTCTGAAACTCAACAGAGAGTTACTGAACATACTTATTTATCAGGCCCATTAGTCAAAAATCCTGTACCAACTGCTATAAAAGTAATGTTTACCAAAATATCCAGAGAAAGCGGAGAAAAATGCTAACGCAGCTATGCTAACCACAGAAGTAATTAAGTAAAAAATATTACTTTTTTAGCAGTAGGTGCGGCATTTTTGGCTAATGAGTCTGAGAAATAAGTAGGTTCAGTAACTCTCCGTTGAGTTTCAGAAATATTGATTGTTGTTTTTGAGAGTTTATAATGTTTTTTTTCTCACATATTTGTCAGTCTGCTAGGACCCGGAAGCGGAAGTCGTGACGTCAAACTTAACAAGCGTTTAGCAGTTTGACTAACTAATTTCCCATTGTTTTAACATGGTTGCACGGCAACAGTTTAAAATTGTTTACCTTCTTCTATGTCACTTCCTGTTGGTGTCCAATAAGGAAGTGAAACTATAAACATCACAAAAATGGCCTAACTATAGAAATCTGAGAACAATCTTTAGCAAAATCTTATTTATAATTGTGTTAACTTGTAAAAATTGTGTCTAATGTGTCATAGGCACTTTAAACTTGTTTTAGCCAGAGATAAAGCAGACAGAGACAGTTTTGTGTACAGGAAGCTAACTGTCCCCTTCCCTCTTCCTTCGCCAGCCTTTTTGGTTACTGCTTTCTATGTAGTGTTAATTTCTTGTGATGAAAGTGACAATAAACCAAGCAATGACCGGTGAATGCTGTACAAATCACCTGCAGCGTGTTAAAGTCAACCGAGTCAAATCCTATAATCACGCTTCCGCAAAATGTCTCCTTTCGCTCCGATGTAATAATGGTTCTTGATATGAAATCACGTCAGAGACAGACATCAGGTCAAAAGCGCCTGTTCGTGCAAATGAATCAAGTATCCGTCTGGCTCCGGGGGAAAATCTGAGAGACGGGTGTTAAATGGCAAAAAATCACACTCATCACACCTATTCCACCTCCCCGCCATTTTTAAAGCTTTTGTCCTCGCAACAATACGTTAACCTTCCATGTGAGATGGAGCCTGTCCTTGGCGCTATTTTTGATACCTGCCTTTCTTTGGATTACACAGATCGACTTTCAGTTCAGCCCTTCTTGTGCCACTTTTACATAGCTCTCCAACATGACTGATCATGCTTCGATATCGGGTGGCATGGGGCTAAGATGTGCAAGCGTTTCTCCATAGATTCATTTTCAGGAGCGGCTTTCGACATTGACCTCCTTTGACAGAATAATGGCACTTCAACGCTTTCAAGGCCGAAAAACCTCCTATCACTGTTACTGCTGCTTGTATTGGAGGATACAAAGAAATGACAATTATGGGTCGAGGAAGGAATGTCTGATACAATACACGCTCGCCAGAGGGACAGATACTGCATTTAGCAAGAGCCATACGGGAAGGAACTGATGCTTAGGTTTGCCCATTTTAAAATTGAGGTGAAGGGGAGGTCAGACGTATAATTTGCCTTTAAATGATCGTATTCCAGACGTATTATCTCGCTCATAACTGGGACTATAAAGTAAAAACTGGCACAAGGTTTAATATCACTTTAATGTCCTCCTTCAGAAGTTAGTAAAAAGTAAAGTAAAAAATGAAATTATGCACAATTCTGCATGGGACATGGGCGTGATTGTTGACAACCCATGCTTTCTAATTGTATGAATTAGTTTTAGTTTAGTTTGGCCTTACATACCTGATGTGAACCTATTTTTCTTGTTTTATTATTTTTCTTTAATATACAGTTGTGCCAATAAGTTTACACACCCTGGTGGATTTTTTTGGTCATGTTTCAAAGAATATGAATACAAACATAACAGCTTTTTACACTCATGGTCAGGGATGTTTTGAAGCCATTTATTGTGAAAAAAAAATGTGTGAACTCACTTCAAATCACCATAACAAAATAAAATACCAAAATGACCCTGTTGAAAAGTTTACACACCCCAGTTCCTAATACCATGCATTGCCCCCTTTAGCATCAATGACAGCTTGGAGTCTTTTGTGGTCTTTTGTGGAGAAGGTTCTGTATAATCTAATGGTAAAGGGGCTCATTCTTCTTGGCAAAAAGCCTCCAGTTCCTGTAAATTCCTGGGCTGTCTTGCATGAACTGCACGTTTGAGCTTCCCCCACAGTGGTTCAATGATTTTGAGGTCAGGAGACTGAGATGGACACTAACGGGATCTTCATTTTATTCTGCTGGAGCCACTGGCATCAGCGAAACACCTCCATATTTCACAGTAGGTATGTTGCACTTTTCATCATAGCCCTTGTTGTGAATGAGGCCTATGATGAAAGGCCTATGATGAATACACACTACACAGTATTAGGAACCGGGGTGTGTAAACTTTTCAACAGGGTCATTTTGGCTTCACAACATCACTGACCAGTGACCATGAGTAAAAAAAAGCTATATTCTTTGAGAAATAAAAAATCCACCAGGGTGTGTACACCTATTGGCACAAATGTATACAGGCTTCTACTCTCCACCTGACAATAACATCTGCATGTGGGACTAAGCTAAGAAGAACCATTACTGTATGCCACCCAAATAATTAAGGTTAATTTGTGTTTATTTATCTAGTGATCCTTCCAATGTTATTATTTATACATGGTTACTGGAGTGCATAGATCAAGCAATTGATGAAAGCCCAATTCAAAACATTGTCAACACATATTACTTTCTAAACTGCCATACCGCCTTTGATATGCCCGATCCCGTCAGATCTCGGGAAGCTAAGTGACGTTGAACCTGGTTAGTACCTCGATGGGAGACCATGAGGGAATACCAGGTTGTCAAGTGAGATGCACAATTCAGATAAAAAAATCCCTTCCCTTTTCCAACAAAAGTCTGTCTTGTAAATGAACCCAGCAGGAAGCATGTACTTAAAACAATCTTTTTTTGCATTCGCATTTTCAACCACTGTCATTATTTCAGTCGATGCCACTGCTGCCTGGACACAATCCCCGAGCCTGAAAGGGTCTTAACAAAGAGTTGATCAATGCGTGGAACAAATTGCTTGACCAAATTGCTTTGAAATGTGCACAGATGCAATCAGTCTTCCAGGAAGCAAAAGAAAGACAAAATGGCGGGAGATGATTGTCGCGAGTGCAGGCAATGATTTGCTTTTATAATACATGCAAGGAACAGAATGGGAGGCTGAAACTTGATGAAAAATGCAGAGGGTTTTGTTCCGGAAATAACATTTTAAAATTCTAAAAAGAAGAACTGAACTGAAAAGATAAGATGATAGTCTTTCTGTGTTAGAATTTTTATTAAAACGAAGCGATTGATGATTATAATGATGATAAGCGGCACTGCAGAACAAACACACTCTGCTAGATTTCAATATGCTGTTTTTGCTGTGGGTGATCATATTAAAGCATTCTCTACTATGGATAATCCCTGGATGATTGAGAGCCTACACAAACAAACAATAAAGGAGGTATTTGAATCTTTTAGGCTTTCCAACATGCCCCTTTCCTTCATGTTTCAGATAGAAGCTGAACAAAGATAAAGGCAGATATTTAAGCCACTGGACGCAAGACTTTGATTTCGAAAAGAGTCTGCAGCAAAGGCAATTCAGATGCATTTCCTATTAAATTATCACTTGAATGCCACAATGTTTGGAGATAGGCGAACGGGTAAACTGAGGACAATGCAAATGGTCGTGTTTACTTCCCCGAGGCAGGGGATTCTGGGAAATCGTTTTGTGTAGATTAAAGGAGGTGGCGTTCGGCAGTTGAAAAGCTCTTACCGAGGCTTTGGAAATAAATACCGAAAATTGAGAAGGGAAGTCGTGTCAACATAAACACTGTCGACAAAAGTGTGTGTCGCGGCAAATAGCTTTAGATCCACTGTCACTTCAGAGAATATGGCTGTTCCATCTGTTTTATTACTTCTGCTGAACAGTCTCTCAACTATCAACAATATTGCTGCCCTGTGACTGTTGATGCACCTGTGTTGGGAAAAGAGAAAAGCTAACAAAATACAGCACATAAACCGTTTTGAATGAGTGTACGCCACACGCATTTCAGTGGACCCAAAGAGTGGAGCAGGAAGATAACGTCCTTATTTCAGTTTTGTGTCTCTGGTGTGGCTGGTGGCGGTGAGGTATCAATTGCTAAGGCTCTGTCATGGGTCAGAGCATATGACAATTGATATTCAGTGGTATATCAAGCATTCACAATTCAAACAGTGACAAGAGATTTAGGGCAATAAGCAGAAAAATCAAGCACTGGGATTGAAATACAAAGTCTGAGTCTTTTGATTTCAAATATATATTGCTTTTAAAATTCGTAAGGCTTATACACTGTTATTGTTCTGTCTTGCAAGGATTACCGGCAGAAGTATTCACCTTATTCAGGAAATGTCTATGGGCGCCTCTATCTTGTGTTCATGTATATATAATATATTGATCGGCTACAGTTCCTTACAGTTGTAATAGAATGTAAGCCAAAATATTGCTAAAAATAATACTTTTTCATGTCATCATGTCACTCACAACCTTATTTCCGTCAAGCTTTTTGTGAGTATTTCGTTTACTCCTATTTTAATATTTTATTCTATTCACTCTCTTTTCTATTGTTTCTTTTTTGTCTGTTTTTTGTAGGGTCTTTTTGGTCGTGTCTTTGTCATTTTTTGTTGTCTTCATCCCTTTTTCCCCTTTGCTTTTTGAGGCTTTTTGATCGTATTTTCGTCGCTTTTTATTGTGTTAGTGTTCTGGCATGTATTTGTCACTCTTTTCTTTTGTGGCTCTTTTTTGTGTGCTTTTTCATCACTTTTTAATTGCGTTTCTTTCACTAGTTTATTGGGTTTTTGTCGCAGTTTTGTTCTTCTCATCCTTGTTTTCGTCACTGTTTTGACCCTTTGTTCAAGAAGCTTTTAGATTTTGGAAACTGGAGAAAATGTGCTCGGTTCAGGTGGGGGTTAAGAGGTTAATAAAAAAAGTGGGCGTGGCTGAATACTTTGAATTGAACATATTAATTTTAGCACTCTGAACGGTCATATGTTTCATCCTTGTTTTGTTCCCTAAGATTCTATGTAAGGTCAAAGAATCACATAAACAATATAAAATCCTTTTCACATGGTATATTTAGTCATAAAAATATATTTTTTATGTTCCAAACTAGCATATTGTTTATCAATGTACTTGCTGCACTGTTAGTTATAAATTGTACTTTTAGTTGTTAATGTCATAATTGCCCCATTGGGACAATTAGGTTGACTTCAGAATAAGTTCAGTGAATGCACAGTATTCATAGGACCTAAGTGATAGAATATGAGGACCGTTGCCATAGTAATAGGTTAAATAAAATAAAATACTATAGACCAGAGGTAGGCAACGCCAGGCCCGGGGGCCAAATCTGGCCCTTCAGCACAGAACCTCTGGCCCAAGGTGATTTTGAGAAACATTATTATACAAGTAAGAGATCAAATACCTGTTAAAGTACTCTGCAATGCATGAAATTCTGTCAGTATTTCTTAAGTTTCCTGGCCAAACATCCCAACATGTCGTATATATAATGTAAAACAATGGCATTTGCAGGAAATGGTTATTTACTTTGAGCTACAATGATGAGGTTCGGCCCTTGGTGTTTTGGCAATGATGATAATCGTCCCTTCTCGAAGCAAACTTGCCCACCCCTGCTACAGACCCTTTCACGCCTTACATCATCAGTGACAGATGGAGGCAGGAAGTGATCATGAGAAAAAAGATTAAACTAAAACTAGCGATTATAAGTGTAAAACTACAACTAAAAAATGTGGTCCTGTTGTGGCTTAAGATGCAAGAACAAGAGGAATGACATTTGAGAAGATAAAATAAGGTTTATCTGATATGTCCAACAACAGTTAGACATTTATTTATGGTTACTATGACAACAGCTACAATGGAAATAGATAGGAATCTAGCTTCCCACCTCCAGCTAAGCCCGGCATGTTTCCAAACAATTAAAGGGTCTATACAATATTTTAAATGGTGAAATGTCCTCATAATGTCGCCCCAATAGTAAAAAGTCATGTGACTGAAACCCATCCATAAGAAATGGGCCATACCATCCTGATTAATACTGTATACATCCAATATGTCTCAGTCCTGACCTCAGATGCACCGTGCTGTTTTCACAACCTGTGGATAAAACGCACGGGGCATGACTCAAGGCCGCGCTCTGAAGTCAAAGCATTATTTCAGTAATGCCTCAGTGCCACTTCTGAAATGTCTTCTTAATGTCTGAGCCACTGCTGTAATACTTCAGCGGGGTCACACGGCTCACAGCTATTAGACGCTCTCAGACGGAAGTATCATAAATCCACAGAGAATCGCCTTGCGCAGATTAAATGGAGAGCTGCATAACTTTAAGATGGAGCCGGTGCCACTGACAGTCCAATTATACACACATACAGGCAGTTCAGTAAGTGTATTTCGATAAACGTCTGATACTGAAAAAGGGCCAAATTTATTTATTCTTTCTTTCCGAAAAATATTCTACGCTTAGTCTTATATGGAGGCTGTTCCTGTCTGTGACATCGGCAATGAATGGAATTTACCACAGCTCAACAAACTCATGAATATTCAAAAAGAGCACAGCAATGACTTTGAGCAATTGGATGCGTCTGTATTAGTAAATCTTCCCTAGTATGGTGTCTGAAAATCAAGTAGTGCTATTCCAGTGCCATATTTCCAAATCCAATCCGACACCACTTAAGCTAAGTCCAATACCACGAGGTGTGAATAAAATATCAGGCTAATTATGCAAAATAAACAGAATTATTGCAAATCATTACACTGCAGTTCCACTAACAGTTAGAAGAACAAATAAAGGCATCAAAGAGGAAGCATGAACACTTTCCCTGTGATTATTAGAGCCTCAACAGCCAATTGTTAAGCTGCTAATTGAAGCGTTAGACATGAGTGGGTAAGAAAATACAACAAAGGATTCTTAATGGTAGGTATTCTGTATATCCCGATAGAGATCACAATACAATACGTATCACGCTTCAAGTGCATCGCGATTGAGTGTCTCTATAATACAAGATATATTAAAAATTTGAAGGAAAAAGGATCTTATAGGTGCACAAAATTGAGGTTTTTATTATGCTATCGTATATCGTATCGTACATTGTTATCGCAATATATATTTTGATATCGTAATTTTTTATATCGCTGTGGACACGATTTAATTTATGTTACGCTCAGCTCCATCAGAGCAGCATAAACACTGACTGTGTACGCTACAGGGGCAGCAGCTTAAAAGTAAAATGAAATGAAGGATGTAGTAATCATATTCACGAGGAAATTAGTATGGCGGTAAAAAAAGAGAATGAATGTCTTTGCATTAATCTTTGATAGACGTAAAGCTGGAATTTTATAATCATTTGTCAAATATAACGTTATCATGATATTTCTTTTTTACATCGTGATAGAGATTTTAGGCCATATCGCCCTGCCCTAATGCTGAACAAGCCATTTATTGGAGTAGAGTGCATGTTGTGATATGTTTCGAATAAAGACTATCGTTAGATAAAAAAGAAATATCATGATAACGATATATTTGACGATATAATTGACAATGGACAAATTAATTAAAACAGAGCGCATTTTCTCCAATTCGGCATTACCTGAATCTTAAAAGCTTAATGATTGGAGAACTTACAGCCTCTACGACAGTGTGATGCCTCATTTGAAAGCTAAGGCCTGCAAAACTGATTAAAAAGCCACAAAAGAGGAACAGATAAGTGTTTTAAGTAGTTTGTCCATTGTCAATTATATCGTCAAATATATCGCTATCGTGATATTTCTTTTTTATATCGTGATAGAGATTTTAGGCCATATCGCCCTGCCCTAATGCTGAATAAGCCATTTATTGGAGTAGTTAGAGTGCATGTTGTGATACGTTCCGAATAAAGACTATGGTTAGACAAACATATGTGCGTATATCACGATACAGGTGCCTCAGTACGATACACGCATAGTCACATACTCCATAACGATATATTGTACACGATACGATATATTGAGCACATCTCTCTCAAGTTTAATTTTCCAACTCTTTCCAACTATTTCAATCTTTAAAATATCAAATACAGATGGTTTTCGTAAGGACAATGCCACACTGAACAGAGGACTGAAAACACCAAAGGCTCTGCTGGAGGAGAAGTGATTTGAAAAGTGGTTTGAAAAGTACTCGAGTTTAATTATAGCGCACAGAATAGAGAGACAGCTTCACACAAACATGAATACAGGGTGGGAGTTCAGGCCCTTACCTTAAAGCTCCAGTAGTTGGGCTGTTGCTGCAGAGTGTCGCCAAGGCACAAGGACAAAGCAAAGCAAAAAAGAGAAAGGATACACATATTTAGACTGACAATAAATAAACTGTCCAAAAAGTAGATATGCTATGCTGATAGTTAAGTCACAATGGTGGCTTATTGCATTTTTACATTTAAACATTAAGGAAAACAAACAAACCAGGCCCACTTTTGAAAGCTAGTCAGTTATATTTTGTTGAAGTGGGGGCTGTAGAACATGACGAACAATATGTAATTATTTAGTAAGGGAGGTACAAATCCATATATCCAGTTTAGTGAAGCTACAACAATACTATAGCTAAAAACTGAATGGTGAAAGTGCTTGTTATTTTATCAGGTCTATTAAATAGATTTAGCAATTTCAGTGAGTCAGACAAGCACAAAACTCCCGTCAAAAATTAGACACGTTTTGGAAACAAAGAAAAGGTTTGACAAAGAGTATTTCATTTGCACCACATACAGTATTCGAAGAGAAATTGAAGTCGCCTGGTGTTTCAGCGCAAACTTACATAACAAGCATTCCCGTTTCCTGTCTTTTTGTTTGTGTAAGCTCTACAGTAGTCATACAAGAATGTTCCTCCATAGAAATAGTTTGCAAGTTGTCATCAGGACTGGGTTGTTTGAAAATGAAGATGTTCTGCTGTTTCCTACATTTAGAACAATTCGTTTTTTACAAGGTAAGGACAAATATTACAATAAAAGGGTGAGAGCCAATGGCAAGTCCTTGTCCTACCTATTGGAGGAGTATAAATGAGAATAAATTATCGAACTAAGAAGGCCACTCAGATAAAAGGCAAAAGGTCGTCAGTTCAAAACAACCTAATACAGATGACTACTTGAAAGACCCTTCTATGAGGACCTGTCTTTATTGTACACATATATTGACAAGACAACCCTCTATAGTAAATGGTAAATGGTCTCAACTTATATGCGCTTTTCCACCTACATTTGGCTCTCACAGCACTTTATAGCAGGGATTTACCCTCTCATTCACACACCAGTGCACACAGACACTGGGGGCAAGGTGGGTGAAGTATCTTGCCCAAGGACACAATGACAGTGTGCACCTTCGGGAGGCAGGATTAAAACCCCCGACCTTCCGATCATGAGACGACCCACCTCTGGAGTTTTGAAACATATTTCAATACAATTCACATTCGGGCAGATATCATTCGATAGATATCATTCGAATTTCAACCCACTTAGAGAGTCATTCCCTGAGCTCAACGCAATTGCCGCCTTAATGTGGTAGAATTATCTGAAACTGCGGTCATCAGGCGTGACTGGGGTTAAACTACGGGGCATCGTGTTACGGCGCACCTCAAAACAAGATTGTGCTACTGGCTGTATCGGGTAAAGACCAGGAAATGAAAAGGGTGAAATTGAATCAAGTATCACTGGCCTGTCTACCAGCCTCCGATTCACCACGGGCCAGACAGCCTCGCGCATTTTCACCCGTCATGCTCCTGAACACGAAACTTGCTACCTCTCCTGCATATTTAGACCAGGTGTCAAGCCGATTTACAATGTGCATAAAGTGTTTTCGAATGGGATTACCTGATTTTTTTGGGGGGCCAGGTCAAGCTTGAGATGACCCCAAGTAAAAAAAATCCAACAATAATGTGAAGGGGGGGGGGTTCGAGAAGAGCTCATGAATAATTTGAACTCTAGGTTTATTCTTATCTTCGGGCAATTTCAGAACCATTCAGCTTCATTTCATCAGGACAGCTATTACTTCTTCAGCACGTTGATTTATTATAGAGGCGCTTCTCAAAATCAGGCTTCATTTCACTACTTTATGCTTTACTGAATCACTAGAAATAGGGATGAGATTCCAGAAAAGCATGCGTAACTCAACATAGCAGCGCTGCAATTAAATGTTTTATTAAATTTCATAAAAGACGTATATTTTAATTACAGTCCGGTCGGAGGTATGCAAATATCTGCCGTTCATGTCAAACAAACAAGGACTACTCTTATATTTGACACAATGATACTTGGTCGCACTTAACTTTACAACACAGGAATAACACTGTCAAAGGAAGCAACAAAATGCCATGAAAATTGTGAATAATTATAAAAATAGTAGTAACTGCCAAGAAAATACTAATGTTTCCTGATCCTTTACCGTCTCTATATAATCTATATTACCATGGAATTAATAAACCTCTTTACCCCTACCTTAACAGAGCACATTATCTCCAGTTCGGATTTACCTGAATCTTAAAAGCTTAATGACTGGAGCCTCTAGGCCAGTGTGATGCCTCATTTGAAAGCTAAGGCCTACAGAACTAATCGTACCTTTTTTGCCGCGTTGTGGCCGTGGATATGTCACATTTTTTCATCTCTTTTTTCATAGCTTTTGTGTCACATTTTTGTCATTTTTTGTCAGTTTTTTTATGTGGAATTGTTGCTTTCTGGCACATTTTTGTCTCTCTTTTGTAATTGCTTTGTTGCTTTTTCATCTCTTTTTTTCATAGCTTTTTTGTCGTATTTTGCCACTTTTTTGACGCTTTTTGGTAATTTTTTTGTCGCTTTTTTATTGTGTTATTGCTGCTTTTCCGGCACATTTTTGTCTCTTTTTTGTTATTGTTTTGTTGCTTTTGTTGTCACTTTTTTGGTATGTCTTTGACACTTTTTTAATTTATTTTTTTGTTGCTTTTTTTATTGTGTTATTGTTGCTTTTCCGATACATTTTTGGTTCTCGTTCTCGTTATTTCTTTGTTGCTTTTCTTGTCATTTTTTTGTTGTGTTTTCGTTCATCTTTTGTCCCATTTTTATCGCTTTTTCAATGTGTTATTCTTAGTTTTCCAGCACGTTTTTGTCACTCTTTTGTTGTGCCTTTGTTGCTTTTTTGGGTCACATTTTGTCACTTTTTAGCCATGTTTGTGTTGCTTTTTTGCCACTTTTTGGTTGCGTTTTCGTCTCTATTTTGACGATTTTTTGGAGAAAATGTGCCTGGTTCAGGTGGGTTTAAGAGACTAAATGAATGTCCCATTACTATGTAACAAGTAATTACATTGTTAGAAGAAAAGAACTAGAAAGCACAATTTCAGAAGCTCTCATAAAGCCTAACTATTTGTCAAAAAGTGATCAGCTTTACTGGGTTGTTTAGTCCAATAAGAATAAATGAGCCAAACAAAATGAAAACACTTAGCCCCAGAGGATAGTGATATTGGCAACAGAAATGATTTGGCCTGGACTGCCTTTGTTAGTTACTTAAAAATACTTGGGAGGGCAAAGACCTTTAAGTTTCAGTGTGGCCTAAACAGCAGCTCTGGGTCTGGCGATAGTGTGTTGTAAATAATTGCTGCTCAGAAATATTAATGATCTTATTTCCCCACACAGATAAGTGACTCTGAGGGCTGGCTGTATAATGGCCCACTGGTGATTTGTGGGGAGTTATTTGCCTGCTCTCTGGCGCTGTTTTCGTGTCTGGTCCTCGCTAATAAGAAGTAACCACCGCTTTCCGTGCAGTGAACACATTCTTTCTGTCACTGTCTTGCTCACAGCTGAGGACTGAACTAGAGTTGAGTTGGGACTTGACACTTACAGTACTTGAAATTTGCCTGTCTGTCAGTCTTAGTGTATTCTGGGATAGACTGGACCAGTATAAACCCTGTAGTTTCATAATCCTAATTCCTGCTAAGGCATTAAGGAATAAAATCAGTGCTTTTAAATAATCCACACACACAAATTTATACCCAAATCGCTGTCTGGAGTGTTCTTTGTTTGTGAAGTGCCTTTGAGCATCATTTAACATTTTACTTTTAAATTGAAGGTCCTCAAAGTTTAGTGATCCAAGTTTGAAGGTAAGCATGTGCACGGTGGCACAGCGGTTAGTGCTCGTGCTTCACAGCTAGAAGGTCCAGGGTTTGATTCCCACCCGGACAGTGTCTTTCTGTGTGGAGCTTTCATGTTCTCCCTGTGTCTGCGTAGGCTTCCTCCGGTTGTCCGGTTTCCCCTACCACTAAAACATGTACACTAGACTAATCCTCCAGCCTTTCTGACCATTAGCCTGGCTTCACATGTGGAGGTGGGACAAAAGCATAGAGTGAATTTTCTCAGGGGATTAATAAAGTATAACTTACCTTAACTTAGGGCTGGGCGATTTCCCCATATTGATCGATCTCGATTTTCGAATGGATTTTATTTTTTCATAAAAAATGTATTACCTCTTGCTGATTCATAAAAGTAGATACATCTTTTATTCAAACTTCAGCTCAAACAAAAACAATCGCTTTCATCAAGTCTCATTTAAAACACAAAAGTCTTCCATTGTCTCGTCCAAACTCCCAAACTTGGTACTGTTTGTGCCAAAGAAATGGCCGTAAACCTGTCGATTATAAAGTCCCAAGACGATTATCGAGATTGATCAAGGTAGAGGTTGCAATTCCGATTAAATTTCGATTAATTGCCCAGCCCTACCTTAACTTGACTCATTCAGGATTCTAAGACTTTATTGTCAATTTGTTGATATGAATCGAAATGTTCATTCTCTCAAGTCCTTGGTGTGGAGCGGGGGGGGGGGGGGGGGGGGGGGGCGTGGAAGCACAGGGAGGGCAGGGAAGGGAGGAGGTTCAGCTTCCTGATAGCCTAGTGGATAAAACTGTTCTTCAGTCGACTGGACCTGGCCCTACCAATGTGATAATCATCATTAAGTACTTCTGTTCATGTATGTAGGGCTGTCACGATAATTACTATATCGACTTATCGTTCAATAAATAACAGATAAACTTGATATTTATTATCTGTACATTTATTAACATTTTCCCCTTATTTTTTCTTGTGATTTCTAACAGAAGCAAATTGAGTTACATTATATTTCATGTTTATTGCAGCTTTTGTGGTATTTTAGGATATGATGACGCACTTTTTGAACAACGGTTTACTATCATTTTTATGCCTGAGAGTTCAGAATCTAGTATCGTTAGAGTCAATAATATCGTTTATCATTATCGCGATACCTTCCCGCATCAATATATTGAACTTAAAATTTGTTATCGTGACAGGCCTGCATGTACGGGGATATATTCTTAAGTAATCATGTTACTCTGCTCATTCTGTCTGTAATAAGATGTGGATGGATGGACAAATGGAATTTTGAAGAACTGAAGCTTTCAAACATGTCCAAGTTAAACATTCACCAAAAAACTTTTGGCTGATATTTCTGTATGTGCTTCTCTAAAGGGCCAAATAAAATCAGTCTGGTCCTACACTTAATGAATGGATTTAGGCATTAAAACATACTATGCAACTCACAATATTTGCGTAAAAATTTGGGGGCTAAATAAATCCTGTTGACAAAAGAGGCAACATTGTAATTCCCAAAGAGGTGTTTTTAACTAATCAACACAAGGAAATGCAATGAAAAAAAAAAAGTGCTCTCCGATTGCCACAGCTTTCTCGTGTATTAAATCTCCTGTAAGCCCAGAGCAGACAGTTATCCGTTTGAGATGCCTGGATTGACTTTAGGCTCGAGGCTAGAATCTATTTACTGTCATGCATAGCGGGGACTGCGTGTTCCAAAGCCTGTGCACACTTGTATAGTGAATGCAGCGAGTGGAGATATCCCTCTATAACAGAAGGAGCGAGGCGAGCAGCGAGAGGAGAGCCGCGTTACCTGACCTGCATGTAAAGCAGCCTGCACTCACACCACCACCTCCAGCTTCCCCTTTCCAATGTCGTCATCCCCTCCGCACCCCCCCCCCCCCCCCCCCTCCCTGCCTCGCTGTCACTCTTATCGCTCCCCATCTGTCCGCTACAGGTACGGCCGGTGTCCTAAATAGCGCGACAAATTGATGGTTCACTCCAAATTGGCTTTTACTATCATCCAACTCCTCCCTTTCCGTCTAGCCGGTTACGTTCTCAGCTTGTGCACACATACACGCGCTCGCCACAACAAGCACGTGCAACATACAACCAGCTTCAAACAACCTCCTCTCTCTGCAACAGTTTCACAAAATCCAAAAGCTTTCGCATCCGTCTCACCTGCTTTTGCACCTGTGACTCTCCTCCACCAACAACTCCAGCCACTCATGCCCCAAAGTGTCCGTCAGGTGCGCCGTATCCTCATAGCGCTCGAGCGTGTTTGCTCTCTCTCCGGCATCGGTGCAACCCGCCTCCCCCGGCTGCCTCCCTCTCTCGCCGCTTGGTCGCGAGCACATGCAGCGGAAACTCTTTTTATTTAATTCATTACAACACCAGCCCCGATTAACTCCTTCGCTGATGGGCGGCTGGTTCCTCGCAGCTAATTGAGCGCTGGGACGTTTTTTGAATGCCTGGTGCGCTCTTTTCGCTCCGGCTCCTCCTCCCCTTCCCCTTCTCCTCGCTCTCCCTCTCTCTCTCTCTCTTCTCCTCCCCCTCCCCGCCCCTCCCGAGAGCATCTATTACAACACGTATGACTATAGGGAGATCCCGTTGCCGCTTCCGAACCCCCAACCGTGCTGAAAATGCCCTGTCACTTCAGGAAAGGTATATATTGCCTCCAGCGTCTGCGGACATATGTTTTTTCTTCTCATTTAAAGATCCCTTTCTCTGCACAACCTGACCATTGCAACGCGATATCCCCCATGGCCGTGAAAAGGCAGGGGTTGCCGTGGAAACTAAGGACTCCACCTGTCGGTCTGTCACTGGCCCCTCCTCCTTCCATTCATGTGTTTTCTACCCTAAAAGGCCAATTGCTTTCTTGTTACTTAGTTGTGGATTTAAATTTGTTTTGTCATTCAGTATATATTTTAAAGTAAACATTAATGAAAAAAATACATTATTTTCGTAAACTAGCAGACTAGTTAATATGATGAGTCTTGCTTCCTGAATTGTGAAAAGCGATTATAAAAAGGATAGGATTGACTTATTCTTCTTATCGAAACTTTAATGGTACTATTATCAGCACTCTTATTGTACTGTAAAAGCAAAAAATAGACTACATATTTAATAGCTCTACCTTTGGATGTGATCACCAAATTAAGTTTAGCGCATATAAGGGCATCAAAAATGCAAATATAACCAAAATGTGTAATAAACATTATAATGACGTGTCGTGTTTTCTGTTATTTCCAGGCTGTTGGTTTATTTTGGCTGTGCTATGTTGGAACTGAGCCTAAATGAAAATTAACTGCTGTAAAATTAACTATAGAGCCACAGCCCATTTCCCTCCCCTTGTCAAACACAGCTTGTGTTCATTGTGTCAAGCTGTGACCGACTTGTGCTCACATGCGCACATTTAAGCTGTGAGAAGTTGGGCCCCATTAAACGTAAATTTATATATTAAAAAAACATGTCAAGCCTTTGTGCTGTTTTGAGCTGTAAAAAATGTGTTTGTGCTCCTTTGGTTTTTGAGATTGAGATGGGTTTGTCCCATTATCTATTTTGGACACTTTGTTTCATTTGCAATATTCATCAGCTAACTTTAAAGAGACTATACAGAGTTTAAAAATGTTAAATGTCCTAATGTGTAGGATGAGCTCAGACAGGTTCACCACAAATGGCTCTAAAATCCTGCACTGTCACTCAAAAACGTGTTACTTCGGGTCTGAAGTGCTGTCATGCACCAGCTTAATATAGAAGGTGCAGTTACACAAATGACCTGAGGTGGCAGTAGTGAGTATAACATGGCAAACTTAAATCTAGCCCCTTTAACCGACCAAATTCATTCATTTGTTTAAGTTAATGATTACACTTCACATTGTCCGTTTCAGTCATCTCAGGCTGAACTATGTGGCAGGGGGAAACTGGTTTAAACGTTGCTTTAAATTTCCTTTTGTATATGATTTTTGGTTTGTGTTTTGGTCTTTATTATTTTCATTTTAACACTCATCATTTTTGGATGACAAATACCTGTTTTATGTAAAATGTTAACATATTGTTTGAATTTACCCATTAAAGGGGCTAGATGCAAGTTTGCCATGTTATACTCACTACTGCCACATCAGGTCATACGTGTAACTGCACCTTCTATAATAAGCTCGTGCATGACGGCACTTCGGACCCGAATTCACACCTTTTTGAGTGACAGTGCAGGATTTTAGAGCCAGTTGTGGTGAACAGGTCTGGGCTCATTCTACACATTAGGACATGGCTGGAACATGTAGGGGGAGGACAATACATAATTTTAACATTTTTAAACTCCATATAGTCACTTTAAGCTAATAGTACTTACCTGTGGGAGGTCTTTCCCATTAGGAGAGGTATAAAACCTGACTGCTTGTAGTCGCTGGGAGAGAATGCATGTTCATCCAAGGGATGGTTCCCCTTTGTTTGAAAGAATAAATTTTTCCTGGTAAGAGTTATATGTTTTTCAAGTCTGCCTGCTCATTTCGATCCCTTGTGACCAGCTTCCCCACAGAGATATTCATGATTCTTTTTTGTACGCAGTGTGTGTTGCCGTGCGCCTCTGACACATGCGCGCCTCAGAGGAGGACGAGGATGGACGACTCAAGGCTCTAAAGTTTGTAATAGTTTAAAAACTGAACCAGCATAAACGGAAATCTTTACAGCACAAGACAGCACAGATGTAGAGGGAGCCGTTGACACCATTTTACCCGTTTTGGAGCTTAATTAGGGGCAGTGTGACCTTAGATGTGACCAGTCAAACAATCATGAATATCTTAAAAACGATACCAGCACAAACAAAGATTTTTACAGCACAAACAAATGGCCATTTTTTTGTATAAATTTGAGCATGAGGAAGGGTCAGGTTCACGGAGGTGCACATTTAGGCTCGTGCACGCCACCGTGTGAACCATTTGGCGAGACTAGTCCTGAAAATCTTCTAGTTCGGCAAATGTGAAAGAAGATGAGCGTGTGGCCCGGCGCTGAGGAGGGTCTTTACATAAGAAGAATCTATTGGTCTCTTGTGATTTGCACGACCTAAAGGAGGATCGTGTAGGCTGTACCGGCAGACACAGCCCCAGGGCAGTAATGACATGGTTTTGGGACTCCATGAAGTTATGAATCAATCTAGACCATAACTAACCATTTCAAATGTGCATGCTCCCTCTTTCATTGTTTACAAACACTAAATCAGGTACAGGGACTTTACACTCTCAGTGGAATTATAATAACATGTCCCCATAGACGTCCTAAGTGTCACCTCTTGTGTATTTGCCTATTATCTGGGAAAACACCTCGGCTCACGCTAAGCCGCTTTCATACAAGTCTGCTTAAAGCTTGATAACATGAAGCCACTGACCTTATCGCTGAAGTATGAGGATCCTTCTCCAGAGACACACACATTTCCCAAGTGACAACAGCCCCCTTAAATACTTTCTGACCGATGTGGCCAAAATGTCACTTTAATCACGGTTCAGAAGAGCAGTCTGCCGTGGCTCCTAGCACTATTTTTCAAAGTCACTTAGATGGTGTGTGTGTGCTGCTGTGAACCAAACTATGCTTTATAGGGGCATATCTGAAAGTTGCTCTTTTAATCAGAGAACGGCCTTTTGCTAAGTCCTAAAATAGGTTGGTAGAATTAGTCTTTTGACCGGTTTATGGTTAGGACCTCTGTTACTACGTCTTCTCTATATCACCACAAGAAAGGTTAATTACCTTTTAACTATATAGCATGTAAATAGCTTAAAGGCCCTATACCTGATTGTTTTTTTATGGCAAACAATGAAGGGGGAAGTCACTAAATTAAAATGTTGTTGTCGTAGCTTTCCTAATATATTTGTAGCATCCAAATTCTTTACAGGGACAAGTTTATAGGCACATTTGACAACTCACAGGGTTACTTTTCAGGGTCACTTCCACAAAAATGCAAGAAAAATAGCCTGAAAATTCATGAAATGTATGCAAATGTCTTCCCTACAAACAATTGAGTTTACAATATACTAAAGGAGGACAAAATAAATTTCATTCCATTTCCAGAAGTAAAATCAAGTATCGCTCGTTTAAGCTTAAGCTTAATATGACAAATGACAAATTCCCAATCTCTGTTTGGAGATTTTTTTCAAAAAGAGTAAATTGCAGTTGAGTTATAAAAGCACCTTCCCTTTATGTGAAATTAAATCTTGTTCTCAAACGTTGTGAATGCAAGCAGATTTTTCAGTGTAATATGGTATACTGAACGATTAGAATGAAATGAACTGAACTTAAAGGCTTTCTACAGGTATTCGGTAATAATCTAAACACATTTCTATCATTATCTTACAGTTTGTTGCCCCCCTTGCTCCCTTTCGCTGTGCAGCTGTTTCAATAAAGAGACAAAGGGGAAAGCTTAAACCAAAGGAAAAAAAAGTTGATCTTGACCTTGTAGTGACTTAGGGCTGTATGAGCGGTCAAGCATGGCACCTTTGCTTTGCATCATGGTGGTCTCTACAATGGTCCAGGATCAATTGTTTTGTAGGGTTTCTGGTGAGAGGGTCCGTCAGCAATGAAAACCTTCCAAACAATTGATCCTGGAGCGTCTTAGAGACCACCGTGATGGAAAGTAAAGGCGCCAAACTGACCGCTCATACAGTTCTGGGTCACTACAAGGTCAAATATCAACGTTTTTTCCCCCCACATGTAAGTTGCATAACATAAGATCGAGAGGAGCATTTCCTGCTATTCCCAAAAAGCTCCGGGTGGCAATTCTTAATGGTGCTAACATGGAACTAATTACTACCGGGAAGGTCCCTTTAGCATTGAGTTATAATTTAAAACAGATGCTAAATATTCCCCGAGGGGGAAAATAGAATCTTTAGAGAAACACCATTTTCCCTCTTTTTAGCCATTTTCTGGTGGAATATCAACTTATTCATCACACATAAATAAAGTCAAGTGTAAATCGGGCCCATATGGATATTTTGTCGCAACAGATTGTTCAGTAGAAGTGAAAAACGGCAGTTGTAGCAAGCCCTAGCTAACCGTTAGCATTAGCCCGATGCTAACATGTAGCATCATGTTAGCATTCTCCGTTATTCATGTATTTATGGGCTGTTTAACCACTTTGCTCCACCCCATGTCTTTGTATCATTATTTAGTAGAAAACTATATTCACAATTCAGCATTTGTTACAGTAGTTTTTGAATAATTAGAGAAAATTTACATTTTTTCAAAATTGTTTTCCCCCTCAACTGTTTTAAAAAATGACCATATATGGGCGATTCCAGAGATGCCGTCTGTATCTATGGTCCCACTTGGCTGCATTGGTAGTTTAAATACAGTCCTTTTCCACAAACTAAACAAATTGCTCAGTTCAAGTGTATTTTTACAAGAAAACAATGTTATGAAAACCCAAAGGTGGTTTCACTGATTGCCGTTGAGTTTCATTAAAATGAAAAATGGCCAATTGTTGATGTACTGTGCTAATTTGTCTAAACAGCCTCGGCGTAATTGAAAGTTAATTACTCAGTCAGTTGTTCAGTGAAGTGCACCTGTTTGAAAGCATCTGAATTCATTATGTTACATTTCTGTTTTTTCTGGCAACTCTGGCACTTCGGTTGTTCTGGTAACAGATGATGCAATGTCTGTTTCTGTTTTGTCTTGATATTTAGGACTAAAGTGATTGACAAATGAAGTTGCTTTAGCACAATCACTGAGTTCCAAGTACAGGATTGTGAGATCAGTGGTACAGCAATAAAAGTTGGCACACACGAGTATTGAATAGAGGGGATAAGAACAAAATGCCAAGTCTGCATTACTACAGTAGATTTGTCCTGTACCTGTGCCTGTTCCCGTGCGGCGCGCTCGCGCTCCGATGACCCCCTCATGCTGCCGTGGGACGGGGAGGGCGAGGGCGGGGTGTGGTGCGGGCTGTGGTGCTGCAGCTGCTGTTGTTGCTGCTGGTACTTGCTCTTGAGGTGGTCCATGAAGGCGTCCCGTTTGCGCTCCATGTCGGCCTTGTGCAGGTTGGTGAGCGCCTCCAGGCTCTGAGCGGCCGTGACCGTGTGCCGGTGCTCCGATGTGTGCACGAGCCCCACATTGGAGAACCTGCGGGCGTTCCCCAGTGTCCGGTACTCTCGCGGATACTCCAGGTCATCAGTGGAGATCATGTGAGTCCCACCCCGCTCGGGATCTGAAGGAGGCAGAGAGGGGGGAGGAGGAAAAGGGGGGAAGAAGATGCAGAAGGAAGTGAATCAGCAGCCACACAAGCATGCAGAGATTTCCCCACAGACATTCACCCACAGGTGCAGACGAATGGAGCGGAGATGGGGGGGACAGAGGGGCAAAGAGGGAGACAGAGAGAGAGATGAGATGAGATGTTAGACTGTTTACCACTAGGACATTGTGGTATGTGGAGAATTATTGATTGTTTTTGTTCTAAGGGGAACAGGAAATAACTAAAAATTAGTCTGCAATAGAAGAAAGCAACAGGACTTGCAAGACATATCCGTTTGTGTTTTGCCTTCATGTCTTCTTAAGTGGTTTTCAGTCTTACTTTTGAAATAGTGGAAGGGATGAGAAATATTCAGACCATTGTGAGAAAGAATCTAAAGGAGCCCAGCTTTATAATGATGCTTCGTTCCTCACAGCCTTTTCTCCCTATCACCAGACACCAGTGTCACACACTCGACATGTTCACTGACTTTTGACGTGTGATTTCTGAGAGTTGCCCTTTAATCAAGTCAGAAACTGACAGAAAACACAGCCCAGGGTGGAAGACATACAAGAGGGAGACAGTCAAAGAGACATTCAGAGACTGAACCAAAAATGTGTGTGAAATAAAATTTAAAAAAACATTGATAAATGAAGAGGGAATCATTGGCCCGCCGGTCAGTTACCTTGTTTGGGGAAACAGTGCCCGGCGTTGGCTAGAAGAGAAAATGTCAGGTGTTAATATGAGTGTTTGTGCACAGAGGTGCAGTCAAACACATGTTATGACCATCAGAAACGAGCTGTGCAGCAGCAGCAGCAGCTCTTTCCTTGAATAACAACTAGTCAATGCATGATATGCATGATATATGCATCATCACATAAAGCAGGAGACACACAGGAAAGTGATATCTGTGAAAATGTCAACACAACCAGAGGAACGGTCAATGGAACGGTCAATTGAGACCAGACTGACCCAAAAGCATCAAACAGTAACATTGTATTTTTAGAACTAAAACTCACGGAAAGGTGACAACTGTCACAACAAGTTTTGAAACAAAGCACTGACAGTCTACACTTTGAAGTAACAGCAGCCTGAAGGACAAACCACTGGATCTAAAGAGAATCCCAAGAAACGACACAAGGCTCCACAGTGGGAAGCGTAATGAGCCCAAAATCGTACATCAGCATTTAATTTGGAAGAAAAAAAGGTGGCGGCGCAACAATCCACTGGCCTGACTATTAAAGTAGAAAAAGTGCTGAGTGTTTGGAGCAAGTGGTGCCATCTGTACATTAAAGGCTCATCAGCTCCATTAGCACCAGCTGAAACAGCGGCACGGGGAGAGACTTCAGGGCAAAGACTTATGAAGTACAAAAAAATGGGAAAACCATCACCATTAATCTCAATATCTAGACGCCATAAACATTGTTAATCTCCTATGTTACAGAGTAGTGTCGCAAACTGTTTTTTAGAGTTTTTAATCCATTATTCTACACCTATACTGAGTCCAAAGTCAGTGCTTTACTACTGACCTAACATCCAGCAGGTCATGAAGTGCAGATAAACTGAGGCGGAATAAACTGACCTCTATGCTAACAACATTAGCATTGAGCTTGAGTGCGCTAGCCCTACACTGATCTGGCCCCATCACGGACTTCTCACATGTCCACTTTACACTTCATTAGTCCGCGGCTTATTCTAAATTAGCTAACAGCCGTCTGACTCAAGAGCCCCATTAGAAATGCTGGAAAAGCTCGGTCATTGTACGTCGGCTTATTGAGATTTAGCAGCCACAACAACAGCATGCCCCCAGACAGGAATAAAACTGCCTCCACATCAAAAACAAGTTAATGGACCAAAGGATGTGATGTAGCGGTATAGTTTATCAGGCCTGGAAGGAGCAAATATATAAAAATGTCTACGTTTAGAGCAGATGGACAAGTTTGAGTTGCTGCTTGCTATGGAAGTATTGTTTACCATCTTCTCTCCCATTTCTACTCCTACATTTCTACTCACCTTTATCCCTACATTTCTAAAAAATTAAAAGCATGGGTGCAATTTGTGCTTAGTTTTTGGGGTAGTAATAGTTATCAGTCAATCCCAGCCACTGTAGTTAAATCAATCAATTACTTGCCAACACATTGTGCAGCCAGGAGTCAGACTTGGGACCATCTTGTTGTGTGTCATGAGCGCAAACTGCTGTTCCCTCTTTAATAACAAACACATGTGATTTCCACCGTAAAAGCAGTCAACAGGAAATTCGATAACAGATTAATCACGCGAATTAAAAGAAGATTATTTGCTGCTGCCCTGGAAATGAGAATTCAAAATGGGGAAAACAAGAAACAAATATCTGCCAGGTTATAGACACACTCGCTACACCTCACTGTTTTTCTATATTTATTGTTATCAGGTTTACTCGATTCACTTGTGTCTGCTTTCCCTAATCAAATTCAGTCGCTCAATATACAAAACCACAGCAGACAGCCTTAATAATGTAATGTAATTTAATCTGATATTAATGAGCAGCACAAACGCTTTATCAGAGAAAACACCCATCAACAAACATAGGTCGAAGGCCAGACAAAAGTAAACTCCAAAAACGAGCTCTAATAGAGGATCTGATGGCCACAGGGGGCTGCAATCACTGCAGATAGGATCTTGCTTGAGCTACGGTGCAAACATAGGGCTGTGGCCGGGTACTGGGCTGCACAGATGAGATAAAAGGAAAAAAGAGAGACAAAAAGTAGGAGAAAAATCAGAAATAACTTGGGAACCACATAAATAAATAATTAACAAGCCAAACAAGCCGCTTAGAAAGAGTAATCACTGCAGACTAATTAAGCCGGCCACTCTCAAAGGAGAGTAATTGTTAACCACAATAAATACCATAATAGGGATGTTGTTTTGTTTGTTCTTTCCGATTCAGCAATCTCCAGCATCTTTTGTTAGTGATTTATATTCATTTACGAACAATAGGGAGGTGTTTTGATTAATTCCGCGACCCAAACAAAATCAGATCCCCGTTTTTGATTCAAAAAACATTACAAGACGGCTATTTTCCTTCTGTTTTCACGGCCGCCCACAGGATTGGATTGGCCTCTCAGCAGGATGAAAATATGTTCGGTAAATTATTGTGAAAGAGGCGTAAAAATAGGAAGGGTGAGAGTTGAAGAGGTTGGATTGTGGGTGTGCTGTGATAAATCAGTTTGCAAACGATTTTAGGATTTAGACACATGTTCACCCGTCTTTCAAGTGGTGGGTGTGTGAGTCAAAAAGTGAATTGTGCAGAGGCCAAACATGTTTATATTATATTACACTACACCTGCATGCGAATGGAAAAGGTGAAGTGTCTTTCCAAAGGACACATGAGCTGTATCAAGCAAGTAACCATCAACTAAAGCTTTGATTTTGGAGTAAATACATGTACAAGTGCCAAAAAAAAGTCCAAAATAACAAGAAAAAGTGTGTCAAACTCCAAACCCAGGAAGCAGGATGTTCTTGTTGGCAAATGTTTTGAACCACCATACTCTGCTTGTGGCACATTTCTACCACTGTGACTTCAGAGCTGCCTTGAAAAAAGAGAAAGAAACGTTGACGGTATCATTAGATAAAATCCCTAAAATGCATCCCTGCCAAATCCAAAAATCCAGCCACAGCGGCACAGAACAACAGCACATTTTCAAAAGAGTTGGAAGGTTGAAAACACTAATTGGACACAATCATTTCGCAGACTGCGTCTTGTAACATGAAAAGTGTGAGACCAAAGAGGTCTTGCTGTGTTGTCGCATAAAAGTCTCGGGCTGCAGTTGGAAAAGTCTTGACGGAGAGAGCAGCGGGAGGCAGATCTGGCAGCCGCTATTAGAGAAATTACAGTGCTCTAAACTGGCTGATTGAAATGTCCTGAAGAAATATAAAAATGATTCTGTGGCAGCTTTGTGTGTTGTACAAACTAATGATTTCATGTTTGACCTTGTGAGTTGTTTCTTTATGTTCTGCTTTTGCCAGCACCAGTTTGCTCATTTTGAGTAATTTAGATGAGTACAAAGATTCTTTTCAGAGGCCTTTTTACAGAATTTCACCTGGAATGAGAGCTCACATTTTTTTCCAAGCTCTGGGTTTAAATTTCTTTTCACATTGTGAGATAGGTCCCGTACTCTAGAGGAAGTTCTTTCTCTTCTAGCGCATGTGTCAAGCTATGTCTTTTTTTAAAGTCACTCAATAAAATTTGACTGTGAATTCCTGCTGTCACACTGATGGTTTTTGGAGGGAGGCCGCCTGTTCCCTCTGGTTCACAGCCTAATTTACAGCGGCACGGTGGGGCTGCCGTGTCCTGTGGGCTGTGACAGTGCAGGGTGGATGAATATTAACCAGTGGAGAGAGAGAGAGACGGGGGGGGGGGTAACGAAACGAGGTGGAATAAGGTGAAAACAACACTCTGTAAAGCCTGTCGTCCGGGGCAACATCGGCGGCTGGATTTTACACGGTTCACAGTGGAAGCACTTACGGCACAAAACTCAAAGGAGGGGAATGGCATTACCACATTAGACCTATTGGATTATTGAAATTCTGCTTGTTATAACTGAAAACTCTCATAAAGCATAGTTTAGCTAATAATGTTTTTTTATGGCCATACTGCAAGAGATGCCCCCCAATAAATTGAATAAAATGAAGCATAACTTTGCTGTAAGGGGACGCCAACAGCTCGTTGCCATAGAGATGCTGCTGCTTTCCCGACAGTTAGCCAAACATCATAGAAATCACAGAAATGTCTGCTCTGAGCCTGTTAATACCAATGCGCACATTTTGTTAGCCGTCGAATCCCTGACCCGATTTCAATTAATCCCCATTCAAATGTATAAGATGTATGGACGCAATACTAATGAATGGGGAGCTATGTTTTGTCCTTTTCATGGCATTTATATCATTTCTGTGGTTTCTTTTTCATTAACATCTTATACGATGAACTTTAGTGGCCAATGGATGTGCATCTGACCCCACAAAAAGCAAAAGCTGAAGTGGAGCTAGCATTGAGCTCAGACATTTTTATATACACATTTGTAAGTAAAATCTCAAAAGGTCTGTACATTCATTAATGATTTCTAGGTGAGGCTTTGACCTCACCTATTCTGTGGAAGATGAGTTTGACAGCAGCTGGAAAAATCTGGATCGTTCATAATTTGCGATGATTGATGGCTAATGCTAATGGCTATAGAAAAATACATTGAGCAGGCTAACGGACTCTGAAAAGTCTCCCGGACTAGCCTACTCCCTAACTGTCCGCTAGGATCGAACGCCACTTCCTCTCTTTATTTATATAAGAGACTTGCTTTTTAATGCCATTTTATTAACGCAAAAGATTTTTCTAAACATTTGGGAGGGGAACAAGGAACACAAGGAACTGAAAATATGAAATTAGTGTAAAATTAAAGCAAAAACGGCACAGGCAGCACAGTAGCGCAGCGGTTGGTGCTCATGCTTCACAGCTAGAAGGTCCTGAGTTTGATTGCTACCTGAACGGTGCCTTTCTTTGCCTGTTTCTTCCCATATCTGCGTAGGTTTCCTCCGGGTACTCCGGTTTCCCCTACCACTAAAAACATGTATGGGGGTGAATCCTCCAGCCAGGTGATTCTGACCATCAGCCTAGCTTCATCTGGAGGTGAGTCTCCAGGCACGGTACTGCTCCTTACAGGTCGTCCCAGTGGCGTTGATGTTATGAGTTTAGTTGTTTGTGAAGTAGCAACATAAAGTGTGACCGGAAATGTTCTGCAGTGTGGCAACTGCTTCTAATACATTATCCACAGAAGGTCACTGAACAACAAACTGTGAATGCACTGAAAATGAGACAAATGCTGCGTTTGAGATTGACTGATTGACTGAAAAAAGAAACATAGGTTGTTGTTGTAAGAGTACATCGACATAACGCAACATCGTCAGGATTATTCAGGTCATGACTGTCAAAAACAGTGGGACCTCAGACTTGACAAGACACCCCACCGAATGGTTCATATCCAAAAACCTCTGTAGTAACAAAAGCCCCACTGAGCCTCACTGCGCCCGCCCCAAAAACTAAAGATGAATCTACAAATGAACTGGCAGCCTTTGAAATATACCACCCCATACATGCAATACAGGAAAAAAGTGATTTGTTTCAGTACAGAGGAACATGCTCCTTTTGTTACCACGGCTTTTTATCTTACTCTTGCAGCGATCTCGACTTTTTCTCGCCGTGTGCTTAAAATGAGAAGAAGACTCCTGGTTGAAAAGCGCCTAACCCAGCGGGCGCCGCACTTCACTTTTTCTCCATTAAGGTAATCTGTGCGAGCTCTCAGCACTGCCTTGTCAGAAAGAGGGAGTTAAAAGGGGTGAAAGTGACAGTGGGGCGGACGGTGCAGAACCATCAGGAGAAGGTCAAGCTACGTGTCGGCGCATTGGACATAAAGAAAAGGCTAAAACAATCGCGGGGCTGCAAAATGCTCTAGCTATTACTGACAAAAGACGAGTTCAATCTACTATGACAGCGACGCCATTTTGATCATTAATTAACAAGGAGACGAGGCAAAGGAGCTGTACAATTGTGGAGAAATATTGAAATGACATATGTTTTTGTGTTTATCTCTTGGCCATCTTTTTTTGCTTTTTTTCCTTGGTGAAAAAAAGATGGAAAAAGGCGAGGCAGCCTTATTTACAGCACGACCACGGATCCTGAAAAACACCTGCTAATACACAGAGGAGCTTATTCATCCAAGCAATCATCACAAACAACAATTCTGCATCTCCAAGGCTGTACCCGCAGCCAGCAACATGTCGACATGTGTGTAATAGGGAACAGGCGAGCAAAAAGAGAAAACTGACTTGGCGGTGGTATTAGTGATGATCCTGTTTCATGTCATCTATTTTGAGGCAGCAGTTTCTTCACGAATGTGATGCTATAATCTATAATCAACCTACAGAGTTGTTCCTTGCCGTGTTTTGGGTTTCACAGTAAAGAAAATGTTGTTTAATCCTCTCAGAGTCCATACTAACAGCACCAATTGAAGGTTTCCTTACGTCTCCTGGGTGATTTGATTTTAGAGCAGAACTAAGTAACTCATGCCCCTAAAGGCCATAAGCGCCACTGCAGGTGTCTTAGCATGTTATGTTTTTTTACTCATTAATTGTCTGTGACAGTAAATACTACGCTGACAGAAAAAGGCAAAGGGAGAGAGGCATATTGTTCATCCAATTCCACAATGGACATAATTTTTTTTCACTCAAACTTGGCTGTAAATACGGTTTAAGTGGCGCTAGCCCACAGTTAGCTTTGCCCATTAGCCTGTTAGCTTCTTCTTCGTGATTCCATTAGTGTGTATTGGTGACTCTGACCCAGTGCAGGGAACACTGCAAGGGTGGTTTTCTGGCCAGAAACACCAGGAGGAGATGAAAGACCCCCCAATCATCCCATGAACACTTGTATTACCCCCAGAGGGACTATAAAGGATTTATTAAGGTAAACAAGTTACTTAGTACTGCTTTAAAGCATAAACAGGATTTATGCAGGGAGCTGGAAGTCTAATTTAATGCAACTTAATGCCATTGTAATGTCTAGGCACAGTACATTTCTAATTTCTAATTTGTAACTCTTCTGTTAAACAGGGGATTGGGAAAATGTGGGTTTAGAAATATATATATTGCTTTAATTTTGGTGCACGACTTCTGCTGCTTTTTAATGGCCTGATAATTCCCAAATCAAAAAGCAGTGCTTGTCAGAAAAGAGGGGGGAAAGCAATTAGATATCTTTTTTACTAAAATTGTACAGTCCTATTGATTAGATCCATTTGAGCAGACAAACAAATGTCAAACCATAAATGTTTTCTTGCAAAAAAAAAAATCCAGCCTGAGAGGAAACCCCACTTTGACTCCCCTTTGCTAACCTGCTGTAAAGAAACAACACTTGAGCCGTCGTCGTGTGGCTCTTTAATTACATCCAAATTTGGCGCAGACTTCGTGTTAAGCGTGTACTCCCGCCACACCTCATTGCATCAGTGTGAATGCTCAGTGAGGTGGCTAATGCAGAATGGAGACAGTCCAACGGTAGTAAAATACAGCGGTCGAGGGAAAATGTGAACGTGGAGGCGCTTGTGAGGTGCAGAGAGAGGGACTTCAAAGTGCTGACAGCGGCGCCTGGACCTCTGATCTCTACAGGGAGCAGTCACAGTGGGATTCACAGGTGCAAATGCGCATATGTCCGTGAACTAAAAACGGCATTACAGAAGAGCTGCATACCGTAAACACTAGTATCATGTTGAACATACAAGAAATAAAAAAAATATTGCTAATGAACACAATAATAATAATGGCTTACACTTGTATTGCCCTTTACAAGCCTGTATTCACTCCATACTCGGTAGTCGTAAGCTACTGTTGTTGCCACAGGGGTAGACTGACACCCCAGGCTTCCTGTTTCCAAACGGTTTCCCATCCAAGTACCAGGCAGGCCCTTCCTACTGCGGTTTGGCCCTAACATCCGAGAAAGGTTTGAAAAAAGAGAAAGTCACTACAATTTGGAACAGACATCCTAAAAAAAAAAACTATAAAAAAAAAACAGGTGCAATTGCAAAGCAATGGAACAAATCGTCACAGTGACAGGTTTATGGAATGCACTTAGGAAAGAAATAAAAGAGTCAAGAACATGATGAGTCATTGTACATGAATAATGTGAGATATATGATGGTTTTGTCTTTGTAAATATTGTAAATACTGTGCATGAGCTACACAAAAATATCTGTAAAACTGTAAGTATTTAGAGAGTTGGACGACTCAAACTTACGTGATGGAAATGGTATATGTTGTTAAAAAAAAGACTAAATAACTGAACTACATAAAGTGATTGTTTGATAGAATAACACAGGACAGATGTCATAAGAGTGAACTCCTTTTCTGCTCCTTTTCATTCAAATTGCACTTTTACATTTGTTAATATATAAATGTAGCACTTTTTAAATTGAATGTATTATTTTATTCTCTCTGAATTCCTCTTCAGGTCGGTGAGGAGTCCTTGCCTCAAGTGGAGGAGTTCAAGTATCTCGGGGGCTTGTTCACTAGTGCGGGCCGGATGGAGCGTAAGATCGACAGACGGATCAGTGCGGCGTCAGCAGTGATGCGGTCGCTGTATCGGTCTGTCGTGGTGAAGAGGGAGCTGAGTCGGGGGGCAAAGCTCTCGATTTACCGATCGATCTACGTTCTCACCCTCATCTATGGTCATGAGATTTGGTTAATGACCGAAAGATCGCGGATACAAGCGGCCGAAATGAGTTTCCTTCGCAGGGTGGCTGGGCGCACCCTTCAAGATCGGGTGAGGAGCTCAGTTACCCTGGAGGAGCTCGGTGTAGAGTCGCTGCTCCTTCACATCGAAAGGAGCAGCTGAGGTGGCTAGGGCATCTGTTTCGGATGCATCCTGGCCGCCTCCCTCGGGAGGTGTTCCAGGCATGTCCTATTGGGAGGAGGCCTCGTGGAAGACCCAGGACACGCTGGTGGGACTATGTCTCCGAGCTGGCCTGGTCTCCAGAACAGCTGGAGGAGGTGTGCGTGGATTGGGAAGTCTGGGCATCTCTGCTGAGACTGCTGCCATCGCAACCCGGCCCTGGATAAAGCGGAAGAAAATGGATGGATGGATTTTATCATAGGCTTTTTGTCTCAAGCAGTTGGAGAGAAAAAATTATAAATATTTAAGAACCTGAATAAGTAAGAGACAGAAACAACTCTTTATTACAACATATTCCTGACATTATGGCTGTACGATTTGGGGAAAAAAGTTATGTTGCATGTTGTTAGTCGCGTCAAAAAGGAAAGCACTCAGATGAAAATGCACTGTGTAATTGCGGTAACATTTGGGCGCGAGATCGCATCATCTGGTAAAGCCGTGATATCATTAGTCACGGCGTGGCTGTGATCTTAAGTGGTCTATGACAAAGACTTGAGAATGACAGAGGACAGAAGGCCTGAGTCATCGCTGCAAAGGCTGCTGCCAAAACAAAACGCTTTAATAACCCCGGCTCAAATAGAGACGCAGAGGAGTGAGATTAATACAGAAAAAAACTAATGCACACAAGCCAATTACAAATATTACTAGTAAAGCGAAGACTTAGGGGCTCATTTATTAAGCGTTTGCTCATGTGCAAGACAAATCGCACGTGCAAAAACACATTCTTTAAGTCACGCGGCATTCTCTCGTTTACATCTTATTCGAGGCCCTAAAACTGCAAACAAGTTTATTTTTAAAAAAGAAAATTAGGAGCAATGTGCCCACAAATAGCCATTTACTATTTTCCAGCATGCGCTCTCTATTTAGCATAGTCTTGATAAATGACCCCCTCTTAAAGTACAAGTTCATTTTTGTTTTTTTTATGGTAATTGAGGATCTGATCCATTTGTTTTTGGAAAATCAGGCTTTATTTTAGAAAGAAAACTCATGGTCATTGGGGTTGCTCACGTTTGTGCTCAGGAAAAGAACCAATAATAAATCACAGAGGACAGAGTACATACTTTGACGATCTCTGGTACTTTCTATTCATCAGTGAAAGATAACATTAGTGGCTTGGCGGATACATGTACTCTCCAAGTGGTGTCATGTCTATATAGAAATCACATGGAAAAGCTTTGCTCCAACATGTTTTATGAATTTATGACAATAATGTTTTTATACAGAAAAAAAAAAACATGTCTGAGTAACCGAATAGCTCGTCACTTGTCATGAAAGCAAGTGTTGAGTATTTATGAAGTCTTGTAAACCTGCTGGAGCTGTATGCGCCTGGTGCTTTTATAAACTGATGCAGAGGGTTCCTCTGTGCAGTGCACCGCTGAATGATGAAAGGTGTAACCAAATAAAAATGACTATTTTCCTTTTGGGAATGTCTCCAGCTGCTTAACCTGACTTAAAGGAATAGGCCACCGTTTCTACATATTGACATATGTTCTTACCTGAGCTTATACGAGTTTATGTGCACCTGTTTGATCTTTGTTTGGTCTCACTATATTATGAGGCGTAATAACACCTGGAATACTTTGACAATATTACAGTGCAGATGTCGAAGTACTAGGTGTTATTACGCCTCACAATATAGTGCCCCCTTTTATCCACTTAGAAAATCAACATGTTTAGTTTTGTGTAACTAGGTTTGGATCATGTAAAGGCTCACGTAACTGTATTTAAATAGGGAAAACGTGGAACAGCTTGGTAGCTTCTAACTCACCCCAGTTTGGAGCTATACCTTTGCTAGGAGAGGCTAAAGCTAACAACATTTGCGTGACTGAGCGCACGGGCAAAGACCAGACAGTTATACATCAACTCATATAAGCAAAGGTAAGAACATATCTCATTATGTAAAAACGGTGGCCTATTCCTTTAAGAAAGCAAATGCCAACCTCAACAGGCGACTAGACAATAATATAGATATTGAGAAAATAAAGTCATTTTCAAACTGAGAAAATAATGTTTATACGTCACAGGAAAAGTTTAAGCCATCATCTGTACAGGGTTGTTTTAGTGTCACCCAAGGAGCTTTCGTCAAAGCAACTGATCTTAAGCAGCTCGATGATTATGCCAATGCAGTCAGGAGGGGTTCATCTTACAGGTAAGTACCACCAACTTCAAAGATATTATGCTGATGAGCCTCTGAGACACAGCTCAGGTCACGACAAAACACAATTAACAAGCAGATGTAAACAGTGAGAGTAGCTTTAGAATAAATATGAGCGGTATTTTTAACAAGGTAAATATCCCCAAAGAAGCAAAATGTCCGCATTAAACAACCAAGAATAGATGAATGACAGGTGGCTTTTTTTTTTGCATTAGAAAACTCTTGAGAGCAAACACAAGCATGTTTTTAAATGGACTTAAAATTTGGTAAAACCTTTGGTCGACTTAACCTGGCTAACGCCATGCTGCTGTGTGCGCTCGAATTATTTCGAACTGCACAACAGCCTGGGGACCATGGCCGAAATCTCCGGTGGATTTGGGAACCAATCACAGAGCGAGGAGGGACGGCAAGACGATGGCGCGCTATTCGATATATGGAAGCTTGTAGTTTATTTACGGATAATAAAAAAAAAGTTTATTTACGGATCCAACGTGACAGCAGCAGACACGATGGTATTTTTTGATCAAGCTTTAGACCATGTTCTAAATAATTTAGCTCAAAAGTTTACAGCGGGTACGTCATACGTCATCTCATACGATGATACGATTGGCCATGGCTACGTGCAGACGCATGAGACTTTTTTTTTTTTTTTTCGTATCGCCCAATAAACGAGTATGGACGATCGTAAACCACACCTCTCCTACGAGAAAATGAATTGGTGGTCCCCAGACTAAATATCACTTGTGATTTTAGTCTGGTGTTAGCCAGGCTATGGTCGACTGGCAAGTTATGGAAGCTTTAAGAACTGTAGCTACAATGCTTTCACTGGCTGAAAGGGGGAAATATTTCCTGTTCATATAATAAATGCGGGAAGGAAATACACAAGAGGAGGTAAAGTTGATGAATTGGTAAATAGCTCCAGTGTTATAGGTTATTTTCAATCAAACACTGCACCAACACTGGACATAGAAGGGGGGATGAGCTGCAACTCGCAGTGTAAAGTAGCTGAACGTACCGCGGCTGAGAGGGTGAAAGCATTAAGCGGAGATGAAGATTTAAAAAGGCTTCTCAATCAGGGCTGATTCACTGTGAGTTGCATATTCATGAGACGAGCAGGGTTATTATGAAGGAGGGGGCACAGACAGAGTCAAACAGCAGCGGAGGAGGCTACACAATATCTATGCAAGAACATCTCTGCTTATATCTATCACTTTGACCTGAAATGCAGATCACCCTTAGCAGCTGAAAAATGGACTTGTGCAGCGTGATTTCATTCGAAGTAATGGTAATATGCAAAGGTGGTTACTTTCAGTGAGCAACCTGTGGCCACTAAACGTGTTCCCTAATAAAACTCCCCTCTAATTAATTACAAGGGGACAATGTGAGCCAGCTGCTCCCATTGCAAACTCCACACTGTACTTCTCTTCGTGAAATGTTCACAAACGCCTTGATTTGACTTTCCCTCCTCTTCCTTGTAGCTTCATCTGAACAATTGATCGCATCAGAATCGCAATTGTAAACACTGGGATTGAGTCGGTAATATAATGTCCTCGAAACTGCTTAGCTTACTATGAAGTTTAGACCTCCAGAAACATGTTCTGAAATTAGTTATGAGGCTCATATTAATATTGATTACGTTGACTTGGTTTAATGCACAAAGACGGTGATAAAACAATAGGCATGTCCAAAAAACAAGTGGACAGAGCACTCAAGACACAGATGATGCAAAAGCCAAAAGCAAAACACAACCAACTATTTCATATAACAAGATAAAGTACAACTAAATGCATTTATAAAGTCTATGGCTATGGTCTGTTATTTATGTGTTTTGCTGCCAGATGGTTTCCAAACTCCTGCTCTGGCGTCATCATTTCTCAGACTCTTTCCCTTCAGAATCAACGAGCTGACTGCAGGTTTGTTGCCTTTAGACATCATGCCAGGAATATTGGTAAAAAAAAAAAGTGTTAGAACAAGGAAGAACTTGAAAATTCACTTAATTTTGTGTTGAGTAACGGCTACCTCTTGTGTTTTGTCCTTTGATGCAATAACTAATTAAAAAGCACAGCTTGTATTACGGAGCACAAAGCTGTAGTGAAACCAGTTGAACAGTGAGTAATCTTTTGGATTTAAAAACGAGTTGCCCGTTTCCAAATGCGTGTTACTTCGGGGATAGTGTACTATACGCACGTTGGCGAGTGACATCACGTGGCGCTGACTGCAGGGTAAAAGGAAAGCGCAGGCCTTTGTACTCCACAATAAATTAGCTGAAACTTTGGGCAAAAGATCGTGCTAAATATGGCTAAATATAATATGAAGGAAGGGGAGGAACATAAAGTTTCATTTAAGATCAGGTTTAACATGAAGAAAGCAACAGCTAACAGTGATTAGGAGGGGACCGAATCACTGTCCGTCCCATGAGTGGAGACACAAAAAGTTCCTCCAAAAAAGTGCCTATCAGCTAAAGCACATGTGTCAAATCAGTAAGTCTCTAGTCCATTCCTGTGCAGAGTTATGGATTTCTAATGAAATAACTTACTCCAGCCACTAGGGGGCAGCTTAAATAAAAAAAAGGAAAGAATTCTACACGTGTCCAGCAGAGGGCACCCTCATAATAAGAGATCAGGATATAAACAGCATAATATAGCCGCGTGGTTAATGGTCAGTCTGCCCCAAGGCGGCTGTGGCTACAAAAGTAACTTACTGCCATTGAATGTGGAGTGAATAAATAATAACTTTATGTAGCACTTTGAGAAACATGTGATACAGGCTGATGAAGTGCAATGTATATATATATATATATCCAAATCCTGGGGATGCTGATAATGACAACTGTTTTTTTAACGAAAATGTAGACTTAAAGGGGCTAGACACAAGTTGGTCATTTTATACTCACTACTGCCACCTTAGGCCATACGTGTAACTGCACTTTCTATATTAAGTTCGTGCACGACGGCACTTTGGACCCGAAGCAACAACTTTTTGAGTGACAGAGCAGGATTTTAGAGGCGGTTGTGGTGAACAGGTCTGGGCTCATTCTACACATTAGGACATGGCTGGAACATGTAGGGGGAGGAAAATACATACTTTTAACATTTCTAAACTCTGTATAGTCCCCGTAAGTATTAAAAATAACTTTAAACTATAGTTTAATGTTATGTGCACAGACGTTATGACGTTGTATCTGAAGTATTTGGCACAGATGAAATGGGCTTTTCGCTTGCAGCAGTCCGATCAGTGCAGTTGTTTGTGATCCTCGGCACAATCTTTCTCCAACTAGTTGACTCTTTCTGTTTAAATTTGTTAGATGGTCTGTCAAGCGACTGTATTGCCGGTGGATGTCGTAAAATGTTGTTCGAGATATTAACGAGGTTTTGAGTGGGCTGTGTTGATTGTGGAGGCGAGCCTTTTGCCCCCCAGTTTAGTGCACATGTGCGGGATCACAGACAATAAGCAGTAAACAATAACATTCAATGTGCGCACACTGTTGCCACTTTAAGTAGTGTTGCTGATAAAACAACTCAATTATAATGGAAAATCAAATGGAAAAGCAACAGAAAGAATAATTAGTAATAAGTAAGAATAAACCTGGCGAGTGGTGTTATTGTTTTGTTATTTGTATAAACAATCGTCTGCCATGCTGTATGCACTTAACTTGATTTTTATTGCAGTGACATCATTACACAGTGCATGCTTATGGCTAATTTGCAGCTAAGAGCTAAGGTTTCTTAACGGCTGCATCAGTGAATGTAATTTGCAGTCAATCTTGTCGGTGCGGCAGTTTAAATAAAGTGGAGCAGATATAGAGGCTATTCTCGTCTTTTAAGGTGACTAGCTTTGGCTCGCAGCTCAGGCCCCGACATGAGGTCTGCGTCCTCGTCTCTCCCCGTGGACCCTGCCAAGCCTTGTGTAGCGTTAGCACAAAGCCATTGTCATTCAGGCGGAGGCAACAGGCTGGTCTAACGAGCGATCTCCCCGAGGAGCAAACATCTGTTGTCACATCAACCGGGAGCTTCACCGCGGCTTATCAATCAAAGTGGTGGATGGCATCACACAGGCAAAAAACATTCATCACTGCTGTCTGATTGAATGATATGTTATAACAGATGTAGGCAGCTTATCTCCAAAAAAGAGAAAAATTGGCCTAATCATTTCAAAAGAGAAGTACGTAAGGCGTTCAAAATTCTGTCTCGGTAAAATTTGATTGGAAAACAACTTTGGTTGATATTAGAGATGCACCGATCCGTTTTTTTTATTTTTTTTAACGATACCGAGTTTGAGAATCTGCCGAGATCCGATATTTACCGATGCCAAGCAACTTTCTTTAAAGTGTCTTTCTCTGAGTGAAAAATGTAACTGACTCATTTCTCCATTTTATGATCAATAAAGTCATATTTTATTGTCATAATGTTACAGATCAATAATCAATTTTATATATTCATATATACATTGATAAACTAATGAACATTAAACAAATCACTGGACTTTTCTACACCAAATATCCTTGGTATAGGACAGGCTTTTGCTTACATTAATATAAACTGAAGTGATCATTACAACGATGATAGATCAGTTATTTCTTAAACTAAAATACAAACACTTGGCTTCAGCAGTGGTTATTTTATTGTTATAGGCCACTTAGTTATTTCTATCATAGTTCCTTGATTAGTTTGCTATTGCTAGCATAGCATTTTGCGTGGCGATTAAAAACACATTTGCAGAGGCTAAAACTAAATCAGCGATTGAATTCTACAGGTTCTTAGCTTTAAAATAATATACAGCATGTCCATAATTCACTTGTATTTAGGTGGTAAATGTTGTATTTTTAAGGCGTTGAGAGCCAAAACTGATATTGGTTCAGTATAATCGACATCATATTTTTCCCAGTATTGGCTCCAATACCAGCATTGGATCAGTGGATTCCTATATATTGAGATCCCTGAAATGAACAGGTGGCTGTATCAATTTTGACTGGATACGTGACAAAAGGCCACCCGTACTGGATGTTGTCAATAATGTGTATGCCAAACTCAAATAAAGGAACTGCTTTGCTCTCTCGCAGCTGATTTACCGCACAATACAAACAAAATAAAAAGACGCACACATATGGTGAGTAACAACGGGCCACTTCAAAGCATATCAAACCCTCCGGCTAAAAAGTCAGTGGGGTTAGATGGATGACTACAAATCGAGGCGATGCTAAGACAGTCCAAAACTGCCAGAAGCAAGAATTTTCTCATTTCAACTTGAAGAGCAAAGTCCTTCTTAGCAATCATTTCAGGCATACATAGAAGAGCCTGGGCTCTGATGATAAGAGGTATTCCGTCTCGAGCGCAGACATAAGTGCTGATTTTCTTACAATGATTAGAATAACAAGAGCCATTTTTGCTTTTTCGCAGAAATTTCCATGACAGTTTAATTGGAATGCGACTGCTAGGCATTTCTTTAATTACAGGCACACGCGGCAAAAGTGTGCTTCCGAGACACAAACGTGAAAAAAAAACAATCGGCCAAAACAGGCCTGTCATTAGCCGTCACTGCACGTCGGCCGCCCTAGCAACAGGTCAGCTGATTTCAAAAGCCTGTCATGAGGCGCTTGTTCCTTGAGAACTTGGCATAGGAATTTGTCAGTAATCAATATTTATTTGCTCTTTATAGATGTTTTCTGGTGAACGATACGCATATTTGCAACAATCAAAGTCACGGATTGTCGATAAGAAGCGAAAAAGCGGCACTCGGAGCTAGCTGGGGTAGCATGCAGCTAGCATTCTGGCTAGCATTCATGGTTCATTGAGTACAGATTGTGCAACTTCTCTTCACATCTCCTATATTTATTTAGCAGAATATACAACTGTAATTTAATATCTGTTAAAGTGTAAAGATGTTTGTTTTCACTACACACATGAATGGATAGTCCGAACATGACAGTTTGTGGGCGTTCCCAAAGATGCTAACTGTGTCTGTGTAAGGCAGAGGGAGAGCATCCGCCGAAACACCTGTGTTCCCAGAATGATGTAAGAAACAACAGCCATGGCAGATGTGGAGCAGGCCGGGCATTGAAGGTACACGCTGCGTGGCTCTGTGAGAGGCAGATTGGCATGTGTCACAGTCACGCTGCAAACTGCTTCCTGTCAGCGAGCCCAGTGCGCCGTGACAACCCGCCCAGAGGAGGCAGGCGGTCCTCACGGCTGCCACAAAGACAACAGGGATTATGGGAGATTATATTTATATTAGATTAATTTTGGCATTGTCTGGTATAAAACTTAAAAATCGGTTTACATGTTAGCAGTAATTTTGGACTTTGTGTCCTAAAAGTTAAAGCAGCACTAAGTAACGTGTTTACCTTAATAAATCCTTTTCGTAGTCCCTGTGGGGGTTATACAAGTGTTTATGGGATGATTGGAGGGTCTTTCATCTCCCCCTGGTGTCTCTGGCCAGAAAACCATGTTTGCAACTTGACTGCCACCGGTCCGGAGCAAGCAATACACACTAATGGAATCACGAAGAAGAAGCTAACATGCTAACGGGCAAAGGTAACTGCGGGCTAACGTCACTTTAAACAGTATTTACAGCCAGGTTTGAGTGAAAAAAAATATTTCCATTGTATAATTGGATGCACAATATCCCTCTCTCCCTTCGCCTTTCCTGTCAGCGTAGTATTTACTCTCCAAGACAATTAATACGTTACAAAAGCGTAACTTGCTACTACACCTGCAGTTGCGCTTATGGCCTCTAGGGGAAGAGTTACTTAGTACTGCTTTAAACAAGACTAGAATGGCATCTGCAGAATGAAACAATAATTAGCCAGTGTTCTTTTTCTTATTAGAGTTGAGTATCTTTCTGTCCCGTTGGTCTCCATTAAACCTCAACTTTGATGGTAAACTCTGATCCCATCAGAAAGCAGAATGAGACCCACACTTTGGTTGCCAGTTCCTATGGTTGAAACTGTTAAAAGGACTCTTTCTTGCTAGGAAAACCTGTTCCCAATCAAGTCCTAATTAGGGCAACTCCATCCAGACTCCTGGAGGTTCAAACAGCTTCAATGCACCCAGGTTATGATTGTACCTTTTATAAATCACAGAGTGCATGCCACAAAAGCTACCGTTAACACTTTATTCCTAATGTATATTTTGTGCACAAAGTCTCGTGCACAAATCCACATTGTTCGCTCTGAATGCGCATTAATTATAGCTTACTTTAAATGCCAAAAAAGCCACTGCTATTTTTGTGAGATCCAGATCAAAGCTGAATACAAGAAAGCTTTGTCATGCCTCCTGTGATCTCCCTGAATGAGGTGAGAGATATGTGGCACACAGCAGTCCCTAGTGGGGTGTTAGAGTAATTGCTTGTTTCACCGTCCCCGGGAGACAACCACAAAGACGGCAGCGTGCAGAGGAGCAGGGCTGAAGCTCACAAACAGAGGAGCAACACAGGTCTTACATCTTCAATCATATTCTGTTTGAGGTGAGCGAAAGGGAGGTGCGGCGAGTAGCAGCCTCTAACATAATTATGCTCCTACTTCAACGCGTATAGGGCTGTCAACACCGATAAACTCACAGACATGTTTTATGGAGTTAATTGTCTGAAATGCATTCAAAATCAATAGTCATGCCCTTCTCATGTTAACGACGATAAGGACTATGTCAGAAACTGATAGAGCATTGCATTGTTGTCAGAAATGGGAAATGTGCCAAGAAAATGTCTATGTTGAGTCAAAACATTTTATATAAGTAATTACGGCAGGTACAATGAAAACACACTCATTGATATCAACTTCCAACAAAAAGATATCAAAGAAATTCCTTTATAGAAGTATGCTTCAAAAACTATCCTTGCAACATCTTATGATAAAAAGGTCTTTATCATTCACTATGTGTCCTAGCCAATGTGCCTCTTAAGCACCTTCACATACAGCTATTTCTTGTCTAACCTTGACAGGAAGTAATTCTGGGAAAGTTTTATTCACAGAGCATCCTCATCCATCACTCCTTATTCTTGTTTCAGCCCAGTGTTCTCCTACACTCCACATTAGCGCTGACACTAATGGCCTTGGACTAATGCATGCAATAGTTTTCACTGACACACATGCATCGATCTGTGTGAGACCTTCCCATAGGCTCCTTGCACGGTATATTAATTTTGTTAACTAATAAAGGTGTGTAAGAAAAAAGGAAGATTCAGTAATATTATCCAATATTGATAGTACCGTAATACCAATATCAGCATGTTTTTACTTTTATGATTTCATATGAATGAGGCAGCAGTGCTCCAGTGCCTTAAAGGGGCTAGATGCAAGTTAGCCATTTTATGCTCACTACTGCCACCTCAGGTCATACGTGTAACTGCACCTTCTATATTAAGCTTGTACATGACGGCACTTCGGATGCAAATTTACACCTTTTTGAGTGACAGGGCAGGATTCTAGAGGCCGTTGTGGTGAATATGTCTGGGCTCATTCTAAACCTTAGGACATTGTTGATGTTCTTACCTAAGGTTAGACGAGTTGATGCGTACCTGTCTGGTCTTTATGCGGGCGCTCAGTCACTGCATTTAGCCTCTCCTCCTCTCCTCATGGACCCAAACGGGGGTGAAGTTAGAAGCGACGAAGCTCTTCCATGTTTTCCCTATTTAAATATGGTTATGTGAGCTTTTACACAATCCAAGTATAGTCACAGAAAATGTCGATTTTCTAAGCGGATAAAAAGGGGTACTATATTGTGAGGCGTAATAACACTTTGACTTTACTGCACGGACGTCGAAGAGGAGAGGTTAACAACATGTTCGGTGTTTTGGCATGACTGAGCGCACACATAAAAACCAGACAGGTACGCATCAACTCGTCTAAGCTCAGGTAAGAACATATCTCAGCAGGCAAAAATGGTGGCCTATTCCTTTAAAAGTGACTTAAACCTGGATAATGTCTTCAATGATTCACCAAAACAGTTCCTTACTAGAGACATAATTTATGGGAAAACATTTCAAAATGTTCCTGGCTGAGTGAGGAACTGTATACATTTTTCATGGTTGCACCTTTGTTCTTTGTTTTGTGGGGAAAGAAGAAGATTTAGTTTGTGCTGTGTTTGAGTTACAATGGGGGGAAAACAGATTTAGAGTCTGACATCAGTGTGCAATCTCATCCAATCAGAAGACATCATTCTGTGACATTTATTGTCCTTCAGATAAGTCTATAAGAGCAGAACTTTCAGGTAGTGTCTGTATTGTGCTACTCTAACTACCACCTTTTTTTTTTTAAATGTGTTGTCAAAATCAGTAGTGGTTCTAAGCCTCTACTCTGCGCTTGCACCAGAGTTGCGTGGAGTCTCCCTGGCGCGTCGTGGGTGGGGTGCGCTGTACAGACGGGTTGCGTGGGTATGTTATGTGGGGATGTACCGTAGGTGAGCAGCACATGGCAGGAGCAGCCAGTTGGCACCAAAAAGAGGCGGAGGAGATGACGAGTTCGACGTTAACAAGCTGTCAGCGCCAACATGAGGACCGGCAACAACAAAACACAGCAACCCCCTCGACACGCACACTGTTATAAACAACCAACAACAATGGACGTGCGCTGAAGTTACACGGAAAAGGAGACGGGTCAACAACAGAGGTCAATTGGGAAACAATGAATTGCGTTATTGGAGGACTACTTGAATTCTGCTACAGCAACATAACAGAACACAGCCTTTATCTTCATCCTAGTCTCTGTTAGTGGATAGGAAGGGAACATTTTGTCCCCAAAGTTTAGGCACTAGAAGCGGAAAATGCCAATTTGTAATGCCTAGATGGCTTGATCAGATTATCTCCAAAACTCCAGCTCCTGTGGTGTGACCAGTGTGCTGTGGGAAACTTAACTAGGTGTGCAAGAATGGACTGATTGATGTGTTTTTTTGGGGGGGAAGGAATAGTGTGCGGTTAAGGATGTTGCGCTGTAAAAGAAGTCGCACTTCAAATTGAAATCCAACTACAGATAGCGTGTGCAGCTTAACAAATGCCACTGTTCTGTCTAAAACAGCACTTAAATAGCATGCAGTTTAGAGCAAAATGCAAGTCATTAGGTTTCTTCACAGCGGCCTCCAGTTGATCACAGCCTCTTGGTAAAAGTGCCCACCCAGACTCGAGGGCTTTGTGCTTAAATATCCCCAGTTCTCAACGCTCAGAACGCCACGTAACATTTACCAAAGCAGAAGTGACATTTCTGCGGTGTCCTCGGGGCAGCTTGATTGGACGCTTGGTGGATTTTGGGGTCTCGCTCTGCCAATCACTCCCACAGGAAAGCTGCTGCCAGTGAACACACACGCGCGCAGACTTTATACAAGAGCTTTCTTTTTGTATGGGAGAGAATTGGGGTTTTAAGCAGGAATCCCTGGGGCTGGCGCTTTAACAACAGATAAATAAAGCCATCAGGGGAAAAAAAGTCTTTACTATTTCAGAGACACCATTTTTTTCCCCCTCCCTTTTTCTTGCCACCCTGCTGGCTCAGTGAAACTAAAAATCAGACAATTGTAAGTGTTTCGCCCCACGGTGTCGGCGTATACTTGGCAGGGCACCCCATGGCTAATCCAGTCGGCGCTAGCTATGACTCTAAACTAGCTGAGAGACAGAGAGACAGAGCCTTCACTGCCAGAGAGGCCCGGCACACTGCCTGACATGGGACACTCTTAATATTAAGTGAGACATAGAGATGGGAATCACGGCAGACAGAGAAGGAAGGCAGAGTGAATACTAATACAGAGCAGTGTCGGGTTTTGAGCCTAAAAACGTCTTTGCTTTTCCGGAAATTAATAGGAATACCAGCACTACAACTCCGAGTGGTGTATTTCTGTGTGGAGTTTAATTTCTTCTTGAACACAGATTACTGTTCCTCGACTTGTGAAAAATGATGGTAGAGTCCGGAGAAATGGGGCGCTAAACAACTCCGGACAAGGGAATAAAAGGCGCAGCATAAAAAGGTTGTGTTTTGAAACAGTGAGGAAGCGCGGGGTACACAAGGTGTCCTCCAAATGCATTTGTCACCCACGCTCTCATTAGAGTTTGCGAGTGGGTGTCTGGTTATAAATAGTCTGCGGTGCGTGTTTGACAGGAAGGAGTCTAAAATTTGATGGCGGGACATTAATCTCTTAGAGAAATCCCCAAAGACGGACGGACAGACAGAGAAAGTGGCACACGTACACATCGGCCACAAACAAGCACAGCATTTTACTTGTTTCAATGCAAATGACTGTGAGCTGGCTACCAATAATGTAACAATAACATAATAAGAATGTAATAAATTGTTGAGACAAAAACAACTTTTTTCGCCCTAAGAACTCAATTGTGTGTGTCAGGTTGACTGCATTCACTGAAAATAAGATGTTTTGTTCAATGAGAAAAAGCGTGACTACATTGTGCAGCAGAAGTCTATTTATAACTTTAAAGAATCCAAATGATGCGCCGCTCTGTCCTTTTTGGCTGGCTTTTCCACTTTCGCCTCTGTGGAGCTCTTAATGCATGACTTGGCACTTCAAAATTTTCCAGCTTAAAAACTCCATCAGGCATTTAGCGCATCTCCGACTTCATGATCCCCCTTAAGCAGCGGCCTACAGTATTCCCTGTGGTATCTTAAATGAATCACTTATTGACGTTGATTACAAAAAAGTCGCCTTCCCAGCCGACATCTGGTGGTGGCTGGTGCTTTCCGCCTGTGGCCAGTTGGAGCAGCTGTGCAAAAAGGCTGCACTCAGTAACACTGGCACCTCTAGACGTGCCCTTAAGTAGCTATTATCATATGCAAGCAAACAGAATTGTAAAGTTTAGAAGAAGCAGTGGAGGCATTTGTCTATATGGCATTATTCCGTTGATCTGGGATAATGGAAACTCTACTCTCACGTATGTAAAATAGAAGCACTGGGCCGGAAGACAATTGTTATATACATGCCTTTCAATCATGTACTTTTGTTGTTATGCATTTTATCCATTTTGAATTCGAAAGTAGAATATCTCAACTCAGGATATAACAGAAAGACAGCTGATTGACAGTGGCATTTTTATGTATTCGTAATCAATGCTCAAGAAGATAACAGTAAAAACACGGCCCCAGAGAGTGCACGTTTATGTGAAGAGGCCAGTGAGTCAGTGTTTAAGATGCTAACATGCTACTGGTTAGCATTTAGCTAAACAGCTCAGCTCCGACCTCTCCAAGATATAGCCCTGAACCAATGTTAAATTAGTCGACTGAAATATTTAGTCTTAATTTTAGTCAGGGATATTTTTGATGACTAAAACTGGACTAAAACTAAATTCAAAGATTTTCATGAGACTAAAATTATGACTAAAATGTCCAGATATTTTAGTCAACTAAAATAAGACTAAATAAAAATGAAAAGGGGAGACTAAAATCATCCAAACTTCTATTGACCGTCTGAAAGAGCCTCATATCATGTAAATTTACTGCCAATGGAACAGCTCTGAGCTTTGTTCATGTGGAGCAGCTCAATGAAGCAGAGGACCTGATTAAAAATGATAATGAATATTATAAATGCAAATTTTAGACTAAAACTAGACTAAAATTTAATTAAATTTTCGTCAAAAGACTAAGACTGAAACTAAATTAAAAGTTGTCAAAATTAGCACTGCCCTGAACCATGCTCTAAACCTTGGCTACAACCTGTGACAGAGGTCAGAGCTGAGCTGTTACTGTAGTATTTCCTCAGTGTTCATAGATGTGAGCCGGACATGTGTTTATCATGTTGATGGTCAATGACAGTTGCTAACCGGTAGCATGCTAACATCTTGAGCAGCTTAAACACTAACTCAGACTGAGACACTGTTGACATGACAAACTGTAAAAATCACAGAGAAAGGTTTTATGTTACCTCTCGGATGTTTTATTTTAGTCTGAGTGAAGCAGATCTTTAGTAAATGCTGCTGTAGCAGACAGAGCTGCAACGTCTGTGCCACATTTGTTGTTTATATCATATAAACGCGTGTCTCCAGGGCCATGTTTTAACTGTTTTCTTCTTGAGCAATGATTACGAGCCACTGTCAATCAGTTGTCTTTCATTTGAGTTATTTATATATGAGATATTTTCCTGAGTAGAGATATTGTTACATGTTGTAGTACTGCATAATTCTACTTCGGTATTCAAAATGGCCGCCAGAACTATGTGTGATGTCATTGGAAACGCGTGTAAACTACACACATCAAATACAGGTTTAAATGCTGTAACTATTGTCAACCCTTAAGAACTTCTTACAGGATGCGCCCCCAAAACCTCTTGTTAGGTCATAATGTACAACACTGGGATTTGGAGAAAGCGTTCTTTACTTTAGGCCACGATTGACAGCTTTGGCCCTTGTACTTTTGATGTGGGAATAAAATCAACCGCTACAAAGCAAACTTTCTCTGCCCAAGGGGTTTGGTCATAGCCGCTCCGCTTGGCTTTGTTCTAGCCTGACTGTTTATTCCCGTTGTGTCCAATAAAGCCTCGCCTTTCAGCCAAAAAAAAAAGAAAAATTGACAGAAGAAAAGAAAATAGACTAAAAGCAAAACATTTTTAAAGCAATAAGGGGCAGAGAAGTCAATAATCATGATTATTAGCACAATGAAAAGTAAAAATTGTAAACCCAGTCAGCAGTAATTGTTGTGAAGTACAAACAACACGTTACTTGGCAAAATTATTTCTTATATTCTCATCTAAAGCATTTAAAACAATTTATATTTGTATGTCCTGCTAAACTCAAACCTGCACAACAGCACAAGATAATGCATGACATCACTTTGAGTAAATCAATGTGCCCCAGACATTACTCCACTGACCTCAGTGACGCCTCTGCATTGTTAATCATGACTATATAAAACTGTCATTGAAGAGAATAGAGACCAAAGAGAGATTTGCAGCCTTCAGTTCACAGCCACCTCTGAAATGATTTAAAACCGGGGTAATAACAAATTTAGGGGCCGTGTAGTTGCCATATTCGTTGCATGACATAAACAAAATGTAAAAAGAGAAATGGATGTGTTTTAAAATTAAATAGCGGTGGAATCAATAGTGGATATCTGTAGTTCTAACATATATTGAGTGGGAAAAAATGATCTTAGAAACAGTGCAAAGTATCAGAGGTCATGACTTTGCATTTTCATCCACTGAATTATATGGTTGCATCACATACGTTCTAAAGTTGGATGGTGCAACAAACTTCCCCCGTATTACATTTCCTACTTTGCCAGTTAAGACAATTCTGTCGCACTGCCTGTACTCCAGTAATAAGATTCTGATATTTTCCCCCTTATTGAAGGACATATTGAGGTTGTTTCCCAGCAGGGCCGCAGCGTGCACCTGTGCCTAGATAAACAAGAACATTGGACATACAGTATACAGTGTAAGAACTGCTGCTCGTAACACATAATTATAAGCAGGTGGTATGATTTTGTGAAAATTTACTTTCTAGAGAAAATAGTGTTTTTATAGAAACTTACAGCCTAAACTGCAGCCTAAATTCTATTTAAATATGATATCGGGAACAGTGATGTATTAAGATTAGGCACCAGCCCACTGTCCTCAAGGTTAGTGGCATGGGCAGGGTCAGGGTTAAGCTGATTGATATATGTATGACATTTCACTCTCATGACTTGTGATTGGTTGAAGCAGCAACATGCTAATGCTAGCGGCAACTAATCAAGGCAGGGTCAGAAACTATGACAGAAAAGTAGCCTAATAAAATAAGTGTTTTTATTTTAGTTCATGAAATGGTGTTAAAGAATAAGACATTTGTAATGCACAAGTTGTTATGATCAGGTCACTTCATGTGCGTTGTTTATATCAATGTAACATAAATCATAAGTTATGTAGCCAAGGATGTTAAGTGTAGAACGGTGTAGTGATCCTTGTTAAATGTTTTCCATTAGTGTATTAATACATTTGATCTGTAACATCAAAACAAGAAAAGATAAGACTTTAATTATCTTAAAATGGAGAAAAGAGGAACATTCACTTTTTCACTGGAAGAAAACCATTTTAAGAGAGTCTCTTGGTATATCATGTATCGGAAGATACTCAAACCCCCAGTATTGGTATCGGTATCAGATGCAAAAAATCTGGATCGGTGCATCTCTAATAATTACACAAATCAGAAAATACTTTAACATTAAACAATCAGAATTTCCAAACAGAACACTTAATTTGTTCGTAGATTATGCACAATACTGATGTTTGTAGAGTGTTACCCAGCCTTAGCATTTACTCACGCTGCAAATACGAGGCTATAGTTTGGACGGTGCTGAGACCTAGTTACATACAATCTTCCAAGATCCTTTAAGACAACTGTGCCGTTACAAGTTTCTCCTAAGTACGGCTTGATGAAAAGTAACAGTCCCCCGCAGATCGAGCGCTAATGCCAGAAGTCCCCTGTTCACGTCACATAAAGTCGAGATCAGTGACCAAAGGAGAATTTACGAGCGGAGTCACAACACTGCCATGGCACTTCATCATGTCCCCTCTCCTCATCCCTGTGCACACATTTCAATTCTTTATAGACCTGACAAACTGTGCAGATCTGGGCCTAAACTGTGCCTGGGGAGAAGCAAAGTAGAGCAATGTCATCAACTCATTCTTTGTTCGTTTAGATTCATTTCACTCGTGATGTGTCCATGTTTTCTTAGAGGTTACGTTCAAATTCAATGCTTATCCTAGCATTCAGGAGACAATTGAATAAAAGGAAATACATGGAAATTAATTAATGAAAGCAACGTGGAACAGCTTACAGCTTACGAGCAGAGAAAGAGCTGCATGTTCGCTTTTATCGCCCCTTGCCTTTTTCTAGCTGTCTTCTATCTGTCAACTGATTGTGCGCAGATAAAAGGGAACTGTGGGTGGACAAAATCTGCGGCATTTCTCGGCAAAATGTGTATGTGAGTGACAAGTGGAGCAATAATGTAAGAAAGACTTGATGTATGGATGAAAAAGGATTTGCAAAGTCTGCCGTTGCTCCAAAAGTCAGCGGGTTTGTGATTTGTAAAGGTGCAACATGGATTGCTTTTACATTTTCCATAACTAAACTTTTTTGCAACCCGGGACCGCCACTTTCAAAAGTTTTGGCCGATTGCAAATTGAGCAACAACACATTTAACCCCTTAACCGAGCGCATTTTCTCCAGTTCAGTTTAACCCAAATTTAAAAGCTTCTCGACTGGAGCTCACAGCCTGTAGGCCAATGAAAAGCCTCAATTGAAAGCTAAGACCTATAAAACTCATGTAAGCTACTTCCTTGTTTTTGTTATCACGTTTTAGTCATTTTTGTTGCATTTTTATCATGTTTTTGTTGCTTTTTTGGTCAATTTTTTGCCACTTTTTGGGGCTTTGTTGTTTTGGACACATTTCTTTTATTGAGTGTAATGTAACTGTGATCAAGCCACAAAAATGTGACCAAGATACAACCAAAAAGGACAAAACTGTGACAATAATAACGAGGAAGAGCTATACTCAACTGGAGAAAATGCACTTGGTTAAGGTGGGGGTTAAAATTAAACCTATGACATGTATTTTTTTTTTTTTTTATATGATTGGATTTTGCGAAGAAAGTTAATGCTGTTGTTACACTAGAACAGAGGTAACTAAATGGTGGACCTCAGGTGCTCTCCCTCCCTTTCCTTACTGACTGAATGCAGAGCAGTAAACTACAGCCCAGATGAACAGGAAGAGAAAGTCCAACCTCCTGGACACTTTTTAGAATTTTAGAAAGGGCTGCAGAATGACTGAATTACGGCTCGCTAAAAAAAATAATAATCGTAATGTGCAAATAGTACGACTGTTTCCTAATCGGCAGCGACCCAGGACTAAACCTAATCTGAACCAGGAGGACTGTTGAATACTTGGACTAAACCATAGGATTAAACCATAGGACAAAACCATAGGACAAAACCATAGGACTAAACCATAGGACTAAACCTTAGGATTAAACCATAGGACTAAACCATAGGACTAAACCATAGGACAAAACCATAGGACTAAACCATAGGATTAAACCATAGGACTAAACCATAGGACTAAACCATAGGACAAAACCATAGGACAAAACTATAGGACTAAACCATAGGATTAAACCATAGGACTAAACCATAGGACTAAACCATAGGACAAAACCATAGGACAAAACCATAGGACAAAACCATAGGACTAAACCATAGGATTAAACCATAGGACTAAACCATAGGACAAAACCATAGGACAAAACCATTGGACAAAACCATAGGACAAAACCATAGGACTAAACCATAGGATTAAACCATAGGACTAAACCATAGGATTAAACCATAGGACTAAACCATAGGACTAAACCATAGGACTAAACCATAGGATTAAACCATAGGACTAAACCATAGGACTAAACCATAGGACTAAACCATAGGACTAAACCATAGGACTAAACCATAGGACAAAACCATAGGACTAAACCATAGGACTAAACCATAGGATTAAACCATAGGACTAAACCATAGGATTAAACCATAGGACTAAACCATAGGACTAAACCATAGGACTAAACCATAGGATTAAACCATAGGACTAAACCATAGGACTAAACCATAGGACTAAACCATAGGATTAAACCATAGGACTAAACCATAGGACTAAACCATAGGATTAAACCATAGGACTAAACCATAGGACTAAACCATAGGACTAAACCATAGGATTAAACCATAGGACTAAACCATAGGACTAAACCATAGGACTAAACCATAGGACTAAACCATAGGACTAAACCATAGGACAAAACCATAGGACTAAACCATAGGACTAAACCATAGGATTAAACCATAGGACAAAACCATAGGACAAAACCATAGGACAAAACCATAGGACAAAACCATAGGACTAAACCATAGGATTAAACCATAGGACAAAACCATAGGACTAAACCATAGGATTAAACCATAGGACTAAACCATAGGACTAAACCATAGGATTAAACCATAGGACTAAACCATAGGACAAAACCATAGGACTAAACCATAGGACAAAACCATAGGACTAAACCATAGGATTAAACCATAGGACTAAACCATAGGACTAAACCATAGGACAAAACCATAGGACAAAACTATAGGACTAAACCATAGGATTAAACCATAGGACTAAACCATAGGACTAAACCATAGGACAAAACCATAGGACAAAACCATAGGACTAAACCATAGGACTAAACCTTAGGATTAAACCATAGGACTAAACCATAGGACTAAACCATAGGACAAAACCATAGGACTAAACCATAGGATTAAACCATAGGACTAAACCATAGGACTAAACCATAGGACAAAACCATAGGACAAAACTATAGGACTAAACCATAGGATTAAACCATAGGACTAAACCATAGGACTAAACCATAGGACAAAACCATAGGACAAAACCATAGGACAAAACCATAGGACTAAACCATAGGATTAAACCATAGGACTAAACCATAGGACAAAACCATAGGACAAAACCATTGGACAAAACCATAGGACAAAACCATAGGACTAAACCATAGGATTAAACCATAGGACTAAACCATAGGATTAAACCATAGGACTAAACCATAGGACTAAACCATAGGACTAAACCATAGGATTAAACCATAGGACTAAACCATAGGACTAAACCATAGGACTAAACCATAGGACTAAACCATAGGACTAAACCATAGGACAAAACCATAGGACTAAACCATAGGACTAAACCATAGGATTAAACCATAGGACTAAACCATAGGATTAAACCATAGGACTAAACCATAGGACTAAACCATAGGACTAAACCATAGGATTAAACCATAGGACTAAACCATAGGACTAAACCATAGGACTAAACCATAGGATTAAACCATAGGACTAAACCATAGGACTAAACCATAGGATTAAACCATAGGACTAAACCATAGGACTAAACCATAGGACTAAACCATAGGATTAAACCATAGGACTAAACCATAGGACTAAACCATAGGACTAAACCATAGGACTAAACCATAGGACTAAACCATAGGACAAAACCATAGGACTAAACCATAGGACTAAACCATAGGATTAAACCATAGGACAAAACCATAGGACAAAACCATAGGACAAAACCATAGGACAAAACCATAGGACTAAACCATAGGATTAAACCATAGGACAAAACCATAGGACTAAACCATAGGATTAAACCATAGGACTAAACCATAGGACTAAACCATAGGATTAAACCATAGGACTAAACCATAGGACAAAACCATAGGACTAAACCATAGGACTAAACCATAGGACTAAACCATAGGACTAAACCATAGGACAAAACCATAGGACTAAACCATAGGATTAAACCATAGGACTAAACCATAGGATTAAACCATAGGACTAAACCATAGGACTAAACCATAGGATTAAACCATAGGACTAAACCATAGGACTAAACCATAGGATTAAACCATAGGACTAAACCATAGGACTAAACCATAGGACTAAACCATAGGATTAAACCATAGGACTAAACCATAGGATTAAACCATAGGACTAAACCATAGGACTAAACCATAGGACTAAATCATAGGACTAAACCATAGGACAAAACTAAACCATAGGACAAAGCAGGGCTCAGTGTGCTGAACAGAGCAGAAGAAAGAGGAGAAACAAATCACTGTCACATATTCTGTGAACATTGCGTGTACAGTAATAGAGGCTATATGCATTCTGCTATTTAGAAGCCACAATTTTATTTTTATAGCAAAAAACAATAATAACAGGATTTAAATAATTCAAATCACAGTAATGGATATAATAAAGGCTTAAAAATCTTCATATAACCGTGAATTAATCCCGTATGTTCCAGACCTTTGCTTGACACACTATTTTCAATTTTGACCTTGGTGAAGTTTAATTCGTGACCCCTGCACTAGAGTAATATCCAAAAAAATCGTTTCCATCCCGAAGAGCATGTTGGAAGCGCCGCAGTGCGAGTTCGGAGCCGAGGGCAACAATCGTAAATATGAAACATCTTTATTGCTGTACGGTTTTGGCGGCTGCGACGCGATAGTTAGAAAACATTTGCACTGACAACACACGCATAAGGTGCTCGGCAAATAATGGCTTGTGGAAACAGCTTATCAGGCCACGCCTCCTCGGACTCGGCAAATCCGGCTCAATATCAGGCCAAAGCTCCTTGTGTTCCTGGCTTTACCAATGCAGCTCAGTATTATATTTATGAAATCAGTACCACAAACCACTACTACTATACAGGCAATTTGAATATGGGATCTCGATTCTATACGACTGTGGTACTACTAAGGCGTGAGATCAAACAAGGGGCATGATGAATAAATAATAGGTTAAACCCTGGAGGTTCACTCGGCCAATTAACAGGGGAAAAGGCTTCCACCGACAGAGGCAACGGTACAAGGAAGCAAAAAGGGGCCGAGTGGTGGTATCTCACAGATGAATGGGTAGGCTTTACACGTGCTGACACATAGATATAGCTGAAATGTACACTGCGTACTCACTACACAGGGTCTAATTGTGATTCAGAGCGCAGTGAAGGGAAAGACAAAAGCGAAAGGCGAGAGGTGCTGGCCTCTATTGACTCCCGAACCTTGTGGGCTAATGAAAGCACAAAGACACAACAACAGCGGGGCTCATTACTGTCAGCACGCCGGGCCCAAAGTCTGACTGTGGCGTCTCACTCTATCTGCAGTTATTAAGAGAGAAGGGATACAGCAACAGGAGCCCGCACTTGTCACGGCCCCAGCGGCTCTCAACGCTCTGTGGTCAGGACTTTTATAACGGAGACGTGCCTGACAGATGGGCAAACGCTAGAAGACAGATGTGCAACGAATGTGGGAGGCGTTCAACATGATGGTTCGTTGGAGAAAGTGCGGCTTGACCTTTTACTGGAGCTTTCGGAAAAGAAATGCACACAAACATAGTGAGTGCCTTGGGCCAGCTTTCAAGTATTCTTTTCAGAAGAGGGATTTGATTTAAGTTTATGCTCTTCGGTGCCTGTGTGCAAGAATATGGCTTTTACTGAAAGGCTACGGAACTACACAGGGAAACGTCACATTTCGGATATATTTAAAGTAAAAGTAAAGCAAAAAGCAAATAGGTCTAACACATGTTTGGCTGGAATTAATACACTTGCACTAAAGATAGTTATTTCTTCATAACATGATCAACTCATTATATGCCAACACTTATGTTATTTGCAATGAATTGTAATATATGATACAAAATACACGAAAGAGCAGTCTCTACGCATTACACAGTATAGTTGCAGTAGTAGCAGCTGGATAAACCAGAACATTGGACACACACTGCCTGACCCAAAAAGACGTCACCACAAAAAAGGTCACACGCTCTGATTCCAGCACTCATTCGCTGTGGCTTTGTTTCCATGAGTTTCTGCAATGTCAGATCCAGTGTCGCTTTCATTTTTCACCAAGATCTTGTATTGATGATGGGAGAGTGTGTCCTCTGCGCAAAGCCTTCTCCAGCACATCCTAAAGATTCTCAAAGGGGTTAAGATCTGGACTCTTTAGTGGCCAATCCATGTGTTAAACTATGTCTCATGCTCTTTCACAATATGAGCCTCATGAATCCTAGCTTTGTCATCTTGGAATATGCCTGTGCCATTAGGGAAGTAGTAACGTGTTCATTCAGGATGTTCAGGTCTGATCTCATTCTTTGGGCTCACAGTGTTGTTGAATTTAGACCTGACCAACAGCAGCAACCCCAGATTATAACAGTTAATCCAGGAAGTGAATTTTTTCATACAGTGTTATATAGAGGTGGTCAAAGGGTAGTGGAATCTGATTGGCCACTGCTGGTCCCACCTTACTACAAGCACTATATTGGCGATGTATTGTAATTTAAAACATCACTGAATTATAGGCTATAAAAATAATCATCAATTGATGCTCTTTCACCAGAATGCGGAATAAAAGTAAGTTGTTTTATTCTCAATTATCATTTTCAGTCATTGTTGGTCATTTTATACTCACTACTGCCACCTCAGGTCTTACGCGTAACTGCACCTTCTATATTAAGCTCGTGCATGACGGCACTTCAGACCCGATGTACCAACTTTTTGAGTGACAGCACAGGATTTGAGGTAGTTGTGGTGAACAGGTCTGGGCTTATTCTACACATTAGGACATGGCTGGAACATGTAGGGGGAGGAAAATACTTAGCTTAAACATTTCTAAACTCTGTATAGTCCCTTTAAAGCTTAACAATTTGGTCCATTAACTTCGCCCTAACCGAGCAGATTTACTCCAGTTCGACAAATCCAAAAACGTCTCACCTGGAGAGCAACAGTGTAAGACCTCATTTGAAAGCTAAGGCCGACAAAACTGATCCTAACATTTTTATTGCACATTTGTCACATTTTTGAAGCGTTTTTTGTCGTGTTTTCGTCTCTTTTTTGTTGCTTTTTCATCTGTTTTTTTGTTTTTGCTTTTTTTGTTGTGGTGTTGCGTTTTCATCCTCGTTTTTGTTGCTATATTGACACTTTTTTTTCTAGAAGCTTTTAGATTAGGGTAAAGCCAAACTGGAGAAAATGGTTCAGGTGAGGGTTAAGAGGTTAATAAAAGTTCCCCCACTGAAAAGCCTAGATCCACCAATGTAGTATTTGAAAGTTACAGTATGGTAGATCTCAGCCACTTAGTTTGGGCAGCCAAACAAGCTTCAGCACATAATACAATGTTGACTCGTGATTGGATTTCTTCCCCTCGTTCTCGCCATTAGCCGACCACCTACAGGCGAACAGCACACTTTAGTGGCAGAACACAGACTTCACACTTGAGCCCCAGAGGCTGATATTAGGTTCGTGGCTGTACACAGACGCTGCCAAATGGCTTATTAGAGTGGCATAATTATGAGGAATAACCGGACTATCTTCGCCCAGCTGTTCAGGCAACATTTTTCCACACAGCATCTCCAAATGTGACCAGACAAGATTGCAACTGGGAAATAAAGAGGTAGGCAAAGGGACAGCCGCCACAGCTCAATTTACAGCGAATAACAGGAAAGACTTTGCTGTACAGGAGCGGCAAAAAAACACTTGCAAAGTATGAATCGACGTGGCGGCAGGAGAGGGTGCATTAGATATCAAATAAAACTAAAAGCGACTCGCTGCAAATGGCTTAAAAGTCCCGAGGGCTGCGCACAGGAACGCACAGAGTTCGTGAGATTGTGAAGAAGCGGCTTGTCACGGAGACGAGGCGTCAGCGGCAGCGGGAGCGCGAGTCCGTGAGGAGTCGCGCGGAGCGGAGCTTTGAACATACAGGAGGCAGATGCAGACGGAGCGACGTGACGACAATAACAAGTGCCTCAATGTTGCAGAATGTCAAACAAACATATGCATAGGTTAAAATGCAAATCCACTAAAGCGCATAAAACGTTTTCCAAAGACAGAATAAAACAAAAGCAGAGGAACAGACAACTCGCGCAGTGTTTATTGCTTAGATGGTGATACTCAGAGGTTAAAGTGATTTACGTCAAGTGGATGAAAAAAAGGAAAACTACTTTATCCAAGAAAACTGTATCTATCAGCATCAGTTAAAACTCTTCCGCTGATGCACTGATAAAAGTTTGTGCTCCAGTTGCCCACCTGTGCGTTTCTTGTCATTGTCCATTCGTCCTCCCTCTTCCACCTGCTCTCATTCCCCCTCTGTCCGTCACTCCATCCAAACACTCAACTCCACATTCGTCCCCAGCTGCTTCCACCAACAATGGGCCGTTGGCAGAGGCAGAATATTGTGCACAAATCATAGAGGGACGGCAGGCGGCGAGGGACAAAAGGACTGTCAAAAGCGGTGGGAGAGAAGAGGAGGAGTATGAGAGAACAGAACTATAGGGAGAGGCTGCAGTGGCTCTGAACATTGCCTCTTTTTCCCTTTCTGTCTGTCTGATTGTGTGTCCAACCCTGTCCATCTCGGCACTGCTCTTCCTCTCTATAACCCGCATTATGTCCAAGCGAACGGGCCAGGCGAGCCGGCGGGGCAGTGGGAGGACGCCACGACGGTTTGTGGCTCGGAAAAGATCGGGCCGCTGCCTCCTATGGGCTGCTTATTATGTGTAGCATGGCCTGGGTTGACCTCGTTCCACTTTTTAATGTTTCAGATTGTCCTTAGAAGCCAGAGACAACGGAGATAAACACACAGTGGGGATTTTTAAATATTGTTCACGTAAAAGCATTTAGACACAACAGTAAGGAAGATTTACCACTAATGACCCGGCAGCTAACGGAGAGGTTGCTACATTTTATACTGTTTTGAGCTCCTGTTGGGCTGGGTAATACTGTAAAGCCAAAAAATGGTCCCCCATCACAATTCCCTGCAATTCATGATTTAGATTTTCTCATAATTCATGTGTACAGTATATTGTCTTTTAAAGGCGACTAAAGCCATCTGCTTTTTCTTGTGATGAGACCTGGTGTTACAGTCCTTACATACTGTAGTTTTGACATGCTTCCCTCATGGTTAAATTCTGGTTCAGTCAGCAATATTGTCCCGATTTAGACAGTTGTCTATTGGTTTATTTCTGATTGAGTCCTTGGGTTTAGACCTGGTTTAGTGGTTTAGTTTTGTTCTGTCCCTGGTTTAGTCCTTTTTAGTTTGGTCTTGGTTTAGACTTAGATTTCACTCTCTGCTTTAGTCTGGTTTACTTCTTGGTTTAGTCCCAGTTTCATTCCGTGATATTGTCCGATTTTAGACCTGATTTTGACCTAGTTTTCTCCTTGTTTAGTTCTGGTTTAATCCTGATAGTAGAAGCATTTTTGAGCTCAGAATTGTGTTAAACATAAAAAACACTGAATTACCATATGACTGTGTTACCAAAAAAGCAGATCGCCATGGAGATCACGATTTGTTTTTACCATCATATCGTCCAACTCGAAGCTCCTGGGAGTCTCTGGACAATGTTTGTTAGACAGTAAATGTAGTGTAAAGATTTTTTGTTTTGATTGTACAACTTAGTTCAGTAATGAAGAACACAGTCTACTTACAGAAACCCATTGATAGGGAAAGGCTGTGTGTAATACCGTATATCACTGTTCACCCAAGGAGCTCTTAAGATTTAATTCTCCAGCTCTGAACTGAGCCGCGGCCGAGTCACCTCTGAGCCTCGGGGAGAGTTGTGATCGTCAATCTCTCCATCTTGATCTGTAATAAAACGAGCCCCATCAAAGCGCTGTACATACACACAGGGCGCCCCTGGGTGCTGCAGCTCAAACTCCACTCAGAGCCAATCACAGGCTGCAGAGAGGCGTAATTAACACCAAAGGGGCCGGGAGGTTGAGTTGAAAAAAAAAAAAAAGAAAAAAAAAAGGAAAAACAAACGTGCGCTGTTCATCTGGCGGCAATGGCAAGAATTTGTCCACGGATCCAAAGGTCGGTCATTTGATTCCCAGTTCTAACTGGTGCATAAATTGTCGTGTCCTTGGGGGCGTAGATATTGTCTAACCTCTGAACACCTGCCTTAAGCAAGCACATTTTCTCTAGTTCGGCATAAACCAAATATAAAAGCTTCACAACTGGAGAGTTGACAGCCTATAGGCCAGTGTAATGCCTGATTTCAAAACTAAGACCTACAAAACTGATCGAAGATTTTTCCTCATGTTGTCATTTTTTGTCATTTTTCGTAGCTTTTTGGTTACTTTTTTGTTGCTTTTTTGATATATATTTTTGGTCACTTCTTTGTTGTTTTTTGTTGCTTTTTTGACATTTTTTTGTATTTTTTTTGTCACTTTTTGTCATGTTTTTTTTTGTCATTGTATCAAGTTTATGTTCCTTTTTGTCATGTTTTTGTTGTTTCTTGTTGCTTTTTTGTTTTTTTGTTGCTTTTTTTGTCATTCTTTTTCTTTTTCTTGTTTTTTTTTTGGGGTCATTGCATCAAGTTTTTGTTTCTTTTTTGTCATTTTTTGTCACTTTTTTCATGCTTTTTTAAATTATTTGTTGCTTCTTTGTCACTTTTGGTTTTTTTTTTGTCATTTTTTGTCACTTTTGTTACGTTCTTGTCACATTTTCATCCCAGTCTACATCTCATTTTTGTAGCTTTTTTTCAAGAAGCTTTTAGATTTGGGTAACGGCGAACAGGAGAAAACGTGCCTGGTTCAGGTCGGGGCTAAGAGGTTAAGAAAGTAAAAAAAATATATACAAAAACTTTTACCAATAGGAAGAGAAAATGTTTGTCTCAATTGTCCCCGCCTCATGTTCAAAGTCGCAAAATGAGACGATTAAATGAAGGAGGCAGCAGTAAAACCTAAGAAGCCACGACCATTATTTAACACTGTGACAGAATCCCCACCATATAAATGACGAGACCCTCTGCAGCGAAGCCCCCGCTGAGCCGCACAAGGTCAACAACGGACACATGGGGCTTCACATCTGCTCAACGCACAGATTTACATGACTTCAAACTCTCACACAGAACTGCTAAATTACTTGCCTTTAGAAGTCTGCTCTCTCATAAGCGACAGATAAAAGCGCTGCTGAGTTAACAGGGCTAATTCCTCACAAGGACACAAGACAAAACGCCTTATCATCCACCACTGAAGAGCATTTACTGTGCATTTTACAGCCTCCAAATGCATATCGAAGAGCGAATTATGAGCTCTTTGACTCTTGAATTATTTGTGTAAAAAGCAGCTGTGCAGGCTTAGTCACTGCTCTAGCTGAGAGTAAGTGAGCAATAGGTAAAACAATGTAATTTTCTCTGTATGCTTCGGCTAGGTGGCTATTGCCTGTGTTCTTGTGTGGCTACAGTAAATCATTGCAGATCTATTAGCCCAGTTACCACCAGTCAAACCGTCTGACACACATTTATGCCCAATCAGCAAATAAACGATCAGGCCATTACGATCTATAATTGGATATGGAACAAGCGCGACTTCTATGCAACATTCGGTCCCGCTCGTTGCCTTTGTATTAAATGTAATGTTTGTAGGATGCGTTTTACAAAAGCACTACAACCACAGCTGAACTTGGAGGACACAAACACAAGCTTAACCCCCGCATTAACCGAGTGCGCATTTTCTCCAGTTCGGCTTCACCCAAATCTAAAAACGTCTGGACTGGAGTTTACCTATAGGCCAATGTAATGCCTCATTTGAAACCAAAGACCTACAAAATTGATTGTGACTTCTTTCCTTGCATTGTTGCCGCGTTTTTGTCACATTTTTAAAGCATTTTTGTCGTATTTTTGTCTCAATTTTTTGTAGTTTTTCTTGTCATGTTTATGTCATTTTTGTTGCTTTCTTCATCGCTTTTTTACCTTGCTTTTTTAATGTGTTATTTTTGCTTTTCTGGCCCGTTTTTGTCACTTTTTGTGGCTCTTTTTATTTTGCCTTTTCATCAAGTTTCTATTGCTTTTTTAAATGTATTTTTATGGCTCTTTTGTTGCCTGTTTTTGGTCTTTTTTTGTTGTATTTTCATCTTCCTTTTCAACGCTTTTTGATGCTTTGTTCAGGAAGCTTTTAGATTTCAAAAACTGGAGAAAATGTGCCTGGTTCAGGTGGGGGGTTTAGAGGTTGAGCTCTGGCAATCCTAAGTGTGAATATAAATCAACTAGGGCTGCACAATATATCACAAATATCGTATTGTGATGTTAGATGATGCGATATCCGTATCACAAGAAGCCACAATATATTGCAACATCACTAAAGTCTCCATCTGACTGACACATTTTTCTGCAAACTCTGCCAAAAACGTAAATGCATTGAACTTATAAATGTGTAAAAGTTGAACATATCGTGTGGAAGTTGTCGCATATCGCAAGTTACTTCGTTCAGCCCTAAACTCAACATTAGAAAAGTTCAGTAAAATCAATATTTGCCTTGAACCTAGTACCCGTATAGGAGATTTATTTTTTATGACAGTAAAAGTCTGCGTGGCCCCTGTTTGCCCTCCGCTTCCTACAACCGACTTCCTCTTTGGATTGTGAGCATTTCCCCCGGGACCACAACAGATCCTTTGGTTCCTTTATCTCCGTGCAGAAGCATCTGGAAAACAAGCCCCGTCTCCACCTCTTTCCATCACATTCAATCACTGTTTATTCAGCCCCACATGCTGCCCCACCCGCTGTCTCCCCGACGCTCGTGGTGCCTCCGTCTTCCTCCTATAGCTGCACTTATCACAGCACAAATCTTCCCTTCCTCTATATAAAGAATCTACCGCCATTTGCTTTTCCTCCACAATGCGTTAGCCCCTGTTGACATTTCGTCCGGGCGCACCTACACTCCGCCTTAGGGGTTTTTTGTCCAGGGAGATGCTGAAACATTTGTATCGTGTGAAGGTGAAGGGAGTGGGGTGAATCTGCGGCTTGTAACAAAGTAAAGGTGTTCCACACGCAGTGTAAAAGTTAAAGCTCAGCACAGTGTCTCCTTGGTCCGTATTGAAGGGCAAAGGAATGGTTTATGTGCATTTGCATTACAATATTTCTCAACTCACAAGAGGATATTTTCTCTTTATATCGTGAGCTTCATAACTTGGCCTTGTCATTTTAAAAAAATTAGGAAATTAGAAAAACATGTATTGCAATTAGACCAAGAACAGCTAATTGGCAAGGCACTGACACTAATTTCTCAAATATTTTCCCATAAAGGTCCTTTTTTGTCAGTTGTCTTTGAACACTGATTTGATTTGACGCGCAATTGACATTTTCAAAAGTCCAAATCTGTTCTTGTTTACTAAAGGTGCTGTACCTTTCATTACTTTTCTCATTTTCAAACTGACTTTTGTTTGAAGTTCAATCAAATCGAACAAAATATATACTAATGTGGCATATTGTATAGCGATTGTAAACCCAGAAGTAGCACTGATCCTAAAAATAATCAGCATGCACAGTCGGGTTGGGCGATGTTCCCTTAATTGGCAGTTGACTCTCATTATATGCATTTTTGAAAGACATTTACATAGTCTATATATAGGCTGCACATTATTTATGTTACGAAAAATGTGAGATTGCAGGATAAATGGATCTAAACTAAACCGAGCAGTCATGGAATACCTCTCTCGGTCGTGTGTTTATCCAAATCCATGCGCTCTCAGCAGTTAGCTACGATGCTGATTCCTTGCTGCACTTCAACCTCTTAACCCCCACCTGAACTGAGCACATTTTCTCCAGTTTGGCATTCCCCAAATTTAAAAGTTTCTTGATAAAACCAGTAAAAAAAAACTAAACAAAAAAAAAGAGTGACAATAAAGCAATTAAAATGTGATAAAAAGCCAAAAAAAGAGCCAAAAACATGTTGGTGAAGCAACAATAACACAATAAAAAGAGACAAAAACATGACACAAAGGTGACAAAACATATTTTTTTTAAAATGACAACACCAAAGACAAGAAAAAGACAAAAATTAAATAGTTTTGTCCCTCTTAGCTTTCAAATGAGGCATTACACTGGCCTGATGCTCCTGTCGAGAAGCTTCTAGATTTGGGTAAATCTGAACTGGAGAAAATGCACTCAGTTCGGGTGGGGGTTAAGAGGTCAAAGCTGTTTAGTTTCCATTCGAAAAGCAAAGCAAATCCATGCGGTGTTAAACAGTGAAGGTGCTTAGGGAGAGAAAAAGAGCAGCGCTGCATCTTTATTTTAATTACGGCTAACACGTCATGTCTCTGGCTTGATCATTTAATTTACAGTGCAATCCCTGCAAAGTTTTGCAGAAGATCAGTGCGTATGATATTGTCCATCGTGAGGCTGCTCATCCATCGTCACAACCCTAATGCGAGGCTGCAGTCGTTGGAAAGACTCAGGTTAGATTAAGGCCTTTAATTTAAGTGAATGGTTTCATGAAGCCTTGGAATGAAAGAATCAATGAAAAGCATTGCCTTTTAACTGCTATTCCAGAGCTAGAGACGAACTAACCATACAAAACTTTAAGAGCCCTCAAAAAAGACAGGAGTCACTTGGGTGAAAAAAACATTTATCAGTGTCTTGGGGTCTCAGGGCTACAAGGTTTGGGGAAGATATCAAACCCAGTACTGCTAATTAATGCTTCCTCTTTCTGGTTCAGCGACCTCTGCACCGCAGCCTTCGCTGGGGCGCCCGTAGATAAAATCAGCAGGGATCGCGAAGAACAGAGAACCGGAAGATAGTGTAATGACAGCAGAGAAAACAGAGCATGGCCTTTGACCCTGAGTCGCATTTTGAAGTTCACGCAACAGTAGAAATGAGGCTAGTATCTTGTATTCGCCTGTGGTAAAAGGACGTATCTCTCTTTCTGTAACTTGGCCGGGCCACACGGTACAAGCGCTGCCAAGAGATAAGAGCAGCGACCAAGAAAATGTTGAGCTGATAAGAACTGGCCTCAGAAAACGCAGACCCTGACAAAAACTTCAAGTGCAGAGGAGCCAGCGCGCCCAGCGACAGCGAGGGATTTGCGGAGTAAACCAGCGCAAGCTAATCATCACCGTAACAGGGATGGATGAGCTGCACTGTCCACGTCAGCTCGGTTATCGTGTTTCTGGAGAGTTGGCAAGTCAAGTCTACACTCAGGTGTTTGGGAAAATTGCTTTAACATTGATTTATTACTGAATCTAAAGGGAGACTTTTTGTACAAACACTTTCTCTTGGTGAATAAACGCCATGCCAGGCTGGATGGTTGTCATTGGCCATTGTCCAAAAGTTTCAAGGCTTCGACAGTGGCAAGGAAATGAATGAACTTTGCATGGGTATTATCCTGTGCTGGGGATAAATGATAACACTCAAAGTTGCTTTTACAATTTCATGCATTATTCATTCACTTCATACTCAGTGGTGGTAAATTACGTATGCAGTCACAGCTGCCCTGCGGTAGACTGAACACTCGCTGTCATCGGACCCTTCGGCCCCACCGCTCGATCAAACCAGTACTAGGTTGAGTTAAAAAGAATTTGATACCTTTCAGATACTTTCCGATATTGATACCTGAGCGATACTTTTTCCATGCTAAAATGTGTGTCATATAGAGCCATAAAACAGATTAATAATGTAAATGTATTCCTTTTCCTTCCATTTCATTTCTTTTACATTTGTGTCATTTGTTTGAGGTGAACCATGAAACTTCCTTTAAAGCTGGGGTACCTGATTGTTTCTAGCTCTCACAGTCACTCCTGTGTATTCAAATTGTTCAAAGAATGCAATTATATGCACATTTCACACCCATATACACAGTGACAAAGTGAAGCAGGGGCGGCCACCCCCAAGATAAATTCCACTAATTTAGATTAGACTTCTGTCATCCATTGCTCAATAAAACTTTTGGTGAAGACAATACAACATGGTCTGTGTTTTGCTGTGTTTACAACATACTCTGAGGTGGCAAAAATAAATGTATTCTACAACACCAAAAAATCAGTTCAGTACCTGCTTTTGATGCTTATTACTTATTCACCAGTAGAGCCTAAACCTTTATACCAACCTCGATACCAGATTGGTTAAACGGTAACCTGCCTACCTACAACTATGGCATTTCCACACAGTCTGTCATCCTCTTACTACCCATCCTCTTGGGTTTCTGAGATCATACTGGATCGGGCTTTCTCAATATAGCTCAAATAGAAGCTACTGTACAAAAGAGTATGATGAAGTAAATTACAACACAAACAGAGCGAGCAATAATAAAGCACAGCAGGGATTTGCTGCATAAATCTCTGAACAGAGCAGCAGACTAACCTTCATCACAGCTCTTCCTTGTAGTTGCCAGTGGGAAAAAGTGAAAGCTTTCCCTGCAATAGTCAAACACCTGACCCTAAAGATCTGCACCTGAGATATTGACAGCACGAGTGCTGTGGAGATCATGGCAAGGCAAGGCAACTTTATTTATACCGCGCATTTCGTACACAAGGCAACTCAATGCGCCATCATACTTTGTACAGGCTGGTTCCAAATCTGAAGAATGTCAGAATGTGTTTCTTCTGCCATGCCTTTGATCCTTTGTAAAGGCTGGACCTGCATGAACACGAGCCACAGGGACAACCTTGAGGTGCAACACGGATTCATTTAAATCTCTCCGCACCTCAGTTCTCTAATTTTGCCTGGCGTCGTCTTGTTAACTCTTGCATAACAATCCACACCCAGTCCAAAAAAAACAAAAAACATGACAATTCATAACAATTTGAAGGTATTGCACCTGAGTGTCACATTCTGAGCAATTCCATTAATGTGAAAAGAGCTGTGGATTGTTGTCAAAATCTGTAATAATAGCACGAGAGAGGCTTTGATCTTGGCTTTCATCCCAGTTTTAAGTGGCACCTCTCGGTGCCAATTTCATGAAATCCACGCAAGAAAAACATTTCACAAAGAGTTGGAGGCTTGGCAATGAGTAAATCACGAATTCTAAAAGCACAGTCTCAAAGAAAACTATAGCTTTGCACTTCTCAGGTGCATTTAAGTACTAACTAGATACATACTCTGTTCACATCTTCCTCTGACACTGGGAACAGAACAAAGACTGATGAATCATGAAATCTTTTTAAAGCCAACAATTGAATATTCACAACAAAAAACAATGCACTAGAATGAATACTTAGAGAGGTTCAAATCCACCCTCTGTCTACAGCTCTCCTAAAGCCCCTTTGTGGACCTCTTGGTGGGGTTGTTGACTGTTGTGGGGCACATACTGCAGCGATACAAAGTTATTGCAGGAGAATAACTCAATTTTATGTGAACAGACGGTGTGTAGTCCATAGGTTACAGCTGACAGTGACAAATGATCGGAGACATGCCATTGAGGAGTCAACCCTCCTGGGAGCAGGTCAGTGTCCTTTAAATACACAACGCTATGTGCTTTTATTGATCATGTGGGGAAAATCATAAGCATAACCTCACTATGATCAGGAATCCAAGACGGACATCGGGATTGTGATGAGATTGGCTTTTTTTAAATGCTACAATGTGTGTCTGTTTACTCTCACACTGTGAAATTCACGTAGGATTTTCTGTCACTTAAAAACAGGGCCTCAACACAAAATGGCACACAAACAACCAATTATTCAGCCCTTTTTGAGAATAGCGAGGTTAAATCATGCTTTTACCAAGTCTGGGGAATCAGTGATTAGGCATCCATGTGATTATCACAAACAAAAACAAGAAAAGTATAGTTTTGATGGATGGAAAAAGTCTGCAAAACAGAAAGTCTTTTGAAGGCGTGAAAAGAAGAAATATAAAAATATAGAGAAAAGACTCCTGTGGGGCGAAGCCAGTCTTAAAGTAATCGTCCTGGTCATAGCACCGCTGGTTATAATTCTGTTATAGCCTGTTCGATCATGAGAGTCAGATCTATCCTTAAATGTGGTTCTCCTCAGGGTTTCGCTTTTCTCCCACAATGTTTTTAAAGTTTTTCCACGCTGCAAAGGGGGATTGAAGGGGGGGGGGCCAGGGCAACGATCCATCTGCTGCTTCACTGCTGACTTTTCATTTGGAAATTACATCTGTTTGTCTGTTTCACTGCTTGAAGTCTGTGTCATTGCTAGTTTCCAAACGGTTCCTGTTTGTCAAATCAGCAATACTTTGGGAAGCCCTGTGAGTCAGTCGCTGTGAGGCAACCACTGTGTATACAAAAACAATTTGGTTTTATTTGAATTCACCCCAAGTTTAGTTTACAGTGTCCTCAACAACCCAGAACATGCGCTATGTTATTCAAATAATATTGCAATGTCAAAAGCAGATGTGCAACTTCAACCAATGTCACTGTCACCCACAAACTCTATGAAATGACACTGCAAGTTCACAATCTCATAAAATATGCCAGTTTGTGAAAGAGGGATAGAGGCAGAAAATCCAAATGAGCTGCTGATTATGCAGCCGAGTTTCTCTTTTTAAAGAACAAACAGTTAAACTCAAACATGTTTGCACTGCAAATGCTATTTTTACAGGATTATTTCCAGCTCCACAATTCGTCCTGGGTGCCATTTCTACCCAAAAACACTAAGCTCTAAATAAATGCCACCATTGTTGCACAGTGTCCCAATATACTGGAGCTTTACATTAATCATGTGTCCGGGCGACGTCAGCACTTCTGTGAGGCTGCCCTCTCAAGGTCTATCCATCAATCCTCTCTCCCCCATGACCGCGGCAGTGCTGAGGAAGACCGGCTCCTCATCCTTGAAATCCCACCGAAAGCTTAAACAGGACGCCCCCACACCAAGACGCACTAAAAATACCTGATTTCTGTAGTTCACTGATTTTAACAATTTAAATCTTACATGCATTAAGAGTATTATGCTGATGGCTGCACTGAGCACAGTCTTCTTTAAATTCAATGAGGTTTCTGAAGAAAAATGCAGTGCAGTGTTGTGAGACGTCCTAAGCAGCTTTTAATGTCCGCCAGAGAGCAGGCACAAGCCCCTGGCACAGCGGACAAATTAGCATGCAGCGGCGGACCACCCCCCCGGACTCACTGAGGTCTGAAGGAGATCCGGGACTGGCCTCTCTTCTTCAGTGGGAACTCGGACAGGCCTGTGTGACATATCGATCGGCTATTGGCTACTCTGTACTGCACTGTGGGCTTCATCACTGACACAGCAGCCGTCTGACACCACTTCTTTTCAGCGGCTAATTTGTGGCGCACCACCTCTTTACATGCTGCGCCACGTTCACCAAGGGGTCACTGTATGTCATAGAGCGGCAATGACATTAGGAATTTAAAGGGCCAATGTCATTCAAAGTAGACCTATTTAGAGGTTTTAACAATGTCACATTCCTAGTTGGTAGACACTTAGCTTCACATTGCCTTTAAAGTGCATATGACAGGTTTTAATGCTTTTGAAAATATGACTTGTTTCGAAGGATACCATCAGTTGCATAATTATCATTTTATTTCAATGAAGCGGCATTTTTAATGAATGTTAGGCAGAAAAGTAATTTTTTATTTGAATTTTAAGCTGCCGACAGCAAGTGACATAAATAAAAGAAACGTTCCATAGCAGTTTGACTCACTCGTTTCCCATTGACCTAACATGGTTGGCACAGCAACAATTTAAAATTGTTTGTCATCTATGTCACTTCCTGTCGGTGGAAACTACAAACATCACAACAATGGCCAAACTAAAGAAAGCTGGGTACAATCTTTAGCAAAATCTTAAAGGGGCTAAAAGCAAGTTGGTAATTTTATGCTCACTACTGCCACCTCATGTCATACCTGTAACTGCACCTTCTATATTAAACACCTTTTTGAGTGACGGTGCAGGATTTTAGAGGCAGTTGTGGTGAACAGGTCTGGGCTCATTCTACACATTAGGACATGGCTGGAACATGTAGGGGGATGAAAATACTTCATTTTAACATTTTTAAACTCTGTATAGTCTTTTAAATAACATTGTGTCTAATGTATGATATGCACTTTAAGAGGTAACTAAAGCCATCTGCTTCTTCAAAGAGTTCACCCTTTACTGTAATTGGTTACATCGACTGATCACTCACTCACTCACTCACTCACTCACTCACTCACTCACTCACTCACTCACTCACTCACTCACTCACTCACTCACTCACTCACTCACACGATGACACAGATCAATATTAGGAGGGGAAGGGGTGAGGAAATAGGTTTGTGTTTGAGCCTGGAGCATGGAATCGTGATGACGATCTCTCCAAATTGGAAGATTGTCTCGGGGATCAAATCATGATTATCGTATCGCTCAGCCCTTACTCCGATATACATCACACGGAAAACCATGAAGCGCTGCTTGTTTGTTTCTATGTTTAGACACTTTCACCAAACTTGTTGGCAACATTTGCATCTTTACCAGTAACTAATGATTTCCAAAGTTTCATTTTTCCCACTGCTGCTCTGGGAAGTTCGCCATGTCTTCGCTTTTTGTATAACTACATGTGTGATACTGGGGGCTCTTTCTCGACACAAATACCACAGCGAAGGTGTGTAATAAAGTAGTCACAAAAGCCTGAATAAAGCATTATATATTAGGAACTTAAAACTACTCAGCTGGAGAGCAAAGAGCCCTCTCCTTGCACTTGTCTCAAACCTGTCCTTCATTATTCTATATCGCCTTATGCCAACACATCCCTCAAAGCGTCGCCTTCACACTGATATTGTGAGCTGAATAATGCCATTATTAAGATCTCCAAAGTGGCTAATTATGAGTGATTCCTCCTTAAGAGGCTTTGCGGTTTCAGCGGATGTCGGACTGGGTCTTATCGGCAGGACCAGATGTCCTTGAAACTCGGAGAAAACAGTGTTAGTTGACAAAAGGGAAGCAAAAGAGAGTTTGCAACAGCGCAGTCAACAGTCTTTGTAAGCGCAGATGTTGACAGGGATAATCTTTGTATGGAGAATAAAACCGGACTGCAAACGATTCCACTAATTGGCAACTTAATTGGCCGCAGTTAGAGACGGCGTATCAAACAGCAAGTGAAAATACCAGGCGTAATGAGGGGCCGTATCTGTGAGAGTGAGGAGAGTAGCGCGGGAAAGGTTATCACGAGAGGCAAAGGGAGAGGGAGGGGCAGAGCAAACTTGTTAAATGTTACTAAAACAGACAGGGAGACAGCGGGAAGGAGCGTTACGCCGCAATTTGTGCATTTGAACCTTTTCGAACATGGGGTAGGGCTGTTCTGAGTACTTAACAAGATAGCTCCCAGCCATTTACATCGAAAAGAGTGTCGGTGTGTGCTTATAGTTTCAGTTCCTCTGTACAATAATGAAAACCGAATCAAAACTACATACAAATAATTAGGGCTGCACACGATATATCACAAAAAATATCATATCGTGATGTTAGGTGATGCAATATCCGTATCGCGAGAAGCCACAGGATATCGCAACACTTTTTTTTTTTGCAAACTCAGCCACAATCTAACATTGCATTGAATCTCTAAATGTCTAAAAGTTCAGTTTTAGTTAAACATGTCGTAATTTAGTTAAAGCAGATCTAAGTAACTCATGCCCCTAGAGGCCATAAGCGCAACTACAGGTGTTGTATCAAGTTGCGATTTTTTTTACTTATTAATTGTCCGTGAGAGTAAATACTACACTGACAGAAAAGACAAAGGGAGAGAGGGATATTGTACATCCAATTACACAATGGAAATATTTGTTTTCTCTCAAACTTGACTGTAAATATCTGTTTAAGTGGTGCTAGCCCGCAGTTAGCTTTGCCCGTGAGCCTGTTAGCTTCTTCTTCGTAATTCCATTAGTGTGTATTGGAGGCTGGTCCGATGCCAGTCAAGTTGCAAGTGTGGTTTTCTGGCCAGAGACACCAGGGGCGATGAAAGACCCTCCAATCATCCCATTAACACTTGTATTACCCCCAGAGGGACTACGGAAAGGATTTATTGGTTAACAAGTTACTTAATATTGCTTTAACCTCTTAACTCCCATCTTAACTGAGTGCATTATCTGCAGTTCGGCATTACCCAAATCTAAGAGCTTCTTGACAGGAGCTTATCACATGTGTAACGCCTCAGTGGAAAGACTTACAAAGCTGATCAAAACATTTTTGTTGTGTTGTCGCCGCATTTTTGTCACATCTTTGACACATTTTTGTGGCAAATTCAAAGCGTTTTAGTTGCTTTTTTTTGTAATATTGTGGAATTTTAATAAAACATATTTTAGTCCATTTTTTTTTACCCTTTTTTGCCGTGTTTTGTGACACATTCGTGTCACAGCTTCTGCAGGAAAAATCAGCTACCCTAGCTTTAAAGGGACTATACGGAGTTTAAAAATGTTAAAACTAAGTTCCCCCTACCTGTTCCAGCCATGTCTTAATGTGAAGAATGAGCCCAGACCTTTTCACCACAACAGCCTCTAAAATCCTGCACTGTCACTCAAAAAGTTGTTACTTCGGGTCCGAATTGCCGTCATGCGCAAGCTTAACATAGAAGTTGCAGTTACACCTATGACCTGAGGAGGCAGTAGTGAGTACAAAATGACTGACTTGCATCTAGTCTCTTTAAGTCTTCTTTTGGTACAGTTTACTTACCATTTGTGTAAAAATGGAACATGTAGTGTTTGGTTCAGTGAAATATTGCAATGTTATCGCGATATTGCACAGCTGCATCACATACTGCAAGTTACTACAAATAAGTGATATTATCGTATATACTCTCCAAGTAGAAGACACTTTTTCAACTCGGGCTGCCAAAGTTTTGGGGAAGAAAGAAAAAGTCTACGTCGACATCCTTGACATTGTTTGACAAAGCATTAGGCCAGTGTTTGCAAAGTTTTTTTTTTCTAGTTCGCAGTGCCTGTGTGAACTATAGCAGGTCAGCTCTGATATTGCAGAAAAGCATGTGTGTGGGAGGAGAGGCTGTCTTTTGAGCTGGTGGCTGGCTGCATGTACTGTACAGCCATCTGGGAGAAAAATCTGCATCGTCTGGTTGCTGTGCGGGGCAGCTCACGGCAAAAAAAAAAAAAAAAAACGGCAAAAAAGTTTTCTGAGCAACTAAACTGGATTGTGTGAAAACATAAAAACAAACATTATATTAGCTTTGGTGAGCTGTAGCTGTGGTAAACCTCATCATAATCTTTTAAACCTGTAGTAAATGAAGAAATGAATCACTGTGGATTGAATGGATTTTTTTTTAGACCTATAGCTGTGTGGAGCTTGAGCTGTAGAGGCGGCAATACTGAATTTAGAAAAACACAAACAAGAAAGTCATGAACAGAATATATAACTGTCAAAATCCACAATGAAAAAGGAGAGAAGGAGAGAGGGAGCGAGCGTTGCAAATGCCAAACCATCAAGTTACAGCCGCAACACAATCAGGAGAAACATATTATTCATCGCGTTTGAATCTAAGAAGGTGCTGGATTGTGCGCTGTCCATGGTGCTGAAATCACTCACACGATCAGAAAAGGAATGTGCGCTCGACATTGCACTTTATCTTAGGTTACTTTGTTTACTACATTAATGTATAATCAAACCTCTACAAGAAGCATTTTGTTGTGGAACTATAACCTCTTACGCCCGCCTTAACTAAGCACATTCTCTCCAGTTCGGCTTTACCCACATCTAAAAGCTTCTCGCCTCTATGCTAAGACCTACAAAACTAATCGTACTTTTTTGTCACGTCTGTCGCATTTTTGTTCCTTTTTTATTGTTCTTTTACAGCACGTTTTTGACACTTTTTTGTTGCCTATTTATCGCCTTTTCGTCTCATTTTTTAAGCTTTTTTTGTTGCTTTTTCATCACGCTTTAGCCGTGTTTTCGGTGCTTTTTGACATATTTTTTGCGTTTTTTCTTGCTTTTTGGTCACATTTTAGACCGTTTTTGGCACTTTTTTTTATTGTGTTATTTTTCTGATTTCAGATTTTCTGGCCTGTTTTTGTCACATCTTTTGTCCCGTCTTCATCGCTTTTTCGTCTCATTTTTTTGTTGTCTTTTTGCAGATTAAGGTAATTCCAAACAGGAGAACATGTGCTCAGTTCAGATGAGGATTAAGAGATTAAAGGGGATATCTCATTGTAAAGTTACAGTGGGGCAAAAAAAATATTTGGTCAGTTCCCCATAGACTTCCTATTGGATTTTGTGGATTTTGCCCACTGCATATATTTATGGCCCCTTTTTTGGGGGGGAACTATCTCCCTGGCCCCAGAACTGATCAGATGACAACCCACATTTAGAAACATTGATCTGGTTGGTCAAAGAGAAACAAAGCTTTGTGGAAAACTTCAAAGCAGTAGACACAGGGTAGAGTAATACGTGATTGAGCGCTGTCCGTGGTGCTGAACAATCCGCAAAGAATTTCCTTGATGGATTAGTTGAGTCCATTTTTTTTTTTCTTGATGGATTTTCATCTTTTTCATCCTCAGAACAAACCCATCAGAGACCAAGGATTATTAGACAGCAAGAGTCAAATTAATATAAGCCTAAGTATCAAATTACAGGGGAGGAGAACGCTGGGGATGAGCCTGATTAAAAGGTGCGGTATTTCAATCTTCAAAATTCAGAGGTAGCACAGTCAACAGAAATATTCAGCGCCGCTAAATAATCTCTTAGCTGCATGTTAAGAATGATACATAGGTAAATACTTCACCTGAGGAGACAAGAGTGTTTATAAAGACGTGCGTTTTTGTGTTAAAGCGAAAGAAAACTTAAGTAAAAGCTTAAAAGACTACTACTTTTTATGCAGATCAATTCAGATTGAGGCGCTATTTTACAATGTACACTATGCATCAAATTAATGTTAGTCATTAGCTTCGAGACAAAAAACGCCTACCTTTATAAACCCAAGACAAGCTGTGCTGTCCATGGTGCTGAAACTAAAAGTCCTCTCTCCGCTCATCTTGATAAATTGATTTGTAACTAACATAAATACAATCCACAGAACAAAGAAGGCTGCTATTTGAGAAATGTGTTTTTAATACCCCCGTGGGCTTTCCTACCTGTTGTTCAGCGATCATTTGCTTCTATAAACAGACGACTCAACTTAATAATGTGTATTTGGGGCATTGCCATTTAAATTGTTCAGGGAATACACCTATAAATAACATGAAAATATTCTTATTTCATCTTGGCAAACCCAGGGAAACACACTTCCATAAGTCTCGCAAGATGAACGCATCGAAGGAACCTTTTTTTTTTTCTTTGAAATTGTGAAACCTTTTCACGCTTTTATCTGCCTGCGGGGAATTCTCCTGCAGCAGAGACAGACACAGCGGGCGAAAAGTTCATGCATCCCATCAATGCTCGAGTGTTTGTGTTCATTTTGGCATCATGGGGTTAAAAATGCCGGAAAACTCTAAATTCTAAACAGCCGATCAGATGTGGGAACACCGTAGTTAGCAGGTGGGCACAGCGCGAGTAATCCTGGCTGTCTTCAAAGAAAATGTGGATTTAGTGGATCTAAGAGGAACCCCCAGACTTGTCATGACTTGTGGTTATAGGACTTTAAATCAGGAATCTCCGAAAGACATGAAACAAGATCAGGATCAAAATCAGCTTTGTGGAGTTTTGTAAGTCACATTTGACTGGATAAATGTTCTTGTTGTTCATTTGCAGGTTTGCACTGCAGTTCGTGGCAGTGGCCGAGTTGTTAGAACTCTCGCCTTGCAGTAAGTAAGTTTGCTTCTTTCTGTGCCGTTTGCATGTTTGTTTCGTGTTGTGTGTTGCTCCAGTTGGTCAGGTCTAGGTTCAGCAACTCTTTATGCCCAAAGAATGAGATGGGCTGACGACCTGAATATCCTGAATATGAGCAGGTTATTCCATCAATGGATTTCTTCTTCCCTGATGGCAGAGGCATATTCCAAGACGACAAAGCCAGGATTCATCAGGCTCAAATTGTGAAAGGCTGGTTTTCACACATGGATTGGCCAAAACAGAGTCCAGATCTTATCCCCATTGAGAATCTTTGGGTTGTGCTGGAGAAGACTTTGTGCAGAGGTCACACTCTCCCATCATCAATACGAGATCTTGGTGGCAAATGAAAGCAACACTGGATCTTTTGACATCACAGAAAGTAAGTTATAAAGTAAGTGCTTTATTGTCATTGTACAAGTGTACAACGAAATAGTGTTCAGGGTGTCAGGTGTCAGTCCTGAGCCGCGCTGCCAGTGTGTGTCAACCTGACCCGCATGACCTTGGAGGTCGGGGAAACTGTAGCACTCGGAAGAAACTGCCTGGCTGCCCTCAGTCTCCTCTGATCCTCTGAAATGGAGCACCGCCTCCTGGGTTTGTCCCTGTTTCAGAGGGTGACGTCTGCACTGGTCAGCTCCACCTTCCTCTTCCTCCTGCAGCTCCCTCCGCTCCACAACAGTCTTTCACCATCTCCTCATTTGTCCTTTTTTGTTTCCTGGAGCTCCTCTTGCGTCTCTTCCACTGAGCTGCAGGTGTGGGGGCTCTTGGTGCCTCTTAAGTGTCTTGTAGATCTCAAATGGCTTTAGCTGATGAACTAGCATTTTGTTTACTTTAAAAAAGCTGCCTTCTTCAGGACCATTTTGGACTCTCAAAATAAACAAATCCACCAAACCTCCACAAAAACACGGCAAAGACGTACAAAAGTATCTAGAAAAACAATGTGGAACACAGAAACCACAAATGCAGTTCGCAGAAAAGGCAAAAAACTCAGCTGCACCAGGAGAGAGAGAGGTCACTTTCCTGTTTTCACGTCGCCATGACCAATAACAAGCTTATTGAAACAATGCCACAGTGAATGTGTGCTGTAATCAAAGCTAAAGGCGATCCAACGAAATACTAGAGTATGAGAAGTGATAACAATGAATGGGTGCACCTTAAACCGCTGAACCGAGCGCATTTTCTCCAGTTTGGCTTTACCTAAATCTAAAAGCCAAGAACTACAAAAGTGAACGGAACTTTGTCACGTTTTCGCCTCGTTTTTGTCACATTTTTTAAGCGTTTTTGTTTCCTTTTCATCCTCGTTTTCATCGCTATTTTGATGCTTTTTTCAAGCTTTTAGGTTTGGGTGAAGCCAAACTGGAGAAAATGTGCTCGGGTCAGGTGGGGGTTAAGAGGTTAAATAGCGTTATGTCTTTAATTTTGGGTGAACAGATCACGTAAACACCAAAACTGATTCATCTGAGTTTATTTCCCTTAGCATGCTATGAGCACTAACAGCTCTCCAAAACAACACTACTGTAAATATGCTAAAACTCTTCGTCTCTTATATGTGGCAGCTTTCATTGGCTATCCAGACCCAAGTCAAATGTAATTGACTTTAATCAACAGCTGCCATCTCCCTCGGTTAATCCCGCACTCTGGAAGAATCTCTATCTGTCTCCATAATCCCCACTGGTCTCCGAGGTCCTCCACTGAACTGTGATAGGCTCCTGCTGCAGATTGAATATAAAAAAAAAGAGGATTTCTATCTCCGGTTACTGCACCGATGCCGCCATGACACCGACACCCAGGAGATCCAGGCAAAAATACACCAGGTCTTTACAGCAACAAGGTGTGGCTGTCTGCCCTAGTTTTTCCAGCAAGTCCACGAGAGAGAGAGTCCAATGAGAGAGATTTATGCAAGAGATTTTCATTGGTTTAAAGAGAAAGCAACACACAATGCAGTATGGTTTTGTATTTGATGTGTGTAGAAGATACTTAAAGACTTTGATTTTTTGTGATTGTGCCATAGATCGGATTGCAATCAGCTTTACAATACAGCAAAGGCAGGGTGGTGAAAAAATTAAGTGTAACAGACTGCTTTAGGTCCAGCCGTGACCCCTGTCATCTGTTGACAGCTCCGAAATAGACCGGAGCTTGTGCTCTCGTCAACCCGACTTCACAACAGCGCCAGCCCATGCAGTGAACCAGGGAAAGCACAGAAGCACAGGGTTCAGGGTTATGAAAGGAGTGCAAATGAGATCATGCACTTAAAAGGATACGGTTCGGAAATTTATGAGACAAAAATAGCCTTTCTCTCTGCGGAAGCTTAAGAGTAATAATGAATCTCGAGAGTGGTCTGACCTCTAATTTCTACAGTGGTGCTGGTTGCCTTTAGTAGAGTTTTTGTTCTAAACACTGTGATTCAATTACTCGCAAAACGCATTGGTCCGGGCAGAGTCTCAGCTATTCAAACACACTGTATCTTTTAGTGATGTTTCGGGATGTCCACTCCTCCAACTCCCTGCCGGACATTTGTTGAATTGATTTGATCAGTCCACATTGACTCTCCTTCAACTGTCAGTATGAGCCGCCACCGTCTGGGAGGAGGTTTAGGATCCACACTCAACCGCTAGAAATACTCCTCTGTACCACACTCCATCTAATCAATTAACAAATAATATGTGACTGCGTTAAGCCGGGCCACCGATGTGTCTTTTTTGTAATGTGTTTATGTCATTGTATTTGTATTCAGGTTTGCAACAGACTCTCCTCCAAGTCAAATGTCTCCCTCGGGACACAAACAATAAATGAATCTGAATCTGACTTCAAATGCGCATCAAGATATGTCAATACTAATTTGTCTGGTGAATGCTCAATCTTAATACTTCAGACAAATCGATATTGTATCTCATCATTTCTATTCGTTAGTATAATTCTTGTTGGTGTCTACAGTATGGCAATATCTAATGTTTGTTATCTTGTTTGTTTGTGGTTATACTTTGCTGGACTGTAAGAACCTTTTATAGCTACAAATAAAGTAGTGTGGAATTGGAAGTGAAAGGTTTTATGTAAGAATGCTGTACTATTTCCTGTCAAAGATTAACACACCCTGAATTTACTTGTACTAAAATGAGACCTACTTCATTTTAAAGTTGTTTGGAAGGAAACATATAAACTCGTCCCCGCTCGGTCACGGTCATATGAGGTCGCTTCACTCTGTGCCGCAGAGTTTCCTTCTTGCACCCTTTTCGACTTTGAAGGATGATGTGAACGTGTGAAAGTGGTCAGCGGCGGCGGACAGCCCATTGGTCCGAATGTCACGAGAACGCTCAAGTCTCCTTCTCTTAATCACGCCCTCCTCCTTTTCGACCTTTGAGCACTTCTCCCGCTCTCCGGCCGCTCCCCTTTGTGCGTCTGAGTGGTGATAATGGCAGGCTGTCCGTCACGCAAGCTCTGACCCACATTCACCGTTGGAGGAGAAAGAGTTTTCGTGTGGACTTGATGGGGCTGATGGGAACGGTGCAACTTTCCTCCCTCGGGATTCACCCTCCTCCTGTCGGGAGCGCCGACCTCCAAGACCGCGGGTTACAAGGAGGGGCGGTGGACTGTCATTTTGAAGAGAGATACTGGGGAGAAGGTCGAAGGAAGTGAGTCTTTAGCCATGATACAAACATAGAGATTTAAGATTTAAAGTATGCTATAGTTAGGGGTGGTAACCTTTGGGTACCTCACGAAACATGGATCAAGATAACTTTACGATACGCTGATACTATGACAATGGATATATTGCACACAAAAAAACTACGATACATCACAATTTTAAAAGTAACATATGCAATTTTTAACCATTAATAGGTCTATTGTTTTGTCAGTGGCATCACTTCCTTTGCATTTAACAAAAGAAACCACAGCCCTATTTCAAAAGGAATAAATCAACCACAAATTAATCTTATATATAATTATATAAACTATAAATTGTGTCACATGTGTTTGGTCCATCCTACTGTTCTCACTGAATTCTTGATCATTATTGGCCCCTAGATTGAGAACTCTCCTGCAACGAGAAATGTTTTGGATGCGCACATTAAATGCCACAAGCCCCCCCCCGGGTCTTAAAGAAGAGATTGATTTCCTTCCACTTCTTTAAACCCATAAAGCTGTTCTTTTGTTTTTTTATTGATGGTATCGATGATGTTGCCTTTTACTTGTTCGCTGGTGTGTAACCACCACACTAATACCCACACTACACCTCTTCATGTAAAGCTCTGACTGTAAAGGTATACCATATTTTCCCTGTAGTTTCGATCAGCCTGGTCTACTATCACTGCGACAAACCTCTGCATATTGTAATTATGTTTTCTTACATAAATTGTTTGTCACATGACCTTTTTGGTCACATGATCGCCAATTTAAAAGGTGATGCACCTGGTGTAATTCACGTGCCCTGATGAAGACTCGTTTGAGTTGGCGAAGGTATAATACATTTTCTTCACTTTGATCTGAGTGCCTCTGTCTCATTGTCCTGTTCTGATTATTGGCCTCTGTTGACTATGAGGTAAGTAATATGCATGATGGTGGTCATTAATATTGTTCCAGAAAATATCTCTCAAAATCTATACATTGTCACAGCCCTAGCTACAAGATTTTCAATCTCCAAATTCGGTGCTGTTAAGAAAGATGGGTGATAGGGCTGCACCATAAATCACAACTGGACTGAAAGTGCAAACTGAATTGTTGCACTTAACAAATCACAAAATTCTGTCTCCATGGGGCCTCATAACGGAAACTAGCAAACTCTGCAGTTTAGACTTCTGCAAAAATGTTCTATCTAGTTCAGTTGGAGTTATGACCTGCTTCATTATCTGTTAAGTCTGTGCCAGATTTGTTGGACAGATTGCTGCATAAAGTCTGAGAATCGCCGGTCTACAAAAAACAGAAGCGCTTTCCTTATTAGACCAGTAACCCTCAGTGAGCGCAGAGTGATCTAAAGCCGATGAAAGCCACTGAGACTCCGTTAACTGGCTCACTGAGGTGTGTCGGCGAAAACACTGCATTTTCCAATACACCCAATTGATCCAGCTCCTCACTAGGCGCAGAGACTAACCACAGCCCCACAGCCGTGCCCACACTCTGCTGCATAGCTACAGTTACCAGGGAAATAGAAAAGAGCAGCAACACTTGAAAAGAGTATGTATAGATATATAGTGTTATAGAGTCAACAAGGCCAGACATGATGCTAAAAACGGTATGTTTGATGATCTGATATAAATAAATGCAATCTTGCCAAGGAAATAATCATGTTGTTGACTGTGAGCCTACGAACTATGTTGTGTTTCAGTGATTTAAGATGAATTATTATGGGCTTCATGATATTAGTGTTTCATGTCTGATAAAACACATGAACAGATGCAGAATCTCAAGCTACGTTAGAGCTAAAGCAGCATGACAGCTTCCCATGACTAAACCAGAAAACTTTAATCAACTAGCACTACACAACTCAAGACATTTAAAAAAAAAATATATATATATATATATATATATATATATATATATATATATATATATATATATATACACACTGCATTCCAAATGATTATGCAAATGACATTCTTCCCAGATTTTCAAAATTGTCAACTCAAATCTCAAATGACAGCCTGCATAATTTTCAAATCTTTAAGAAGATCAATAAACTACTTAAAATGTACTGTTCCAAATGAGTATGCACATCAGCGTTTCAATACAATTTAAAGTAAAGAACTCAAAATGGTCATTTGTTGAATTTGCCGCATTATGCGGTCATATTTGCTCAAATCAAAAGCATTTTAAATCAAAAACATCTTAACAGGATGCCAAAATAGCCTCCCAGAGCTGCTGTTTGGATGTGAACAGCCTCCCACCCTCATAGATCTTTTGCTTGAGGCTCCAAAGGTGCTGCTTTGTAGCAGCTGTTCTCTTAATCTGATGTATTTGTCTGGCAGAAGACGTCCTCATTGTGCCTTCTTGCAATATCGTAGGTTTTCATACCTAGTCCAAGGCAGTCAACTATTTCACGCTTTTCATCAGCAGAGAGACCCTTTTTCTTTCCCATATTGTTTGAAAAGGTTGGTCTGCTTAATAATGTGCAATGCCCTTTTTCGGTAGGTTTTCCCTTAACTTAATCTGACAACTAATCATCCCATGCATCTGAGATTGATGTCAGTGATTCAAAGAGCCCTGAGACACAATACCAGCCATGAGCTTTATTGAAAAACTGTTTTACCTTTATGACACTATAAAACAATTTGCATTATAATGTGGAACACAGTGAATAGGCGCACTGGGACATAATTTAGGCGTACCACTAAAACCGGGGATTCATCAAAGCCAATACTTCAACAATACATTCTCTATCTCCTGTTTGCTATTTCAATTCTTCTTACAGTATGAATCTTCTAGTATTTTTTACATGTAGTGGTCATTAGAAAGCAGATTGCAGAGCACTGAATACTAACAATGTGACGTCTTCAGGGTGCAGATATATCACACCCTACGACTCAGTTGTAAAGCCCAGAATAACCTCAAACAAGCGCTCTCCTCCTGTACTTCCTGTGTCCTTCAATTGTCCTTGCGTGACAGTGCGCTGCAGTTTCCAGTGGGGGCTACAGCGCGTGTGGGAGAGGTCCGTGATGAAAATGGTATCTTATCTCGACCATCCACACTTGTGCCATCCTCCCACTGTCTCCAAATCACTCTCCATCGTGTGTCAGCAGCAAACATCTCCCTTTCATTTAGGCCTCGCCTCGCCTCACGTAGCTTTTTGCTCGACACCAAAAAAGGGCCTATTCTCAAACTGTCAGTCTCGGAGGATGACTGGCGGGAAACTCTGGCATTCATCACCCCAATTTGCTCACAGTGTCTTTAAAAGTGAGGAGAATAATGGTTTTGGTGGAAACATGACACCAAAAAGTTGCTGTTTTGATGCACGGTTTCGGGTAGGTTATTTAGGTTAGTGCATGAGCAGACTTTGAGACTCACTCTACACATTTATGAGAAGAACATTTTCTTTTTTCAAGCTTACAGTTACAGTACAGTTCTAAAATAATCAAGGAGGGGCATTATTTTGCAATCTAACACAACCTCTAAACTAAAGTGTAGCTGATCTAACCAGCTCTAACATGTTTAAAAGCTCTTAAGTCAATTTAGCATTATCTGGTCTGTTCAAGTTTAAGATCTGCTTGTAATATGGATCTCAGTATGAGTCAACACAAGTTTCTCTTTTTGACAAAAGCTTTTCAAATAGTGACAAATGGCAATAATAAAGACAAATAGTCCCAATCATTATCTAACAGAATCATCAGGACTTTGAAACACCCCCACATGCACATCCTGCCTGTCACCGCACCGAGCTGTGCAAAATTTGCCTGATTGAAAGTGCGACGACAGCAGAACTAATTACCAGCATGTGATTGTCTCGCTGCAGAGGTGGCAGTCTCCGTGTTTGTGAAATATAGTGGCTGGAAGCTATAGCAGATGTTCGCGCTGTTGTTTGTATTCAAAAGGTGCGATTGAAAAGCAATTGGTACCGAGCGCTAAACAGTCTAATACAATGGAGATGGCGAGTTGCTTGTTTCAACCGAGGGTAAATAGCGAATGCTTTTGCAGCGCTAAATCGCTCCAGACACAACACAAGTCAACACGAGGCTTTTTGCTGGGATGAGTTGGAAAAAGTAGCAACAGGAAACTATGTATCAGCTTTTTACCATGTCACGATGCTGTTACTTTATCAAAACACACTTGCCATCTGTTTGAGTATAGTCTGAGTCTTCCGCAGCAACTAATCATAGTGTAGTCATGTCTGCTCATAGATATAAAGTTCCATCAATTTCCCCCAGTCTCCTCCTGTGGTCCTACGTGACTGACAGGCAAAAACATCCACCAGAGCTTGGCGACAAAACAACACACTGCAACCCATTCTTATACTTGCAACAATGTCCGAAATTACATCCTCGGGGAATGGAGAAGCGGTGGTGTTTGTTTAGATGGGGTACAAGGAGAGGAAGGAAACGCATATCGAACTGGACACCGAATTAAGGAAAACCATTTTAGCTCAAGCTTTTCTAATCAACAAAATGTAAGATAGTGACCAAGCATAGTAACCCCCCTTAAAAAAGGGTAATTCACTTGTGGTGCACAGAAAAAAAACAGCCTGAAGGATAGAAGAATGTCTTAGCTGTAGGTACTATACGGCACCTCCGTTTTTATTTCCCTTAAAGCTGTTTAAACCTTTTCAGACAGACAGTAAGAAGTAATTAGCCTCACTGTCTCGGCTCCTGGAGGCAGAGAGACACAGTCTGAGAGGACTGAAGGAAAACAGGAAGTTGTATACAGTATGTCTCGTCTAAAAATCAATCGTGGTTCTGTTGTGCGGTGCATCCGCGACTTCAGTGCAAAGATAATCTCTCAAGTTACTTCCACAGGCATCCAATAACGCGACAGACAGTTAAGTGAGGATGAGTGCCGATGAATGTCCTCAAGCATACAGTATCAGCAAAGTAGTTTTCCTCGCTGAGTGCTCCATTGCCAGAGCGCAGCAGGAAGGGATCTGCGACTGCGCCCAAAACTTAAACTAGAGTTGAAACCCTGAATAAAATTGTAAAACTAAAAGCATCCATTGTCGAAGTGTAGGATCTGATTACTGGTGCTGGACCATGTTGAAAGAAGCAGCTGTTTTGATGAAAAAGTAGAATTTGCGATTGTGGCTAACGCTAGCTTTGCGACACATTAATTTCAATGGCTTAGCCTAACCTAGCCTAACCGTCCATTCATTTACATGTATCAGTTAGAATTGGATATGAAGCTGTTTTTCTCTTAAAATTCAGTCAATGCCAACTGTAGTCACATGTTTACTGTTTGTACTTGACTCATGGATACATTCTGACAAATTTTAAAGGCCAGGCATTTGAATGCGGTCTGCTCCTAAATGTGATCAGTGACTGTTACTGTTCATAGGCAGAAACAGACCAAATCCAATACGATCTGTAAATATTTTTTTTTCTGTTGATATTTTTGCAGTACAAGTACAATACAGAATTGAGTATTCTGTAATGTAGACAGCATAAAGTATGTAAAGGGGCTTTGCCATGGTATCAAAACCGGTGTTGAGAATGAAGTTTTCATGTGAAGTATCATGACAACAGTATTTGAAAGCACAGCTACGAGCCCCACTACAGCTTTTACCACAGCTGTAATGCAGCCACAAAGCCATCATAAACTCCTCTTACTTACTATTACAAGTTTCCCGGCGTTGAATACTAGTACTTATGCGCACAGAGGCACAGATGATCCCAACACAGACAGTTTCACGCAGCCCTAAATGCTTTCTCGGTCTCCTCTCGGCAGACAAAGTGGGCCTGAATGATTTATGAGAGGAAACTAAGCCTGTTGTTTGTTTTAGATAAATGCAACACAAAGCAAAAACTAACAAACCTGATGACAGCAAACAGCAAAATGAAAGTTTTGGCCGTAGTTTTGCCTCGGTTCCAGATTGCCATTTTGAGCGCGGTCCAGCGGTTCAGACGCTGGCAGCGGTGGTGGATTTGGCACGAACTGATTTCCGTTTCGACGTGGCGAGATAAAAGCAGGCTTTGAAACGCAGCACTCTGTTTGACCGCTTACCTCCCGCAGCTGAATCGGCCTGTCCCAGCCACAACAGCTGGCCCACCGCCTGCCCATCGGGGAGAACCACCTGGTAGTCCTCCTCGTCTCCGTACACGCCCTCAATGGGGAACAGCAGACACTCGGGATCCATCTCTGATCAATGTGCAATCTCTCAACTCCGGACCATAGCATGCAGACCTCTGTAGGGTAATGAAAGCAGATCTACGCAACGCTAGGGCCCTCCTACCTTCGCAACATGCCTCACTGAGTCTGCTTTTGTGTACGAGAGGCCTAAATAGGACGACTGGCTGTTTACAGTGAACAAACACAAGAAGAGACCCACCGACTGTAGCACTTGTTCACTTTCCCTTCGCCCTCTGCGCCTGCTGCATTCTCCCCACATCTGGCCCTTCATCAGCTGTATACGCTTTTCACGGCGCTCGGGGCAGCTTTAGCACTTCCTCTCCATCTTCCTCCTTGCATCGCTCCCTTTTCTTTGCTTTCTGAAAGGTTTGTGCAGTGAAAGGGCCTCAGATGAAAGGCTGGCCTCAATGGGAGCCTGATTGCACAGACAGCACTCGCGGCCCCAAGGTGCTCGCTGCTGAGTGGTCCCGCCCCCGACTGAGACGCGCACGGACGTTACCTACAATTGGAAGTGGTTTTGAGGGAATACTACAGGTTAGACGGGTTAGAAGTCGTGTAACTGGTGGTTCTCAACTGGTGTGTCGGGACTGATAAGTGGGTCATGGGATCATTTTCAGTGGGTGGCGAGACTTTCCCAAAGAACATTCATATATAATAACTAAAAAAGTTGTTTTGCCCATGATTATAGTTTTTTTTTTTTTAAGTATATTTAAAGCTTAAATCAACAATATAGAACACTGCATGTTACATTATAAAACAGTGTTCAAACTGCACAATATTTTATGGGTTATTCTCATTTGGTTCATGGCTTGTGGTCATAGGCTCTAATGCTTTAAGCAGAACTAAATAACTCATGCCCCTAGAGGCCATAAGCGCCACTGCAGGTGTTGTAGCATGTTACGTTATTTTACCCATTAATTGTCCATGAGAGTAAATACTACGCTGACAGAAAAGACAAAGGGAGAGAGAGATATTGTACATCCAATTACGCAAACTTGGCTGTAAATACTGCTAAAGTGGCACTAGCCCACAGTTAGCTTTGCCCGTTAGCTTGTTAGCTTCTTCTTTGTGATTCCATTAGTGTGTATTGGTGACTCCGACCCAGAGGCAGGAAAGTTGCAATGAGATGAAAGACCCCCCAATCATCCCATTAACACTTGTATTACCCCCAGAGGGACTACGAAAAGGATTTATTTAGGTAAACAAGTTACTTAGTTCTTCTTTAAGAGTTGAGATTGATACTTCTTTATTAAGACTTGATAAACTTGTTTGCTTTTCTATGATATACTATATGATAGAGACAGACACATAAAAAGATGGGACTAGTCCAAGCAGCTCTGATAAATGGCCTGCATTCAACAAGGCATTTGTCTCAGTAGAGATCGGGATCGAATGTTATAAATTGAACATTTTATGAGCAAAATCTGCGATGTTTTTGACCACAGACATAACATCAATATAGATATACAAGACGATAACAAGAGAGCCTTGCAATACCGCAATCAACTGTACATGCTTTTATATGTAAATACTTTTATGTAAACTCCAATATTTCAAATCTCCATTGGTTTACAAAAATGTGCCACTAATCTCAGAAACAGTGGTTTGGACAACGCTTTACAGAACATATTATGTAAACCAATCAATGTGACTAAAAAGATGAGGTACTCGCTTCATTTGTACAGTTGTCTTTTCATGACAAAACAAATATACTGACTCTAAGTTTCACTCACAGATTTTGCTCAGGTTTGATACCAGTTGAAACATTTAGACCATGTTTTAAATGATTCATCTCTAATAGAGCAAAGTGGACACATACACGTGTCTAGGGAGAACAGACAGTCAATGTGAAGCACTGTAGAGAGATAAAACTGCCTGGAAGATGAAATTTGTTGTCTGGAAATGGCTAGACAGTAAAAAACAGAAACAAAACTAAATCTATAGTCATGAATTTCTGGTGTGAGTGTTCTGAGAAGGCAAAGCATATTAAAGAAGTCTATTCATATGACTATTTTTTGTTTATTACTATTTGCAGATTAGATTAGTCACAATCGCAAGGTCCGTCACAATTTGCCATTATGGAAAGTCAGTTAATTAGTTCAAGCCATTTCCCAAAGAAAAACTTACATGACAAATAATGAAAAGCAGTGGATTTGAATGCTAAACCAAACGACAGAGCGGCCCACAGCCTTCTCAAAAAGCCCTGGTTACAATAATAGCAGCAGCTTTTCTATTATTACAAGTCTGTCGGCTGCCGATCGATAATGTAGAGTGAATTTGCGGTAATGCGACCACAAATCTACTTTTTCTTAGCGACGGCGAAGGGAACGCAAAATGAAAACTATGTTGGAAAAAGCTGCCGTGAATGCAGCCCAATCAGGACGCAATCGACTGCTCGGTGCCATGGCAACAGAATGAGTTTTTTTTAGCGCCTCGTTTGTGACGTTCGGATGAAGGGCAGGGACCTTTTCAATATTTTGAGCACTTTTGACCATTCAAAAGTCAGAACAACCCCTTTTCTCTCTGTGACCTCTGTGATTGTGTGGAGACCTCAGAGGCCTCTGAGTGAGCTGCACAGAGAGAGGACACTGACTGAAGCCTGAGCTATTGCCTCTGACTCACCCTCTGAACCCTCAGTTTGACCTCCTCTAGGAGGCGATAAAGAGTCCTACTGGCAACAAAGGCTTTGTTTAACCTCTTGCCCCCCGCCCAAACGAGTTCGGCTTTACCCAAATCTATAAGCTTCTTGACTGGAGAGCTACAGTGTTATGTCTTATTTGAAAGCTAAAACCTACAAAAGTGATCATAACTTTTTTGTCACATTGTTACCGCGTTTATGTCACATTTTGGAAGTGTTTTTGTCGGATTTGCGTCTCTTTTTGTTGCTTTCTTGTAATGTTTGTATGTCACTTTTATGTCACGTTTTAAGCGTTTTTGTTGAGTTTTTGTGGCTTTTTTGTTGCTTTTTCATTGCTTTTTTTTTCATTGCGTTTTCATGTTTTCGTCACTATTTTCTCATTTTTTGTTACGTTTTCGTCCTCATATTCGTCGGTATTTTTATGCTTTTTCCCCCCAAAGCTTTTAGATTTGGATAAAGCCAAACTGGAGGAAATGTGCTTGGTTCAGGCAGGGGGGTTAGAGGTTAACCTCTGACCCAATGCCTGAAACTAGCGCAACAGTGTAATGTCTCATTTGAAAGCTAAGACCTACAAAAGTGATGGGAACTTTGTTGTCACCACATTTTTCTCACATTTTTGATGCGTGTTGTCACGTTATCGTCTCTTTTTTGTCATGTTTTCTCCACGTTTTTGTGTCACTTTTAGTCGCTTTGTAGTTGCATTTTTGTCATGTTTTTGATGCTTTTTGTTGTTGTTTTTGTTTGTTTGTTTTTAAAGCTTTTCGATGGGGTTCAGGTGGAGGTTAAGAAGTTCTTTGTCCCGTGTGTTGAGGGAATTCTGAACGAAGCAGCAACCACGACATAAACGGACTGAATTGTTCTGTAATTTTTTCTTTTTAAATATAATTATTTATCAGTCTATGTATTTTTCTATTAGGCCTGTTTGTATTGTCCTAGTCCAATGAAATCTATCCTATTCTATCCAAACATCCTCCACCAACCTAAGTTTTTTCTATGATGTTGTTTTCAAAGGTAATTAAAGACAAAGAATAAAGAACAAAAGAGATGCACAGTCTCTATCTCCAAGTTGGAGCATCAATAGTTTACTGCTATGTTTTAAATCTTACATCACATTTTATTGGTTATTGGTCTTTCCAATGTGACAACAATCACGCCTGTGTGACGGAAAAAATGCCACCACTTCACGACAGCCTTGAATAAATCATTTCAAAGACAAGACACTTTGTTCCTGGTCCTGTTTCATGTGGATAGTCCCGGTAATTGCAAAGAAGGTAAGGTGTTTCTTCTGCTTCGTTGTTTAAGGCACGTCTATGCACAAACACAGACCTTTCCCATTCATAGCTTTATAACATAAATCGTGATATACATTTTGATTGATGTATCGATCTGCTTTATTATTTACTGTTTTGTAGTTGGATGGGAGGACGCCAATACTGTGTGTTCTTCTACCCTCCATGCACATTTACACTATTGTGCTAAATTACAAATAATGGCAGCCAATTCCCTCCCTAATTCCAAACGATAATACGCAAACAAGCACACATACAGTGACAATTGCAAAGCCTTTCAGCAATTTGAATAGTAAACGGGGGATTTTTGACCTAAATCGGCATCTTTCATCTTCTATCCGTCATAAAATTGCCTCATCTTTTAAGCTTCAGTCCAATTAACGTGATTATGGTATCAGACAGGGATGCATGCGACGATTATGCTAATAGCTGCACGGTGCATTGTGGGTGTACGGCACAGGTGCGCTGCTCCGTCGAGGCGTCGTAATTCTGAGCGGGGAGGGATTTGGCCCAGCACGGCAGCAGAGGAATATATTAACACGAAGGGCAAACAAACCAGTGATAAAAGATGACCTCTGAACTCAGTGGAGCTGTAAAACCAACAGAGGAGGAAGAAGGCAGCGGCGATATATCCCGCGAGCGAGGTTTATTACTGAATTATGAGTCCGCTCCGATGCTAAGGGTTATCTATAGAAAGAGAATAAGTCATTTATATTTTAATGTTAGTTGCAAGGTTGGCAGAGAGACCAGCAGTGTCAGGGAAACTTCACAATAGTGCTTGACAAGTGCGACTATACATTGCATGAACTAATCTAGAAATAAGTAAGACACTTCTTGAAATAAGTAACTTTGTCCCTGTTAAAATCCGTCCATGAGGCAAGTTTTTCCCACTTTCCCACCAAAGATCTTTTTTTTTTATCTAAAATTGCCACATGGACTGATTTCTTGATTGTTGATCAAATCAGGGACATATTTATTCATTTCAAGAAGTTTTTCCTTATTTCTAGATTCTTATAGCAGTGTATTAATATCACTGACACAATTATATCAAGATTTACATACAGCACACGTTTCAACTTTTTAAACATCCATTGTTAGGATAAATAATCTAGGTATAAATAACACTACAGGCATTATCCCATCAAAGTAAAAGAATTAAAAGATGAAACCCAACGTTACCATTGCACCTAAACACAAGCATTCTTTAGGACAGCAGCAGGAGGAAAAGAAGATCTATACAACAAGGACAAGCTGATACAGATTCAGAAGTGTTAAAGTGCATATGACACATTAGACACACTTTTTTGCCAAAACATATTAAACACAATTACATTTTATATATTAAGATTTTGCTAAAAAGTTTTATTTAGTTTGACCATTTTTGTGATGTTTTTCATCCTTATTGGACACTGACAAGAAGTGACAGATTTAAACTGTTGCCGTTGCCGACCATGTTATGTCAATGAGAAATGAGTCAAACTGCTTTGGGACTTTTGGTGCGCTCCAAGTGATCTCGGAAGTCGGACTTTCGGAGCTCCGACTAGGAAATTTCAACTGAAACGCACACCAACTCCGTAACTCCGACTCGGAAACTCGGGACAGAAATAGCAAACCAGAAAAAGCAGCATTTAAAGATGGCTGCGCCCAACGTGAGCTGTAACAAATGTAAAGCTTCAATAAATTATTTGGCTGAAATAGTGTGAATAATTAGCAGAAGATATGGATAAGAAATAGGAGAGATGCCGTCTTTATGGAACCTGACACTATAAATTTAGACTAATCTATAACCTTACTGTAATTAGTTTTCAAAAACAAGTTGGACATTATGTATATATTTTTAGGTGAACCATCTTTAACGATAACAATTATATGAACATGTACAGCCATAATGCAGTAAAAATGCTGTTCTGAGTTGGTCTCTTGCTGCATTGTCTAAGATAAAACCTCAAAGAATAGCTGATAATTGAATCTTACACATTAGATATCGCAAATTATGTTTTGTGTACTGCAGAAAGACCGGGAAACGTTTAATTTAATCGCATACGCACGAGATACAAGCTACACCTTTAAACTGAAAGATAACAGTGTTGAGAAACCTAAAATTATCTTTGCGAAAACGTGGTATTAAAGCAACACGTCATGCACTCTGAGAACAGTTTCACTCTTGTTTGCACATTGATTTTGTCATTGGCATTTCTCTGCGACAGTGGCTCAGGGGGTAGAGCTGTGGTCTGACCCCCGACCGAAAGATTGACAGTTTGACGTCCTGTTATTGTGTCCTTTCGCCAAAACTTATGGTGCCGTTTGGCCTAATGCAGCTGTAGAACTGTAGAAGCAGCTTTGTAACTTGAAAGTGAACTTCAACACAGATGCATTCCACTGCATCTGTGTTGAAGCCTCTGAATGCAGTTTTCCATTCAGCAATTAGATTCATCACTGGAGATGGTCATAGGACCCACCACTGTGATCTTTATGCTAAAGTGGGTTGGCAATCTCTAGAAGCGAGGAGGGAGCAGCGCTGTCTGCTGTTTGTTTACAACGTTCTTCTTGATGTCCTTCCTGATAATTTGTTTAATCTTATAAATGTTAGGTCAAATGCTTACCAGCTGAGGTCTCAGGACATTTTGACTCTCGAGTCACACCGTGTAAAGACAGAATGGGGAAAGAAGGCCTTTTGCTACTTCGCACCAAATGTCTGGAATGAGGCTCAGAAAACCTTTTGTGTGGATAATCTCGTGACCTTTTATCAGTTTAAATCCCTTGTAAAGGAGTATCCTCCATGTGACTGCTCTTGTTTTTAAGTTTTACACATTTTCTTAGTATTGTGTTGTAGTTGCTGTAATCATTCCACTGTTGTTTTATTGTTAACTGTTATTTACCTTGTATGTTTTAACAGGTCTCTCTTGCAAATGAGACACTGAGGCTTAAGAGACCACCTGTATAAATAAAGATCAATAAAGGTGCAGTATATGTTTTTTGTTTGTTTGTTTGTAGAGTGGGTATTATGTTTTTTGCAGGTATTTTGGTAATGATCTCAAACACATCTTTATCACTATCTGACACTGTGATTGTTAGAAAATGCCATATTGATCTCAAATAACTGAAACAAAATATCCAGTAGTTTCACTTCCTGGTTTTCACGCGATCACCCCAAGGGCTGGGCGATACATCAAATTAACTTGATTAATGCATGCTTTTGAAAACAGACAATGTGCAAAATGGCGTCACTCCACGTCCTCCTCACATGCTCTGTTTTCACCACAGGAGAACTCTGCGACTTTCTGACGATCTCTGCTGCTTTACAAAGCCCGTGTGTTTTTGGAGTGCGTTTGTTTGAGTGCGAGTTTGGTTTCCCCCCGGTCTGAACCTCTGCTCTTCTCTCCCTCTGAGCGGATACACGCCTACAGTAGCTCCGCCTCCTTTCCCCTTCTCTCTGGAGATGGCTGTCAATCACAGAAGAGCTCAAGGCAGGAGGATGATATTAAGTAAAATCGAATTATTATGAAGTTTTACTTTTGAGAGAAGACATATTCAAAACAGAAATAACAATATTAAATAATTGTATATTATGAATCTAAACAAAAATGAGCAGTTTTCTTCATATGAAAGATCAGCAGACCCTTTTAAGTTTTATTCCAATAAAATCGATTAAACTCATAATCACTCATACTGAGAAAAAGAAATCAAGATTTAATTTTTTGGCCAAATCCCCCAGCCCTACTTGCTCCCCTTTGCTGTGCAGCTGTTTCAGTGAAGACGGAAAAGAAAAGGTGCGGCTCGTGTGGCTGTGTGTTTTCACTTCACTGATGATAAAAGGATTAAGCTTAGCAACTATCGAGACCTGATTTCCTGGATATGTAGAACCTCCAGCTTTCTGGGAGCTGTTGCCGTGATGCTGACAATAGCCACTGGATTCAAAGATTACTCAAAGATACGCAAGTGGGTCGAAACACGGCTCCAAATATGTTTTTGAAGAGAAAACAAACATTGTAACATGTTAAAAAAGCTCTAAAAAAAAAAATAGATTTTGCATAGTACTCCGCTTTTTTAGTAAAGTTACAACTCGGTATTTAGAGACATTTGTGTAAACAGAAATCAGAATCAGCCCAGCCGCATTCCAATCAAAGCCTGATTAAAATGGGAGGATTGCTTCGAGAAGGGCGTCTGATGAAAAATGTTCTCAATAAGACAAACCACTGCATAAAGGCAAAGATACATTGCTTGGCTGTGGGGCTAATAAAGTGGCATGACTACAATGAAAACCTTCTCTATGATTGAATACTCCCACATCGGTGAAAGCCTATACAAACATGCTGCCAGTATGGGGTATTATGTAGTATTTATATTTCAAGCAGACGATGCATCATGATGTAGCATTTTATAGGTATAGCCGGGGCGAGATGAAACATGCAAAAGAAACAAAGGGCCGTGGCTGCTTTGAATGGCCTCGAACTCCTACGTCAAACCGCGCAGCACAGACGAAAGGACAAATCAATATAGACTCATGCTACGTTCAGGCACCGTCAGGTATATTGGAGCGTGAAGGCAAAACGAGGAGCGCAGGATGAAGGGGAGGAGAGATACGGAAGAGAGCGATGGGGCCCATTTGAAGGCAGCCTGCCCTTCCTTAGTCTCCCTCCACTGCGCAGCGCCGCTTTGACCTTCCTTCCGCTAAGATCATGTTCCACTTTCCTTCCAACTATCTCACCTTTTTGTCAGGCAGAAATGATTAATCTATTTCAGTCCCCCGGATCTTCTAATGCCTTCAATCAAATCCGCATTGTGCAAGTGTCACGTACCATCGTCACAACAATGCGACGCTCGACAGGGACAGAAAAATGAAGTCTTAAGCATTAGTGTTATTAAAATGAGACGTCACTTTGCATTTTTCATCAACGTGTCGGAGGCAGTGACAATGACAAAAGGGCAGGTGACCGTTATTCCCCGAGGCTGAGTGACACCGAAGGGGCACAGCTCGCCGTTTCTCAGACATGTGCAGGATTTCTCATTAGTATTCCGCCGACTATGAATCATTCTAAAACAGCCGAGTGCTATTACCACAACACACGGGGCACATGCATGAGGCACACGCTCCATCTCACTGTGGGCGAAAAAAACACGCACAAGCTTTGCAGGTGGAGACGTGCTGCAATAATGGGAAAATTCAAATTCAGGGAGTATAGGAGCCTTTTTTAAGCTTTGGTTTGTTGTAAATAGTCCATTCGCACAAAGGGTTTTACAAACAGTCAGCACTTTCTAACAGGATGGAGGCTATGACCAATAATGCAATCCATAAAAATACAATTTACTTTCAATGCGGAACTAGAGCTTTCACATTAAGGGCATTCTGACACCACATTACAAATAAAGTAACGTTATTGTTGCTTTTTCCAAACTTTAAGAATAAATTGTGTTTTACAATGCTTCACTATTCTTATTCTCATAAGATAAAGGCCACCCTAGACCAGATTCATAACCAAGCTAATCCGCGGCAATGGTTTATAAAATTCAATAAGCTTCAGTATATAAGACATCACAACTAATATGTTATTCTATGCATGCGAGTGACACTTGACTTCCAAGTGAATTCTCCAAAGGCCGCTGTCCTTCCTTTCTCGCTATTTCCCCAATAGGGATTAGCGATGTCTTGCACAAATCAATAATAGTTCAAGAAAACATCACGGACAGTGAGATACTCATGGACAGTCATATTAAAAGCATTGCGTTGGCTGGAGGAAACGTCTGCATGGGGCTAATGGCTAGTATAGAAAAAAAACACTGCAAAAACGAAATAACTAAAATGTATTTATACTAAAGACAGGATGATTATTTCTTGAGCAGGCTTGTTCAAAATCAAGACAAAGGTTATGAACACAGTGATGCCAGTGACTGTCCACCACTGACTCACTGCCTGCCATGTAATCTCTGAGCTATTTGTTTGTTTTATCGGAAAGGACGCAGCTACTAACTCATGAGCAAATAAGGAAGAAGAAGAACTTTATTTATATAGTGCCTTTCACAGATGAGACATGAGACAATTTTGCATTCACCCTACACCGGAGTCACCGGAAGAAACCTACACAGGGAGAACATGCAAACTCCACACAGAAAGGCCCCGTCCCAGTGGGAATTGAACCCGGACCTTCCAGCTGTGAAGCACGAGCACTAACCGCTGTGCTACCGTGCCGCCCGACTGGGAGACAAGGAGACAGGAAGAGCAGCGCCTCCTGAGTATTCACCTGGAAGTCACCTGTCGCTCGTGTGCATATAGCCTATTATCATCTGTGCACATGAGAGGACTCAGAAAGCACAACACCAAAGCATTGCTTCTGGGCTTGGCCTGTCAGTCAACGCCTAAAGCAACAGTAATCTGCAAGTTTGCATTCTACTTTCTTTAAAAGTGCATTTAAGCACATTTGGGATCACTGCCATGTTTATGTTTGGTGTTTTAGCTGATCTTGTGACATAGCAGCATAAAACCTGGAATAGCCTTACGGAGATTGACCAGAGACTCGCATAAGAGCCCAATAATCATCCTTGAATGCCAATTATACTGTACTCTATGGTGGACGTGACCTACAATAAACAAAGATATCAGATTTACAAACATGAGGAGAAAAGGTAATTTGCAGCGATACTCAAAGCAGAGCACAAAGAAACTTGTAAACACTTGAAAAGCACTTAGTTCGTGTGAGCCAACCTGACCTTCCCAGCTCTGAGGCCCATCTGTATTCTGCCCAGCTCCTGTTTGTGTTAAACATGCATAAAACCAGCCTCAGCGGACTACTAATGCAGGAAGGATCAACTTCAAATAAACAAAATCCGCTCTTTCTCCTCCCGTGTAATGTAAAAGTCCTGAAGAATTTGCATATCTGACTTTGCTGTCCGTTTTATGGCAAATAACTTTTAAAAACAAGCATCATCCCCTTCATTCTGGCTGTTCTTAGATGTTTTTGATATATTTTTGAAATGTAATAAAATATAGCAACTAATAAAAACTGATGGTAGAAGTTTGAAAAATCTAGCTTCATAAATAGAGCTTACATAAAGGAAAAAATAGGGCTGAGACAATTTTGTGATTGATCATCGTGATACGTTTTTATTGAATCACAATACTTGACATCATGCATATCAATGAGTCTGCTGTGCTCCGCTGTTTTCACACTCCACTGCGAGCCAAATGTGGTCGAATAATTCTGCCAGGACAGAAGAGAACAGCAGTGAAGGACCGCTCGCACTTTTCCAAACTATTTCACCAAATGTCTGACAATTATTTGGTTTATAACACACTTGTATTGCCTTATTCGTTTCATTCAGCTCATGGTATCACAAAGGAATCGAATCATTCCCGATGGTGGTATTATGTTGTGACAAAAGCGTGGCCTTTGGAAAATACATTGAGGAAATATGTAATTTTATCTAATTGGGTTCCATCCTCATGGTTCCAAAGCAATATAAAGGAGGGATATTTGATTTACATTTGTGCCATACCACACAACTCATGCATAAAAGAAGATGGTGTTTTGCAATTATAAGAGAAGAGCCAATAATAGGATGAAATGAAACAGGAGCAGTGATGAGCCTGTTCTATATGTGTTCAGGTATATGTGCGAGCCAATATGTCCATGTGGGTAGGAAATAGAGTCAGTTTATGCAACACAATCGCCAATTAAATGTCCATGTAGATTAGTGTTTCTCATTTCAAATCATTAAACCGTAATTAGCAAGCACCAAATATGGGTTCACAATTCCTCTCATTTCACCGACTACAGGACAGAAAGTGGCAAAGTGAAAAAAATGTAAACAACAAAAGAACACGCCTGCTGTTTTAAGACAACACTGGGAGGGATCCAAGCAATAAGAAAAGTCCCGGAGTGGCCCAAAATAACCCCTTTCTGCCCGGCATTTGTCAAAGCTGCGAAACAGAAGGTCCTTTAATGAATCCTGTAAACGCATACTCCCACTCGAGCAAGCGTGGCATCAGCTATTCTATGAAGTTATGAATATTTGAAGGTTGGTTGGATTGAAACCCGAGGAATACGAGTGGAATAATATCATTGAGTGAAAGGGAGGGGATGAGGGGAGGGGTCAGAGGAGCAGAAGGTAATTTCATAAACACCTGATGCAATTACGTTCATGCAGCGTTTGATAACACCCACCCATTACCAACCCCCCCCCCGTTATTAGGAACGCAATAAATAAAAATTACACAGGTATGAATCACTGCAGGCTGTGTGTATCGCCAGCTCGAGCATGTGTTTGGCGGCACGAGGAGCAGGAGAGTCACAGTGGAAGACGGAAGGCAGGAGATTCCCACAACACAAACCACGTACACCATGCCGGGACACTACCTGACCAAAAAAAAAAAGACATGGATTTAACTAACTGTTATGATCTGGGGTTGCTGTAGTTGGTCAGGTCTTGTTTCAGCAACACTATGTGCCAGAAGAATGCGATCAGCTGACCATACTGGATGACCAGGTTATCCCATCAATAGATTCCTTCTTCCCTGATGGCACGGGCATATTTGAAGATTTTGCAGGCTCACTTATAGGCCAGACATAATTTTCACACATGGATTAGCCGCCACAGAGCTCAGATCTTAACCCCATTGAGAATCTTTAGAATGTGCTGGAGAAGGCTTTGCACTCTCCCATCATCAATACAAGATCTTGGTGAAAAATTAAGGCAGCAGTGGATTTAGACATCGCTGAAGCCTATTGAAGCAATGTCACAGTGAATGTGTGCTGCAATCGGAGCTAAAGGTGGTCCAACCAAATATTAAAGCGTGTGACCTTTCTCTGCAGTGACTTATTTGATGGTCAGGCAGTGTAAATGGTAAATGGTAAATGGACTGAAATATACAGCGCTTTTCTACCTACATTAGGCCCAAAGTGGTTTACAGGAAAGGAACCAGTCACCCATTCACACTCTCTCATTCATACACCAATGTACGCAGGCACTGGAGGCAAGACGGGTGAAGTGTCTTGCCCAAGGACACAACGACAGTGTGCACCTGCGGCGGGAGCTGGGATTCAAACTCCCAATCTTCCAATCATGAGACGACCCGCTCCACCATCTGCGCTACAGTCACCCTGTGTATTTAGACACTGATTTTTATAAAGCTGTATAGTACTTAAAATGATCTTAATCTTACGTACATAATTACTCTTGTTCATATACATTATTTAACGAATTGCATCTGATTACTTTTCTTACTCAAACAAAGATTATTACGCCTATTTATCACTGTCAAGCCCTTCGAGGCATCAAATCTAAAACCTCTGATGCTCAGCTAGACAAAGACTATACTATTTTTGCAGATATACAGTTTTTGGAAGTAGTTTTCTACTACAAGTTATGAGGTGAAATAGTAAAAAGTGTGGCTTTATAAATTATAGTTTTACAGTGCACGATACATCACAGTGCATTGTATTAGTAATGTGTTCCAGGTAAATCTCAGTGCTACAACTGCAGGCACAAGTCAAGATTCAAAGAATATTCAAGTAAGGATATGTTATAGAGTACTTTTACCGTCCTCAAACACATACAGTAATCTTGACTTAGGCGATATCGTGCGAGAGCTAGTATAATTGTGTATTACATATGTTGATTTTTGGAGCGCCAACGACTAACAATGCCACACCCTGTTTTCTGCAGAGGGGACAAACAGTGCTCCTCCACACCTGCTATGTGCTTCCTGCCTTCACAGAAACGTGAATGTTGAGCGTCTGCCAGCACCGAGCCAAGACTGCTGAAAACACAGGAATATTAGATGCGTTATGCACGGTCTACCCAAGGCGATACCGCATGCATGCATAATAGCTTTACAGTATCGCTGCGCCTTTGAGGGGTTAAAAGAACAGAATGTGTCAAGAGGAAATGCTGTCGGGAAGGTAGAGTTTTACAGTGGCATTTTTGGGCACTTGTTTGTTTGCTGGAAGTAAAAAACAGACCAATTTGACTGAGGGTGAATCAGAGTTACAAACGGGTGCAAATAAATGTCATTATTTCAAGTATAGTTCAGTATTTAAGTTCATTGGGGTGATTGATAAGTGAAATATGATGCCTCTGAGGGATAACAGCAGCATTAACCCCTGAACTACGAGACAAAGGCCATGGTATGAGCTCATTTAAAGTCTTAATTTTCCATTTCCAGTTTAGTTTCTACTGCAATTCTTCTGTAAAACTTGTAGAGCCACATTTACTTTCACTGACTGAGGCGATACATTCAGAGTCAAGGCAGAGGACACGATGTACTACCACACCAGTGTCCATGAAGTGACACCTGAAAAATACACGGCGGCTGTGAAAATGTTAATATAAACAGCATCGAGGATTTAAACAGCCTTTAACCCCGGCCCCTCACTGCCCATGATCACGTTACCCCTTCGCACGGATCCTGTTTCCTTAGTAACAATCAGGGGACATGTATAGCACCGGGAGCTATTCCGCCCTCCATCTGTCCATCACAGTTAATGAATTAGCGTAAATCTTGACCAAATATTAGTGAGCTGTGTGCTGCACAATAGACCAGAGGCCACAGCGCCATTGTGAGTTCCACTCCTGGCTCCGATAGTTTGCTGAATGTCTCTTCCCGTTCAACACCTACTTTCACCGTCTCATAAAATGAAATTTAAGAAAAAAAGGAAAAAAGGAAATTTACGAGACAATGTCCTCTGCTGTCTTTTATACAGAACCAGAGAAGAGAAGAGTGTGAATAGATACTGCTTTATTCATTAGGAATCACCAGTTCGATAGTATTTGTGACTACTACATGGCAGAGCAGCGTGTTCTTCTTAAGATTACGCTTATCTGAACATAAACAGCCTGTTCTGCATGAGATTATAAAGTGATAAAGTACATCGGAGGTTTGGCAAATAGAAAATCTACTTTCACTGTCCGGTCCAATAACCTGTGAGCAAAAGGTGACCTATGTGTAGGACTATGAATGAAAACTGGGAGTATTGTTTGTATACTTTATTGTCCCCGTAGGGACATTCGTCCTCTGCATTTAACAAATCCTTCGATGCCGCTGGGGCAACCCGTAAGGAGCAGTGGTCGGCGGCAGTGCCGCGCCCGTGGACCCATCTCCATGATGTGGAGCCAGGGTGATGGTCAGAATCAACTGGCTGGAGGATTTACCTATTGCACATGTTTTTAGTGGTAGGGGAAACCGGAGTACCCGGAGGAAACCTACGCAGACACGGGGACACCGCTGCGCTACCGTGCCGCCATTGTGGGTCGACCTGACCAGCATGTTTTTGGAGTTTGGGGAAACCTTAGCTCCTGGAGGAAACCTGGCTGGCTGCCTTCAATCCTCTGACCCACTGAAATGGAGCAGCACCTCCTGGGTTTGTACCTGTTTCAGAGCGTGGTGTCCTGCACTGGTCAGCTCTTCCTTCCTCTTCCTCCTGCACAGCTCCCTCCGCACCACAACAGTCTTTCATCATCTTCTGGGTTTTATTCTCCAGTGAACGTCCATTAGCCAGAACAATAGAGGGCATGTGTGGCTTAGCTGTGAGTCTCGCCCTGATACCTCCTTGTTTGTCCCTTCCTTGTTTCCTGAAGCTCCTGAAGCTTCCTGAAGAAATGCGTAGGTCTCAAATGGGTTTAGCTGATAACCTAGCTGTTTACTTTTAAAAAGCTGCTTTCTTCAGGACTGAACTGCATCAAAAAATATCCAAACCCAAACTTGAAGATACGGAGAGATTCATTAGAAAACACAAGTCAACAGCTTCAGAATAATCAGGTTCTATATCAATTTATTATCACATTTTGTTTCATAAAATTGTGGTCTATGGCTTCTATTTAGATTTTGTTGTTGTTCATGCATATGGTAAAACGCAATGTGTTTTTGCAGAAAACAAAACAAAAATAAGAAACGATAAGCGCAGTAAGAGGCAACCTTCAAATCTCCTTGCTGTGACCTGCCCAGGCTTTGTCACTGATTACCACCACGTGCCGTCCTCAGCGGAGCTCCACGTTATTGGACAAGGTCACGCTTTAGGAGGCAATTTTACCGGGGAAATAATGACCAACCGGTGACTCACTTCCTCTAGCAATATTAGATAGTGAAAAAAAAATCTAACTATACGGGGATATGAAGTCCCCTCCACAGCAGCGTCAGCACAGCCATTTCACACCTTCTGCTTATAACACATATTCCCCATCGCTGCGCACAATCAAAGAAAAATCCTCTACACTGTGCAGCTGTCTTATCTTTTGTATCTTATATCACGGGCTTCAAAACTGCTGATGCAATATGGGCTATTTTAAAGCATGTGGATTCCTTTTCTGGCCTTGTTGCGAAGAAAAATGGCCGCAGCTCAGCGACCAGGAGAGACACCAGGACGCAGGTTTGATACGGGAAAAGAGAAGAAAAAAAACTGACCTTTTCATAGTGGCTGCTCTAATGCTCTGTGGCAGGGGGTTTGGGCTCGTCCACTGAACTCGCATGCAATATCTGAGCGGCTTCACTGGCAGAGCAGGAAGCCGACGTTATCTTCTTGGCTCAGAGCAACTCAAGCTGGACTAATGCAAGCCCATAACGCCAAAAATGTTTATAAGTCATTGCATGTACATTAGTGCGTGATAGCAGGCTAATGGGAATCCCTGGGAGTAGGGTAGCTCCTAGCGGAGAAAATGAGAAAAGGAAGGTGGCAAAAATGAATAAATATTAGGTTTAAATGTGGCCTATATTTAAAATATTGATAGTTTCCAGCAAAAACATTGTGTCTACATATAAGACCATACCAATGATATCCAATGTATGGGGGTTAGGGAAAAGGAAAAGTAGGTAGAAAGGTTGTTGCGTAGTGTAGGATGATAACAATGGCATGCCGAATAAAATGTAATAACGTTCAGCCAAAATAAAGATGAATTATTCTATGCTTAAAGAAATTGTGAGTAGTGTCAAATCCTGCTTGCATTTTTAGTCGGACTGGGAGATAGTTTTGTCAAATCCAGATTTGGTGCTGATTGGTTCAAACAAAAGAGCCAGAATTTTAAAATGTTTCTGCCATTTGTGATTTTTCAAAATCAATGCCAGACTGATTTATATTTAATGAATTAATTTTGGAAACTCAACTTACACTTTCTTCTCAAATGAGACAGTTGTTGTTGTGCGTCGTTTCTATCTCTTACAGGATCAGTTAAAATAGTGCCTTGTAAGTTCGGCAAAATAGCCGCTATGATGTGATGTTTTGTAATTGACTAGATATAGACTAGATACTGTGAGTGTTGTTGTCCATTCTTTTGCTGTTGTTTCTATATTTTGCTGTTGTTTTTTTATTATTGTTTTGTTCCTTTGCAGTATGTTCCTTGTTTTGATTGTTAAATGAAAATGTTATTGTTTTTATTTCAGGGGTCAGCGCTTATAAGCCTTTTGCTTCGACCCACTCCTTGTGAGCAAACTAACTGCTCAAATGAACAAATAAACTAAACTCAACTAATTCCGGGTAAAATGTCGCAGTTTGTTGTCATGGAAAATTATACGTATTACTTTGTGCATTGGAACATCGCATTATGTATCTATCGGGCCCTCAGTATTGGATCGTGATAAAAGTGTATCGTCCCAGCCTTTTTAGAGTTCATCTGACTTTTCAAAATAAACCCAATTTTAATCAACAAAGTATTGCTTTCTGCTTCGATACCATTCAACACAAAACTGTTTCCATTTAGTTCCTCCAAAATCGAAACCCGACTCCAAGGAATGAGCTGTAACTGCCACAGGACCGACTGTAGACTGGACCATAAAAGGTACCATGCCAATATTTGCAATCAGCCATGAATTTAATCACAACTTGTTTAGAAATTGATTAATAACACAAAGCTAAACCCTGCAAGTATACACAGTCAGAAAAAAAGGCATCCACTGGTCGAAAACAAGTTGATACAAAAACAAACATCATTCTCTTTGAGTGAAGTTATATATTCTTTTAGCATTCTGTTCGACAATAATGAGGCCTATTTGCCCAAAACAGACATCTGTGGGTTTATAGTGAAGAAGACTTGAGGCATTTCAGATTTGATGCTCTGAAGTCTGATCACCAAGTGGTACTTATTCGCAAACAGTTTTTAAATCAACTTTCAGTGAGTGGGTGATGGAAAGCTGGTAAAAGATTGGTGTTTGCAGAGTGGAACCCGCGTGAAGAGATATTTTCCAACGTTTCGATCCAGCGAGTGGCAGAAGGGAGGCTAATCTGGTCCAAATCATTAGAGATTGAGCTGTTGCGTTCCTGCCTGGGTTTCTTGGGAACCAAAATGAGAAGTGATGGAAGCGAATGGCCACGGAGAAAGGAAAGTGTGGTTACTTTTAACAATGAATCACAATACGCCGGCTGTCTGCAAAGGATATAGGCAGGTAAGTATAGAAAACAACGAAAACCTGTCTCCATGAGGATTCATCACACTAAAACCTGCTACTTGTGTTGCCCTGCTACTTTCTTGTGTTCGTTCAGGGAAAATCTGTGTAAAATGGACAACAAAAAAGATCTGCTTCTCTTCACAAACGAGATTCCGTAAAATATTTGTTCAAAAGCCGTCTTATCCCGCATTGATCAGACGAAAACTCCAGAAAGGACTTGCTCCTCCAGCTACAAAGCATTTACATTTTTAATAGTTAACCAGAGGAAACACGTCCAAAACACAACTCAGCGGGACATGGGGGATTTGTGCGACATGATCTGTTTAGTCTATGTTTAGACCGCTGCCGTCCCGCGCAGTATTCGGAGTCTGACATGGAGATGCCCCATTTTTCATGCCTGCATTAAAAGCAGAGTCTGCACAGCTGCTATTTCCGTCACAACAAAACACCAGGTGAGAATCAGACAGGTATTAGACCGCTTTGTTCCTGTGTTTTTTGGTTCAGGGGAGCGGGGTATTGCCTCAAAGCTACGAGAACAAGATGCCTGCTGAGACAAGCTGGGCCATCCTCGCTCTCATGTCAGTTTTAAACTTTATTTCAAAATGCTATTTGTGTTTCAACTGCTGTGAACACATCTGTGTGCATAATTGGCTTTCGGGTCAGGCTTGACTTTAACTTTGCCAACATGTTTTTTTAAATGTTAGTCAAGTGCAAGGAAAGCAAGGTAGGGATTCCACTCTTTCATTCATAACCAGCCCCTTTGATGGTAATCAAAAATGGTCTCAACTTATATAGCGCTTTTCCAACTACGTTAGGCACGAGGGGGCCTTACAGCAAGGAAACACTCACACATTCACACTCTCATTGATGCACCAATGTACGCGGACACTGGAGCTGCGGGATTCAAACTCCTTGCAGATAAATTGTTTTGGTAGCTAGTTTGCCCTAATGGTCCCTAATGAACAGAACTGTTAATTTGAAATTCTTTATTTTTTTCTTGTGAGTTAATGGTAGCCTGGTTTGACCACACCCTCGTACTCATTGCGTTTCGTACATGGGTCTGGACCTTCACAATTGAGCTCCGTTATCAGATGGGAGGGGTGAACTCCTTAGAAACGATTGGATCTGATTTTCGCTAGCGTTTGGTCGTGACGTATGTAATGCGCCCGAGTGAATGAAGTTAAGCTATTATAACTCTTGAGCGCATTCCTTGCGCATTCTAAGGCTTCAATATTACTTTCTGGATATCTGGGAGCAGAGCCAGAATGGATTGAAGAGCTTCCATTTCCTTTGTATCCGCCGCCATTGCAAAACTACAACCAGCAAATGCAGCGCAAATGCTTGACATCACCTACAACACCCGCCTCCCCCGCCCGCTAAATGGTAGGTTGAAATTCAACCGATGTAACGTGGCCACTGAGATCAGACCCAGACGTACATGTAGGGAAATTATAATTGACCGGAGTTTACGGATGGCTAAGGCCAGGCTAAGTTGATGGTGGTTCACCATTTGAGAACCAATGGTTTATACTCACTACTGCCACCTCAGGTCATACGTGTAACTGCACCTTCTATATTAAGCTCGTGCATGACGGCACTTCGGACCCGAATTCACACCTTTTTGAGTAACAGTGCAGGATTTTAGCAGCAGTTGTGGTGAATAGGTCTGGGCTTAATCTACACCTTAGGACATTGTTGGAACATGTAGGGGGAGGAAAATACTTAATTTTAAGATTTTTAAACTCCGTATAGTCCCTTTAAAGTATTGCGCTCCTGTCACTGCCTCTATGGACAGAAAAGTTGGTAGAAAAGGATAGAAAGTTTGAAATGGTAAATCAAGGATGTGATACAAGAGAACTGAAGTAAATGGTTGTCTGGAGGCCATCCAAGAATACCTAAATTTGTCAATGAAAAAAAAAACAGCTCAATTAACCTGTTGCTTGCCGTCCCCCCTGATCAGAGGCCTAGGGTTAGGGTTAGGAACAGCGAAGGTGGTGTAAGTTGTGTCTTACACATACACAAGGTTTTGGCTTTCAAATGAGGCATCACCTTGGCATATAGGCTGTAAGCTCTCCAGTCAATACGCTTTGAGATTTCGATATGTAAAATTGCTTACCCTAGCTCCAACCCTAAACCTAACACTAAACTGGCAGGTAAACAGGTTAATGTGGATTTGATGTAAAAAGACAATGAAATACCATGACACAAAATGAGTGCTCCATATTGATTCACAAAGTTAGAAGTTCCCAGTGGTGCACTAAACATTCTTACAGCTGGTATCTTCACTTCTTATTCGCTCACTATCACCTCTCTTGGGACTTTCTGAAACCAAGCACTGGCTCAATAATGTTCTCTGCTTCCCAAATTAAAAATCACTACGCATTGAACGGACTGCGCTACAATTGTCAAGCGACGCTGTGAGGACAACGGTCTAACCAAAAACTAGTTGGGCTGAAGATTAACTTTGTCAACGAAGCTTGTCGTAATTCAATGTTTTCTGTCAATGCATTGCCCGTTTATAAGTATGCCCACATTTCCATTGAATTGCTTGAACATATTCACACTTGAGAATTCTGCATCATAGTGAAAAGTAAAGATGAAAGTTGAGAAGATCCTGCTGGCAGACTGAATAACTTTAGACGACAGGGATTTGCTTTCAACGTTAAGCATTATGCCAAAGTGACTTCTTTTGAGCTTTTAACGATCGTTTTGTTCTCTCGTTCAGGCGTACATATGTGGAGATGTGCTTTGTGTCTTTCATGTTTGATTTTTAGTCTGTCTCACCGGATATCCCACTGAAACATCTGTGTGTGGGACAACAATTGGAAATTAGTCATGCAAGAGAGTCATGCGAGTTAAAGGCACACTGTGTAACATTTGAGATTATAATTTTAGATTAGTGGCTAATCGATGAATGGCTTTGGATGAGGACCAAACCTATTTAAAATCTCATATTTGGCTGCCTTTAGTCAACATCGCCATGGAGACGAGCTGGACAGTGTTGGGCAAGTTACTTTAAACCTTTAATATATTATACATTCGTAGATACAGCTTTGAAAATGTAATAGGTTTGTATTACATATTACTGTTTCAAAAATGTAGCTGAGATACACTATTTTGAGTTACTATTGAGTTACTATTGAGTTACTTTTGGCAAATTATAAACTGAAAATAGAAATAATGCCACCGAGCAAAACTGCAGTCAAAGATTTCCTCTGCAGATCTTATACACCAGCGTCCATTATTTGGGAGGAGTTTGGCTTTTTTTCGTTCATACATTATATTCCCATATTTTGTGTAATAGGCGCATTGAGTTGCCTAGGCGCATTGAGTTGCCTTGTGTACGAAATGCGCGGTATAAATAAAGTTGCCTTGCCTTGCCTATGTTCCTTAGTTACTGAAAAAAGTAATATGTTTTTGTAACTCGTTAAATTTGTAATACGTTAACAACACTGGAGCTGGAGACGTCCACGCTCCCAATAAAGTTACAATTCAAGTCTTTTGTAGAGGTGCCGCTCACAACCAACACATGTTTGTTTATATGTGTTATATTTTTCAACAATAGAAATATCTGTGATGAAGTAAATGCTTGTATTTCATTCTACGTTGTTACGCGGTGTGGCTTTAACATGCACTGTCCCGGCTGAATAAATTAATTCAATGTAATACAGATGTATTATTGTGGTGCTTGTCCTCTGATTGTGGCCATTGCTCATAAAACTGGAACAGGAATAAGCCAGAAGCGATCAATGTTCCCTACTTTTCCTGCAGATCCCAATACGACATGGATATCAAAAGCAACGTAAAGACAAATCAATGAACTATTGGAGGCAGATGATTGGTTCTGGTAACAACAGCAGGGAATGGCCAGAAGGCATAGTCCTCCCCCTGCATAGAGATCTACTACATACTATGGGCTCTTTGATAAATGAATGCAATATTAAACAGCATGACTTACTATTCAATGCCCTTGAGAAGTGATTACTGTGCATTTGTGAGCGACACACGAGAGAACAAACCCTGACATTTAAGTTAAGTGCATTATAGAAAAAACAGGTTTTCTCCTTATGTATACAAATTGTATGTGGGTGTACAACGGGTTATGTACAACTCGCTGTTAGAACAACTCTGCGTGACGCGGGGAGACCATAAGGAACAGCTTGCTGCTTTGGAAAGAGATACTGGCATAATCCCATCCCACAATCTCAACAAATTCGTGCACGGCGGCGAACTGGGCCCTCGCACTTCCACGCAGTTTGAATATTATGTTAATATTTTGTTTCTCTGATTGAGCATCAGAATAAACGCAAGCAAATGCTATTCCCAGCAGGGGCAATTACTCCATAAATGCCCTTAAAGCGTGCAGCATCTCTCTCTGTCATAAAACATTGCATCATCGGCAGCCAATCACAGGGCAGCAGTCATGGGGCTTTGTGTGGCACGGACTTGGGGGATATGCAGGTGTACTCCTACGATGAGGACAGACAGACTGAATTCATTCTCTTCTCTGTCACGAGCTTAAAACTCTTTTTGTTCCTGGACAAATTTCCGATGCTGGTGACCTGATGCCGCTGTTAATGCTTTTCAATAAAAGCAACAATACAATACAAGATCCTACATGTTTGCCCAGAGTAAACACATGACAAGTCCCAGTCTATTCGCCAATCAGAAAAAGAGCAAACAGTGCAACAGGTGCTTATAAAACATCAACAAGATCACTGCTATTTGCTGAGGGGAATAAACAAAGGCGGATAAATGAAAGCACTGAATTAATTGAATCAGCTTTGGACCAAATCGGGCAGAGCTGACAAATAATCGCAAATGAACTGAAATCCGTTAATATTAGCACATCGCAAAGACTGCAATTATTAAGTCAAGCAACAATATACTGTCTCCCATCTCCTTATTACCTTCTAAACCTGTTGCTTAGACCTCCACAAAGACATGAATGTGATTTTTTAATTAGTTTAGTTCATATTTTTGTCCACTCGCAAATGAAAGTGTGCTTGAATACTTCTCAGAACAATTTAAGCTTAATGCTTTTCCCAAATCCAAAGCAGTCCTTATTTTTTGCAAATATCACTATAAATACTGGAAATGCCATGCTTGTTAAAGCTCTCAGTTGTCCAGGAGTTCTGCATTGTTGTAGAGCTTTTTCAAAGTCAACTGAGGTAAGTTTTCTTGGTGTAGGGATTGGCTTCTAGTCGATGGCTTTGAGAAACGTCTATATTTTGATCATGGCTAAATGTATGAGAAACATTTTTCACATTAGCTTGTGTGAATTACCTTTTTCAAATAGTAGGTTTGGTCGCAAAAGTAGGAAAGATTTGTTGATTTGCTTGTTTTTGCTTTATTGATTGCATCTTTCTAGTTTAGTATTAAGTGTGTTTACCTTGGCAAAGCAAAAAGTAACCATAAAAATCTTTAATACAACTGTGAACGTGATTTCCCCTGGCTTGCCCTTTCTTCTCAGCGCTGCTTTTATGCATGTGCACATTATGAGCCTATAGAGTGCAGCTCTGCAGCACGGTGAATCCACGTCTCCATCACCATTCTGCGAACTCATCACAATCATCCACAACACTCCTCCTTCATCATGACTATAGTCTGTTACACAGCGACTCCAGTGTGAGGCTGCAGCAGAGAAAGACCAGCCCTGGCTCCAGCTCAGAGGATCAGCTGCGTGTGTTGTTGACATAGCGCTAAGCTGAACATACATGATATAACACGAAACCATAAAGCGAAGCGGATCTGGCGTCTGTGCAAAGCAAAGCTATATGGGGAGAAGCATGAGCACTGTGCACGGCAAATACTCAGCTTTGGGTAATTTAATTTGTCTAAATTAAGCGTAATGCAATATGAAATGTGTAATAGGCTGTAGAGAATGCACTTATCATTGTCATTCAAACAGAACCCTCAACACTGGGCGTCAAAAAGGATAACAAATTTCTTAACTCCACCTAGTTGACTCCTGATTCCATGCAGTTGCCACACAGCGACATCATCTGCACGCCTTCTATATAGACATACTATACTAGTGACCGTCATCAAGAAAATGTTTGACTTTCGAAGACAAAATTACACACAAATAAAAAAATTAATACACTGCTTTTATTCCAAAGCACCAAAGCCTCTCCCCAAAGTTGCCACACATGGACAGAACACAAATAGTTTAAATAATTTATCATCGCACTATATGACAAAAACAGAGAAAATTTCAAATAATTATAATCACTATAATTCTGTTAAGTAAAAAAGCGTTTAATTGAAAAGCACAAATATGCTCAATCGGCCACTATAGGTCACTCTGTGTGCACCGAGGCTATAATGCATTTCAATATGAAGTCTATCAAAGCCCACATGTCTTACTATGTGACACCTAACCACATTTCAACCAACAAACTATTGCACAAACACAATAAAATAACAAGTGTTCATAGCTAGAATTCCCAGACTTCTAAAAACAACCTTCACAGAGAAAGCCCTTGACTTTACGTTACATGTACAACCACTGCCATAGCCGGCGTCTCATGACTCCGCATTCAGTGCCTGAATTCGCCGGAGTCTACGTTTCGTTTCCTCTGTGCCTCGGGAGAACGGGTAAATGTTTAAGATGTATGACTGCACAAATTAAATTCCTCTCATTTTACACTAAAAAGGTCAGCTGTAGAATGCAAACCACACAAGCGGAGAAAATGTTCAGACAATTAGTAGACCATTTAAACGCTATCACCAAAAACAGCTCAAACATGGGCACGCTTTAAGAGGCATTTCATGTTATCTCTGTAGTGATCAGTCTTGCAAATGCACACATCAATTAGCAATCAAAACGCAATTGTAAAAAAAAAGGAGACAAAATCTCCAACTCACCCGAGAATAGCCGAAAAAAACCCTTTTTGGGCTTGGGGTCCTTAGAAGATCCCTTATTTTTGTCTTTGTCTTTCATGTCGCCTGCTTTGCTCTCCACTAGCGGCCAGACTGTCCCTGGGTGACGGTCATGCAAGTGATGAAAGAAGGAAGGAGGAGGCGAGGTAGTGAGTGAGACAGAGGAGTAAAGGGAGGGACGTGAAAGTGGATGGATTCCCGAGCAAACACCAATGTCCTTCTACTACGGGGATGTGTACCTTACTTTAAAGTTGTGATTTGCGACATCCTGATGGCTCGCTTTTACAACAAGCGATCGCAATCTCATGAGCGTTTTGACACATTTTTATCTTCCCTCCAGGCAGCTTCCTCGGGGTGTAACCTTCCCATTACCCCACTCATAACGTACGCTGCGTGCACAATCAAATTAACAAGCAAACATTTGTCACACAGGAATCAATGACAGCTTTAGTTTAGAGAGCAGCGGAAAGATGGATGCCTATTAAGACGGAGATAAGCCAGTATAACAAGGCAAATACAGTTGTCCTCAAAGGAAAAGGATTATCAAAATGATATGGAGATATTGGCACCAGGGATTTGAGCGTCTCCAAACGACCCACCCATTCAACCATTTACAGACCATCCCCCATTTAGTCAAAGCAGAGCTGCCAAGTTCTATCTATTGAACTGTCATGAAAACTAACAACATCTTTCTTGTGGTTATTTCACTCGTCACCTGGATTTCTACCACAATGTCTGCCTCACACTTTGGGCTCTGACAGGGAACAATCTCACGAGTCACCTCCCTCCGTGCTCACACCCACCAGCACCACCTGCTTCACTCACTGCTCCTGCTCCTCCCTGTATTGGTCCCACAACACCTCCAACAGCCCTGGCCTCTTCCGAACATATCACCTGCTTCTCTATCTCCCCCATTCCCATTAACTGCTCCTCAAGGGATGTCTCTCCACAAGCCCCCGGCCCAACCCCCATCTCTGCTTTAATAACACGCTGTGAGAGCAACACTGTCGGCTTGGTAGGAGAGCACAGAGCAGCACATAGCACTATAACCGGCTGGAGAAGTGTGGATTAAGAAAGGGTTGACATGCCTTGGGATGGTGCATTGCCCATGCTGCGACACGGACCGCTGCAGCTCAAAGTGATCGCGTTTCCTGTTTCCCCCTCCTCTCTTGTCCTTCCTCCTCCTCCCTGGCTTTGCCGCTCTTCACAAAGCTCGTAGGTCTGTCCGTTCTGGTGCCGGTCCCCGCACTCCTATTCGCTCCTCTCCTTCTCCGTCCTCCTTCCCTTTTGTCTTTCTCGCACTCCGGCTTTTCTCTGCGCTTCCGCTGGATCCTCCTTTTTGCGAGATGGCTGTGCTCCAGCAGCGGTGCTCCTGACAGCACTGCGCGTGTGTGACAGCGAGCACGTGTGTGAGTGTGAGTGCGTGTGCGGGGTGAGGTTGGGAAGGAGAGAGAGGGGTGTTCTCTTCAGCGATAGGTGCACAGGGATGCTGTGCATGCCGGTGCAGAGGTGCTCAGGAATCGAACGCTAAGAATAAGGCACAAATGCTGCCAATAATGAATTCACACTCACTCCATGCCTTCTCCTGTTTCTCTACTGTCTCTCTCTCTTAAAGACGTAGGAGCCATGCTGCATTGCTGCCGCCTAGGGCTCTCATCTCATGATATGGTAATAGCATGCAGTCGAGGGACATGGTCCGATGAGGGACTCAGAAGCTCAACTAACAGGGGGTGGGAGGAAAAGTGCTTGGAGCATCTACAGCACCAGGAATTGGGCGTTGGAGTGAGAAAAATGAAGGTCGGGGTTGTGAGTCTAGGGCGTATACAGAGGCAGGGTGAGCACCAGAAATGCCCCCTTGTGACAACAGTAGCTAATGATGAAGCTGTGTCAAGCCTTAGGCACTCTTGTAGTGGATTGGCATGGCAACCAGAGGCAGCAGCAGGTGAGAGTCAACAGCAGCATCAGTGAAGCATGTGGTTCAGCCTGCTGCTGGGTGTTGTTTGTGAGCATAAATTAAAGCTACTCATGTCACAGCAAATACTAAAGATGTTTCAAGCTGTGATTGGCCATGCCTACTATACTGTATGTGGACTTTGAGGAATATAAACAGTTTAGCATTTCCTCCTTCTACTCGCAAATCAGCCTGGTTTGTATCATAGACTGTACAAAAATAATAGAGCTTACCTTAATGTTTTGAGACTATCAGGGTACACTGGCTTCATCCAGTTGCACTTCTTCTGCAAAGTATTTCCCTAATTAATCCAGACACAAAATTAAATATTTGACATCGACAAAGTTGTATTTAGACAGCATAATTGGGACATGGAGCATAGAGCTTTCTTGAAAAGGTCAAAATGAACTACCTCTAATATAGGCTAATGGGGCTGATGAATTTTAGAAAAAGAGAGTAAAGGAAAAAGTGTGTGTTAGCAAATGCCAGAGGAAACGCAGATAAAAGAGCATACAGTGCTTCTTCAGCGATGAGAGATATGAATAATGCATTGTCAAGCTGCTTGGTGACTTACACACTGCACTGGACTGTCCATCACGTCCAGCTGGTCTTCAGGAAGAGGATGCATGGCTGTCAGAGGGGCACCTTCACTGTAAACGACACAGATTTATCCATAATATACAATGAAAATTGTGGAGTAATGCTCACACCATGTATCATCTTACACAATAACAGTTTGAGAACCATTGTGATAGTGGATTCAGCGGACCAATGTGGAGTTGTGTATTGATTTTATGTGTGCATTATTAAAAGCACAAAAGCAGTTATTGTGAGATAAGACCTGTCATGTTATATATCTCGCCACTATCTTAGCCATGCTATGATAAGGCCAATCTTTGCTTAGGTAACAGCTCTTGGTGTTGAAGCATGTGACACAAAAAGGACTATATAAAGAAACAAAATTGGGGCAGAAACTGATGCAATACTTGAGTAAAGGGGACATTTCTGCAGGGACAGTGCTAACATCACCAAACTGCGTGTGTGCGTCCATGATGGCAAAGAACTCGAGGGTATATTTGATGACTTAGGGCTTATGCTACGTATGCCTCATTGATTTCATCTATTGAGCCGACGTGAGGAGGCGCTCATTGCAGATTTGTGAATTGCCGGATAAGCATTTCTGCAGTTGCAAAGGCATCTTCTGTTCCACTGTCAGCTCCCAGACTGAACTGCTGGGCTGTATAATCAAAATAATGATTCGGCTCTCAATGAATTCATGGACTGAGGAGAAAAGTTTGATTTCCTATGTTTACAAAAGCCTAGTTTTGTCCTCAATGTCCTCTGTCCTCTCTCTCCCTCTTGGAGCGGCCTGAGCCCATCGACCCAGAAAGTCCTGTGATACAATAGATCCGCCTTCGCTTCAGTGGAAAATGGCCATCGGAGGTTATAGAGGGAGGAGGGCAGGGGGTGCAATGTCAATGAAAGTGTGGCTAGGACACAGGACAACCAGAGAAACAAAGTGCGAGGATCTCTTGTTGTTTACTTGTTTACGGGAAATCACAATCATATATTCTTTTAACTCCATCATGTGCTACAGTCACAGCGTACTAGCCTTGAACTTAAAATATTCTCTCTTTTGTAATGTTTACATCACATGCCCATTAGTCTCAGTTTTAAACAACACTGAGCTCTGTTCAGTGGTAGAGTTCTACTAATAAAAATAAATACTAAATTATAAATCATAAATACTATGCACGTATTATAGAGTTTGGGAAAAATCCACTGTTGCCATGGAGATCCGTCAAATTTGCAGCTGTTAGCATACATTTTCCATAGACTAATTAGCTTAAAACAGTATAAATAGTGAAGAAAATGCAGTGGAACATGAAATTTTTACTGTTTTAGGGTAAGAGATATTTTAAAAACATAACTTGTTTAATTTGGATGTGATTGTCTGCGTACCATTACACGTGTAGTAGAAAAAAGTTTGCAAAATGAAAGTGAACAATTAGCCTAGCATGTTGTTGCTAAAAATAAAAACACGTGTTGATGTTTTTATAAATGTAATTGCTATTACAGTCGCTAATCTTATATTGTAATATCTTAGAGCATGTTTCTACCATTTCTTTTACCTGTTTTGCGTGTGGACTTGGGATGCTGCAGTGATGACATGATTTTGTCTTGACTCAAAACGCGCAAACGCTGCTGAGACATACAGACAACCGACAGTCCCGAAAAAGGCATGAAGGCAAAGAGAAAAATGATCAATGGATAACAAATGCTTCTAAAAATCGCGGTGAGTTGGTATTAGCCATGGCATAAGCATACATTACAATATTTAGCTGCAGTATTGTGTGCTAGCAGCGTTAGGCTAACAGTGGCTAAAATCGGGCCAGAGTTGTTCTCCTGAATAAAATGTCCCTTTTTTATGTATTATTGTTGTTGTTGTTGTTGTTGTTGTTGTTGTTGTTGTTGTTTTTTCCCTGCCATAACGTTAAAGTCCCCAATGGTCAAGTGTTGAAAACTGACATGTGCAGTAACATTTTAAATACATCTGTCATTGCAACAGTAACAAATGAATGTGGAAGTTAGCTCCCCCAGGGTTTGATGATGACTCGAGCATGATTATTAGCCAAAGCAACTCAAGTTACTGTATATTTATTGATTTTGAGTTTTGTGCGCTACTCAGATCAACATAGCCTGTTGGTCAGTAGTTTTAAGTTGATTGACATTCCATTAATTTAGGGATAATAATGTATTTCTTTCGGGTTCGGGGAAAATCCACAGTTACCATGGAGATCCGCCATGTGTGCAGCTGTTAGCATACATTTTCCATAGACTAACATTAGCTTAAAAAAACAGTAGAAAAAGTGTAGAAAAAAGCCATGGAACAGCTCCGTTAGCTTCAGAGTTACTGCTGGTAAATACATCTAACTATCTGTGGCCTCCGGTGTTTTGACTTTTAAGATCTCCATTAGTTTATAATTGCTGCTAATCCCATGATGCTTAGCGATATGACATCACATTCCTGAACCAACTACCATCCTGTCCTAACTAGCCATATATTGTATCCGGAGATGGCAGTGTCATTTGAAAGTGTCTCGTGCTATGGGCATAGAAATATATGGGAGACAATAATAATCACGATGAACCTAAAATGGAAAGAAATAACATCCTACTTATTTGTACAACTTTTATCAACTTTTGAGCATTTTATATGAGCTCAGATGAAATTGTAAAGATGTGCCATATTGGGCATACAGGTTATAACTGTTTAACAAACATTTATCTGTGCTTTGGCACCCTTCAATATCAGCAGTGATCAGTAAACCAATGTCTCAGGGTTTCTTTTGCAGGACAGTGGGAAAGGCGGGTTCAGTGGGAGGTCAATGAAGGGTTAATGTGCTGTGAAAATAAAAGGTGTGATGCCTCACATCAAGGCGCAATTTTGCAAATCTACTGAGACCAGATTTCAAAGGTCAAGTGTAAGCTTAGAGGAGCGAGAGCGTGGAGCTACATACACTCTTTGAATTATGTCCAGGTGATATTCTGAGCATGAGCAGGACAAGACTGTGCCGAGAGTGCTGAGATTCTCAAACACCAAGATTTTAGAACTCTGAAGGTGTAACAGACTAACATAATAGGAATGCTGCATTGAACACATTCCAATCTAATTCAGAAATCATTCTAAACTGGGGAGCAAATCACGGGTACAAAATGCTTTACGAAATGGTGAAGAACAAAACAATAATTTGCCTATGTAGGTGGAAAAAATAATGCTAAATTAACCAGGATTTTACCACAAAACCAGATCAGTGCTGGGAATTCTGAACCTCTTTTCCAAACTACTCCCCAGTGTACTACCTCAAGACCCAAACTTTGTGAACTGCATTCAAACCAATGAATCAATGAAACCGATGGTAGATATTTCACACACAATCCACATTACCGTTTAAAATATTTCCATACTTTTCTCTCATTTATCATCATTGCCCACATGTAAATTTGTACTTGGTCCCATGTCCTCTTCTGTGTACTCTGCACATGGCTGCCTCTATAAATACATAAAGTGCTGTTTCCTAGGTAACTGCTCAGCGGAGAATAGGCCACCAGAAATCGAGATGGAGAGGAGCGATAAGTGGTCTGCCGGCACTTTGACAGTCACAAGCATGCCTTCACTGCCTCTACTGCCACCTCCACTGAGCCTCGACATCACATCACAGCTCCCAGGTCCAGAGGTAATGAGTTATATTCACTTCAATGTGGTTACTGTTTGTTTTTCTAACTTAAGGTGAGTTTGAAGTTTTTATATTTCCGTTTTGGCTTTAGTCGCAGGCGTATTTGTTTATATGGTTGGGACAATGCCCGTTTAACACAGATATATCAACAAAAACACACCCCGCTGGATTGTAGGCACCGGCTCATTTCCATCCGTTGTCCTACATTCGCACATATAAACACACTCTCACTCCGTCAGCAGCACCACAAATAAAGACGGACATTACTCAGCATCCGAGTTCTAACCAGATTTGGTATCCACAAGGTTTTTTGTTCACAAGGTGCTCATAAGGCGCACAATATTTGATTTGTTTTATGTGACAAAACGTTTTATGTGTAAAAATAAATGTAAATGTATTTGTGTTGGATCAGTTTGAATGAATTGATGCATGCTTTCGATTAAAGGGACTATACAGAGTTTAAACATGTTAAAATTTAAGTATTTTCCTCCCCCTACATGTTCCAGCAATGTCCTGAAGTGTAGAAGGGGCTCATACCTTTTCACCACAGCTGCCTCTAAAATCCTGCACTGTCACTTAAAAAGCTGTTAATTCGGGTCCGAAGTGCCGTCAGCTTAATATAGAACCTGCAGTTACGCCTAAGACCTGAGGTGGCAGTAGTGAGTATAAAAATGATCAACTTGCATCTAATCCCTTTAATGCAAAAATAGACTTTCTTCTCCACATTAATGCTAGTGAAAACTTGTCAAGTAAGTTACTCAGTCCAGGGTTTAGCTGGCAAAGATTTATTTGCTCAGATTGTTGCAAAGCTGGATCACAGGGATTGCAACAGTGACATTCCAGGTTAGTTAATAACAGACTCTGCTCTTAGAGGACAAAAAAACATCATGAAAGAGCATCATAGGGACACCAACGGTCCAAAAACACACTGAAGGCCCCGGCTAAAAAAAGGCCTTTTTTTTTAATTATCAGAGTGTCTCGAACTTTCAATTGCCCGTCTGAACACCTTGCTTCACCTCTAAAAGGGCTTTTCTGCTGTGTCCTCACTGGATAGTTTATATATTTGAACTAGAAGCTCTCACTCTCACAAGCCTCTTTTGTTAGTTGGGTTCAATAGTGTGTCTATCTAACCCAAAGACTGTACACCTGGTTTATATCTAATTTGTTGGCTATATACTGTGTTTTTGGTGTGTTCTCCTGAGTAACCTCCGTATAACTAATAATAGGCTGCTACAGTTGGATTAAATATAAGAAATATAGTGCAATAATCAGTTTGCGGCTTGTAACAATATAAAATGGCAAGTAACATTTGACTAGTGAGTGACCTGCAGTGATCCAATAGGTTAATGCTAAGCCCGGATTCTAGATAGTTGTACTGCTATTTTACATGTACCTTTACTGCCCTCATGTGGTTACAGCAGGATGTTACAAAACATTCTTTCACTGATGTGGTACAAACGAGTATGGTAAGCCGAGTTGGTGAGTATAGTCTTTATACTGTATATAAAATAAAGAATATAGCACTTAAAAGCCATTTAAACACAACACAAACAAATAAGCCACTATACAACAATCATCATTGATATTTATTTAAAATAGTGCATATTAAAATTTACAGGAGTCTTGAGAAAAGCATAAAGAAATGCATAACCCTCATATTTAGAAACCATCTTGGAAAGTTAAAGCATAACAGATGGACAATGTCATGGATATGTTAAATGTCAAGTAAAATACATTTACAGTTTTATACACACCACATATTTCTCTCAGTTCTGTGTGTAGCTTTTTTTTTATGAGGAATGCATATACACCTATGGAACACAATAATTTAAATAAAGAGAATAAAAACAGAAGGATTGCTTCTTTATGGTCGCTGTGGCAGATGCACCGTTTAGAACTGGTTCCTGTTTGGATTACTTTTTGATTTGGCCTAACACTACAATTACTTATGTTTCTCTGTTGTTTGCGAATCATTGTCTAGCTCTAACTAGTGTTTTACGAATAATTGTGCAAATTATGTTTTAAGGCCACAGTATGGGTAACCGCCTTTTTAAATGCATGATCAATAGTACTGACTCATACAGTGTGAACAAGTAAAACTAATCACAGCGCCAACAAACTGGTTTGTTAATATCCAGTAGGTGATTAAGGCGAGCCCAAAACAGCACGCTGCCGACAGAACCGACCTTTTCTGAAGCTACTTGGTCCCAAGAGCAGTAAGTTAAACGGCAGCACCCGCCACCATGAGCGCATGCACAAGTAGGTCACACATGCATCAAGAGTAAACTACAGAAAATCCCCCTCACAAAAGAAATATATGAACAACCTCAACATTTCTAATGTAAACCCACAACACAAAACCAAAAAACACACAATTAACCCTTTTCCACACACGATATGTAAACATGCACCCAAGCACTTATTGCCTATGAAAGTTTTGATCTGCTGTGGGTGTTGTTCAAGGTGCTTTGTTACACTTCAGATTTCCTGCTTTTCAATGAATGACTAATGTAATCTACCAAAGCTTTTAAAGGATGTCAAAATGTTGGAAGATAATTGCCAAAAACAAACCAAGCCTTGTGGGATGGCAACAAGGCCGACAGATCTTTGGGGGTGGCCATTGACCAGCGCAGTTGGTTTTTCTGGCACCGGCTTGAACAGATTATGTTGATTTATGCTTTGGTAAAGGCACAGCAGGGATGCTCCCACTCAAATGCATATGCACACAGTCATCCTTTAGATATTACTCATCCAACATACTTTGTACAGTACGCAGGTGCGAGACTGCACTGGCCAAAAGTCCAACTCAGGAAAAAAAATAAAGGGGGGAAACTTAAGATGTCCAGTCACTCCGTGTAGACAGAGGTATGAGCAGGGCTGGGTTCCGTTTGATTGTTTTGTACCAGTATGATTCCTGGCTTACCTGTACCTAAATGGTCAAATTTTCAGTACCTATTATTCCTTGTCTAATCATTTAACAGAGTGCACTTGCTCTTAATTTTCAGAAAAGACTATTTCCTGTTGGTGTTATCATTCAGTCTACTCTTGGTATCAAAATATGTAATATCTGTACCAGTTGTGTGTACCAACAATACAATGTAATACCACAGAGTTATCGTTTAACGGTACCCAGCCCTAGATATGGAGGTATTAGATCTTCTTCAGTTCACCCGAGAGCCACTCGAGCCCCTCATACAGCCCGTCTCCGTTGGTGGCACACGTGGCCTGCATGTACCAGTTACGATTGCGCATCATGTGCAGGGCCAGTTTATCTGTGATCTCTGCAGCGTTCATCGCATTGGGCAGGTCCTGTAAGTACATGGAAATAAATGATTGCATAACAGATTCAGGGTAATGCCAAATTAATTGAAAGTGTGGAGCGCTGCCATTACTTGTTTGTTTGCAAATACAAGAAGCACCGCATCCCTGAGCTCATCCTCGCTCAACATACGGTTTAGCTCATCTTTTGCTTCAGAAATGCGCTCCCTGTCATTACTGTCAATCACAAAGATGAGGCCTGAAAGCAGAAAAGTGAGAAGGAAGATATAAAAATGCAAAGAGATTTTGATTAGACATTGATCAGCCAACTTCAAATACAAACCTTGTGTGTTTTGGAAGTAATGTCTCCACAGCGGTCGGATTTTGTCTTGGCCACCCACGTCCCAAACGGTAAAACTAATGTTCTTGTATTCAACAGTTTCCACATTGAAGCCTACGAAACGACACACAAAACACAATGGAATAAGCAGTCTTTGTTGTGAATTTCCTCGCCAACAATGTCACGTACCAATTGTTGGGATTGTGGTAACAACTTCTCCCAATTTCAGTTTATACAAAATGGTCGTCTTTCCAGCAGCATCCAGTCCAACCATCAGTATTCTCATCTCCTTCTTGCCAAAGAGATTTCTGAATAAAGATGCAAACGCACCCATTTTGTGTTGTCTGAAAAAGGAAAAGTGCATTTGTTTAGCAAAATGATACAGATACAAATGTGGATCAAATTAATAAAGTAATTAGCAGGTTTTTTTGTTGTTTTTTATCGCAATCAATTCATATATACTGTGGCTTCTTGCTGTATGGATAATGTGTTGCGACAACAACATTTTAGTGAAATTTAAAGAATTTTTACAGCTGTAGACTGACAAGATAACATGTTTTGGCCTGTCTGTGGAGGGGGGGGCCTGCTGTAAAATAGTTAATAGGAACTTCTAGGCGAAATGATCACAACGAGTTTAGAAATACGTCCTATCCAAAGAGCTTTTAGGTTGTGTGACTGCAACAATGTGAAACATGCAGCAGAACGAGACCCTCAATTATTAGACTTTGAACGTCTTCAGAAACCACTCTAACAAGTTATTTGTCGAAAACATACAAAGGCAAAACTAAATATCAATCAGTGTTAATGTCGTCGACTAAAATATTTAGTCAAAGTAATATTTTTGTCGAGTAACATTGGACTAAAACTAAATTAAAAGTTGTTTATGAGACTAAAACTATGACTAAAATGTCCAGATACTTTTGTCGACTAAAATAAGAGACAAACTTCCAATGACAGTTTAAAAGAGCCTCATTACCTTTACAGTCTGTGCCAAAGGAACAGCTCTGAGTACACTGATTAAATATCATTATAATAAATAGTATAAATGCAAAGTTGACTAAATTCATCTTAAATGTAAAAAATGTAAATTTATATGTTATTTCAGTCGACTAAAACTAGACTAAAATTGAAGATATCAATTGCAACACCACCCATGTAGTGTATCGCCTTGAATCCCCCTGTGGGTGCTTCACTGGGCCTCACCAAAAGGAGGCTAAGGGATAGAGTGGCTGAACACAGATATGCCATTCGCTCTCAAAACCTAAATTATCCTATGGCCAGACATTATATGGATGTCGATTACAGCCATGACTACATCCTAAAAGGTGTCAGGAATTGAGGTTATCACCTTAAATGCCAGGGGTGGCGATAAAATCTTGCGCCTAAGGCAAAGAGAATCATATTGGATCCATGCTCTTAATGCTACAGAATACCCTGGTCTGAATGAGGATCTGGACCTCTCTTGTTTTTTGTAATTTTGTCGTTTATGTTTTGTCTTGTTGCCACTATATTGTGAAGATGGAATGTGTCCAAAAGGACTATGACAGCACGTGTCTCAATGTCCTGGCTACACACCTGTAGTCAGACACTACAAATTGGTTGACTCTTTGTCTCCACACACACCCTGACGAAGGCGCAAGCCGACACGCGTTGGTGTGCTTTTTAATGTTTCTGGCCCATGAATAAAGCCTTTTCTTTTCGAGTGCCTGGACCTGATTTTTCTCTGCACATACCATTGCCTCCTTCCATGAGCACCATTTTTTGCTGGATACCAGAAGCTCCCTGTTCTAATTTCTGTTAAAATTGAATATAATTATTTGACTAAATCTCGACTAAAATGAAATTACATTTTCGTCACTAAAACTAAATTAAAATATACCAACACTGATATCAATATGTTCACACAGACGGTTTAAGAAAAAAACATTTAAATGTAAAAATAGAAGTCTCTTGTCTGACCAGATGAAGTCCTCCAACAGCATCTTTGAACCAGGAAGTGAGGTTTACCTGTCTGCGCTAGACCAGTCAGGCAGGTTCAGACTACAATGACTATATGTCAACTAATTCATCGACCATTTACACTTCGTTTAATCTGCTACAATCTACAGAACCATGTGCGTAAATCACACAAAGAATCGTAATTATCAAAACAAGAACTCAATTGGAAATACATCCAGGGGACTCCATTATTCATTGTAATCCAAGCTGACGTCTTAATTTTGCAAAAGGGTAAAGTTGTAAGGAACAACAGCCTCAACAAAGCACCACTCCATTGATAAAAAGCAACTAAATACCGCAGGCACCACGCCTTTATGAGCCATGATGCTAATATAAGGAGACATTAGAAACACAGCAACTTCACGAGTACAGCCGATTATGGCACGTTCATAAGACAGCCCATGCTATAAAGGTATAAGGTTGTGTTGTAAAAATGACGGCGCGTGACGACAGAAAGGCTCAGGTGTAAACGAGAAATAGGCTAAATAAGTTACAGCTACACGAACCAACTTACAGTGACAGCTCTTCCTCAACTCAAACTTTCAGCTATTTCTCGATATATGCACGTGTTGAAGGGGCGCTCTCTTCGTGAAATGTGGGATATTACAACAACCTGTGATGTAAACTAATGTAGTATTGTCTTAAAAGATCTTTTATACCTTAGATTACAGTAGCCGTATCCAGTGCCAGGTTCTCGATCGACAACAAAATGTCGCTGTGTTTCCGGTGAAGACCGTGAAGACGTGTCTCTTATTCGTGCATGTGAGAAGGTTTAACTCTGGGAACCCGAGGCGTTACTGCCCCCTAGTGGTAAGCAGAGGGAGTGTCAGGCTGCTTAACGAAAACGCTGGCAGTAGGCCACATTCAAATGTCTATTGTTGCAAGTAGACATGCCCCTTTCCCCCAAAACCTTGAGCATATCATTTTAACCTCTTACCTCCCACATTAACGAAGTGCCTCTAGTCTGGAAGTACCCAAATCTAAAAGCTTCTGGACTGGAGAGCAATAGCATAATGCCTCATTTGAAAGCTAAGGTCTACAAAACTGTGTACCTTTTTTGTCACCTCTTTGTGGCTTTTTTGTCATTTTTGTTGTTGCTTTTTGTCGAGGTTTTGACAGATTTTTGTCGCTCTTTAGTCACTTATGTTGTATTATTGTTGCTTTTCTGGCACATTTTTGTTGCTCCTTTGTCGCATTTTTGTGACTTTTGTTGCTGTTTCACCTTGTTTTTGTCGTCGCTTTTTTGTCACGTTTTCATCCTCGTTTCGTTGCTATTTTGATGCTTTTTTGAAAGAAGGTTTGGGTAAAGCCAAACTGGATAAAAATGTGCTTGGTTCAGGTGGGGGTTGAGAGGCTTGAAATTTAAGGCAATTGGTACAAAGGTTGGCTCCCTGTGTCTGGTCCTTCTAAGTAAGTAAGTAAGTCCTTGATTTGTCATTGTACAACTGTACAACGGAATTGTGTTCAGATGTAAGTCCTGAGCGATTGTGGGCCAACCTGACCAGCATGTTTTGGATGTCAGGGAACCCGGAGTACTGCCTTCAGCGCTCCCCTGCAACGGCGCACCGCCTCCCGGGTTTGTCCCTTTTCATTCTCCAGTGAATGTCCTTTACCCAGAACACTAGAAGGCTTTTGTGGCTTAGCTGTGAGTCTTGCCCGGATACCTCCTCGTTGCGCCTCTTGTGACGCCTCCACTGTGCTGCAGGTGTGGGGGCTCTCAGTGCCTCTTCAGTTTCAGAAAAACAAATGTGTAGGTCTCAAATGTGTGTTTGTTTACCTTTTTTTATATATACATAAAAAAAGCTGCTTTCTTCATTATCATTATGACTCTGCAACAAAAAGAAAAAAATCCGCCAAACCCCACAAAAAATGGCAAAGATGTACTAAAGCATCCAGTGAAACAATGTGGAACACAGAAACCACAAATGCAGTTTGCAGAAAAATGCTAAATAAACGCAGCTGCACCAAGCGAGAGGGAGGTTCTAGCCTATGTAGACATCAATAGGTGGGAAATGGACAGGCTAAAAAAAGGGCATGCAGTTGAGCCACACATGCCAAAATAAATCTTTACCACACACTTTTAAATCATGTACCTTGGAAAAGGAATGGAAACAACAGGCACGGTGAGCACGGTGCACCTGGGTGGTGTCAGTGGGAGGTGGCATCCAGTAACTTTACTGAGCCTCAATCCAATGAGGATGCTGCAAGAAGATGCACGTATCACCCCCACGCCCCAGAGCGCGCACTGCCTTAGCGGACCCCGGGGCCCGGCGCTGCGGATTCAAAGTCTGTGTGGAGCCCCGTAAAGAGGTGCTCCGAGCAGGCTGCCAAGACTTTCTCTGATCAAGAAACAGCGAGATGAAGAGCATCGCCAACCCGGCACCATGGGCTCCAGGCTTCCGCGGACCGCCTGCCTACTGCGACTCACTGCGCTGTGCATCCTCCTCTCGCACACCGCAGCTTACTTTGGGTCAGAAAGTTTTCCATTGATCTTTTCACATACGCCTATTTGTTTGTTTATTTTGAACTACGGCAGGTGCATCTTATCATTTGCAACTCCTAAACAAATTACGCACGAGAATTACGCGTAGGAAGGACGAATGTTTATTTTTGTTTCTGATGTTTTGCAAGTCTTTTGGCTATAGTTTTGGAGATAATATAACAGATAGCCTACTTTATCCAGTGCCAAATAGCCCACTGAAATGGAAATAGGATTTTAAAATTGATTTAGATTTGCGCCAAATTGGCTTAATAGTCTAATGTGTTTTCCTTTAAAATTACATCCTACAATACTGCATTAAACAGCTTTTTTTGTCGCTGTAAAATGTTCACTGATAGGCTGACAGGACGAGAGCCATTGGTGTTTCTTCCCGGGCCCACTTCCAATGACGCTCCTAATGGTAAGGCTCACCTGAAGCAGTGCGAGCAGATGACCCTGACCCGCCGGCAGAAGCGGATGTGCCGCAGGGAGCCGGGTTTGGCCGAGACGCTGCGTGAGTCCGTGCGCCTCAGCCTCCTGGAGTGCCGCTACCAGTTCAGGAACGAGCGCTGGAACTGCAGCCTGGATGGCCGTGGGAGCTTACTCAAAAGAGGTACGTTTGTGGAGGATTGTGATTTTGATGGAGGAAAAAAAGTTGCTTAATTTCAACCTATTCAGTTTAGCTTAGTATGGCTTCATGCTTGCCAAAGGTAAAGTTGTAGAAATGTATATAGATTTTGTCATTGAGGGCTTCTAGAAATGTTTAATATATGTTTCTCTTGTACAAACGTTTTGATAAAATTGCATGGTTTCAACAACTTTTTTCCAACTTCAAGTTTATTGGATTATAATGTCAAATAGATCTGTGCTGCGCGGTGACAGTGCTCTCCAGCTGCAGCGCGCTGGCTCTTTGAAGCTTATACATATGGATATGAGTGTGTGTGGGAGAGCATGCACAGGTCAGCGGAGCTAATGAGGGAGTAGGGAGCCAAGAGTTGTGATGTGGCCAAGTGCACTGTGGTTATTTTTATCTGAGGAAAGCGCCCATTCCCAGAGGAAAAGGGTGGCGTGATTATCCACTTTCATCTGGGAAAGCCTTCCTAGTCAAAATAATAATTAATTGGTTCAAAATACATGTCTGTGGGGCAAACAAATAACAGTGAGTAACCAGAATGACATGGAATCCTGACATAACAGGCTGTGGTAGTAAACCATAATAACTTGTAAACATTGTGAAAAACATTGTGACGTCATTTGGAATTTATATTGTATATATTGTGTGTTTTGTGCTTTCTATTGCACAATTACTTGAGCAGGGTATCAATGCCCTATATTGACATATTTAGTTTTTCTAGCAGATTTGTGAAAAAGACATTTGTGCACTGTGCATCTAATCATAAAGCCATATTAAGCTTCATGATTACTGTAGATAAACAGCTTATAAAAACATATCTGTGAAGAACTGGGATGTTATAAATGCATAAGAAATTAGATAAGAGGAGTTTGGATAAGAACTAACCATTTAAAATGTATGCATTCAGCTTGTCTTGTAATCAAAAATCTTGTATAGTGCCTTAAAGAAAGCAAGCAAAATAGCCTTTACATTACCAAGGACTCCTCTCTTCAAGTTGGTCGAATACTTCTTACTTCTCCTCGAAAGTTTGTACACTGACCTCTGAACTAAATCGTTGTGTTTTATATCTCCTCTGTCCCTTCCAGCATTCAAGGAGACAGCGTTTCTCCTGGCCGTGTCTTCTGCAGCCCTCACCCATGCCCTGGCCAAAGCCTGCAGCTCGGGACGCATGGAGAGGTGCACGTGCGACGACTCCCCCGGCATCCAGCACCGCGAGGCCTGGCAGTGGGGCATCTGTGGGGACAACCTCAAGTACAGCGCCAAGTTTATCAAGAAGTTCCTGGGCCAGAAACGAGTCAGCAAGGACCTACGGGCGCAAATCGACGCCCACAATATAAACGTCGGAATTCGGGTGAGTGTAAACAAATTAAACAAATATATGACTTCAAGTGTTGTTTAGCAGATTATTACATGTCACCTTATTATGGAGCGCTCTGCTGCCCCTGAGGCGAGAAAGACTCCGAGTCCAAAGCTACACTTTGTACAATTAGTTGGGATGCACCTTACATGACAATTATACGTCTGATAGAAAGAGCTGTAGTGCTATGTAATGCCAGCCAAATAAGTGCCCCTTTCGTTTTGGGTTCAGTGGGTGAGGCAGGTACGGAGAGTTTGGGGGAGACAAGACGACTGGCGGATCGCTGGAGCCAGGTGTTTCTCAGACATGATAAAGCTTGCTGTGCGGGCTTACAGGAAAATTAAAGGTCTCCCGTCGGAGGGAACGATTATATCCCGGGCCTCTTCTTAATATACGAGCAAGCATTTTTTTCCACTTACCTCTTCATAAATCCTACTAATGTTCGTAAACCGCCAGTGTGTACAAGTGGATATGCCCAAGGGGTTACGATGTCTACAAGGGCTCCAATGAGAATGAGTTAGAGCTAGTAACAGGAAGGACCATCTATCTTATCTCATCTAAGTTTAATGTTTTCGCCACTTTACGCTAATGTGGCCCAAAAAAAACAGAAGCTGTGTTAACCAAAACACAGAGTGGCCGATGCACCCTCATTTCTCACCAAAGCCCCAAGGGGACCCATACCTGTAAAAGAAGAAACTATGCAATACCTTTCAACACGAGGCTCCTACCCTTGGGTTAACCTCAGCTTCAGACTAACCTCTCTCACCCCAATTTATCTTCCAATTGACTGATCACTAGCCACGGTAACTACGACTCGGGGTGCACCATCGACACACAGCAGGTTTTTGCACACTTTTATTGTTTTGTTTTGGGCTATTTATGCAAAAATGTAAAAAAAAAACTTCCGCAGTATTTTGTGTCCTCTTGATGTTGCGTCACCTAATATTGCGATACCGCTAATACGGCAGCCAAGCCAACTGCTACTTTTCTTTTTGGCACTTTAAGACAAGAAATTCTTATCAATGTTTTCCATGAGCGGGCATGTAAGAGGGAGAGAGGGAGGGTGGAGAGATTCCTCAGTCTGCGCCTCAGTTTGTCGCCTGTGCCTCGGGCTGCGGAGAAGTTAGACGCGGAGCAGACAGAGCTAGTTCGAACACATTGGGAGCCCTATAAGAATCCGGGGGGAGCTGTCCAAAATGAGCAATGTACACTTAATGAAATACAACCACCCCCCTCTCGTCTAGAATCCGTAGTGTCAGAAAATCTTTTGACTGAGGAAGAGCTACAGGCGAAGTATAAGTGCAAACCCTCCCTGAAGGAAACCTGCTCACTCCAGTTCAGATAGACCTCCCAGATAAGAGGCCAAGCAATGAATCAAACGGGGAAGAAGCTGACATCTTTTCACCTTTTTCCCAACCCTTATCTTGGTGGTTAATAGGAAAATTTCACTTGTTAAGTTGTGTTTAAGTTCCTGGTTAGCAACATGTTAGGTGCAGTAGGTGACCAAAGAGAAACGTCTTCAGTCATGAGTTTCATCCTTCGGTGCATCTTTTATCACAGTGATCTCCAGCCAAAAGCTCAGAACCGTATTTTCCGGACTATAAGTTTCTCCGGAGTATAGGTCGCACCAGATGCATAATGAAGAAGAAAAAAACATATATAAGTCGCTCCGGAGTACGAGTCGCACCAGCCTTGACAGCTACCTGGGCATGGAGGTGTAACTGCACCGTTGACAAGCCTCTCCCGGCAGCATGTTGTTCAAGCACCCATTTGTGAACTCGTTCCTCTGGCTGTGGCCATCTAGCTTTTAGCCCACGATTAGCTTTTTATGTTTTCTTCATTGCAGTAGGAGTAACCTCTGCTTGTTGCCAGTCCCTCACAAGTTTCTTGCTCACTCCAAACTTTCTTTCTGCTACTTGATTACCGTTTTTAAAATTTTCAGGTGTACAGGAGTAGCAGATACTGATACACAAGCCTAGAGCGCCCTCTAGCGGCTGTCAGTGTGAAAATAACAAAAGTGAAATTGTATATTTTTATATATAAGTCGCACCTGAGTATAAGTCGCACCCCCAGCCGAGTATTCCTAGTTGGAGACCGTTGTTCTACTAATTTTTACCAAATATTTACTGAGGTATTGTATTTAATCTTCTTCCTCTCTCAGGCGGTGAAGAGCGGGCTGAAAACAACTTGCAAGTGTCACGGCGTGTCCGGGTCCTGCGCCGTACGGACTTGTTGGAAGCAGCTTTCGCCCTTCCACGACACAGGACGCCTCCTCAAGTACAAATATGACAATTCAGTGAGGGTGCTGAGCGTCACCAACGCCGCCACGGGCGAAACCGAACTTGCCGGACCACGGAGGCACGGACAAAATCTCCGCACTACCGATCTGGTGTACCTGGAGGACTCACCGAGCTTTTGCAAAGCGACGCGGTACTCCGGCGGGACAGGAGGGAGGACTTGTTCGAAAGACACCACTTGCCAGAGTCTGTGCTGTGGACGCGGGTACAACACGGCGATGCGGCTCACCAGTCTGTCGTGCCATTGTCAGGTGCGCTGGTGCTGCCACGTGGAATGCCAGACGTGCGTCAGAGAGGAAGAAGTGTACACCTGCAAAAATGTGTAACAGAAAAGTTATATAATGGAGAACGCTATTAACTTTGTGAAGATCTGGGAGAATATCGTGGATTGAAAATGACTAATTTTGCCACAAAAACATGCCACAAAGACTAAACTTGCTTGTCTCTATGCACTGAAATTCATGTCTTCCTAAACAGAGGAATATTGTCTCTTATCTGGATCAGGTTTTCTGGACTGAACTGGAGGCTGATAATCTACAAGCCTGATTCAAAATAGTTGGGACACTCTGTGAAGTGTATTCAAAGACACCATACAGTGATGTTTTTGACTATTTAACTTCTTAACCCACACCTGAACAGAGCACATGTTCTCCAGCATAACCCAATTCTAAAATCTTCTAGGAAAAAAAGCGTTGAAATAGCAACAAAAACGAGGATGAAAACGCAATAAAAAAGCGGAAAAACACGACTGAAGAGTGATGATACAGCAACATAAAAAAAAAACACAAAAGAGTGACAAAACGTGACGGAAACATGATGAAAACGCATCAAAAAAGCCACAAAAATATGATGAAAAACTGATGAAGACAAGACAAAAAAGGAATAAAAAACACGACACGGAAACTACAAAAACACAACAAAAAAAGAGTTACAATCAGTTTTGCAGGGAAATGTGCTCGGTTAGGGTGGGGGTCAAGAGGTTAATGTGACATTCAGCCCCTTTTCAATTTAAAGCAGCAACATACTGAGAAAAAAGATTGAAGAAGGATAAAAACAAAGTAGCCACTGATGAGAAACAGCTTGAGCATGACATTACCAGGGCAAACACTTTACATAGGCAAAGTCTGGAGTTTGGAATGACTGTCAATTTGCAAGATCCATGTACAAGATTTTATTTTTGCTTTTTCTTGTGTCGGATCATGTCCCCCCGCCACCAAATTCAACCAATTCATATGTAGATATTATTTATAATGTCCTTTTTTGTGTTCTTATTGACAATACACATAGCATCCCAGCATGTTTGAATCAGGGTGGTATATCGGAGCGCTTGCAGAGACTATCCCACTTGACTTATTTATTGGAAAAGTTGCTGTCTGACCTACTGCTGTTTTATATATTGCTTAAATCCTGTTATGCCTCTGAGGTGAAAATGCCTTTCGTGGAATCCTGCCTGTCTTCTTTACTGCTGTGTAACGATTGATAAAAGCACTTGAGTTGCTCTTGTAGGTAGAATTTAAAAATACTATGTTTATATATGCCACTGGAACAGGGAGGTTTGGCGTATCCCACAAATACATTGTAACTTAACGCATGATCAGGATTGTTTTGTAAAGAAATACGCCGGGCTTCAGTTGATGTTATGGAAATGTCCATGTAAATCAATGCATTTAAGCCTAATGTGCCCCGAACAAAACAGGGACGCGCCGAAGCGATCGAACCTGTAAACTAACTTTGAGCAACAATGCCGTACGGACAATGGAGTTATTAGTTCATACTGGAATTCGAGGCCTCTATTCAAGCCGTCGTTGCTACTCTTTCAAGTTCTGTGGCATAAAAGGCTTTCATGGCTCAATGAGGGGTTTGTCATTGTGAATGGATTTGTTTATCCAGCAAATCCAAACACCGACGACTCTTCTCAACACATGCAAAACCACTTAATCCATCAAAGTTTATGTTACTGTATAAAATGTGTCTTTCTCTACCTCAGTTCATCTTTTTTCGCAAATACCAAAGACCTTCTGATCTTTTTGCTGTAGATACGTGTGTTTTGTATATGCTACATTTTGTACAGTGTTTCTGTTAATATCCTGGAAATGTATTGACGCATTTCATGACCTTGCATAGAGTACTTATTTAAAACTGGTAATATGAAATAAATGGAACTACATTTTTATATCACCGTTTTATTGATTATTTGAATGAATAATGTCTACAGTGTGGCGTTCATCGTCATCGTTTTAATGAGAAATCCCCACAATTGTTTAACCTAATAATAAAACTTTTCCTCTATAATTAACACTAATTCTGAATACAGGTTACATGTTCAAAGTCACAACAGCAGCACAACTGGCATTAAACACATAATAAACAAAGATGACGGTGATAACAAACGAGGTCCTGATGCTCAGCTAGACACAGGCAAAGCTGTTTTTTGCAAAGTGTTATCAACATAAAAAAAATCGGGAGTATGTGGCTTGGATTTCAACCTGATTTATGTCTACATGGAGCCAAATCCTTAAGACACAGGATAAATAGCCATAAATGCCCATAATTAAATAAAACCCTTTCAAATATATGAACTACTGAGTGAAATTTTGCGGCATGTGGCTTTTAATTTGAGCTATGAGTCATATCTGAGAAATATCTGAATAGAAAATTAAACAAATATTCAATATTTAAGTGCATTTGCTCCACAAATGCACTGCAAAAAGTAATTAACTAGATTAGTTTAATGCCTCAGTTTGAGCATAACAATCCAAATGTGAGCTGTTTCGTCTTCATGTCAGGTAATTTTCTTTGTCAATGGGGTAAGAAAATTGCTCTTATCCCATTGGCAGTTTTACTTTCTTACTTCAAGCAAGATGACCTTTGAACTTGTCTGAAATATCATCAAACTAGTAAAGTAATCTTGGTCAGATAAGGAAAAAAAGTCTTGATGAGTGAAAACCACCTCAGTTGAAGTCATTTGAGCAAATTGCTTGATATTTTTTGTAGTGTATGCTTTACTAAGGGTTCAGGGTTTCTGCAGGGCATTAAAAAGCACTGAAAGTCATTTAAGTGAACTGGACTTAAGATTAAGACCTCATTAAAAAGCATTCAGTTTGATTCAAGCTGGCATTGAATAAAATAAATAATTGGTTTGGGGAAATGATGATATTGTAAATAATAATGTACTTTTACTGCACGTTGATCAAAATCACAAAAAAGTATGTCCCAAAACGCATTCAGCTGCAGTTTTGACAGAATCTGTTCACATTTATTTTCTCAAAAGTTTCCTGTTGCGTCTAATTTGCTTTTGAATATTGACATTTTTTTAATTTGTGGCATTAAAATATAGTATCGGGGCATTACAAAGCATTAAATTTGATCTCAAGGTGCAGACAGAGAAGATGTTCAACCTTGTGGTATAGACTGAGGCTTGTGTAGCCCCAATAATCACAGTGATATCAATAGCTACAGGATGACAGTTAATTAAAGGCATATACCACAGGATTATTAAATGCCCACCACTTTGATACTGTAGGCTTTTCATGATAGCTTTTGAATCTAAAATTGTGATTCGAAACCCGAGCAGCAGGCCACTTTCTCTCTCCAATATAACAATGAGTGGTGCATGGAGTTCATTACCATCCACCTGCCCCCAAACAGCAGACCCCGCAGAAACCACTTCCCCGCGATACTGCCACGCCTTTCCTTTAATCTAAAATCATTGTGGTCTCGCTGCCTGTGTCGCCCACAACCGCCCGCCCAGGCACGGCATCAGGTGAGGCGAGGCGGGGGCAGGTGAGGGGGCGCGTGTGTGGGCAGGTGTTGCGCCTCTAGCCGAACGCTCCGTGTATGGGCTACGATGACAACGATAATGAAGCGGATGACAAAGGCGATGATTCAAAAAAGAAAATGGGAGGCGGGTTGAAGAGCAGCGGTTGACCTCGGTTTGACAACTCTGTGGAGGAAACGTGTAGCGGCGCGGCTTCGTAATAAAAAGCAATTTCGGAGTGATTAAACTTGAATCACGGCGTAATAACTAATAAGCGCCGCGGCAACACAGAGACCCATTGTGCAATATATTTACTGTGCGTTCTCCGGGCTCTTTGATGCTCCACTCAAATTGCTATCATTTTGCGTTATTCTCCATTATTAGAAACATTACCTTTAAATAGAGGGGAATTAGGAGACATCTTGGAAATTACTGGTTCCTTTCATGGCCTAAGAGCATATCTTACAAGGGCAGAGCGTGCTGTATTGTTGGAGTGATTGATGTTCGCTGTGTCTCGGAGGCAAATGATGTATGTAAGAATCTTTTAACCTGCACATCGGCCTATGTTGCAACCCTCCGACTCACTGTCGATAACTGCTTACTCAATGGCAGAAAAAAAATTCAAACGGGGGCGACATGATTGTAAAGTTTGCCTGTGTGTGCATCGGAGCAGCACAATTGATCCTGAATGTCATTAGTAAGTAATTTCCATAATAGACAATAGAGTAACTCAAAATACAGCATTCTTTATAGTAGAAGTACACTACAAGAGTACTTACATTTAGTAAAAGTTGAATGCTATATTTCACACAACATATTAACCTCTTAATCCCCATCTGAACCGAGCACATAAAAGCTTAAAGGGACTATACAGAGTTTAAAAATGTTAAAATTATGTGTTTTCTCCCCCTACTTGTTCCAGCAATGTTCTATAATGTGTAGAATGAGCACAGACCTGTTCATCACAACTGCCTCTAAAATCCTGCACTGTCACTCAGAAAGTTGTTGCACAAGCTCAATATAGCAGGTGCAGTTATGACCTGACGTGGCAGTAGTGAGTATAAAATGGCCAACTTGCATCTAGCCCCTTTAAAAAAAAAAAACAACAACCTCAAAATAGCGATGAAAACGAGGATGAAAAGGCAACAAAAATGTGACAAAAAAGAAACAAAAACGAGACAGAAAGCAATGGAAAAAGCCATAAAAAAGTGACACAAAAAAAACACGATAAAAAAAGCAATGAAAAATCAACAAAACGTGATGAAAACGTGATGAAAACACAATACAAAAGTGACAAAAAAGTGTCAAAAAGTGACGAAAACACGAGAAAAAAGCAACAGATGCGATAAAAACATGACAAAATAGAGACAAAAAGACGAAAGCGCTTCAAAAACATGACAAAAATGCAGCGACAATTTGACAAAAAAGTTACGATCACTTTTGTAGGCCTTTGCTTTCAAATCAGGCATTACACTGTTGCTCTCCAGTTGAGAAGCTTTTAGATTTGGGTTTAGTGAACTGGAGAAAATGCACTCGGTTACAGCAGCACTAAGTAACTCATGCCCCTAGAGGCCATAAGCGCCACTGCAGGTGTCGTAGCATGTTGCCTTTTTTACTCATTAATTGTCCGTGAGAGTAAACACTGCGCTGACAGAAACGACAAAGAGAGAGAGGGATATTGTACATCTAGTTACAGAATGAAGATCGTTTTTCTCACTCAAACTTGGCCGTTAAATACGGTTTAAGTGGCGCTAGCCGCAGCTAGCTTTGCCCGTTAGCCTGTTAGCTTCTTCTTCGTGATTCCATTAGTGTGTGTTGGTGACTCTGACCCGGTGCAGGGAAGTTGCAATTGTGGTTTTCTGGCCAGAGACACTGGGGGATATTAAAGACCCCCCAATCATCCCATTACCACTTGTATTACCCCCAGAGGGGCTACGAAAAGGATTTATTAAGGTAAACAAGTTACTTAGTACTGCTTTAAGTAGGGTGTTAAGAGGTTAATAAACTGCAAGATTAAAGCTAAACCAGCTTCCCAAAACCTATGTTGGCGCAAAATGACTGGAGAACAAAAGTGGATAGGATTATAGGTTATTACCACTGTCAACAGATGTTTCTTGGAAATTAGTGTAGGATGAGCCTAAGGATATTCTCACTTTGTATTAGCGCTCGTTGGAGTCTTGTGAACATACAAGCTTGCCGCACAATGCTCATAGAAATGATCCATCTAAATGAGGGAATAAATGGCACTTTGATGAGGTAAAACTTTATTTCTCTTCTCTCCAAGTGTGTGTTGCAAAGAGCTAGACAGCATGGCTCTGAGACTTGAAGGAGGGGACATTTACCCGGGATGAGAGGGGATAGCTCGTGGCACCGGCAGCACTCTCCCGCTGCTGCTGTTGTTGTTTTATAATGAAGTCCTAAAGCCTTCATTTCCCTCGGTGGCTTCAGTGGAGAGGAGTGCGGCGATGGGGGCTGGATTCGCACGCACAAGCCCCGGGGGTGGCTGCAGCGCCGAGCTCCTGTGTCGCGCAGCAGAGGCAGGTGAGGGTTGGACAGAGACTGAGGGCCTTTTTTGCATAATGTTTGTGTGCATACCTGCCCTGCACACACCTGTGGTCACTGGCTGCGTGTTTGTAGTTGGGTTTTCAGCTACGGGCCTCAGCTACTGTTGCTACCTCTGTTGTCACTATTGCACTCAGAATGACAAATACAATGTAGGGTGACGCCGGGGTAACCCTACCCCGCCTGTCTGGGCTGGTTTGGTTCACGTAAAGGGTATATGCTGCAGGAAAATGAATGGATACAATGTGTATGGGAAGAGTTTTAGAGTGAAATCAAGTAAATCAATGCAACATCTATGTTAGTACAATTATTTTGTAGTGCAGTCATAATAATGATAATGACAAATATATGTCAGCATCAGTATACTAACAACTTTAGGTTGATTAGAGGTTAAAAGTACTCAAAGCCATACAGATTAACTAAAAATTGATACAAGATTAAAATATAAAAATCCCCCCACCAGTGTTGTTGGGATTACTCCATATATAATCCATCTACTGATCACTGATTTTAAAAGCAATCTAGTTACTTCTTTGATTACTTTATTGTATTACAAAAGTGATCTACAGGCAATGGATCACAATATTCTTTGCTTTAGACGAGTTAAGCTCAAAATAATGCCTGCATTTCCAGACTTTGAAGTTTTCGAGTTGTTCTTCTAACTTTCTGACATATTATCAATATTAAGATCTTTTCATCTGTCAAAATATTACAGTAATTGTTTTATGTATTGATTGATGCTTTTTGTACAATGTTCTGTAATTGTCTCAGGGACTGCAGATGGTACAAAGGTACAAAGTATATTTTCATAAGCTGATTAATGCTCCTGTACATGGCCCCGGTCAAATAAATTAAATAAACTAAACTAAAAGCAATCAACACTTTACTTTACAAAGTAATTAGCAACAAAAAATATGTTACTTAAAGGGACTATACAGAGTCTAAAATGTTAAAATTATGTATTTTCCTCCCCATACATGTTCCAGTCATGTCCTAATGTATAGAATGAGCTCATATTGGCAACACTGACCCCCCCCCCCCCCCCCCCCCCCCCCCCCACACACACACACACAAACATTCAAGGCTACCCATTTTTAAGCTCTAGAGCCACTGATAAGCTCTGTAGATATTTTGGGGCTGATTGGAATCATTTTAACACATATGAAATTACGTCAAACTAAAGTAAGGTCGATACTGTTGACTCGTCCCGATGCATCAAAAAAGTTTAACAAAAAGTTCTTGATGAGATGTTCGAAAATGTTCAAAGCAGCTCCCAAAATAGTACTTTACTACTTAGTCCTTGTACTCTTGCTTGTATATAATAAAATAATATTTTGGAGCTACTTTGAGTTGTGCGGACATTCATGATTGTCTCATCATTGCTGTTTATTTGCTCCAGCACACTCATTTAGACAGGGGTGTGCCAGATTTTTTGGCCATGCAACGGAAAACAGTTCTTGGCATCCATGATGGACATAAAGCAAAGTACTCATTGTGAAAATAATTTGAAATGCCTGGTTTGAACAAATAATAGGCGAACGCTGAAGCTTCAAGATTGATACAGCCAAGTAGCCACCCTAAAACACACACATTTCTCTGTACGAATACCAATACACTTTCTACTACATGAACTTTTCCAAAACCTGTGACCTCCGCGTGTGCTTTGAAATCATGCTACCTCTACTTTAAAACATTTTGTTCAGAATCTCTGCTGTATTCCTGGTATTTGGCCTGATGGCGGCTGCACACACCTTGTGCCAACAATTGATAGGAATTGTTCGATGTTTTATAGGCAGAAAGATATGAGCCATAACAGTAAAAATACCTGGGGTTTATGGACCGCTTCTTTTGTGTAGGAACAGGACTGAAGCGTAGAAATCCCGGTGGATATTTTTGCCAGAGGACACACAGTGGTTTGTAATAGGAACCTCTGAGCCCTAGGTCAAACTTCTAGACTTCCGCCTTGGAGAGCAGATGATTAGATAGCGTCAGGCCTAATCCTAACTCCTGGACATTGCGATGAGACACAATGAAAATGACAAAGCAAAAGGTAAGGCGGAGGGGAAGCGGATTTGGTGCGGCATTAGGGGAAAATGGAAGATCGAGCGTAACGCCATGTGGTAGGAATTTGGTATGTGAAATGACTAATGCACTTGCTCAACCCATAACAAGAACATGCAGTGCCTAGAGCCAAGAACGGGCTGAGTGCATACCTCTGTGGGGGGGCAGAGGGTCGCCGGGGTGACGGTCCCGGGACACCCCACACAGGACGATGACTCTGAGAGGTGTCAGGAGATCCATACACGTGTAACGGGCAATTAGCTGGGCAGTGAAGTTGAACCCAAATAGGGGGAGACTACGAGCAAAAACAAGCAAAACAATAAAACAAGCATCCATTTTTTTTTTTACATCTTCTGATTGTTTTTAGTCATAAAAAACATATGTCTTTCGAAATAATGTGCTGTATATGCAAAGTTGACTTTAACTGAGTTTCAAAGCCCAGAGATCGTCAGCTTGAGGAGGTCATGGGGCTCATGTGACACAACAGTGAAGATGATACACTAAACAACACGGACCACCCTCTGCACGTGCGGGTGAAGGCCGAGATGTGGGCGCAAAATGGAATATTACTTCAGGGTTGTCAGTGCTATCTGGACCACAAGACGTCCGTGAAAAGACAATAACAGGATCACGAAGAAAAGTAATTGATTGTAATTATTTATTAGGCCGTATTCTCGTCAGTGTTGGGCAAGTTACTTAAATATGTAATATATTCTATATTAGTAGTTACAGCTTTAAAAATGTAATATATTTGTATTAGACATGTTTTTTTTTATGTAGCTGAGTTACACTACTTTGAGTTACTTTTGAGTTACTTTTCACAAAATATAAACTGAAAATAGTAATAAAGCCACTGAGCAAAAGTGCAGTCAGAGATTTCCCTCTCTTTCCCCCATTCTCTCGTGTTTTGTTTTGACGACATTAACTACAGACTGTAGATCTTATACACCAACCTCTAACTTGATTTGGTGCTGCATTTTATTTGGGAGGAGTGTGGAATTTTTTCGTCCATGCTCTCAAGTTACTTGAATTGTAAGGGATAAGGCACAACGAGGTGTCCATTATCAGAAATAGTTATTGTGATAATGGACACCACAGTGCATTATCCAGCTTATACCATGGTCCCGCGAACTGAAACTGTTCATTTAGGCCTGTCTGCTTATTTTTTTAAGTCCTGGGCAGGAGTTATCTCACTTTTTAAGCTGTTTTACCTGAAACTAGTTCCAGCTCAATTGTTTATCATTACTATGGAAACAGCTGCAGTGGAGTGATATAGAACGTGATTTAACTTTTGCCGGACTAGCTGTACATTATCACTTTTTAACGGACACCCTCCGGCCAGTCAGAATCGAGTATTCACCCAGACCATGGCATAAATTCCCGTATTTTGTGTAAGTAATATGTAATATTCCTTAGTTACTGACAAAAGTTATATATTTTTGTTACTTGTTACTTTTGCAATACGTTACCCCCAACACTGACTCTCCTCTTGAATCGTCAATGAATCCTATTTGTACATTCGTGAACTCTGGGGGTTTGAACTTGTAGTCCACCTAATAGAGACACTAAAACGGTCCCCTATATAGCACATCAATTAAATGCCAGTGTCATGTTGTAAGAAGTACTATAACAAAATCTGCTCCCTGAAGGTTGTGGAATGTGCTTATAAACCCCTCTCTTGTTGTCTCTTGAAAAATGTTGATGTGAGAAATACCTTAGGGAAATTTGGAACAACTTTTAAAATTCCGGTGCTGGGCATTTAAAGGAACAGGCCACCGTTTTTCCATACCGAGATATGTTCTTACCTGAGCTTAGACGAGTTGATGCGTACCTGTTTGGTCTTTGTAGTAGAGCGGTTAAGCTTCATAAAAATGCACAATTGTGCGTTTTTATGAAGAAAGCATGAAAGTTTTATCACAGTTAGCTCATACCATAAGGCTTATTTTTAGATGTGGAGGTAAGCTGTATTTGACCTCTGATGACCCCAAGAGGTCATTGACCTCAAAATGCCAAAATGCAGACTTTTTCAACCTGTCTGTAACAAAATCATATTCAAAGTGTGTAAAACAGTGTACTTCTATGCATTTAACATATCTAACACATGTGGCTATATTATTTTGCATTGTCCAGTGTCAAAAATATGCTGTGTCCCCTGGTGAGTGTTAGAATTTGCCCATGTTGCTATGGAAACGTGTACACGAGTAAACCACATGGCTGCAAATGGGATGGTCCAAAACACACGTTTAGCAGTTGTTCAGGTAATTACAAGAGTAATTATTTATTACATAATTAAATATATATATATTTTTAAATATGTGTAGATATATATATATTACACAATAATAACAAAAAAAGTACCTTTATTGCTTTTTTCTCCAAAACTGACATTAACTCACTGGAGAAATATAATCCCACTAATCAAATTTGCATTATTGCTTACTATAAATCCTCAGTCCAATAAAGAGAGGCAAAAACATTTAAATGAACAATACAATAGAGCCCGCCCCATATGCTAGCAAGCTTCAAGGAGGACAAGCTAATGGTATGTGTTATTAAATTAGTGATGCACTGATTTTTTGCTTAAACGCATTATAAATATGTTATATCAGTGATTCTGTAACAGTATTTCTCAAACTAAAATGCAAACACCAATAATAGCCTATTTCACTAGTTTAGGTGTGACTCAGTCAGAGTTTCTGTCACAGCCTTGACTGATTGAAGCCAGCATTAGCATGCTGCTGCTAACTACAGTATTTTTACTTTAAATAACACATCTGTTTGAGTTGGCTTTCAATCAGAGTTGAGCTGAACTTTGCACTTAAACGTTTATCTGTTTATATCTGTTTATCTTGATGCCACAGAAATGAATAATTTTCGGTCTATACCTAATCTGTCATTCTTGGGAATGTTTTTGCCGTGTTTCAGTCGAGCTTTAGACCCTGTCACAGTACTGAGACAGCCTCTAATGACTAATTACATCAGGCTAAATACAGATGCAGACACGGTCACAGTTTTAGTTCTGCTGGACCTTAGTGCTGCATTTGACACAGTGGACCATATGATCTTACTAGAGACGTTACAAACCTGAGTGGGAATCTCTGGAAAGGCTCGAGTGGTTTGTGTCCTACTTTAAAGACAGGACTTACTGTGTCGAGATTAATAGCTGTGTCTTGGACAGTATGGCATTGACCTGTGGGGTTCCCAAGGGTCGATTCTGGGGCCCCTCTTGTTCAATCTGTACATGCATCCATTGGGTCAATTAATATCCAGTAACAATATGTTCTATCACAATTACGCAGATCATACTCAGACAGCGGGTGAACATGGGCCTGTAGATTCACTGTGTCATTGTATTAAACAGATTAGTGTGTGGATTCAAAATAACTTTCCTCATTAAAATAACTTTCAGTTAAATACAGATAAAACTGAGATAATTGTCTTTGGCCACAAAAACACAGAGGGGTTGTTATTGGTCATCTTGAAGCTCTTTCACTAGAACCAAAAATCAAGTTAGAAATTTCGGGGTAATCATGGACTCAGACCTGAATTTGAACAGTCATATTAAGTCCATTACATCAGCAGCCTATTACCACCTAAAAAACATTGCTAAAATAAGAAACTAGTGTCTAAACCTGATTTGAAGAGACTAATTCATGCATTTGTCTCCAGTCGGTCAGACTATTGTAACAGCTGCTCACAGGCCTTTCCAAACGAGCTGTTAGACAACTGCAGTTTATCCAAAATGCTGCTGCTCGAGTCCTGACCGGAGACAGGAAATACGACCACATTAGTCCAGTGCTCCGGTCTCTGCACTGACTTCCTGTCACTCAGAGACTTTAAAACAGCTCTGCTTGTACAAGTCTTTTCATGGTTTAGCTCTGAAATCCATCTCTGACATGTTACAGCCGTATGAACCATCTCGGGCCCTGAGAACTTCAGGGAGGGGCCTCCTGGTGGTTCCAGAGTCAGGACTAAACACGCTGAGGCTGCGTTTCAAGTTCATGCAGCAAAGGTCTGGAACAGCCTCAGTGATGTGAGACAGGCCTCAACTCTGACTGTGTTTAAGTTCAGGCTGAAAACGCACTTATTTACTGATGCCTATGGCAATTGACTGTATTTTAACTCATTTTAATATATCATTTCAATAAATACATATTAAAATACGTATTTTTATATATATATATATATTTTTTTTATGCGTTGTATTGATTTAGTTTTGTTGTGTTTATGGTGTTGCTGTGAGGCACATTGAGTTGCCTTGTGCACGAAATGGGACGGCACGGTTAGCGCCTCCACTTCACAGCTGGAAGGTCCCGGGTTCAATTCCCACCAGGACGGAGCCTTTTTGTGTGGAGTTTCCATGTTCTCCCCGTGTCTGCGTAGGTTTCCTCCGGGTACTCCGGTTTCCCCTACCACTAAAATAAAAACATGTGCAATAGGTGAATCCTCCAGCCAGGTGATTCTGACCATCAGCCTGGCTCCACATCATGGAGACGGTTTCCCCGAGCGCGGCACGGCCTGTCGACCACTGCTCCTTACGGGTCGCCCCAGTGGCATCGAAGGATGAGTTAAATGCAGAGGACAAATTTCCCTATGGGGACAATAAAGTATAAAAACAAACAAACAAACAAATGTGTTGTACAAATACATTTGCCTTGCCTTGCCTATAATTGTATTTTATGGCACATTAAAGTGTGCCATGACGCTTAGTTGAACATCAGTAAAGTTGTTATTAAAGAGTAAAACAGCATTGTGGTCAGGTCTAGCTTATTGAATTTGATTGATTGAATTCATTGCCCCTCAAAATGTAGGTTTTGACACTAAGATCAAAACTATAGGTCAATTAGAAGCTAAAAAATTGAGAAAATAAGTTTTACGGCGGCCATTTTGAATAATCCAAGATGGCTGCCCTCTGAGGTCAAATCCAGCTTACCTCCACATCTGAAATTAATGCATATAATATGTAATAACGCTGGGAGAAATTTTATGCTTTCTTCACAAAGTGCACAATTTTTATGCTTAACCGCTCTACTATTGTGCGTGCCCTCAGTCACGCAAAAAGACCAAAGATGTTGTTAGCATTTGGCCTCTCCCAGCATATCCCTATGGCTCCAAACGGGAGTGAAGTTGGAAGCTACAAAGACCAGACAGGTACACATCAACTTGTCTAAGCTCAGGTAAGAACATATCACAGTATGGAAAAATGGTCGCCTGTTCCTTTAACATACGGTATATTTAACCATAGATATTTTTGCATATTATCGTCTACATGCAAATTGATTTGGCCTTTCACATGCTGCTATGTTTCCAACTTAGCCGTCTGTAAACAGTGGATTCTTTTGTGCCAGTCTGTAATGCCAGGGCCAATACGATACAGACTTCATATTGATTGAGCTTAGGCCTAAATATCCTTTTATTACATGGCTGCAGCTAGTATACAAGCTAGCATACAATGATTTTTAATGGATGCCCCGTTATTCTGCTCGTCTTGTTCGTCCCTCCAGTTGGCTCTCCCTCTGGGAAACTTCTGGGGGAGGCTGTTCCCATGAGCGCTGTCATTCCGGGATACAGACACCTGCAGCTCCAGCACCGGGTTTTACATCCAATTCACACAATACACAGTGATAGGACGTGATAAAAGCCCTGGCCACCTCCAAAACTTCCTCCCCGCTTTTCGACGCTCGACACTCCCTCTCTCAAGCACGTGATCGCTGACCTCCATCCGAACGAAAACACAACTTTCTCACACAAACAATGTCCGTGAGGGGAAAACACAGATAAAGGTCTGGGCCTAGTGTTCTCTCAACAAGCTGCACCTCCTGAGAAAAAGAGGCATGGAATAGTTTCTTTGGATTATTTACTCAATTACATGTCTCTATCTCCAAATGCTTGTGACAAAGCTCTGAGGCTTTCTTCTGCTGTCCTTTGTAAACAACAGGATTTAGGTTGAGAAGGATTTGTTGATATCTCATTTGTAGCCTGATTTATGTAGTTATTAAGCGCTAAAACATGATGACATTTGAGTTATTACAGATTTCAATTATTACAGACGCAAAGACTAAATAAGACCCTAAAATCTCTCTATTCTTTATTGACATTTTTCCCATGCTGTGAATTAAGTCATTTTTGATCATTGTTAATTAAATTTCTGCTCTGGTCTCGAGGTAAAACAATACCCTTTAACCCCCCACCACCACAATCCAAAAAGGAATAAGAAGATGAACCGCCTGTACGAAATCGGGCGGGCATGGGGAAGCCCCGTGCCACGTTGCCATGTTTGTGTGAAAATTACCAGCGCAACAAGGGGTGGACAGTATCTCTCATCCAGGAGTCCCAGGTGGTATGGCCATAGGGCTGCTGCGTGGGGCCCGGCAGATGGATCATGACTTTGAGGTCAGACTAGACCTGCAGCTGTGTGAAAACAGAGAAACAATAAAGCACCGAGCGAGCGTTATCTCATGAAAGGAGTTGTTAGAAAGAATGCGACGTGATGAAAACATTGGGCTTGTGCAGCTGAGGAATCTTTTTCTGTTGTTTAGTTTATTCAACAATGGGAGAAGTGTAATACAGTGGGGAGTAAAAACATGTGCCTCTTGTTGGTCATTTCAAACTTCAACTTAGAATGAGAAACTAATTTATGATATAGACTCATTACATGCAAAGTGAGGATTTTGATGATTATGGCTCACAGTCCATTTTCAAAATATCAAAATTATCTGAGATTTTTAATTTGGGGTTTTAACAAGCCATAATAATAAAGGCTACATATCTCACTTTGCATGTAATGAGTCTATCATATATTAGTTTCACAGTTTAAGTTGAATAACAGAAATGAATGGTAAGTCTAATTTTCCGAGTTTCGCCTGTAAAGTTTACTTTGATTTGTGACATGTATTTAAAGATATATGTCAGAATCTCTGTGGATTCCTGGGCCTGGCCAAGAGTGGAACATATTATACATGTTTTATTTTTATCTTTATATACTGTATTTATAATTTTGTGTATTGACAAGTCAGAACAATAAGTTACAACAAAGCAAAGTCCCCCCCCCTTCCCTCCAACAAATACCCATAACAAAAAATAAAATAAAATGTACAACAAAAAGAAAAAACGAGATAAAAAAGGATGAGAATTGAAAATCCAGAAGAAAATGAGTAAATAATAATAATTGTAAAAAAAATTAAAATAGAAAAAACGCCCCAACCCTCCCCCACACCCCTGCGGTCCTACATAAAGCATCATGACAAACCATCTCCACTGTTAACCAAAAGCTCTCCATCAGAAATGGGACCCAAAATCATTCTGGCATAAGGAATAGATGGCACTAATATCTAGGGCTGCTCAATATATCGAGAAAGAGAGAAAAAAAAAAGAAAAAGCCCACTGTTTTTTTATTTTTCCCACCCATTTACTTTTAATGTTAGTTATAAGACAGTAGAGCTTAGAAAGAGCATCTTTCTGCCTAAAGGACTTTTCAAACAGTTTATCTACAATGTACAATCCACAATATTATACATGATTTAATGGTGAGAAAAAACAGATCCTTACAGACGCAAGGTGAACATGCAAACTTCACACAGAAAGATCCACTTTGCCCAGAAAAATGACCAGGGACCTTTTTGTTGTGAGGCAAGAACACTAACCATGCCACCAGCAATTTCTCCATTGTGAGATCAATACAGTCCTATCTTATCTTATAATGAACTGTTGCTGTGTAGATCCTTGGACTTGGGACTCTTAGTGGCAGAAAATTCCAAGTGCATGCATCAAAAACATGAAAAAATAACTAATAAATAAAAACTAATGCCGGTCTGGACAATAGGTTAACTATGACAGGCTTTCATTTACTTTCATCCAAGCTTCAAAGTTAAAGTGATCATCTCCCGAGGCGTCCCGAGGAGATCAAGTGTGCCTCTCAAAAATGACTGGTATCCAAAACCTGTTGACCCGAGGCGCTTTTGGCTCCCCATAATTTGCCCTCTCACTTTGTCTGTCTTGGGCAATAAGTGTTGATGTACGTACTATATTGACGGGAAAACATAATTATAAATGATGATGATGATCCAATGAGGTATAATTTAGTCTTGATGAGCAAAATAGCAGCGTAAGGCAGTCATGGTTCAGTGAGCGCTTTCTTCTTCTTAGTAACATGAACTTTGTTGTTGTGATTTTAATACTGACTTAAAGGAGTTTGATCTTTTGGTGAAGCAAGTTTGGACAACAGGAAAGCAGGAGTCTGGACAGGCCATTATGTTATGAACTGGTGTCCCCACGCTCACACACATCTCATGTTTTATTTTCTAACATACTGCTTTGCACAGTGATCACACTCCCCCATCATCAGCATTGGGCAAGTTACTTTAAAATTGTAACATATTCTATATAATGTAATCTGTTTGTATTATATATACATATTACTGTTTCATAAATATAGCATAAGTTACACTACTTTGAGTTACTTTTGGCAAAATATATAAACTAAAAATAGCAATAGTGCCACAGAGCAAAAGTGCAGTCAACAATTTCCTTTTCCTTCTTTATCCCCATTCTCTTTTTTCAATGACATTTATGCTCAACTGCAGATCGTATACACCAGTGTCCAACCAGATCTGGTGCTGCATTCTGTTTTGTTCATACACATAAATGCACTTGTAACTTGAGTTACTTTAATTGTAATGACTAATATATTCCCATATTTTGTTTCAATAATAAAGTAAATAAACTTAGCACGTTTTCTCAAATCGTGCTTTCCATTAAAGGGGCTAGATGCAAGCTAGCCATTTTATACTCACTACTGCCACCCCAGGTCATACGTGTAACTGCTCCTTCTATGGCAGTTTGGACCCGAATTAACACCTTTTTGAGTGACAGTGCAGGATTTCAGAGGCAGTTGTGGTGAACAGGTCTAGGCTCATTCTACACATTAGGACATTGTTGGAACATGTAGGGGGAGGAAAATACATAATTTTGATATTTTAAAACTCCGTACAGTTTCTTTAAGGCTTGTTCTAGTTGGAACACTCTACCTATGACAGTTAGCGAAAGTAGCACCTACGTCTCATTTAAGACACAACTGAAAGAATGGCTTCTTTGCCGAAAAAGGTGTAACCATTAAGTGGCATTAGACAGGAACACCATTTTAAATATTTGCAGGTACAGGTGTGTGAGTGGGAGGGACGAGGGGAGTGGCGTATGAAAGAGATGCACTTTATGTATTGTGTAGTTGTTGTCCTTACCTGTTTTGTCTGTAATGTACTGCTGTGTGTTCTGGCTTATGTGTTTTATATTTTGTATGTTCTTGTTTTTTTACCTCATGGGACTGCGGATGGAAATTAGCCTTGAGCTAAATCCGGCATATTTACAGCATTAGTTGTCTGTTCATTAATATGCACTGTCCCATTCAAATAAATAAATAAATGAAATGAAATGGGATTCCTTAGTCACTGGAAAAAAGTAATATTTTTTTGTCACTTGTTACTTTTGTAGCACGTTAGCAGCAACACTGCCCATCATCAGTATAAGATGGTGAAAAACACTATGATTCATCTTGCAGCCTAGGACATTTATGTGATGCAGATCTGCTAATATATGCTTTAGTTTTGTTGCTTTTGGTGTAAAGCATATTGAGGTCAATATCATTGCAGCAGAAAAGAATAACTGTAGTTTTTTACCTGATCTATGTTGGGGATGTTCAGGTGTGGAGGAAGACCAGTGTAAGCTGTCGTCATCCTCTACCGGGAGCTGAAAGATAAAGGACGGACAGTGAAAACCCTTCAGAACCGTCAGAAACAAAGCTGTACTCATTTAAGTCATGGGAAGATTTCTCTGCTTTTCCTGCTTACTATTTTTTTTTTTGCAGCTAGTTAAAGCCATGCACCTCCAAAACTTGGTGCCCTGGGGATATGTTATGACAACCAAAAAAAGAAACCGCCGGAGCAAGAAGTGGCACGAAAAGATCTCAGAGTTTTGACATGTGGGGGCTGGTGAAAAGGACCACTGTTGGAGGGAGAGCCTAGCCCGAAGATACAACCATCAACTCAAGTGCCATGAGGAAAGCTGAGACGTCTACTGAGTGCTTGGCCGCCCATTGGGGTAAACAAATATATTGCCTTCACTATATAAAAAAAAACAGGTTGCTACAGCTCACCGCACCTGATTGGTTTAGGACGCAAATAAAGGCAATTATTGATACAGTGTAAAAGACGGAGGGCAAGGTGAGGCAGCATTGTCTTAACAAGTCAAATAGTGCCTTAGGATGATTGTCTCGACGCCGAATAATTAGGGAAAGCACGGTTGGGAAATGGCCTCATCAGCTTGATCTGGGAAATGTAGGTGTGCAACTTTCACACCGCAAGTCATTGATGAAAAATGGTCTCCTCCTCTTGACTTAGACAATTCTTCAGAGGTCTTTGTAATGTGACCTCACGTCGATATCATTAAGTGTCTCCAATGACTGCGGGCAAGAAGGAAGCTGAGGGTGGACAGGCTGATATCGTGACACCTATTTGTGGAAAAAGAGGATTGGCTAATTAGAGTGAGTCAAGGTGAGTTGACATAAACCGCCCCCAGGACATGTTTCACTGAGTCTGTCCTGTCATATGTCAACAGATTATGTTATATGCAGTGGGAGCTCGGGAAATGATGTCTCATATCACATCTGCCAACAATAAAACAAAACACTAAGAGAATCACTGAATCAAGCATCATGTATCACAGAATGCATGAGTTACAATGATTTTACTAACCTTTTTCTTTATAAATTCTTATCATATTTGGAGATGAGCTGCCTTCAACACAATGAGTTATTCCTCACACTGGGTTACTTCCAGAGTAACTTGGACAACGTGAATTCTAATGAAAAATAATCAGTTACACAAAGCTTGGTAAGGTTGATTACCAAAAAAAAAGTTCCAACCTTAAGTAACATTAACCTCTGGACCAAGCATATTTTTCCAGTTTGGCTTTACCCAAATCTATAAGATTCTTGGAAAAAAGTGTCAAAATAGCGACAGAAAAGTGGCAAAAAAAGCGATGAAAAAGTGACAAAGTTAAGCGAAAATGCAACAAAAAAGCCATAAAGGAGGAACAGAAAAGTGACAGAAAAGTGACAAAAATGTGACGAAATGGTGATGAAAAAGTGACGAAAAAGTGACAAATATGTGACAAAAAAATGAAAAATTGACAAAAAGTGATGATAATGTTGCAGAAATTTGACAAAAAAGTGATGAAAAAGTGACAAAAATGTGACAAAATGTGATGAAAAAATGATGAAAAATGTGACGAAAAAGTGATGAAAATGTTGCAGAAATTTGACAAAAAAGTGATGAAAAAGTGATAAAAATCTGATGAAATGTGATGAAAAAAAGAGGAAAAAATAATGAAAATGTAATGAAAAAGTGACAAAAACGTAACAAAAAAGTGATGAAAAAGTGACAAAATTAAGCGATGAAAATGTAGAAAAGCACAAAAGAGGAACAGAAAATTGACAAAAAAATTAAGGGAATAATCACAAATATGTGATGAAAAAGTGACGAAAAAGTGACAAAAAAGTGACAAAAAAGTGATGAAAAAGTGATGAAAAAGTGATGAAAAAGTGACAAAATGTGTGATGAAACGAAAACGAAAAGCCACAAAAGAGCAACTGAAAAGTGATGAAAACGCAAAAAAGCAATGATAAATAAAGTTTAAAAAAAAGAAAGAAAAAGAGCTATTTACATGAGTTTTGAGGCGTTACACTAGCCTTTTAGATTTGGGTAAAGCTGGACACTTGGTTAAGGCGGGGGTTGACAGGTTCATCTCTAGCCTAAACATTGGAGAATCGCTCATCTGCTTATTTACATAGATCGTTTATAGCAACGGAAAAGAGTAAGTTTGTTGAACACGTTTAATATTATATAAAATTTTAGGCAGATAAGATAAAGTGAAACTCAAAAGCAGAAAGAGAAGGACATAAACATTAATGTGGTTTTCAACGAACACCACTAAAAGGCGAGTTAGTACACAGTCCGGAGATTCAGAGTGAGCCCTCTTCGTTTTCCACTATCTCCCTCGACGTAGCACTTCCGCTTTTGAGATTTCCGTACACAGCTGATGACGTGTTCACTCCTCCACTGTTAGCCGAACCGCTAACTCTGTCAAGTTACCTGTAAGATTACAGCTGTTTGGGGAGGGTATAAAGTTATAAACCGCAAAGTAAACAACACTTCGGCGAAAAATTGAAACATGGAAACGCTTTATCACCAAACAAACAAGTGAGTGTGTGGCTTTCTGTCCTGTTTCCTTTTTCCAAATCAAACATAAGCTTAAGCAGTCATTTACCTGAAAGCAGATGACAGCATGCAAACAGCCTGGGATATGTTGTTATTACAGTAAAATGACATAAATGCTATTCCTACTGATACATTTAATGTGTCTTATTCATAATCCGTCCGGAATTTTTAATTGTCATGTCACTTTTTGTTTGTTGATCAGACAAATTCATGAGGTCCAGTCACTTATGGGCAGCCTGGAGACGACAGACCGACAATCCGTGCACTGTAAGTCATTCTTTGATAATTTCATCATTTAATATTACTTTGTCTTCACCTCCTTTATGAAGCAATCGCTGTGCCATGATGATTCACTCTTGGTGCCACCACTTTGCTGTCTGCTTTATTTATTGCTCTCTGTGATGATGGATTGACAGGACTTAGATTGGCCGGGCCCCTGTGGTTGTTTTTGGGGCTGGTTGTTGTGCCAGGACAGGAAGCAGCTGGGTGGGTGCTGAGACAAGGATTGTGAGGGCTTCAGTCTTTTTTAGATAATGGTGGTGGGAACCTTTCAACCTACAGGGAACGGACACACACCCTCTTTTTCTTTCTAAATGATGACATCAGATTAAGGCCAAGGGTCCAGTGTAATAGGGGATAAGGTTTGGACACTCCCATATGGAACAAGAAGACCATAATATGTAAAGCTAGTAACAATGAAGTTTGCAGGAGAGAGATATTCTAGGATAGACTCTGCTGCTAATGAGTGCAAATGTTGTTTTATATCCGAGCATTTCCTGGATGTTTTCCCTTGAATCTATAAAAACTACAAGCTGAGCCGAGCACATTTTCTCCAACTAAAATGCAACACAAAAATGACCGAAAATGACAAAAAAAGTGACGAAAAGGCAGCAAAAAAAGTGACAAAAAAGAGCGACTAAAAAACAACAATAAAGTGACACAAATGAGTGACAAGAACGCAACAAGAAAAGCAATGAATAAGTAACAAAAACGTGACAATGTGGGGCGACAATGTGATAACAAGTTAGGATCACTTTTCTATGTCTTAGCTTTCAAATGAGGCATTACACTGTTGCTCTCCAGTCCAGAAGCTTTTAGATTTGGGTAAAACTGAGCTGGAGAAAATGTGCTTGGTTCAGGCGGGGGGTAGTAACAGGTTAAGCATCCTATCTGTCAGTAAAAAAATAATATCTGCTCGCAAAAGCTCCAGAAATGTATTAGCCAACAATGAAATAGGATAATGATACCTGTTGTGGTTTCATTACATTGTGTCTTTAATGGTGCATTAAGGCTCATTCATAATTCACAAGACACAAGAACTTCTTGTTCTTGCACCCTGAGCAAACAAAATGAAGCCACTTTTGCCTTGTAGCCATGGAAACGTTTTGTAACTGTTCCATGGCGACAAGGCAAAAGTGACTTCATTTTGTTCTGCAGCTGCAAGAACAAGACGTTCTTGCGTCTTGTGAATTATGAATGAGCCTTTACCCTTCACCTACCGCCTACTGGTTTGATGCAGAATCCTGACCTTCATAATCATATCCTAGAACATGAGAACTTTCCAAGTAAGCCTTATATTCACAGTAATGGTTAAAACAATTGCTTTAAAGTATGTTAATGAAGTCACACAATTGACTAAAACTAGGGCCAGGAAAAAGAGTCCTGGTTAAAGAAAAAAAAAAAAAAATTAAAGGTGCACTATGCAACTTTTTTTTATGTGGAAAAAAAAGTTGCTATTTGTGGGTTGTTGACTCAAAATCTGAAGAGGAGTTCAACTTCAGACTCACTGCTCTTGACGGGTTTTAAAGGTGCACTATGCAACTTTTTATGTGGAAAAAAAAGTTTATTTAGTATAGTTTAGTTAAAAGTTATATTTGTGCGTATTTGACCTTGTAAGTGACCCACAGTGGTCTCTAAGCTCCAGGATCAATTGTTTAGAAGGTTTTCACTGCTGATGGACCCTCTCACCAGACACCAACCATCTTAGAGCGTTGTAGAGACCACTGTGATCGAAAGTAAAGGCGCCATGATGACCGCTCATACAGCCGATGGGTCACTACAAGGTGAAATATATATATTTTTTCCACATAAAAAGTGGCATAATGCAAAAAACCCGTCAAGAGCAGTGGGTCTGAAGTTGAACCCCTCTTCAGATTTTGAGTCAGGATCAGGAGTGAGGACCACCATCTCATTCCAGTGCTAATGTTTCTTTTCTGTTTTCAGTATTAGAGAATGAGCTGTTTGGAAGAATCGAGCAGATCTTCAATCAGTTAGAACGTCTTGAGATCCTCGCCAGCAAAGAGCCGCCGAACCGCCGCCAGAACGCTAAATTGTAAGTTGGGAGTAAATCAATTGAAGGTGAGCAAAAAGCCCCAGAGTTGGCAGTACCAGGGGGAGCCATATATCTAGAGAGAGAGGGACAGGGAGATGGGGAGGGAGGGAGGGGTGAAAGGGGGATGAGACAGACAGCCCCGTCCTGGCCCGTGGCGACGTGGCTCTATGAAAACATATCCTCCTTCATCACCAGCATTCCTGCAGCATTGGGCAAAGATTCATTTCTGAGCTGGGTAAACAGGCCTCAGGGGACAGGGTGCACCCCGTCCCACGGCTCGGCTCTCTGATCTCAGTTGATCTGCAGAAAGTGGCCTGACCGAAGCCAAGAAGAAGGAGAGCAGACTGCAGGTTTCCTCTCTGTTCCGACTGAGATTTAACAATGTATTATTAGAATACTTTGAGTGATTAAACGCTACAGGCAAGTCTCACAGTCACAAAGTCAAATCTCAAAGTTTTTTCCCCCGATTATATAAAGAAATACGTAATAACTTCTTTTTTTGGGGGGGCTTTTGCGTCTCCAGACGAGTGGATCAGCTTAAGTATGACGTCCAGCACCTTCGGACCGCCTTGCAAAATTTCCAACACAGACGCTACAACAAAGAGGCCCAGGAGCGAGAGAGAGAAGAGCTGATGAGCCGAACCTTCACAACAAATGCAAGTTTACCATACGAACATCCTTAGGCAAAACTTTAAGACCACCCGCCTGTTACTGGTTGTTTACAAATGATACATAACGGTCTCCAACTCTCTGACAGGAGCAGAGGCCAGTATTTCTGTTTTAATTATATGGTATTGTCAAGATTACATCCAAAATTATACTGTTGGGGACTATGATTCAGCTAATTAGCACATTACCAATGGTAGTGGCATAGTACTAATCCTTAGGTTTGCTTCAGTTAAAAACCACTGGCTCATAGATTGTGATGAAGGCTTCAGATATAGTAGGGGTCCGAATACTTACTTTTATCCACGTAGGTTTGCACAATATTGACAGATCTTGTGATATGCAATACGGGTGTGCAATATTTGCGATGATATTACTTTGAAGTTTTGACGTGCTGTGTTCAATTCATTTCAAACACACATTGTAAGTCATTTGTTTTTCAGCAAATCATGACAAAACAAGAACAAAATAAAGAGAATTGACTCTAACTTCAAATCATAACAACGCCACCCAAGAAGTCGCGCCAAAATAAAAGCACCATCTTATTCATTAGTTCAGCAGTTCATTAGTTCAACTTTCTTTCTGCCTAACTATTACAGACAAAACACTTCAAATGTGTGTATTTAATTATATTCTTGTAATGTTGCAAGTACCTGCTGAACTAATCAATGAGACGAGCTGTGTGCTTTTATTTTGAAGTGCTGGATTGAAACAGGAAGTCACTTCTTGGGCGGTTATGCACAGAGTCAATTAGAGCTAAAACTGATCTTTTGTGTATTTATAAGTTCCGTGCATTTTTAGTTTTAGGTTGACTTTGAAAAAAATGTCAATCTCTGGCAGAATGGAAGACTAAAGTGATTTTGTGATATTGCTTATTAATATTACTTTGCGATCTATTGTGCAATCCTACTATCCAGCTCCGTGTGCATCCAAACTCGTAGTCTGTCGCATTGTTCCCACAAGTTTTACAAACAAGGCTACTTCATCTATATCTGTATAATAAACCTTGTCAGTCCTGGTGGATAATATTCCTTTTTTTTAAGTCTAATTTCTCTCCACAGGATGCCGATACCTCGATCCCCATAGATGAGACTCTACAGTTGAACTCAAGCTTGAACAGTGCGCACAGAGGCATGGACGACCTGTTGGGGAGTGGCAGTAGCATCCTCAATGGTCTTAGAGATCAGAGGGGCACACTCAAGGTTGGTCAAGATTTAGTTTTTCTCCTACAAATTGTATTTAAACTTTTAATCCATACACTCTGGGACACAATCCAGTGAGCTCTGTGCTTTGCCGAATTGTTGTTGTCTTTACCATAGTTTAAACTTAATGTTGCGCATGCCTTCATAGTCTTATAGTTTATTATTTATCTAAGTTATGTGTTATATGGTTTATGTTTCATCAAATTTGAAGTTCGATATATTGAGGCAGGAAAGTATCGCGATCAACGATATTATCGACCCTAACGATACTAGATACTGTCAACTCTCAGGCATAAAAAAGACAGTAAACCCTTGTTGTAAAAGTGCATCATAATATCCTAATACACCACACAAGCTGCAATAAACATGAAACATTATGAAACTCAATTTGCATCAATTAAAAATCAGTGTTACGAAGAAAGAATGGGGGGAAATGCTAATAAATGTACAGAGGATAAATATCGAGGTCAAAAATGTATCATTCATCTGTTTTTTATTGAACGATGAGTTGATATAGTATTTATCGTGACAGCCCTACAACCGAGAAAAATTCCTAGTTGTGAACCAGTTAATAACACAAAAAACACTTATTCTGATTAGGGGTGGGAACCTCTGGGTACCTCACGATACGATACGATATGCAATACATGGCTTATAATAACGATTATCTCACGATGCGCCGATACTGCGATAATCGATATATTACACAAAAATACCCTACGATACATCATGATTTTAAAAAAACATGCGACTTTTAACCTTTATTGTATCTGTGTGATCCCTGACTTACACACTGAAAGTGGGTCTATAGATCTGTCATTGACTTCATTTACATTTAAATAAACAAGAAACCACAGCCCTATGTAAGAAGGAATCAATCATCCCCAAATTAATCATCTTTATAATTATAAACACTATCATCAAAAGTAATTTATTTGTGTGACAGTGTTTAGTTCAAGTGCTGAAAACTTTGGTGCTGCCCCCTGCTGTCCTGACTGAAGTCTTGCTCATTATTGGCCTCTATTGACTGTGAAATCAATAGAACACTGATGCCTCATTAATATCCATGACGTTGCTCATTAATATGCATGGCGTCATCAAAAGTATCGATATCAGATATCAGATCAATAGTATCGGTATCGTATCTCGCAAAATATCGTGATATATCAGAAAATCGATATATTGCCACACTCCTAATTCTGGTTCTGATCGGGGTGGGTATAGAGGCCAAAAGTAGGCATAACATTACTTTAAAATAATGTTACTCAACCAGAAGTAACACGTCGCCATCCAAATAGTTATTCAAGTAAAAGCAAAAAGGTATTTGGTGAAAGTATATACAAGTACTTAGAAATCGTTGAATACATTTTAGTAGTGACCTTGTTCAGTGCTCAAAATGTGAAAATTCAGATATTACTTATTAACTTTTAGATTTGCTCACAGTTTGTACTTAAGTAAGAGAGTTCTGATGCTTCAAAATAAAATTAAAAGTGTAATAAAACGACTCAACTGATTAAGGTAAACTTGATTGTCTCCGTAATGGAATTTGACCTGCGCAATTGACAATTACTACCCCCCTCTAATCTGGAAAAGCCTATTGCTCTACAACTTACGGCAAATGAGTGAATCACTGCAGAAGTTTTGGGGGAAAGAAATACACTTTTCAGAACACATTTGGTTTACAAATCAGCTCAAATATAGATGTTCTGACCCAGTTAGCTACTAAAAATACGGACACAACAGTCTCATTGTTGGTTCACAAAAGCACTTGTTTCCAGGGTGGGGATTCGGGGCCTCTTATCTGGGTGTGTCATAGCCATCAAAACCCCTCTGACAAAGTGTGGCGTCAGTAAGGGTGTTGATCTTTAGTCTTCCCAATTAGTGCGGTTTGAACATGTAACATTTTGTAGTGACTGGGGTTTCTTTTTGCGTGTATTGTCAATCAAGGCTTTGTTGTTGTTTTTTTGCACAGGGCACCCATAAGAAGATGCTGGATGTGGCGAACATGTTGGGGCTTTCTAACACAGTCATGAGACTAATAGAGAGGAGAGCCACGCAGGACAAGTTCATCATGATTGGGGGGATGCTGGCGACGTGTGTTTTCATGTTCCTGGTCATCAGATACTTCAGCTGAACGCCCCCTACTGGACAAGAGCGCGAAGGAATTGTGGACTTTGTATTTTTGCCATCCCTAATTAATATGAACAGAGAGAAAAAAGATAATTATTAGCTAAGAAAGGTCTTTGCAGTGTGCTTACCGTCATTCATATTCTTCAGCAACAAAGATCAAATTCAAAGATCTTAATTGCTCATGTTTAAGACCAGATGAATCACTGCCACATACTTGCATGCTTTTCCAAAACTACTGTCAGCTGCCTCAATGTGTTGCTGTAGTTTCCTCCCGTGAGCAGTAGGTTTTGTTTATTAGTAAAGTGTTATTGTCATTCTGCCTCAACACAGTGGATCGTCACCAGTTCTCAACCCGACTAAAATTTAGATCTAAAATTGTCTTAACTGGGTATAAACCATCATGTCTAAACCAGAAAAAACGTATTTAAATGCATTACTAAAGTGTAAAATATTAGACTATTCATTCTAAATAACGGTAAACATGCCCCCGAGTACCACCCGAAGAAGCCCAATAACCACCAGTAAGTAGTACACACACCAGGTTGAGAACCACTGATCTTTTCCATTTTTCTCATTCTTTTAAGCGCTTTGAAAATGCTAAAATGCTCCTGTTTACCATATTTCAGAGCCAGTGTTAAATTAATAATAAATGTATGTATATGTGATGAAGACCACAGCTTTGTGTGCGAAGAGCTGCACTCAAGAAGCTTCTGAACGATTTAAAACTCTGGATTACTGTTTCAAAAAACATTCATAATGAGAGCGTATCAACTGAAATTCAAGGTTCTTTGTACACTCATGTATCATTACCATCTTTATACTGTATAGTCTCACTGTGTGAGTGACCACATTCAAAATAAATCCTTGTGTACAAGTTTTATATTTGCCTAATTACCGTGAAGTTAATTCTTGAATTAATTCAGATGCGGAAAAAATGCGCCATCTAGAGGCTTTAAAGTTGTATCCGTCATTTCAGACTAAAAAATAGACAGTCATATGAACTCAATATTTTATTTGTCAAAACAACTTTAAAAAAAAAAAAAAAAAGTTGCTACTAACATTGTTAATATTTGCGTCCTTAACACGGATACTTGCGAAATTACCTGGATAGACGGTTGTCCATTCAGCTGGTTGTTCAGTTTCAGTAGCAGTTTTAACCTCTACAATGGTTACAACAGGTTAATCTACAGCATTTTATTTACAAAATTACACAAAAGCAAAACAAAGCTCTTCCTTAAAGAGCATTTAGGAAAATAATTTAAAAACGGGAAAACAATTATTGCAGTATTCTACAATCGTATTGATACATGATGCAAAAAGCATCATTTTCATGTACAGATATCAGTGCAATTCGTTCATATAAACTCTTACACAAGAAACGTCAGCTTTCGCTCAGAGTAATGAAGACATAACATCTGATACACCCATTCTCTTCATAACAATGTGATGTACCGTGTTTAACTGAATTTAAGAGGCCATCAGTGATGGGACTTCACATTATACACGCAAGTAGAAAGAAGAGCTTGCAGGTCATCCTGAAATACATGCTTTTACTTGAGTTGATGCGGTTAAACTCTGCCTGACATGATTTACTGAACTACCACCTCAGCCATTGTTTGTAAATTTTCTTTGGCTGCAAACATAGAAGATTATGTAACTTTTTATATGTAAAACAGAAGCTCCAGTAGGTTTCTCATTTAAAAATGTTCTTGATAAACACCAGCTCAGAGGTATCAAAGCATTTTGTGTATGACCAAAAGAATATACAGAACAGAAACCTTTATAAAGATTAGTGTCAGTTTGAAACCCTCTGAGGCGCTGTCACGTAGTCAGAAAAACTGCCGTGGCCAGTATTATGTCAAAACCATAATGCTTCATGTAAAGTCTGAATGGGCTGGTTTGGTAAAAATGTGCATCCTTCTTCAGGAGCCGTGGTTGGGTGGGTGTTGGAGGTCCTGCCCTGAGAAGATTGGGTGAAGCAGTGGGTGCAACTGGAGTGCTGCTGCTGCAGCGGCTTGTGAGTGCCGCGGGGTGAAAAGAGTGGGGTAAAGAGCAGCATGTGGGACATGGTGCAGAGCCAGGGGCGTGTGGTGAAGTGCAGATGCAGGGATGATGTGTATGGGCTGTCCAGAGAGGAAGGCTGTGTGGTGAGCAGGAATGAGCCCGGCGTGTCCCAGAGAGTGTCCTAAAGAGTGACCTAGAGAATGGCCCATGTGGGATAGGGAGATGGGGGTCAGGTGATGCTGGGGAATATGGTGTACTTGTGCAAGCTGCGCATGGGCAGGATGTGGGTGGTGTGAGTGTGCAGGATGGATGCCCATGGCTGCAGCCGTGGCAGCGTGGTGTTGCAGGATGGCATGCTGGACAGTGGTTAAGGAGTTCCCAGAGGCCATAGACACTGTGGGCTGTTGGATGTGGATCTGTTGCAGAGCCGGGGGCGGTGGGGCAGGGGCAAGATTAGCCGCAGCCGCTGCAGCTGCTGCAGCCGCTGCTGCAGAGGGAAACGTCTTCACCTGCTTCGCCAAAAGCTGCTGCTGAATGTGCTGCTGTGCGGCCTGTTGCAGCTTGCTGTATTTCTCCATCTCCTCCGGAGTAAAAGTAATGGGCTGGCTCTCCAATGGAGCCAGTCCATCCTCCTCAGCCTCCAGGCCTTCGTCCTCCAGAGGAGGGGGGTAACCAGCATACGCATGCATTGGAGGCTGTTGCTGCATGTCTGGCATGAGTGGCTCCATCATGGGGTTTTGAGAAGGATCCTGCTCAGGCTCTCCTTGATATGGGCCCATAATCATGGGTGCTTCCTGTTCGAACAGTGGCCGAGGATCTTGAAGCATCTGCTGCTCTGTGGCAGGCTGCAGTGCCTCCTCTGCCCCAACAGTGCTCTGTGGCACCTCCTCTACCTTCTGCACAGGTGGAGCAGGGGGCGGAGGGGGAGGAGGGAACTCCCGGATGGGCTCCACCAGGATGATTTCAGTGTCAGCCTCAGAGCCCTTCCCTGATTTGTCCCCCTCGTCAGGTCTGGTGAGAGGAATTACTGGCTTCTTTCCTGCCTGGAGTTTACCAAAGAGCGGTAGCATGGCTTTATTTCCCAGAGTGGGAGGAAGCTTCGGACCAAAGTAGCCCTGTGGTGGGTCTTTTATCTTACCCCCAGATTTTGTTCCTGTGGAAGAATCATCTGAGTTTTTCTTGGACTGTATCTTTTCCAGAAGCTGTCGAGCAGTAAGTGTGTTTTTCTGTTCTCCTGCATCTCGGGAGGCGCCTGGTCTCTGCGCCTGTGAACTGGATGAATGTGCGTTGCGGTTAAGGCCTCGTGAGGAGGTTGCCCGTGGCGACTGGGAGCGGTAGATGCGAGAGCGATTAAAGTCTCTACGGCGTGTGTCACTGTCCGCTCTGCTCCTGGCCCCTCGCCGATGTGGGGAGCCTTTATTAGAGGACGAGGAGCGGCTGGCAGAGCTGCGGCTGCGGCTGTAGCTGCGCCTCCAGGACCTGCCACTAGTGCTGCGGCTCCAGCTGCTGGAGCTACGGGAGCTGCTGCGGTGGTGCCGCCTGTGCCTTTTGCGGCGACTGTAGCTGCGTGAGCGAGAGCGCGAGTCAGAAGATGAGGAGGAGTACTGACGCCTTCTGGACCGTCTCCTTCCTCTGCTGCCCCGTCTCTCATACTCGGAGTCTGACGAGCGTTTTGAATGGCGACGCCGATGCCCCTCTGTGCTGTAGTCGCTGTAGCTCTCTGAATAGCTGCGGCTGCGGCGGCTGTAGCGGCTGCTGGCCCGAGAGGAGCGCTCTGAGCTACTGGAGTAGGAGCGACTACGAGAGGTCTGTCCACGATGCCGCCTGCGACTGCTGCCCCTTCTCTCTCCGCGTCTGGATGAGCGGCTGTGCGAGCGGCCCGAGTCGTCGCTGTGGTGCCGCCGGTCTCTGGGACTGGATTTGTGATGGCGCGAGCGCTGGTCCTCTTCACTGTCACTGCTGGGGTGACGACCAGAGACTGGACTTTTTTGGGTAGAAGTGGAGCAGGAGGCACTTTGTGCTACACTCGAATCTGTCTTTTGCCGCTTAGAGCTACTGTGCTCCTCCGATGTGTTGGATTTGGATTTAGCAGTTGGATCACTGCCTTTTGCAGATCCTTCCTCTGCTCCAGATTTAGCAGGCACTTCTTTTATAGCGCGTTTCCTCTTTCCCGGTTCTACCGCAGTACTTACTGTTGCTCCACTTGCTGTAGTTGGCTGGACTGATGATGCTTTATCGTCAGACTTGACCTTACTTTTATCTTTTTCATCTGCTGCAACAGCCTCTTGGTCTGGACCTTTATTTTTGCTTTTCTTTCGTTTGTGCTTTTTCTTCTTTTTGGGTTTTTCTTGTGTTGGTTCACCCTCTACTTCGGCATCTGCTGCCGTTCCTTTTTCCTTTTCTTTATGTTTTGAATGTTTGGATGACTTCTTGTGCTTTTTCTTTTTTTTCTTTTTCTTGGCAATGCCACCTGCTGCCTTCAGTTCATCACCTTCCGTTTGAATGGGCTCCTCCTTTTGACCTGCCTTTTCTTTGCTGACGCTTAAACCAGGTTTATTAGAAGACTCTGCTTTAGCTGTTGAAGCAGTAGGCTCTTGTACCTTATCATCAGAGGTTTCAGGTTTAGGAGATTTTGATACTTTTGCGTTTCGTGCTCCTTTGTTACGGGACAACTTGAAATCAAAGTAGAGGGGATTACAGCTGTAAGACAGAGAAGGTTGGGCTTTGGTAAATTCAAGAAGCTCGGAGGGCCACTGCAAGGTTGTGCTCTCGTCTTTACTTAAAACAGGGAAGAAGGGACCTGTGGGTATTTTAGGACCCTGGTCTGAATTTGCTGCCTCTGGAGGGCACTCTGTTTTCGGCGCAGGGGTTTGAGGCAGAGGCTCGGTGGATGCTGTGTTGACTACACTTGATGGGGTGTCCTTATTTTTCACAGCTGGTGGCGGAGGCTCTGCTTCAGGCGCTGTCGGCGGGTTACTTTCCTTCTTTTTTTCAGATGTTGTTGACTCTTTTACAGCTTTCTTTGATTCCTTCTTCGTGGGCTTAGGTTTAACTTCGCTCGGCTTTACCTCATCAGTGTTGTTTTTAGCTTCAGTTGCATTGTTGGTTTTTGCTTCAGCTGCATTAGTTTTAGACTCTGTTACAGTGGCTTCTGTCTGTTCAGGGCTAACCTCAGGTTTGTTCTCTCCGTTCTCTTCTTTATCTTTATCTTTATCATCTTTATCTTTATCTTTATCTTTATCTTTATCATCTTTATCTTTGTCTTTGTCTTTGTCTTCCTCCTCCTCCTTGTCTTCCTTGCTTTGACTCTGGTCGGTTGCCTTCATGAACAACAGGAACTGAAAGTGCGGTTTGACCCGGCAGTGGGCAGGTGGGATATAGTGATAGTATTGAGGATCCTGCCCACAATATCCTTCCTCCTTTTTCATCATCATCTTCAGTTTATTGAGTGTCGAGGCGAGAGAAGCCCCATCGTCGGGCTGCTGCACCTCTTCTGCCGGTGCCGCTGTAGCTACCTCTGCTGCCTCACTGCCTTCTGATCCTTGTTTGGGACTATCGGTGCCTCCTCCCGGTGGCTCCTCTTGCGCCGTTGCCTTTTCTCCATTTTGGCTCTCGCCTTCTTCGACAATCTCCTCTCCATGATCGTTGAAAACGGCGGCGGCAGTTTCGAGCTTCACCGGAGCTTTCTTTGCAAACGAAAACGAGACGCTGACTTTGGATCCGCTGCTCGAGGTCGGGGAGGACGAGCTGCTTTTGCCCAGGGAGAAGCTGACGGTTGAGCCTTGCTTCGGGGAGGCTTGCTCGCTTTTGTCTGTGACCGAGGCTTCCAACGTGATCTCTGGCATGTTTTCCAGCGCCATGTCACTATCCTCCACACTCTCTCCATCCACAGCGACGGTGGTGGTTTTAAACTTTGGTCCACTTCCCGGAGTACTGTAACAAACAAGAATAAAATCAGAAGAGTTTAGTTTAGTTTTTCATGATAATGAACATTTTAGTAAAGTAGTGTTTACCACCACTATCTGGGATTACAGTGGCATTTAGCAGGGTGTACTTTAAAGTAGGGAAGGAATGGTCTTGAATATTGCAATAACATTTATCGTGATATTTAACTTAACGCTTCCAACACAGAGCGTCCATTGAATTTAAACTGTAAGCAATGAGTTATGTTTTCATCAAACTGCTTCAAACTAAGAAACAATAACTAATCCAGTTCACTATGTTTAGATTTCCAGTGTTGTGGGATTTCGTGGAGAGAATGAAAACTAGGGCTGGGACGATTCACTTTTGTCACGATCCGATACGTATGACGATATAGTAAGTAATTATGATAAGTAATATGTTTACCTTAAAATGTGTAAAAGGTCATGTGTCTAAAGTTATAAACCAAATGCCATTTAACATTTACTTAAGTGTTGAGATTGAAAAGTGCATTGACACAAAAAGTAACAAAGCGCTATGTAATTGTTACTGGAAAACAAAGGAGTGTGTGATAAAAATGCCTCCAAACACAAGTATTGAAAGTATTGCGATACTTGAGAAAGTATCGATACTTGGTATTGCAGCACAAAGTATTGCGATCCAAGTCCGATCCTATATTTGTCCCAGCCCTAATGAAAACCATATATTTTTGGAAACCTTGTGGTATAAGCAATGAGAAAAAACATGTTTTCATTTGCCCTTGCCATTTGGTAAAATTGTGCAAATATACCATTTTCTCATTAGAGTAAATGGGGAGTTCTAGTCATCGCTATGGTAACGCCATGAAACATATGACGAGGGTGTCATTGATGTTTATGACTGGAAGGACCAAATGGAATTTTCTGCCTATTCTCGCTATTCACTTTTTTTTTTTTTTTTAACATATCAGAGCAAATGGAAACATTGTTTTTCTGATTGCTAATTTCATTAAGATTTCAAAAAAATTATAGTTTTGATACTCTCCACAGAAATCCGTCGAAATTACACTGTGAACCCGACTATAAATCATGACTCCTGAACTTTTGTACATTTATAAGTTACCATCTATTTTTGTTGTGGGCTGTGTTGGCAATGAATAAATCTCCTCAGTAATTTCGCAATATGGATATTGTGTCACCTAACATTGTTATCACAATAATGTGGCGGTGCATTGTGGGGCCTGACTTTAAATGAATTCAGGATCAAAAAGCATCTGAAACCGATAACTTTCTCAATATTACCCTTCTTTGTAGAGAATTCTATAACTTCTAAAAGGTTTTTGTAGGATGACTTTGATCATAGATATCATCACTTTACGATCAAACTGATATTTCTATTTTAATAAACTACTGAAAGAGGCTACTCAAAGCTTTAAAGTCATATCAAAAAAGGTTTGGAATCACTAGAGTAAAAGATAAGGCATCTCTACAATCCAACCATTAGAGGGCGCTGTGTACAAGCTTACCTGTCCTGCTGTTTCCTTTGCTCAGCCAAAACGCGCAATCTCCGCAGCATCTTCACTTGCTTCTTTCCACCTTTCCGAGTGCGAGACGACACATTTCGTGCAAACTCTCTCTGTTTCAACTCCTTCAGTCTCTGCATTTTCACAAAACAAAACAATTCAGTATTTAGCATGATCATATATTCTGGCAGAGTATTATTATTATGTCTGACGTATGTGGATTACCTGTTTGTGAGCGTGGTCATAGGAGTTGATGTGGTTGTCAAACTCCTGGTGCTTGGTGTACTGCTTGTCACACAGCTCACAGTAGAAGTTGGCTCTCAGGTCTTCCAAAGCCTTTGCGATGGCCTTCTCCTTTTCCACCTGGTCCTAAAGTTGTTAGACACACAGAGGTGTCAACAGCAGGATTTGCATAAAAGTGAAGTATTTACTAGTTTAAAAGGTCAGACACAAAACAAACCTTGTATTTCTGTCGTAGTTCTTCCGTATCCTCCTTCTCAATTTCCAGAGCCCTTCTCTTCTCGGTGGCATCTTCTGCGTAGTCGAGCTACAAAGACAATACAACCCTAGTTACAAAACTGCACCAAAACAAAGTAATTTCTACCCACATGTCTATGACTGAATGTGTAATAGTGCTTGTTTGAGACTATGAATCAGTCACAAGTGAACTATATATTAGTCAGGTTCACTGTGTAATTTCGCCGAAGTATCAAAACTATACATTTCTGAAAACTTTATTAAATAAGCAGAAAAACAATGTTTCCATTTACTCTGATATGTAAAAAAGTGTGCTAATAACGATAACAACATTTATATGGGGAGTTAAAAACATAGTTTGGCGGAAATGTACGAAATTTGGCAGAAAATTCCATTTGGTCGTTCCAATCAAAAAAGTCAATGAAACCCTTGTCATATGTTTCATGGAGTTACCATAGTGATGACCAGAACTCCCCATTTACTCTAATGGAAAAATTGCATAATAGCACAATTTTACCAAAAGACAAATGGAAACATTGTTTTTCTCATTGCTTTTACCATAAAAAAATATATAGTTTTCATACTCTCCACAAACATCCCACAACAGTGGAAATCTAAACATAGTGAAGTGGACTATATGTAGGAATACATCCCTTGTGCCGAATTACACTGTATCCAATTCCTAAGTTGGCAAATATGTATATCTACCGGATAAACATCTCTTTTTGAAGATTTTGGCCCACAAGTTTTGTTAGATCAGGTGAGAGTGAAGAGCATTCAGTAACCTGTCAAATCTGCACAGTTTATGCGTGGTTTGCGCTCTTGCCTCACAGCAAAAAGGTCTAAAGTCTTTATTCCTTGTGGAATTGGACCATGTGGAACTTTCTGTGTGGAATTTACACATTTCCTTGTGCCTGGATGGGTTTCCTCAGGGTGTTCAGGTTTCTCCCATCAACCAGGTTAATTTAGGCGACTCTGTCTGAACTTAAGCCTAGCTCAAGATGGTTTACAGAGAACACATTCCTCTGCAGGAACAATAATGTATAGCACAAAATCCTGGTGTGTGCAAAGAGCCAAGCAAATATAATGTGACCAAACCCCTCGGCAACAGAATTCATTTTCAAAACTGTATGCGAGTAAAGATAAAAGGCCAATCACCTCCATCTCCATCCGTCCCATCCCCATAACGTCATGTTTGATGATGATCGGAACAGGGTCGGTGCGTCCTAAGGAAAGAAACACAGAGCAAGGTCTTAGTGAAGTTTTTAAACTGGGACAGTGACCAGCTCGGAGACAGCCTGCTTATAGAGCATAGGGTGCTGGGTTAGAGAATTTTGCCTTGAAGTGCAAAGAGACCAGAAAGCTACAGTGAACCAAATACAAGCCATTCTCACAGCTTACTGTGGCCACCAAGGCAGAATGCTTATCTATTCAAATTGGCTTCATTAATAATGCATAGATTGCGTTTTTTCTTTCTATTCATTGTCTCGTCAGTGCGTTTTTGGTATGGAAGAAAATATGTGTTCTTTAGCTGATACAGAGCTGACAGTACTGTCCTCAGCCCCTCCTGCGACTGTTCACTGCTGCAGTCTTGTTAGACCAGAATGCCAAGTTTATCAAGGACAGCCACAGTGTGGAGATGTGTGCTGGGAGAGAGCGGAGTTGCAACAAGCCTGCGCTGCCTCTGCGACATTACCCATGAGAGAAACAAAGACCAAGCTTGGCAGGGCTGACCGCTGCAAGTCCCAAATCTGCTCCCTTGTCCAAGTCCTCTTCACTCGAAATGAACTCTACTTAAACTATGTTACGTAAGCTGTGAAAAGGGCAAGCTCTGAAGGAAATTAACTGTAGATAAATAAACAAACCAAAGACAACCAAAAACGAGAATGAAACATTAAAGATATAAAATATAAAATCAAACTACTTTGGAGATTGACACATTGCTTAATCCACTCATAATCAGCCAAACAAAGCAGAGAGAAAGACAGAGTAAAAATTAAAAAAGGACACAAGCACTGAACTACAGCAGAGTGACGTCACAGGCCAGGTATCGCCATGGTGACAGTGCAGGGGCATACTCACCTGGACACACGGGGGAGAGGGGAGGGGGAGGGGGGACGGACGGACACACAGACAGACAGAGAGGGGAATCTCATAACAAAATGCATAGAAAATTTGGACTAATCTGCTGCTCCTGTTGCCAGCCAAATACAATAATCAAACGGACTGATTATCAATTCAGTTTGGTTTCAGTTTTTTCCTCAACACATTTAAATTAGTTTCTCCCATGAATTCGTTTTTAATGTATACCATTGGGCAAATGGATTTGAAACATTTAAAGAGGCAGATAATAAATATGAAATTTCAACATTTGTTTAAAGCATGTAAATGTTTCAGTTTCATTTTCTTGATGAGGAGATAGTCTGTATCTTTGTCTTTGACTCCATCACAGCCCAATGACATGTCTGAAATCATAGTGGTGTACTGGCGGACAATGGCTGGCCTGGACTCTCAGGCCCACTGCAGTGTTTGATGGGAGGGAACTACGGCGGCATCAATATTAGAGGCATATTCCACAAAGGAAATGAGAGGAGAGGGCAGATGGTGTACTTTCAGTATCACAAGACTACCTACTGATAAACATGTGCATCAGAGACTGAAACCACAACAGAGTGGTCTGTAGCCACTGCAGTGGTCTGTGTGAGTAAAGATTAATGAACAATTAAAGTCATCCCAAACTATCACCAGTCCTCAAACACAGTGACAATACTTCCACATAACCCATTCCAGTGGAAAAGAAAGGAGACAAAAACAATGTGCATCTAGATCATCACAGGGTGTGAATCACAAGGTTAAAAAACTGAAAACAAACAAAATGACAATGTTCTAGTAGTAATACGTATGCATGATATACAAGCAGCAGAATGAAGACTAATACAGAGAGAATTGGAAGCCTATGTAGCATTGGTGCTCTGATGAGAGGAAAATAAATTATGGGAGAAATCAAAACAAAACAAAACAAAAAAAGAAAATAATTCAATTGGGGGATAAAATAACATTTACCACTAAGTTTACCATCAGCACAACATGGGCAGGATCAAATAGCTGTAAAAAAGAAACACCAATTGGTTAAGCAGGAAGATTGAGGCACATAGAGAAGGGAGGGTGGGGTTGGGAGTGTGGCTGTGGGGTTTCTGGGGCAGAACTACAGGGGCGTCAGGGAGTCACCCCCCGACCCCTCTCATCCCTTCACGAAGGGCGCGGCGCTTACAGGGATCCTCTCTCACCACTCACTCACCCAAGACCCCCCGGCCCCTGGACCGGCTTTGGTTTGGTCAAGCTGCACGATGTTTGTCTAGCAAATAAACAACAGCCGAAACTAGCTCATTTTAGACCAATATCTTTCAGCTAAATTTATATCAAGTTATGATTCATGTTTAGTACTAAAATATTAGATGTGCTCAAATTGTGGCAATTAACACGCATTTTCTTCAGACTGTTTGCCTTTAGCAACATCCGCCATTTTCCCCCCGTTGAGTTGTTTAGCCTCACAAACAGTTGTCAGCCCAGTTAGCAAATCTCCTTGAGAGTATTTACATTTCTTGCTTGCCTGCAGCCATTAAGTCAGGTTGTGGATGTGCTTAACCCAGCAGCGGTGATGGCATGACACACAAATGTACCTGAGAAGAAAACCAGTGGGCTTTGAGCAGGGTTTAGAGCGGACTCCAAATTAAAGTTTCTACAAAGGCTGCCAAATATGAGGAAAAAATGTAAATAACCGTCTTGAATTAAATTAAGTGCGAGTAAAAAAAAAAAGTAAACCTCTTAGCCCCCGCCTTAACCAAATGCATTTTCTACAATTCAGCTTAATCCAAATCTAAAAGGTTTAACACTTCATTTGAAAGCTAAGACCTACAAAACCCATCTAAATAGATTAATTTAGTTTCATCGCGTTGTCGTCACCTTTTCGTGGCATTACTATGTGCGTTTCATCAAACATTCTTGTCACTTTTCTGTTGCTTTTTTTTGTATTTCTTTACACATTTATGTCACTTTTTCATGTTACTTTCATCCTTATTTTCGTCTAATTTTTGTTGCTATTTTGACACTTTTTTCAAGTTTTTAGATTTGGGTAAAGCCAAACTGGAGAAAATGAGCTTGGGGTTTAAGAGGTTAAATAGATCAACAACATAACACGGATAGATACAGACGGCATCTCGTCATAGAAGGGGGCGTCGCCTCGCAGAGGGGGAAAAACACAATTTTTCACTCTTTTTAGTCATTTTCTGCCGAAATATAAACTTATATATCACATACAAATATAGTCAAGTCCAAATCAGGTCCATATGGATGTTTATTCACAACAGATTGTTCAGTTACGCTAGCTAGCGTTAGCATTAGCACAATGCTAACATGAAGCACCATGTTAGCATTCTCTGTTATTTATGTATTTGTATGTTCTGTACAATGTTGCTTTGTACTGCAGACAAATCCCAAAACTGTTTTGTTAATCTGGACTGATCGCATCTACAGTTATTATAAGGACTTTGCCCGTCTATTGTTGTTTTAATGTTTTGCATATTTTAACTTTTTTTTACGTCAATAAACTAACTATTTATGGGCTGTTGAACCACTTTGCTCCTCTCCATGTCTTTGTATCTTTATATAGTAGAAAACCATATTCATAATTCAGCATTTGTTAAAGTAGTTTTTGAATAATTAGACAAAGTTTAGATTTTTCTCCAAATTGTTTCCCCCCATAACGGTTTTCAAAAATGACCATATATGGGCGATTCCAGAGACGGCGTCTGTATCTACTGTGATATTTCTATGGTTTCTACATAAAGATTTTATGTGACGTTCTTGGAGGTCAAAACACTTGTAATTCATTCCATATTGTACTTTTTCAGGAGTTGTCAAGTGTCTAATATCGAGCTAGCAGTTAAGTGGAGCTATTCACAGTGCGTTGCCATGGTTACAGCCCTCGAAAGTAATGTCAATGAAATGTATCTGCGTTGCAATGACGGTAATTTGACGATATCTTGAGCAGCCCACGTATTCTAACCCGTCCTCTGCTCCGTGGATAATACGCAGTGCTATTTTTCCCACCGCGACGACGACAAACTAAATACGCACTTGTTCCTCCTCCAACGCTGCTGAAAGCCCCCAGGTGAAGTGGCAAGTCTGAGGCAGGCAGGAGTGCACCCCTGGGACAAACATGCTGTGCAGGAGGGTCAAGAAACAGCTGGGGGTGTGGGAGAGGGGGGGGGGGGGGGGGGGGAAGGATGGGGGTGTGCATGTGTGGTCGTGGGGGCGGTGGGGGGCTGAGACGTTTTGGGGTCGCGAAGGTGGTGAGGCTGTCCCTGTAAGTTGACTCTTTGGCCCCCGGTCAGTAAAACACATACACGCACACACACACATACACATGTTTTGGAGGTAGAAACAGGCAAAACAGGCAAAAAAGGGGGGCGAGAAACTGTCTACTCAAGCCATTCGGAGCCGCATACAGCCAATCAAAAGATACCCAAATACAGCAGCCTCGGAAAAGTCAGGGAGGAGAGGTCTAGGATGCGTTGTGGCGATCAACAACTATAGGGTGTGATGGGTTCCTAGATCTACCTTGATTTCAAAATAGATTTCTTTTTTGTCTCAGTTTGAACGGAAACACTCACGGTACTTGGAATAAAGGTTAGGCGATTATGAAGCAGAGAGTATAGGAAGCTGATAAGGGGCAATTAGCCTACGGTACACTGTAAAAGGGTGTTACAGTAAAGTCAACTGCAGAGAGGGGAGAAGGAAAGCACACCCACACGTACACATACGGACATACAGAGGGGTCCCAACAAACCTTACCTAAAAAAAGGGGCAAAAAGGACAAAAGAAGAATAAGAACAAAGTCAATACAGTGAAAACTTAAAAAAAGGGGAGACAATGTTTTTGCAAAAACTCTTGTAGTTGGCAGAGAGAGGACAGGGAAGGAGAGGGGGGAAAAAAAAGATGATCTCAGAAAGCTACGTCATGGTATGTTCATTAATGCCGGTATTGCTGTCGCTCGATGGATGCCCAATGCTGAACAAATTCTTCAACAACTCAACTTGCAGTGAGCGGTCTCTTCTGCCAAAACAGCAGCCAGGCAGCTTATATAACCAAACACCAGTAGCGCCGGTGGCAAAAACACAAACAAGACACGAACCCAGAGACTTCCAATATCCTTCTCATATGTGCGCGGGATTTTGGAAGAGGTTCACAGCCACTTCTACAGCAAAATCCAAGTGATCAAAAAAAAGTATGATGTGCAATAGGGCTGCATGATTGAGATGTCCAATTGTGTTTTTTCACATTAACATTTGAACAGCATAGCATGAACACCTTATCAAATACAATAATATCAAATTTCAGAGCATGTGCATATATACAACATTAGCAGGTTGTATTATAACTGTTTGGAAAATACCTATTTGCGATCACGCCTCAGCTTTTTGGCCACATTTTAAAGCAAAACTAAGTAACTCAAGCCCCTAGAGGCCATAAGCGCCACTGCAGGTGTCATAGCATGTTACATTTTATACTCATTAATTGCCCGTGAGGGTAAATACTACGCTGACAGAAAAGACAAAGGGAGAGAGAAACATTTTTCACTCAAACTTGGCTGTAAATACTGTTTAAGTGGTGCTAGCCCCCAGTTAGCTTTGCCCGTTAGCCTGTTCGCTTCTTCTTCCTGATTCTATTAGTGTGTATTGGTGGCTCCAACCCGGAGGCAGGGAAGTTGTAAATGTGGTTTTCTGGCAAGAGACACCAGGGGGAGATGAAAGACCCCCCAATCATTCCATTAACACTTGTATTACCGCGAGAGGGCCTACGAAAAGGATTTATAAAGTTAAACAAGTTACTTAGTACTGCTTTAAACAAGTTCAGAAGCACTGCTACTGGAGAGAAGGCTGAAATATGAACTGCTCAACTAATACAAGAGGCACATCTATTTTAGAAGAGGTTTGTGAAGGTCTATACTGCAGAGTTAGCAGCTTTTACACATGATAAATCCCAATGGAGCAGATTAATTTGTTGTTTTCAGAGCACATTATATATAAATTGACCTAAATAACTGCAGTCTTTGCGATTTCTGTTTTAATTGCAAATAATCCTGCAGCCCTAATGTACAATTGTTAGCTCTCCCAGAATGAGGCACTGTCCTGTCAAGGGGCCAGACTCAAGACTGAGCAGGTCATAGCAACTCCACAACAACATTAACCAAGACCATATATGACCAGAAGCAGTGGAGACCCCGCCAGCTATGACATAAATCCTCATCCCTCAACATGACTCCTAAATCTTTCCAAAACTAAAAGGTAATGCTGTGTGTAACTGGAACAACATTATAACCTCGGCACAGACTTAATACACTTTGCTAGTTTGAAAAAGTACATTCCCATGCTTTTAAATTAAAGATTAGCAGACGTCTAATAAAGACAAACCATCAAGTACTTTACTCCAAAGCTCAGGCTTGTCGTCATGCATCATGTGATTGTAAATTAAATTCCCCAAGACACGGATGGCAGAGACAGGGATGTAATGGCAGAGTAATAATGTTAAGCAGAACTTGGTTTAGTCAGCAGGTCCGAACACAGCGCTCTCTGTAATCCCAAGCACATGCTAAATCATTTATGCAATCATTAAGAGGTGGTTGGGGTGAGTCGTTAGGTGGAGGTCTAGCCTTGCCCAATGATCTATGTTACTCATGAAGCTCATGACGACATGGGATGCATTTAGAAATGAGGATTATTTCTGATGAAATGGCACAAGAAAACACAAAAGTAAAGGCTGCACGATACGAAAAGAAATTGCAATATGTCTTTTTTTAACCCCCTGCCTTAACCAAGTGCATTTTCCCCAGTTCAGCTTTACCCAAATCTAAAAAGGTTACGGCCTATAGGCTGGTATAGGCCTCATTTGAAAGCAAGACCTACAAAACTCATCTAAACTGATCTTTTTCTTCGCGTTGTTGTCACTTTTTTGACATTTTTTTCCATTGCTTTCTTGTCACGTTTTTTTTGCCACATTTTCATCGCTTTTCTGAAGCTTTTAGATTTGGGTAATGAGCGAGAATGTGCTCGGTTCAGGTGGGGGTTAAGAGGTTAAACCACTTATACACAGAAAGTCCAATAAAATGTAATAGAGAGATCAAGAAAAAAACATAAGCAATTGTGTCAAAACAAACTAACTATTTAAGTCACCATGCGGTTATGTGTTCTTGTGATGCGAATACTGCATCATCAAATATTACGATAATGATAGTTTATCGATATATTGTGTAACCCCCACAATTTATCGAAAAGCTCCCTGACATACAACAGAATAGAGCCAAAGAGAGAGAAGAGAGACACGACATTCATATTTCTAAAAAAGCCTCCTGGGAAAGCCTCCTTTGTATGTATTGACTTTGCTGGTCACAATATGATTCATTAATATTGACAAGGGCGTGCGAGGCTGTTTATGACGGAAAGATGAAGAAAGTCAGACAAGCAGAGGCTACGAGGAGAGGGCAGTAACAGGGAGTGGGGGGGAGAGGGAGGGGGGCGCCCGGTGGAAACATGCCAGGACTCTGCAGCACTGACTCAGACACAGCGAGCCTATGAGCGCAGCGGGCTAGTGCTAACGAGCTGCTGACGTTAGCCAAAGCAGCCCACACAGACCTACTCCCCTGCACACAGCCAGTCAATACGGACAAGGCTATCCAATTACAGCTGCCTCAAACTGATGTACAGCACTCACCCACTTCCACAGTTTATTGAGCCGCTGAATGCTAAGAGCGGAGGGGTAAGGCTTTGCAACCGACCGCAATGCTTCAGGGCCTTTCGAGATAAAGCAAAAGTGACAACACAATCAAGAACGCCAACTCATGAGATCTCTGTTCAACATTTCCATTCCTTGTTTTCATATAAAATTAAAAAAAAAGGGAACTGCATATTTAATTAGAGCTAACAACACCATCTGGAAGCGGTCAAACATGTCAACATGCCTACGCTTTTGCAAACTATAAACAGTATGGCAACACTTTTCTCTGGCGTGCAAGGATTTAAAAATCATACGCAATCAAGTAAAGCCAACACGCCAACAGTTTTTCTGGCATTGTCAAAACATTATTCATAACCGGGCTTGAGAAAACCGCTTTATAAAAAAAAAAAAAAAAGGTAGAGCAAACAAGACCAGCGTAAATAAATGCATCAACGTAGAATCAAATGTCCTGGTAAAAAATAAGTGGAAGAGATAATTTGTCAAGAAAGTCGGAGTTGAGAAGAGGCAGCTTTTTTTTTTTTTTTGTGTCTGTAATGTCTGTGCGAAGAGTGTGTTCCTTACCCTGCAGCGTTTTGCCCAAGCCTTGTCCCAGCTTCCATCCATGCTTCTGAAGCAGCCGGTGTCCGATGTTATCCTAGCAGAGAAAACAGAGGAGAAAAACCAAAAATATTCCAATAATAAGAAGAGCTTTTCCCGCAGTTGTTCTACGGGTCACAAATATAAAAAAAAGAAAAAAAAGAAAAGAAAAGAAAAAAAAAATGCACTCAAATCACGCTATTCTTACAACAACCACCACCACCACCATTTTTTTTTATTTTTTTTTAAATCATACGCAACACCTACAGCATGTAACATCAGTGTCTTCCAGCACAAGGAGCGGGGAAAGGGCAGTGAAACAAGAGGTGTCTAAAAGCTTTTTGTCCAAAGATTTGAAACAAAAATGCGTAAGCTATAATTGCATCCCTAGTGAACCTTGTAAAAATGATTTGGGCTAAATTTGACGATATTTTGCACACACCAACTCACAATGACTAACTCAAAGGGAGGAGGAACAGGGAAAGGAGGAGAGGGCTAATATATGTATCACACACATTATACATATATGAACCTCGAACGGGGCAAGCTTTTTTTTTTTTTTTTTTTTAGTTCCACAAAAGAAATCAAGTGACACGGAACACAGGTATGGAAATCTTGCATTGAACGAAAACGAAGACCAGAGAAAACTCCAAGCTTTGCTGTGATACCGTAACCATGACGAAAAGGGAGGGGGAGGCACCATGAAACACTGAGCAGCTGTCACAACAAAATAATCTACAGCCAGAGTGCGGAGCTATTATTCTCGCAAAAAAAGATGTGTGCATGTACATAGATTTGTCTGTCATAAGAAGTGTCTGCGTTAAGCTTTGTGTCTCCATTAAATAGGATTTGTGTGCTTACTGATATTTGTGTGTACTATGAGGTAAGCAAGGGTACAACATTTTCAGATATAGCCAATAAGCTTTGAACGCGCTTGTTGATCATATTGCAAGTAAAAAATAATAATTCTCGAGCAAGTCTTTCCTCTGTCGGCATAATCTAATCCTGACAATGTGTAAAATCCTGCACTGACTGCACTGTATAAGCCTCTGTGCGTGTATAATAAGTTTGCGGCCAGTTTTGAAAACTTTTACCAATACATTTGTAAAAAGTTGTGGATAGTAGCGGGACTAAAATAGAGCCCTGAGGGATTCATGTTAGTGATGCGTGTCTTTTGAACGACTCTTTAAAGGCGAACGGCTCGAATTGGATCTCAGTTGTGAAAAAGAGTTTGCGCCCAGGCTAAACTCCCACAGATCAGGCATGAAGCAGCCTAGTAGGTGGTTTCTATTTGTTCTGAATTTACACACATTGTACACACAGATCCCATTATGACAGCACAAAACTTGGCGCAAACACACTTATTACGACAGACAAATCTATTTACATGCGCACAAATCTTTTTTGCGACAATGATAGCTCCATGCCAGAGGAAGAAAGAGAGAAGTGTGGAGCTAGTGGGCCTTGGGTTACCAGTACAAGGCTCCGGGTGGACAGAGTACAGTATGCACATGTGGAGGAGGAGGTTTGTGAAAGGAGACATTGTGTGCGTGTAGCCCCCGAACTAGATAAGTTTAAAATAAAATAAAACCTCATTGTGCATGTTTTTGGTCACAGTGCTTGCTTTGTTAAACTCAAACACAATAACATTAATGACTTTGAAACTACACAGCTTTGCTCATGAAAAGGGTGGGAGGAATAACGAAATTAACTTTTTCCAATCAAAATTTGTGCACATATTGCCTTTCAGACCAAACTCCTGAGATTTCATGCAGCAACTGGTTTAATCTAGGAGCAGTGGGTGGAGGAAAGTAGATGACGTGTCTGTTTAGAGCTGCATTAAACAGAAAAACATTGAATCACAATCAACTCTCAATTGGGAGATCACTATTGGATAGGATTTTACATAGTCGACTCATCTCACCCACTTCTAGCTCAAGATCTTCCAAGCATTTTGAGAAACAGGCACTAAATGCACACGGCCTCGTGTCTAAATAGATTTCAAATTTAGTAGTACATTTTTACTTGGAGAAACATGCAATTATAATAACAAAGCAAATATGTATGAACAAAAACATGCACGTAGAAGCCCAATTAAACTATAGGGTGTGTCTGAATCTGTTTATTCACGAGTATGGGTCAGCAAGAAAACAAAAACATTGAGTGAAATGCAAGACCGTCCCACCACTACACACTATAGTACATCCTCAAGCACAAATAAACAGGACACAATGAGATTTCTTAATAAGCAGTGTTTGTTTTTTGGGATTTTTCAGTTGTGATTATAACTAATCCGAGCTTGGCTAACATTCACCAGAGTGCTGCATTCTACCAAACAGACATACAAACCAAACAAAAAGGATATTTATAATCACAAAGAGATCGATATCAACTCTCACAAACAGAAAAGTGAAAGGGGTTGGTTAAAAAAAAATAAAACAACAGCATGCAGCTTTTTGTTAAATGAGCTTTAACAAAAAGGACCATCGGTGTTAGTAGTGCACTGTGGACACGAACAGAGGGGCAAATGGGGCAGGTTGATAAAACAAAACGGCAACTGTGTTAGATTGAGAGTGGACCAGGCACAGAGAGAGGAGGGGGGTGTGGGTGACGATGGCTCTGGGGCGAGGCTCTGGGGGTGCGCAGAGCGGCCCGAGCCATGGAGCGGGTGAGTCTAGGACCATGGAGTGAGCGTCAATGGGTTAGTGCATGTGAAGGGAGCCGTCAGCCACGCAGTTCACACCGCCTCTCCGCCCAAAACCACGTCACATGAACACGCTAGACTCCGGATTTACTGCGCAGTGGTGCTTCATCGTGACAGTTGTTATCTATATGTGGCAGGTCGTAAGTGAAGCAAGGAGAAAAGCTCAAAAATGCGTCTAGTAAGGAATTTTACAAACACTTTTAATAAATGTTTGGGCATATGAAACACACAATAACTAACACTGTACAATACATTACTTAAATTTGCTCTCAAAATGTAGTAAATGTGTAATACGGTGGTGGCAGCCATAGGCCAGCACTTCTCTGAAACATGAACTCAGTTTAGGCTACGAGTCCCAAAAGAGCCTACACTTCCTGTTTAGTACAGGCAGCCTCCCTTTGATAGATGTGAGTGTGAGAGTTGTAGCTGTGCTTACTCAGTGGGACTGTCAGATATTTCCGCAGTGGAGCTGATAAGAGAGGAATCTGAGCTCAGTGTCAGAAGAATACCGCCTTTTCAGATCTGCAACCGGGCCAAACAACCGACAGCACAACAAACTTTATGCTAGTCTTGTGCATCAGCCTTCTCTCCCAGGCATTTCTTTCAATTAAATTTTATTGCAGGGAGAGTACAAAGAAATACTGCAGAATATGCTGCAGTGAACACCTCCCTCCCACCAACATCGAGCACATTTATGTCCCCTGTATAGTTAATGCTAGAGCCAGCAATGTGGTCTGCATATTTCCATACTAGATAGAAGCCTTACCTGTCGTGTCATTCACATAGTGTTATTTTTAACTACAAAAGCAGGTGTTCTACTTTGACATATCCCATTTCTAGCATCTTGTGGCTCTTATGGAGTATCTTCAGACACGGGATGAAACCTTTTCTTTTCCTGTTTGTCCATAGAGGATGTAATGTTACATAAAATAGATGCTGGTAATGTCATATAAACATTTTAAACAACAGATTTATTTCCAGATAATGATGAAGCACCAGACGCTATACGCTCATTTTGGAGTTGCTGGGCGGAGATGAGGAGCCGACTGCGTGTTGAACCACAGATGAGTGCACCAAAAGAAGAGACAGACAGACGGATGAAAGCAACGACGGCGAGTCCAACAGCAGTGCAAGTGGAGTGAAGGCATTTCCATACGAACCTGGCTTTAAAATACTGGGCTGTCAAAAAAACAGTCACACGTGACACAACGTAAGAAACCAGCCAAACGCTTTGAACTGCAGTTCTACTAGCTTCTCTAAGTCTTACAAATGCAAATCTCTCTCTGCCTTTTAACAAACACAAATAGTGTATACAAACAGAAAATTAGCATGTCAATATATCCACCAACTGACTGTTAATACAAGAGAAAGAAAAATAGAAAACGTTATCCAGAGGTCTACAAGAGCGGGGTTGGCTGTAAAGGGTGCACTGCGCCATCATTGGCACAGTGCATGGCCAAAGATATGGGAGAGGGCAGTGATATGCAGGGGACCCCATGTGAGGACCTCAGAGTGTGGAATCTATGCTGCCAGAGAGTTTCTTACTGCGCAGTAACCAGCAACTATAAATAATTGTCCCTGAATAAAGGTACTGTATTTTGAATAACTTTTTTTTCTTGAGATATTCCAGGAGCTTATCACGTGTGTGATGTTTAGCAGATAAGTCCACAGCTCTAGACATCAAAGGAAAACACAGCTTGCGACATGTCTCTAGAGGGATTTTTAAGCGTCTATATAGAGAGTTGCAAAATGCTTTTAGCACAAAATTGTTTCTCTTCACTTACCTTGCAAACATTATGAACAAATTCTGCAAGTATAACAAAATATCAAATTAATACAGAGCATTTTCTGTTCAAAGGAAAGAATTTGACTAGCTTGGAGACGAATGCTTTGGATCGGCGTAAAACTGAGATCATCCTAGCCAGCCAGCCACACCTATTCCAGAAAGTGGGACACGGCGACTATGTGATTTTATTTTGAATTAGCCTTAACAAATGTGAAGCTGCATATGAATAGAGCTAAATCTTCACTTGGTGTAGCTCTGAGGATGCCCACTGCATATCGCTCTAAGATGAGGTTGGGCGAGGGGCGGGAGAAAAGGAGGGGAGGGGGGGCTTGAGGGTTTGGGTAGGGCGGAGGAGATAGGTGGGGTCTCAGGGTGGGGGGGGAGGTAAAACCGTAGAAATGATTAGGTGTTGGAGGAGGAGGAGGAGGAGTTACCGTATAGTATACTACCAAAAGTTAAAAAAAACATGCAATGCAAAACAATGTTAAGAGTCAGAGCAAAAGACCAAAAAGGGGAAAGACAGAAAGAGTAAGATCCCAGTAAAGTACCACAGACCTCTAGCTGCCTAGAAATCACACACAATAAACGGCAGGGGGCGGGGCTCTGAGCAGCTGGATCAAGCCATTAACGAACTCATCCTAAAACTGTACAGTACGGATACTTACAATTTGGCGGTGCGTCGATATAAACCATCTTGATACTTGAAGATTAAATTCTAGAGGTATTGACTAAACCGTCTCAGAGACATTGATTGCGTAACGCCAAATCTCAGCTGTCAGTGCCCCCCCACAAATAATAGCGCAGGAGCCAACGAGCCACTCAAGCCAGGTGAGCAAGCCACCTCCTCTCTGTATCTCTCTTCTGCACCCACGCGACATAACAGGGATTCGAATGAGCTCTACGCAACATCGGCGGACTGTGTGTATTTGAATGGGAGTTGAATGGGGGAGGTGTTGGATTTGGAGTTTTATAATAAACAAGTCAAATTCAGAAATTACACGGGATGTCAATATTAAAAATGGATAATGTGATATTGATGTAATTTCCCGTAAGGCGTAGATTAGTCGCGTTGATTGAAATGCCATTATAAAATTTGCTAGTCATTTCCTGAAAGATGTCCGAATGCATTACGGCTGTGTCTTGTGGTAAGAGGAGCCTGGGCCTGCTCACCACGCTGCTTAGGAGTCAGCTTATGGGAAAGGAGAGAGCTTCAATGACAGAAAGAGGGAGGGGGAAACACTGCCTGCGCTATTATCCATGTGCCTCTTCAGCGAAAAATGCAGTCCCAGTTGCACAAGCACCATGCCAGCACAGAATGACAGAGGGTACTGTACACCGAATAACTGTAGTAGAGGAAGAGCAAAGATCGAGGATAGAGAAGTGAAAGAGTGAGAGAGAGCGAGAGTGAGAAGCGTTACAAGGACCCTAAGAGAGGAGTAAGAAAGCAGAGCGTGCAAATACAAACCGGGTCACTGCTGCTTAGCTAATAGGGGGCCAATTCGCTGCAGGAGAGAAATGTCGAACACCCCAAGTTGTGTACAATAAGATAACTGTCCTATAGACACAAACACTATACATCAATGCTAGTCTATACAGACACACACAGGCGCTCTCAAACACAAATGTTGTCTTTCACACTGTCTAATGTGCAAAACTCTTTGTTGGGGGGTATAGAGGGGAAAAAGCACTGCGTTATTTGTAGGAAAAACCAAGAGCCACAATCATAGTTTTGCTATTAGCCAGTTTGCTGGATAGACAAATGGTGACACGAGGTAGTATGAGAAACTGTATGCTTTTTATGGCAGTGCTGTATCCTCTCTATTTAAAGTCGTTTTGTAGTGCTTGGAGGACTAACGATGGCTAATGGAAGACGTCAATTGAAGGTCTTATTTTAAACCATAGATAAAAACAATACAATCTAGAAACACGCTTAATAATAGTCACAAAGAGAATGTAATAAGCAGAGGACATTGTGGGGAGAGAGGTTCTAACGGAAGTATTTATGGATTATGGAACAAGTGGCTCTACTGGGTTACATGGCAATTGGGTTTGAGGAAGAACACTAAATGCGACTACGATTCGTGGACAAATGAGTGAAGTTAAGAAGGTGTGGAGCTTAATAGTTTCCCTGGACCAATCATCCAATCATCCACAACTGGTCCCATGGTGCAGGAGAGACGGCTGCGGCCTTACCGGTTCGATGGGCTTGTCCAGGGACGCCTGCTCCAGCTCCAACTGGCCCTCTTCATACTGGTCAAAGTGATTTCCCCCCTGCAAACACACACCCAGATGCAGGTTAGAAAAGTCATTCAGCGTTTTTGACAAACAAAGGTTTTAAAAGCAGGTTCTTCATCAAATCATTCACCTCCTACAGGATGCCTCGTCAATTCTCAAGTTTCGGTGGAAGGAAAATCGCTGAAGATCTTTGAAGAGTTAAGACACAAAACTAGCGTCTAATTTGCTGTTTACAATGGAGGAGTTACTTTGTCTTTGTGCTTGTCGGGGTGAGTCTCCAAGTTGGCTCCATTAGCATGACATGGCCTTGTAGTTATGTTTTGAGGCAAAGGATGTTGTAAACAGGAGGCGTTGAGCATCAAATTAAACCACCATATCTGTTCAAAGCATTCGTTTTTGTTTACTTTGACTCCTTTCACAGACCATCTTTTCTCCTTGGCCAAAATTCTGACCTCACTGTCCTCAAAGGAGATGTTTGTGGCATTAAGATGGAGCAGTAATACAGAGCAGCAGACATGATATATTTAACTTTTACCAATTTAATATAATAAAATAAAGTAACATTTACCTTCATACAGTTTTATAAACAATAGTTGATTAACCAACAAAAAAAGCACAGAATGAATGCCCTATCTCTGTCAGTCTGCACCAGGGGCTATGGTACCTAATAAATAATACAACTTTCAAGTTTTTTTTTTAAATGTAACTTGCTGTTTTTGTCCTCTGACAAAGCCTGAGTGAGTGATGCTTTATGAAGAAATGTTATATAACATTTCAAACCGAAATTCACTTCATTATGTTTTATGTATGGCTGTCAAAACACTGACAGCTTAGAGCAAGAGCTTGCTGCTACTCCTCCAAGAGAATAGATTTCAATCACAGTGGGAAAAATAGAAAGACCAGGGGCAACAGAAAACACAACGATTGCCAAAGTAAAAAAATAAAGCTGTTTTAGAGGTCTAGATTGTTCACACTGAACACAACCATTTCTTTTTACAGCCAGAAGCTAGCCGTGTATTTGAAGACTATGTCCGTTTTCTTGATGTTAAATTTACGCCAGTGGTGACAACAGCATGCAGTAAGCAACACCCTTTGGCTATTTGTTACTCAAATTGTAGGCATAGCTTCACACGCGCAATACGAAACATGACGTGTGCATTGTGCCCTGAGTGGGACAGACAGTGAATAACTGCCTGCTATTGGGACCAAAAGGAGAGTGTTTATGGAGCCGTGTGGAGCTTGAGACAGATGGCTTCTTCGTCTCTTCGTCAGCAGAGGAGACACAAAGGTCATATTTACAAGTCTGTTTATATGACCTTCACAAAACAGAAAACATCATTATCACCAAACACTCCAGGACATAATGTTTAGGTGCAGGTGTGAAGCAGTGATGACTGATTCACCACAGAAAACAAGCCTAATGACTCCTAATGATTTTGAACATTTGAAACTTAAAGCGACGCCACGTAGAATTTTACCCAATGAATAAAACTGAAATACAAGCATTTATTTTATGAAAAATACCTCATAAATGTGCAAACAAACATGTGCTTTTGCTGTGAGCAGCTCTGCTCTAAGACATGACTGTAACGTTACCGGGAGTGGGTACGTCTCCAGCTCGTCTCCATGGAGATGTGACTAAAGTCAGCAGAATTTGACATTTAAACAGTTTAGGTTCTCATCCAGATCCATTCTTTGATCACCCACTGCAGATATAACATTCTGTGTCAAGCTTTTCATTAGGAGCATGTTTTGTACTGATGGCAACAGTATAGACCAAAATATTATGCAGTGCGCCTTTAAAACAGCGCTCCTTTGGAATTGCACTCGGGATGAGCAATACTTTATAATTTTTGCAGTATATAACGTTGTAGGCCATAGGATCATGCTCATCCCTAATTGGCACAAAGACCATTCAGTACAATTCAAGTGAAAATTATTCTTATATATAACATTACACACTTATACATAAAACAACTTTTAGTGTAGTGTATGTGCAGGTAATTGAGGTAAACATGCTCAAATAACAATAATTAAAAAAATAATGATATAATTGTAATACTGACTTATTCACAATAAAGTTTGCATTTTTGTTTTGGTTCTCAAGATAAATATCCATTCACAATAATCACTTAAAGTTGCCAGATCCTATGACTAAATCCATATTGGGGAAAAGGAGGACAGTCTTACATTTGCAATTGTAGCACATGTCCCCAATTACACCAATTAGGGTTAGTGGAGGCCTCCAGTAGTTTGCTCTGTGACTGAACTCTGGGGGTTTTTCGCTTTCAAATCAGTGTCAGGGTGCATCCTGCAGCCAGTTCCTTCATTGCCTACATCAAGAATTCAATACCAAGATTCAGGACACCAGTTTACTTTTGTTTGCGAAATCCCCAACGCAATTATAAATCAAGCTTTGGCCACAAAAAACAATGCAGTAAGAAAGAATATTAAATAACATCCAGTGCAAAGTGTGGCAACACGTCAAGCATTGCCTATAAATATAAGCATATGACAAACTGCCACAGTCTATGGATTTCTCAGACAGCAGCGATGGGAACATGTCCGTCTTGCCGTTTCTCTGGGGAGTCCGGTTTTGCCGCGATAAGCAAGTGCTCGAATCAGCCCGCAGTAATGAGGTGATTTGATGCCACACTGGAAGTCATTAATTCAGTTGAAATGGGACTTGGTATCAGAACGAGTGAAGCCGAGGATTATGGGAATTTATAGGAAAGGCGGCCGCTGTGGGAGTGCAAGGGATTTATTTATGACCGCCCCCCCCCCCCTCCTCATCCCGAAGTCTACGGCAGCCTTACATGGTCTCAGGAAAGCCTCAAAATATACAGTAATTTATGGGCTGTTTATGTAGCACAAACTTAAGATCAAGCAAGTTACTGATACAGAAACATTTAGTCCTGGTTTAAAACACTTCAGGTGATGCTTTAACCCAGGTTTGACTTAGTTTTGTTTTTTTGAGGGACGTTAATGATTTATGGTCATCAATGGCTTAATTGATATATAAAAAAAGCAGTGTATAAGAGGAAGACACAGTACCATATTATGAAAGAAGGGCAAATACAATAACTGTTTTCAAGATACAACATGTTTTTTTTCAACTGATTCTGGCTCTTGTGGCACATTAATCACTCACAACACACACAAAAATTGTTTTGTTGTTTGCAAACTCTTGTGTCAGTGTTCGCCGTCTTGTGGTGCAGTATGTATCGTAACTGCTTTGTGTGTGCAGGAACTAGTGTGTATGAAACCTACCTACGCATTGACATTTTGTTAATTTGGCCTTAAATTTAAGGATCATTTTGGAAAGTGTTAGGAATAATGTGTCAGGATTTCGGGAACAGCGTCAGTAAGCGTCTATAAGCTTAACTTACATAGACCTTTTCCATCTATACTCCCTATGTTTGTAAATAAGCTGGTGGTTAATAGTTAATTGATAACCATTTGCTAAAATATGATTAAACAAATGATTTTATGTTTCTTTGGTCCTTTCATTTAGCCTAATTTGGATATAGCTTTGTCTTTCTTGCTATATAGTGAAACGAACATTTTGTTTACTTTTCATTAATTTGCAACCATCCATCTTTTGTGTGAAGTTTTACTTTTGCCACTGTGCCACAATGACTATCTTTTTAAACAATGCTTTGACTGTGGAGCACAACAGAAGTGCAGAGCCGATATGATGGTGTCCACTGATATGCAGCAGCAGGAACAGCAGACTTGAGACAGCTGACATTCAGCACACAAAGCCTTATGGGGCCGCCAACGTTTTTTGTTGGCAAAGTCAGAGAGTTCGTGGCCTGTTTACTCTCTAGGTGTTAGGTCAACAGTCTAAAGGGTGTTGTCTGCTTTGACACTTTTTAGTTTACTATAGTCAGAAAATGTCATAGACTAGCTTTTGACAGTTACATTTCACAACTTCATACACATTTTATGAATATTTGTACAGTGAGAATTGAGCATTGGGTTACAACAAATGTCTGCACCACTGTCCCAAATCATATGGAAAATTAATAGCGACAATTATCAGATACAAAAGTTGTTAACATAATAGAATAAAAATGAACACAATATCAAAAACATTTTTGTGGTATTGTAACCTGTTCGGTGGCTTAGAACAAATGCTGCGAACCAAGAGTAAAACAGTGTTAAAGGTTAAATTTATACAAAGTTACAGAAAATCTCCAAAATCTAAATGTATTTAATATTTTCTCATCAAAATGCCAGAGAAGTTTGACCTTCTCTTGGATTGATGCGCTCTCTATATTCTAGGACTCAAAACAAACTGTGGTGTCACGTCTAAGTATATTGAAGGGAGATTAATTTATTTTAATCACATCCTTTATTTATTGATGAGCGAAGTCTTTCTCTACAATCAAATCCTAAATAATACATGAAATTGTATGAAAATCTACAAACCCATCACCATCACTAGTCCTATTCACAAAAACTAAATAACAATAGAAACAAGATAGGTATATATGAAGAAAATTTAGGCCTATACATGAATTTTACATGAAATTTGTGACGAGCATAACAAATGTGAGAGAAAATGTTCCACTGCCACTGAACAAGATAAACATTAGCTGTGCGGTTTCCTCTTGTTGCGCATGAACGTGAAACGTATCCTCCACAGTTATAATAAAATACACTTGTCATCACTGTAGCTGCTCTTATTGTTGTTCTAAATAGCACCAGCAGCAGATGCACGACTAGCATCGAGACCAAGTCGATAAATAACCAAGGTCACTAACAGTATTGAATGTCTCCGATATGACAAGGTTTCAATTCGCAGCATTGGGTGTCATTTCCTAAAGCGCTAATGTACTTTGATGTTAAATGCGTACGATGGCAGTCTCGTACACAGAAGAGCAAAACAGTAGATCATGGGGAAGTAAATTCAGAGCCGCCGTGAACTAGCCTCGTTCATTAGCATTAGCGGAGTTAGCTTGCAGCAGTAGCACACACGCAGCTTACGGACCGAACTGCGCGATGCGGAGTCCGGTACACAAACAAGTCAAGCAAATTACACCGCACGGTTGGAACAGCGAGCCGTGAAAACCCACAGCGTGCAGGTCTGAGTGCGTATATTACCTGGAAATCACGCTCTTCGTTAAACCTAGAAAATCTGTCGGCCATTTTCTGAAGGCGCAGCAGCTTCTCTGCTCGCTCCGTCTGTCTCTGGTCTCTCTCTGACAGCGGCGCACCGAGAGCTCTGCACAGTCAGCTGCCAGGGATCCACCTTCCCCCTGGGACACTGGGCGACTCAAGCGAACACAAATGTCCTTTACGAGAATAACATACGCGCATATTATAGATATACTGTGATATATTTACTTATATGTGAAATAGACTGGATTTTCATTCCACCCAACTTAAATATTATAAACATTTTACTCTTGCAAAGCCTGAAAATATATGCTACAATGACATAGCAGTGCCAAACGTAACCCTACATTGAGTATACAGTTGCAAAGGTCACCAAAAAGCTCAATTATCAATTTTAATAGATAGTAAATAACTCTGCGACACCCTAAAAACAGCAGCCGTTGGTTGTTGTTTTTTTTTCCGTGGGTTGTGGCGCCATCTTGTGGTAACGCGTAACGGTTTCTAAACAGAAAGTTTTAACGTTGTGGGATGATTGTTTTCTTTACAATCATAGCTTGATGTTGGGACAAGGTTCACACTTAATTTAGCTATAACGACGTATTGTTTCTTTTAAGCTTGTTGTTGATTTGGGTTGTGTTGGTCCGCATCCGTCAGACACTTTATTTTGGTGGCTGTAGCGCGACATCCTTGGTCTGTGCTTCTACTTTGACGGATGTGCCGCCTCCAGCCGAGTTCTTCTGCCAGGGAGCTCGGTACATGGTGAGAAACTTCTATTTTCCTTTAATATCCCTCTGCTTTTCCACCAAAGTTGTTTGCGTGTCCGCGTGTTGTGGTTAATGTAACGGATGGATACTTTTGGGCTCGTTTTTTCCTGTGTTGTCAAAGACCAGTAAAGACGACGAGGCTTTAGTTGAAGAAGAAATGGCGCTGAATGTCGAAGAGGAAGTAGGGTAATAGTTGCAAGCGGTTTTCTGTGATCACATACATAACACGTACAAAACGCTATTATATATGTAACTGAAGGTCTTGTAAGATGTGTACTTGATTAATCTAGCATACATTCAGTCTCTGCTGCAATCTCTCTCAAAACAAAGTATATCATACTACATTTATTTAGTGTCTTTTAACCACTGGCATAACTCCTTTTTACATGCATTACATTAATTTCGGTATTTGGTAATAATCATAAGTGGTTTTCAGTGAGTTATTACATGTAATAATACATTGACAGGCATTATCAAGAATGGGAAGGGGTGAGAAAGTGCACAAAGTGGGCCCTTAATGTAAGTAATGATTATGCCTTTATAGTTTTATGAGCTAATAATTTAGATTAAGCATAACCAGTGTCTTTGTGCTGCACAAACGCACAGTAAACCCTGTTGGCCACAGGTCGTCTCAGCCTGCCTTCACTTAACGACTGGCCTCCTTCCATTTTTAAATAAGAAACTAGTGGTGCTCTTGTCATCCCCAATGTCCTTTCTGCTTTGCACAAAGAAATGCTCTGCTAGAGTGCAAACAGGCACTGAGTCTGGTGTTCTGCAGAAGACAACATGTAACACAATGTCTTTGCAATGCAGTATTTTTCTTAGAGTATCTTTCTAACCCTCTATGAGAAAGAAGGATTTACCTCACCCAGTCCAGCCCCAATAAATAAACAGAGAAAGAGCTTCGAGCTTTAAACTTTTGCCAGAATAGAGTGACCACTTCAAATAGGAGAAAATGTGGGACCAATTGAGCAATTTGGTGGAACATGTCGCAATGTTCTTGATAAAGTAAAGCTTTAATGATCTAACTTGCTGAGTCTGACAGATAAAGGCTGTTACAGGGCCTGCAAACCTTTTAATTCATTGTTCATTCCCCAGAAGTCTCACATTCCTCACATTATAAACCCGTATGTCTACTGACAGTGAGGTATCAAAACACCGCAACATCACACCAGTAAGAGCCAACAAATGTATTTAACACAAATACACCAATAAAAAGTGGGACATCATCGAAATAAGTGATACAGAATGGATTTAAGTACAACCAAAAGAAATGCCAGAATTACTGACTAAGGTTTCGTTTGTTTTATAATTATAATTAACCTCTGCATATTTTTTCCACTGATTCAACAAATGTTTCTGTTTCGAGCACTTTAGTTTGTGCTGAAGTGGACTGCAGGTTGAGTCCCCTTGCGCTGCTCTTACTAAAGGCTTTGGAATTTCATTAATCTGTGTGGGTGTACAGTCCACGTCTGCTCAATATAGCCATCATTCGACTGTGCAGCCATGAGCTTTCTGGTCATACCAGCAATGTTGTTGTTACGTGCGGTGGGAACACATTTAGTACTGTTATTTACTTCCGATTCTTAAGTCCGTTAAAAGTATACATTTTTCTAGATGAGCAATTGTTGATTCAAAGGTTTACCAGTTTGATTATGGGTTGGGGACTAGTGGAAGCCCATTTGGTTCTTGAGAAAACCCAACCAGTAAAGCAATAATCGTGTACTTTTCCTTAAAGGTACTAGATGCAAATTTGTCGTTTTTATACTCACTACTGCCACCCCAGGTCTTACGCATAACTGCAGTCTCTATATTAAGCTCTTGCATGACGGCACTTCGAACCCGAATGAACAACTTTTTGAGTGACAGTGCAGGAGTTAAGAGGCAGTTGTGCTGAACAGGTCTGAGCTCATTCTACACATTAGGACATTGCTGGAACATGTAGGGGGAGGAAAATGCTTAATTTTTAATTTTTTAAACTCTGTATAGTCCCTTTAATGTAATGTGGCCCATTATGCTTTGTGAGTTCTGATCGTCAGATCTGGAAAGTAAAGATCTGGACCGGATTAGGTAGCCAGCCTGACTTGCTTTTAAGAAACATACTCAGGCATACATATGTTCACCTTGGTCTCCCATTCAGGTTCTACTAGTTAGTTCCTGACTGTGAGGTAATCCCGGGTTGCCTGGATGAGCGGCGTTAGATTGAGTGGTTGATGGTGGTTGGTGGTAACCTGGCTAATGCCAGACTGCTGTGTGCGCTCGAATCTAACTGCACAGCAGCCTGGGGACCATGGCCGAAATGTTCGCATGGATTTGGGAACCAATCACAGAACGAAGAGGGACGGCAAGATGATGACGAGCTATTCGATATACGGAAGCTTGTAGTTTATTTACGGATAAAAAAATAAAAAAAAGTTTATTTACGGATCAAACATGACAGCAGCAGACGAGACGCTATTTTTCGATCAAGCTTTAGGCCGTGTTCTACATAGTTTAGCTCGAAAGTTTACAGCGTGTACGTCATACGTCATCGGATACGATGATACGATTGGCTGTGGCTACGTGCAGACACATGATAGACATTCGTAGCACCCAATAAACGGCTATGGACGATCGTAAACCACACCTCTCCTATGAGAAAATGAATTGGTGGTCCCCAGACTAAATATCACTTGTGATTTTAGTCTGGCGTTAGCCAGGCTAGGTTGGTGGTGGCTGGAGGGTCCATTGGTGCAGAGATACTGTAGATCTGATTCATTCCCCTTGTTTTAATCCTCGACAACTGCTCTTTATCCGTCATCTGTTCTGTGTTGTCGTGTTGAGGATGTTTCACCTCTATAGTAGTGACTATCAATATCAATAGGCTATTGAACGAAATTGAGAGTAGCTTGTTAAAATAAAGATGGGTGGTACCAATATGAAAGTAAACCCCTCTCTTCTAGATCGGTATGCTCTGCTAAAAGATCGTTAGTGCTAACAACGCCTCTTGAGGTAAGAGGCAAAACTTCCTCAACACTAAAACAACCCAGTGCAGAAGACTTTGTCAATTATGGAGAACTCCTGAACAACTGAGAGCTTACACATACGTTTACTTTCAGAATCATACATCACGTTCATATTATTTAGAATAAGCACAGACTTTGCCCTGAATTTGCTTTTTACAAGCCATGTTATTTATTAACTCAGATCATGTCTTAGTAGCTTTGATTTTTTTTTTTTTTTACTGCTGCAGGAGTAACGTGGCATTTTGTGACCCACAGCATGCTTTTAAGTATCTGCACTGAAAGGTCATACACACTTTACAATGTCAAGGTAAAGGTTGGGTTAAAGGTTGAAATTTACCCATTATTTATAGTCTAAACATAGAGCTGTGAGATGTTTTAAGATGAAACACTAATCATATGCAAGTAATTTTTACCAGTCTTCAAATAAAACAGAAATCACAAGTATGCATTCGATTAAATATCAGTCAACTCCGTTATTAAATGCATTACGATAACGGCTGTATTTGGATCTATTCGGATGGAAAACCAAGCTCCATTGAAGAGAGTGCGTGGGGAGGGAGGATGAAGGGGAAGCGGAGATGCATTTCCCATAAGTCATTGTCAGCCGGCTCCTCCCCTGTTTGGCTCGTTGCCAGCATCAAACCAGGCAACAAGCAACAAGCCAGGAAGTTACACTGCGGAGACACTGGTCGAGGAAAACAGCACCTACGTTTTACAAATGTAGCCTTTCAAGAAAACCTTTGAAACAATACTTGAATGTTTTGCGAACTCAAGTGGCACAGCTCATGTGGTAAGCTACTACTCAGCCTAACTGTAACTACTAGTCAAATTTGCTTTGTATTTGTAAAGTGCCTCTTATTTAAATGGGGTGTGGTGTTTTCGCGCATAATGTCTGCATGGAAATGTGGTTAAGATATTTATGAACGACATGAGTGTCTGAAATATTTCACCAAACAGTTTCAACACTTTCCAGTATATTTTAAACAAAAATGGTGAGTTGTTCGTTTTTCATCAAATTGTGTCAATCCAGGACATAAAAAATACTAAATCAGCACCAAAACAAGCACATTAAAAAGTTACCGTACGTTACGTTTCAGGCTGTGTTTGCAAATAAAGGAGTAAATGCCAGTCTGATGAAAGACCTCAATGACTTTTTGATATATTGTGGCTTGTTTTATTGTTTACGCGATATAGTGTGGAGTTGGGGTGGGCTATATCGTATTGCATGTCGTTTTCGCGATATCATTTTTTGATGTTGTAATTTTTTATATCGTTGTAGGCACGATGTAATTGATATTACACTCAGCTCTATCAGAGCAGCATAAACACTGACTGTAAAACACGGCGTCAGGTGCTTAAAAAGTAAAATGAAATGAAGGATGTAAACTGCTTATCATATTTGCGAGGAATTTAGTATGTTGTTAATTTTTTTTAAAATAAAATATCACTGAATTAATCTTCCCAATAGGTGTAAGGATTTTGAAGTAATTTGTCCTTTGTCAATTATATCGTCAAATATATCGTTATCGATATATTTGACGATATATCGTGATATAGATTTGAGGCCATATCGCCCTGCCCTAATGTGGATTGAAGTGTAGGCCTGTCATGATAACAAATTTGAAGTTTGATGATAGGGCTGAAACAACTAATTTAATCGATTAATCGTCAACTAATCGACATTGAAATAGTTTACAACTATTTTAGTAATCGATTAATCGTTTTCTAGTAAACACAGACTCAAATAGAGCAACAATGACATGAAAATTGTGTATTTTTTATGAAAACCTACTTTGTTTTAAATGTTAGGGTCTGTAGTGTTTTGTACATTGAAAATGTCATAAATATTCATTCGTCTGTGTCTCATCCAATCAGGAGCAGAATTAGCGCCAAGAGCCTCCAACAAAAACTCACTTTAAGTTTAAGGTGCCATTTTCGCGTTATGTGATGAACAAATATTTAAAATACAGTTTTAATACATCATTCACAGTCAAGCGATGAATCGATTAATCGTGAAAATAATCAGTAGATTATTCGATTACCAAATAATCGTTGCAGCCCTATTTGATATTGAGGCAGGAAGGTATCGCGATAAACGATATTATCGACTCTAGCGATACTGGATTCTGTCAACTCTCAGGTGTATAAAAGACAGTAAACCTTTGTTCTAAAAGTGAATCATCATATACTAAAACACCACACAAGCTGCAATAAACATGAAATATTATGAAATCAATTTGCTTCAGTTAAAAATCTAAGTTTTACAAAGAAAGAATAGACAGCCCGAGTGAAGTGAGCTTAAGATGGTGCAAATATCACTCAGCTCTTCCATACAGTCATGTGATTTCAGAATTGCAGGCCTCGTCTCGCTGTGACCTCCCAACTGCCAGACTATTGTATATCAAGAACATGTGCAAAGGGATCAAGAAAGCCGCGAAGTGGAAGTGGTGGTCGAATGTCAGACTGATGCAACGGACTGTAAAAGCTTGTTCGCTCAATGTTTTGGGGGACGCCTTTAAGTCACTTCTGTATTTTATTACCTGTCAGTGAAAAGAGGTTGCTGTGTGTGTGTGTAACTGCCGCTGTTGTTGCAACTGTCAAAACAACGCTGTGGTTCAGTTTCCTGTCTTCGTAGTTTCACATGAAAAGGTTGGTCTCATTAGGTTCACGTGACATCACCACATTCTAAAGAGGAGCTAAGAATTCCATGGTAATCGTCAAAATGCTGAGGATTCGAGATTCTTGGTAATGGTTAATAATGTCTCTGTAATATCCGGGCCAATCCACATTTAAACTCTTCACCCCCGCCTTAAACAGTTCGGCTTCACCCAAATCTAAAAGCTTCTCGACTGGAGCTTGCATCCTCATTTGAAAGTTAAGACCGAAAAAACTCATCCGAACTTCTTTCTTGTTATGTTTGTCGTGTTTGGTAGTGTTTTCATCAAGTTTTTGTTGCTTGTTTCACATGTTTTGGTCACTTTTTTGTGGCTTGATCACAGTTACATTACACTACAAGAGCACAACAATAAAACAATAAAAATGTGCCAAAAAACAAATGAAAATGTGGCAAAAATGTGACAAAATGCAGCAAAAACATGACCAAAAACATCATTTCAAAAAAGCAACAAAAAGTTGATTAAAAACTTAGCAAAAATGACTAAAACGTAATAACAAAAAGGACGAAGCTTAGAAGAGTTTTGTAGGTCTTAGCTTTCAAATGAGCCATTACTCTGGCCTACAAGCTGTAAGCTCCAGAATCTTTTTGGGGTAAAACTGGAGAAAATGTGCTTGGTTAAGATGGGAGGTTAAGCATATTGTATTGCTATTATATATTATATCTCATTAATGTGTCAAACAAGTGGTTATAATATTCACAAACATGGGTGAGATGTTCAACTTTTAGTCATAATTTAATGGGGAAGGTTTGTGTATCCTTTTAAGTACCAAGTAATGGTGGATTTGGAGGTTTTCTTCAGAATAAATCGGCCCCCAACCCTCCATATACCAGTTACTAAGCTTAGAATTACCATTGAATACTTGATTGCAGATTGTTGATATGTTTGTAATAGTTCGGAATAATTTATTTTGTTTTGTTTTTATTTGTTTTTTTAAAGGTAATATCAATGCATTGAGTGTTGTTATCCATGAAGGAATTATTTCGTATTTGTATTGTTCTAACATGGGTCTGTGAGTTGAAAACAGTGCTGTACTTTTTTCATCAGTTTCTGCAAATGAGCGTTTCATGTCACATCATGTCAGAATCTGCAATAAATTCTTCATTAGAGTGAAGTGAAAGTAAGCTTATAAATGAAAGAGTGCACTGTGTGTGAAGCTCGATGACTTCATTTTCAAGCGTTTATCAGGGATGACGACACTTGATGACGCAACTCTGAAACTGCAGAGCTGCATTTTTATTTTTACTTGCCATGTCGTAGAGGAATAACTTTTATAAATGTGTTTGCTGAATTCGTAAAAATGTGTTAAATATATTATTGTTTTTAAGGGTGGGAACCTCTGGGTACCTCACGATTCGATACGATGCGATACATGGCTTACGATAACGATTGTAACTTCATTTTAACATACCATGTATTATTCATCATTTACATTTCTTTTCATGTGCTTTGTACCCCTTTTTTCTGTGTCTATAAATGATCCCTGACTTACACACTGAAAATGGGTCTGGATGGGATCTGTCAGTGACTTCATTTACATTTAAACAAGAAACCACAGCCCTATTTATAAAGGAGTAAATCAACCCCAAATTAACCTGATATACCAATATATAAACTATCATTAAAAGTAAATTATTTGTCTGACAGTGTTTGATCCAAGTGCTGAAAACTGTAGTGCTGCCCCCTGCTGTCCTGACTGAATTCTTAATCATTGTTGGCCTCTATTGACTGTGAAAACAGTGGAGCACTGCTGCCTCATTAATATGCACAACGTCATCAAAAGTATTGATATCGGAATAAAAAGTATCGCGATATATCGGAATGTCGATACATCGTCACATTCCTAATTATTTTTGCCTATTATTACTTTTGTCTGTCCATTGTATTCAGTTTTGATTGATTTTTACACTAAGACTTGACCGTGAAATTCTTGTCTTTTAGGTCCAATAAATGAAATGGCGGTGAGGCAGCGGATTTTCAACTCCACGTCCCCCTTCTCGGGGACGTCCCAGGTCGAGCTGAAGGGGTCGTTTGTCGTCTGCACACCCACAGACCAGGACACGGAGGACGAGGATGAAGACGCGAAAGACAACAAAAACAACTTGAGCAAATTACATCCTTTACTGAGGAAACTGTGGACGTACGGCACAGCGGAGCAGGTCGGCGAGGGGCCGCTGAAGACCTCCAGCTTTATCGCTCAAGCAGAGTGTAAGATTTTCATTCGCTTTGAACTTTCCATGTCCTGCCACAGGTTTATGTTGAGTAATTGTATTCATTTCTGCAGGTGAAACCCAGGACTCGCAAGAATTCAGTCCTTCTTATTCTGAGCGCTATGTGCCTTCCCCAAACTGCTTCACCCACCATTCCTCTGAGCCCAACAATGTAGCGTCTCCAGCTCCAGCATCCATCCAGGAGCTGAGCAGCTCCACTGCGCAAATCAACAGCAGGAAGAAATCCCGGAAGAAGCACAAGCGCAAAGGCAAGAAAAAGACAGAGAAGAAGAAAGAGGAGCGACACAGACAGCGAGTGCCGTCCGGCGTCCCGGAACAAGAGAGTGGGAGCTCGCTGTGGATGCAGGTTAGAGATTGTTGTTGAATCATTAATTACTATTTGCATTAAAGATGAGTGACTACGTTTTTCTGGCTCTGTGTTTATAGGAAGAATCCTTCTCTGGCGACAGTAGTGGCTCTTGCTGTAGCAGTGTCGAGTGCTCAGAGGTGCCGAGTCCTCAGCCACCCTTTTACAGTAAACCTGAATACAACATAAGCTCAGCTGTTCCCTGGACCAGACCGGGCCCAGCCTGTGGGTACCTGAGTTCATATCGACAGGAGAGCGACTCGGACTGCTCCAGCAGCATTGGGGACTTTTCACTGGCTTTAGCTGGACTCCGAGGCAGTGTTAGCCAAGGAGACCCCTGCTTCGCGAGACCTTTCTTCAAAGACTTGGAGCAGGATGTCAGAGAGCAAGAAGAAGAGCTGTCGACAGTTGACTCAGACACAAATGAGGGGTTAATCTTTTACAAAGAGGTCGGTAGCAGCCTAAACACCTTTATCACAATTATTTAATGACAGTTTATCTATAGATGTTTTTATGCCTGATACTTTAGGAAATACAGCCCGTAGACTCTGAGTACAGAGAAGGGAGAGAGTACATCTTCACAGACTTTATCAAGGAAGGCTCCTATGGGGAAGTTCACACAGCACGAGACGTGAACACAGGCTTTACGTTTGCTGCCAAAAAGGTAAAGGTTTTTGTTTATTTACTGCATATTGTGCATTGTTTATGATATTGATGATGATTTCTTTTGTAGATTGCTCTGAAGAGGTTCAACAGTGAGGAGGTGGGTGCGTGGAGTACCCTCAAGTCCTCGCGTGTGGTGGAGCTCTTTGGAGTGGTCAGAGAGGGGCCTAATGTTGTCATTCTCATGGACCACAAAGCATGTAAGTCATTGTTCATTTCCTTATCCATAACTGAGTAACCAAACCTAAACCTGTTGTCTGAATGTTTGCTGTGTGAAACATCGAATAGTGAAAATCTTTTTTTTACTCAGGTTCTTTGGGCCAGCTGATACTAGAGCGAGGTCGTCTTCCCGAGGACCTAAGCCTCCACTACCAGTGTCAAGTCTTCACAGCACTGGAGTATTTAGTGAAGAAACGAGTTTCTCATCTGGACATTAAAGGTGTGATTTAATCGCTATTTTTCATATCCTTTTATTTGCTTTAGTGTAATTTATAATTTAGTGTGTGCGTGTGTGTGTGTGTATCAAGAAGAGACGCCGTTATAATTGACTTGGAAATAGATTTAAAATGCTTTATCGAAAAATGTTAAGTATTGAAAACTCCAATTAGAATGTTAAATGAATGCACAATCAAACTATATGACAGATAACATAGCATTTACAGTTTTGGAAACGGTGATTACAAACATAATAAGATCTTAACCTCTTAACCTCCGCCTTAATCGAGTGCATTTTCTCCAGTTCAGCTTTACGAAACTGATCTTCTTCCTCATTATGATCGTCACGTTTTAATCACCATACACTAAAAAAACTAAATGCTGTCAAAACGTGACCCAAAAAAAGCATTTAAAAACGTGATGAAAACATAACAAAAAATGGGACAAAAAAGCAATGGAAACGTGATGAAAACGCGAATAAAAGTGATGAACATGTCGCCGTCAACATGACTGAAATGAGACAAAAATGCATCGAAAACTTATTAAAAACGTGACAAAAATGACTTAAATGTGGTAACAAAAACAAGGAAGATGGTTTGATCAGTTCTGCAAGTCTTAGCTTTCAAATGAGGCGTTACTTACACTGGCCTATATGCTGTAAGCTCCAGTCAAGAAGCTTTTAGATTTGGATAAAAGGATAATGTGCTCGGTTAAGGTGGGGTTGAATAAATAAACAAACTCTTGTTACACTGCTAGCAATAAAAGGGGGAAATTACTTACTTCAGCTTGAGCATTATTTCAGTATAATATTGCACAGATAAAGGAAGTATTGCGAATAACAGAACAACAGACAACTTTTACTTGCTCGCCTACCTGTTAAATTTGAACCGGAGACAAACTTTCACAGAGAGAAAGTCTCGATTTGATTTGTGACACCTGATTTCTGAAACCAGATTAGGTCCGAAAAGCCAAGGCTGGGAATTTCCCACAGCGTGAGTCACTGCGACACACAGCAACAGCAGCGCATGTGCACACGAGGATCTTTGGACAGACAGGAGAGAAGAGCGAGAGGGAGGGAGGGGGCAGGAAGCCGGGGGAGGATAAGTGCTTGATCAAAACAACATAGTTAGAAGAAATTAGTGGGAAAAAGCTACACACACAGATTGGTGATGCAGGTAAATACTGTAAAAGCTGCTGAGGCGCCACCTGGTGTCCATTAAAATGCAGTAAATGTGCAAATTTGGTTGTGAAGTAGCCGTGTTTCAGCTGACTCTTTTCACATTCAGTCATTACAGTTATGTGCTAACTTTCGTCAATCTAACGTTGCTTTCCCCCTGTGTTTTTACAGCTGATAATGTGTTGTTGTCAGCTGATGGGCGAGACACTTTTCTTTGCGACTTTGGACACGCAGAGAGACTTGACAAACAAGGACAGAGCCTCAGCAGGTCCAGAGGTTGGTTTGCTTCCATTTATTTACATAATTTATACACTTAGTTCAGACAGAAAGTATTTCTATATTAATGCCTGTAAGTATGCTGGAAGTCTTATAATAAAGCAGTGAAGTGATGTATATTGTTTTGTATAATAGAAATTTGGGCTGCGCAATATATCGTAAAAAAAAAAATATCGTATCGTGATAGCAGGTGATGCAATATTTGTTTTGCAAGATGCCACAATATATCGCAACATCACTTAAGTCTTCATCTGACTGAGATCGACACATTTTTTTTGCTAGTGTAGTCTTAGTAGTAGTTTTTGTCTTCTTTTGACACAATTTGCTGAAAAACGAGTGACTTACGATTTGAGTTTAATTTGAATGGAGCATATCGTGTTGAGTTTAGTCAAATATCGCAATGATATCGTTTTCGCGATATTACACTGCCGTATCGCATATCGCAAGTTACTTCAGTATCACTCAGCCCTTGTCTTCCATTAAAAAAAATGTTGATAATGCATGATAATGTTGCTAATGTTCTTTCATGCTTTCCCCCTGCTGTAGAGCTGAAAGGTACGGAGACCCACATGGCCCCTGAAATCGTGAAAGGTGAACCCCGCGGAGCTAAAGCAGATGTGTGGAGCAGCTGCTGTATGTTTCTTCACATGAGGAACGGGTGTCAGCCGTGGACTCGGTACTACACCTGCCGACTGTACCTCAAGGTGAGCGCTGTGCATTTAGTACAAGGAGGGATTCACCCATGTCAAAAATGTATCCAGTTACTGTATGTTCCCTGGTGTTCACTCAGAGCTTGATGCGCCGTTGCGGTGTTCGCCTGAGGGTTTTGTTTAGAGCCTGACCAATAAATAGGGAAAGGTTTGATCGTGCTGTATGTTTTGTGGTCATATTGCCCAATCCTCTCTCCGATGCCACTGTTCCCAGTCTATAAAAAGTGGGGAATTTATGAAGCTGGGATAATTGCAACCAGAAACTTAGGTATGCAACCAATTAAACCAAGTCTAATACTGCAAATACAGTATACTATAGAACTGACCCATGTCTCCAAATCACAGATAATTCAGAAACAAAACAGGGCCAAAAATCCACAACAAAAACAGTATTTATCAGTGGTGTCGACAAGACTGCAGACAGGAATATAAAACTGGCTTTTCAGTTGGACGACGTCATAATAGACTGAATGTTAACGGTATTTCATGGCTTTTACAGATCGCCAATGAGCCGCCGCCGTTGAGAGAGATCCCATCGGACTGTAGCCCTCTCACTGCTGAGGTGCTGATGTCGGGTCTACACAAGGACCCGGGGAAAAGAGCATCAGCGTCCGAACTCAAAGTCAAAACAGCCAAGGCTTTACAAGAAGGTACTGCAAGATTTAACCTCTGCCTTCACCAAGAGCATTTTCTCCAGTTCAGCTTTACCCAAATTTAAAAGCTCACAGCCTATAGGCCAGTGTGACGCCTCATTTTAATATTATTATTATTTTTCCTCGCATTGTTGCCGCTTTGTTGTCACTTTTTTAACTCTAATTTTCATTGCTTTTGTGTAGCATTTTTCACCACTTTTTGTCACTTTTTTGTTCATTTTTTGCACTTTTTCATCACTTTTGTGTCACTTTTTCCACCTTTTTTTTTTTTTTTTTTTTACATTTTTCGTTACTTTCTGTCACTTTTCTCTCACTGTTGTGGCTTTTTTGGGTCACTTTCTTTCTTATTTTGACACTTTTTCAAGAAGCTTTTAGATTTGGGTAAAGCCAAACTGGAGAAAAGGCTTGGTTCAGGCTAAATTAGGTTAAATGGTTTATGGGAAACTGCTCTAGTCATATTTCATCTGTATACCCCAAAAACAAGCACTTATTAAACTGTCTAAAAACAATGCATTGTGATTGCAGTGGGAGGCCTCACCAGCCCAGTTAAGGGACCTTATGTAGAGCCACTGTACATCGTCAACAAACCACCGGATTCTCACGTGTACAACAGCGTCCAAGAAACAGATGAACACCAAGAGCATCAAGACAAAGTGTGGACTCGGGATAAGCCAAAGCGGGGAATTGGTGACGACGAGCCCACTGCTGATAACCCTGACCTGGGCTCACCGCTGTGTGATCACGTGCCTTTCATAGAAATCATTCAGAAAGAAAGAAACAAGATCTCCACTGTGCCTGAGTTGGAGCTGCGTAAACTGGAAAGAGGTATGAACGCTGCAGATGTTCTAAATCAATTTGTTTGGTTCTTGCTTTTTTTCATAGCTCCTCTGGCCGGGCTTGTTTAGAGGATGTTTCACCTCTCCAGCAACTTCTGCAACTCTGAATTTCCCCCTGTCTAAAAGCTACAATTTTAAACACCCGTACCTGTGTGTAGGAGTAAGACTTGCCATTAGTATCACACACTTTTGACTTAAGGGGAGGGCGGGATAAGAGAGTCCATATGAGAGTCCAGACAGATGCCTACATGTTGATAATTTTTTGCTGCACTAGAGCACACCTGGATGACTTTATTTTAATGTTTTCGCACAGATTTCTACTTGAGCAGCCTGTCACAGCTCCATTCTGCCGAGATGCAGGAGCAACTACTGTCTTGTATCAGCAGTGACTACTCCAATAGAGACCAATGGGAGAAAAAGGTACAGTATGTTCCTGTGTGTCTTTTGGTTTTTAGAAGTTGACTTGTAAATGGGTACCTCCAGGTTATGATGAATAATGGGTGATGCCGACTTGGATAGTTATTGTTAAGTATTTTAAACTATTTCTATTGTTATTAAAGCTTTCAAATGGTGTCTAAATTAGTGAACCAAACTGAAGTATATGAGTACACCTGAGTAGTTTTATCCTGCACCATTTGAGGATAAAATTGATTATCTGAAAATGGTCTTGAATGTTGCAGTTAAGGCTGAATGATTAATCCAAATCACATCGATATTGAGATTTTAACAGCAGTAACATAACCACAAAAGGTAGATTTTTTTCTTTTTCCATTATTCCTTAATTCCACAACTTCCCCTCAACCGAAGACGCCGTTTCTGATCAATTAATTCCCACCTGAACCAAGTACGTTTTCTCCAGTTTGGCTTTACCCAAATCTACAAGCTTCTTGAGAAAAGCATCAAAATAGCGACGAGAAGGAACAAGGAAACAAAAAATCGGACACAAAAGTGACAAAAGCAGCAACAAAAACGTGACGAAAAAGCAATAAAAAAGCCACAAAGTTGCAATAAAAGAATGACAAATTGTGGCAAAAAAAGCAATGGAAGAATACAAAGAAAAGGCAACAAAAACACTACCAAAAATACGACAAAAAAGTGACCAAAAAAACTACGAAAACAGGACAAATAAGCGACAAAAATAAAAAAAAAAGCGCCCAAAAAACTACATAAACACGTCAAAAAAACTGAAAACACGACAAAAACGCTTAATGTGACAAAAACGCCAAAAAGTTACAGTTTTGTAGGCCTTAGCTTTCAAATGAGGTATTACACTGTTGCTTTTCCAGTCGAGAAACTTTTAGATTTGGGTAAAGCTGAAGTGGAGATAATGCGCTCAGTTAAGGTTGAATACTTTTCGCTTGTTAAAGCTGCATATGAAGTGGTGTCAAGCGCCTCCAGCTGTGCTCTTTCTGAGTTTCATTTTTCTGTTAACTGGACCCTAATTTAGTGACATTATCTGACAGATAAATGCTGTGTGTGCTTTTACATCGCCTCATGTGTGCGTTATTCCTTGCACGTTTGTGTGTTGCCGTTGTCTAGTAACGGGGCCAAAGTTCAATGAATGAAATAAACCGAGTGTCATCTGTTCAGTTCACCTCTGAGCACCTTGTTCAGGGCTGAGTTTTATCACTGTTCAGTTGTGGAGCAAAGGCTCTCACAGGGAGGGGGGGAGGGTTCCTGTTAGCCTGGGGCCTGTCATGGGCTTGTTTTTTAGATAATAGAAAAATGCACAGAAAAGTCTGATTTTAATGTAAGAAAAGAAGGGAAAGGACGACAAATTGAGACTTAATGAAATGTAGTTTTCAACACAGTATATTCCATAAGATTAGTTTCTTTATTTTTTCATAAAATTGTGACAAAATGATACATAAAAATCATGGCTATAAGTGAAAATGTTATTTTTCGTTTAGGTTTTTTGTGTTTTTTGTGGGTTGTTTTATAAAAAAGGCTTCTTGCGATATTGTGTCACCTATTATTACGACGATAATTTGGCAACACATCTTTACCTCAACCTGCTCTGTTTCGTTTTATTAGTCATTGTGCAATTTAGGGCTCACTCCAGTGTTTGAACTCGTATTGAAATGTGAAACTTGCTCTTACTCTGGGGGGTGTTTGGTGAGCTTGTGTTAAAATCATTGCTGTTATTTACAATATCATTCTTATATTTGCAAACCAACAGGACTCTGGTCGCTGGTCACCGAGTCCAGGGGATGATTTCAGCTCGGGGGTTTTCTCCTACAGCAGCCAGCCCGACGTGCAGGTGTTCAGCATGGACTTCCTCGGGTCCTCGCAGTTTCCACCTCCCTGTTGTTTTGAAGGTAAGTGTAACACGTCTGTATTTTGATGATGTCTTGCTGAACATTTGTCTTGAGGTCTTATCTTTCCTCTCTGCTCAGGAGTGGATGTTTGTATCAAAGATTTAAACCGTAGAAGCATCAGGATCAGAGAGGCTCGGCGCGTGACAGTGGGACACATCGCCACAGGAATTAGCGATCAGGTCCGACTTCTTCAAAACCTTTTAGTCACTTTAAGTCATGTTTCAATTTTATAACCTCTTGAACATCCTAAACTAATGTCATCATGCGTCCCTTGTAGATATCCGAGAGGGTCTTCACTTTGGAGAGGAACACAGGCCAGCGGATTGGTCCCGATGAGGAGGTGCTGGAGTCTGGGCTGGAGCTCTGCTGTGTCTCTGCGCCCGACTTCCTTCCCACCTGGAGATGGAGGGTCAAAGACGGCGTTCTTGAGACCAGATGAATTAAATGGATTTAACCATTTTGAATTTATGAAATGCCTGTTTTGTTACAGTTAACTCTTTTCCATTATGCCTGACATTTTATTTTTTAACTTAAATCTTTTATTCACCATGTTACAAAATTCTGCTCGTTACATAATAAATTGGTCTTTTTACATGCTGTGTCTCTGGTCATTTACTTTCTTTGCAATATTGCTTAAAGCCGCACCGTGTAGAATTTTACCCAATAAATAAAATTGAAATACAAGCATCTATTTTATGACAAATATTTTCATCATTGAAAAATACCTCATAAATGTACAAACAAACATTTATGAGGCTCACCCCTCCCAAGATATGACTGTAAACTTTACCAGGAGTGGGTACGTCTCCAGCTTGTCTCCATGGAGATGTGACTAAAGGCAGTAGAATTTGAGATTTAAACAGGTTAGTTTATTATCCAAATCCATTTGTTTATTACACACTGCAGTAACGGCATTTTCTGTGTTGAGCTGGTCATTAGGAGCATGTTTTGTTTTGCCGGCAACAGTATTGTCCAAAATGTTACGCAGTGTGCCTTTAATATTCACTTATTGTTTCCTTTTACAAATAGAAAAATAATTTGGCCCAAACACATAAGGCTTTTTTTTATATTTGAAAAATTGTACAATAGTTAGTAAAGCTTTTATTTTCCATTTTACAACATACAAAGTCACTGCAAAGGGATTTCAGGAAGAAAATCGTACAAATGTGATAGAAAATGTGAAAATTTTGAAATATCAAAGTTTATGAGTAAAAAAAATGCACATCAAGGCACTGAAAACCAAAAGTATCAAATGTATTTTGCTTAAGTGACTGTTTAAATAGCTCACGATATACAGTACTTATAAAGGTGAGGTAAGCATCTGTGAGCAATCGAGTGCACTTTCTTTGCAGAGCAACAGCCTTCTTTCCAACAGGAAATAACATGTCATTGCTCTGCATCAAAGAATTAACGTACAGGCAGAATTCTTCCAAAATTTAAACATTTGGGTCACGGTGCCGCTCATGACCACATGACAATGAAACGTACTTTATTTAACATCCTATAACATGTTATTACAATAATATTGAATAAACCAAACATTGTCAAAACGTGCAGTGACACTGATATATCAATTGTATAACTGATGTTGACGATAAATTGGTTGTTTTATTTGGCCAGCTTTTACAGATTGCAGCAATCTGGTTTCATATCATTAGCATGTTGGTACACAACAATAAACACTAAATGAGGACAGCATGATGAGAAGGAAGTTGAAAATTAACAGAAACAAACGAATTCAGATGAAAATAAAATGCAAAGAAAACGTATTTCATTCCACCTGTTTCATTGTACAAAAACAATGACAATTCTTATTTTTGTTTCATAAAAAATAAATTACTTAAAATGTATTTTCCATTCCCATCTGCAAAACTCCCCACTGTCCCCGACTCGAGTGCAGTGATTCATGCACTGCTTAATTCCACAAAGGCATTCCGATGTACGCCGCAAAGTGTCCAGTCCCACTCCTAACCTCAAACAACTCTCCAAAGGCAGGAACAAAGGTACGAAGCTCACACGGTAAAGCTCCTTCTCATATTTGTCCTCGTTTTTTTCTTCTCCTGCCCCAACTTTCCATAGTTGCTCCATTCTTCGTCTTTCATCAGTTCACATTTTGCGAATTACAAGAACAGTGGTGAGAACTCCAGCCAGGAAAACACCAACTGTTTGCCATGTGGGCGTGCCGAAATGAGAGCGGATGCCGTCCTAATAGTGAAAAAGAAAGTATATATTTAAAGATGACAATTTGTGCCGGTTAGTTTGACTGTTTGCCTCTTCTTACCCATCCACCCTGGTCTCTGATCCAGTTGATCACATGTTCACGGAGGTAGTCTATGGTCCAGCTGATAATCGTTCTAATGATATCAGGAACGTGAGTCAAGAGAGCCTACAATAAAAAAATTAATAAAAAATTAGCAACTTTTCTTTACATACTTATTGATTTTCGGACACTTACTTTAATGACAAGTCGACAGGCAAAATAAAATAATGCAACTACTCTTCCCCAGTTGAACTTTCCATCTGAAAAGATCTCCACGGCGACTTTCATAAATATGTCTTTCGTGGGACTAAGCGATGAGTCAGATATCATCCTGGAAGATAGGCTCAATGTGAGAAAAAAAGGCCTGGCTATTTATGAAATTATGTTAAAGACATATTTCAGTTTTACCGCTGGAGTTCCATGTTTCCGTCCAGTTCATCCCCAATCTGCTGGAGACAGAGGGCGAGCTTTTTGTGCTTTGGGTCACACAGCTCTCTCGCGCCCAGCTGCTCTCTTGTAACCACAGCATTGGCCTCTCCATGTCTTTGGACTCGCTCATAAATGAAACTACACATATAGATAAACACGTGATTATGACATGTTTATTTTTGGCAGTTTATTTTTACAGTGTGTGCAATAAGCGCTTACTCTTTTAACAAAACAGCTCCAACCTCCAGTATATCACTGTTTTTGCCTAAAACATAAAAAGTGAATCATGATTTGAGGATTGTCAATCACAAAGGAAAACAATGTATTTTTGGTCCCACAAGGTAGAACACAACAGCAAAGTTAAGTATATGTTTCAATAAAGAACAAAGTGTCACTGTTCATTCTTATGTTGTTTTCATCTTATAGATAGATAGTGTGTGTGTACTGCTTGATATTTATTAAAGTGTAATTTCAAGATTACTACATTATGTTACAAACACAACTTAATTTTTTGGCGGCTTGTATATTTTAAAGGGCTTCTTGCATTGGTTTAATTTCTCAGAATAATCGCGGTCTTTTAATGTAAATATCCATGAAATGCAGAGTAATAGCTGAGGGCTAAAACATTAGCAAACTAGCTAACTTTCCTTGTTTGTCGCCTGTCGCTAGCCCCCGTTTGTTTAATGTTTCGTGTCAATAGAATGTACATTATATTTGCTACTAATTTTCCACGGAATGTTCAAGATGACATCACGATGACATTCATAGTTATTCAGTCACAATGAAATAGCCAATAAAATATTTTTACATCTACTCGTACCTTGTTCGCCTCCTCCCGAGTGCGATGCCATCTTGCTTCTGTTTAGCAGCTGCATTTCCGCACGTTCACGTGACGTGTTTTGTTGTTCTTCGGGCTGTACATTTTGATTATAGTTTAAAAATAATAATATAATCTTTCTTCAATGTATTAAAAAAAACACAAAGTAAAAAAATGTTATAGGACAACACGTCATTGCAAGTTTTTTATAATGTATTGCTTCGTTAACACGGCACACTTACAATCGTTTAAAAACAAGTAACTGTGAAATATTATATCTATATATTAACATTACTGCGACATACTGTTTTATCACATAGTAGTACATATTTCTGATCAAAATACATTTGTTTGTGTTTTTGGACTAATTTTATAAACGTCATTTCCTGTTTCTCCGTGTCTTCCGTCCGCCTCGCGCAGCTAACAGGCCTCTTTTGACTCGGCTCGCAAAGATGGCGGATGCACAAGTACGTGTGGGGAAACGGTGTGGGGCTATTAATGAATATTTCACGCATTTAATAACATCTCGGGGAGCTTGTGACGACCTCAGGCGTTTATAAGTTGCTTTTGTACACTGCAGATGTGTTTTTGATCGCCCACAAGCCGTAGTATGAAGTTACCGATACGAGTCGGCGCACCCTCGTGCTGTTCTCATTTAGCAACAGTGCTAACAAGTTAGCCAAAACCCAGTTATTTCTAATAACTTGTGCTTGGGTGACAGACCATATGCTTTGTTCGCTCTAATTACTACAGAGACTTGTCCTTGTGAATAACATGCGTATGTGTGTTCACGGACAAGCGGTGCCATGTCCCGTTGGCAATTTGTCGTGTTCTGACGTGTGATCTAGTTTCTGAATTAAATCCATTTTCTCCTCACACAGACCGAGAGGGCTTATCAGAAACAGCCCACCATCTTCCAGAACAAGAAGCGTGTTCTGGTTGCTGATGGTGGCAAGGAGGCCAAGGAGAAGCTTCCCCGTTACCACAAAAGCGTCGGGCTGGGCTTCAAAACCCCAAGAGAGGTAAAGTTGTTCCAACATTTTATATTAATATGCAGGTGATGTTTTTCTCACGATGGTCTTCCAAACCAAGGGTTGTGACGACAGCGCCTTATGGCAACACTGATGCTTTTAAAGTCTTATCAGAATTTTATTTTTGGATGGTTGTAATCCTACTGACCCTTAATAGATAGTATTTATGTATTTCAGGCTATTGACGGCACTTACATTGACAAGAAATGCCCATTCACAGGAAACGTCTCTATTCGTGGCCGTATCCTCTCAGGTGAGTTTTCAAGCACTGGCACAAAATTGTTTTCATAAGTTTGACATTACTCATTTCAAACGTTTAAATTAACCTTATATATTGCTGCTGCAAATGATGTTTTTTCTCACGATGGTCTTCCAAGCCCTTTGGGTTTTGACGATATTGCCTAATGGCATTACTGATGTAGCCCAGTGACATCTCGTTATACTTCAATGGTGATGGGGATGATTTATGACTGTAAATCTACTTTTTTCTCAGGTGTGGTGACCAAAATGAAGATGCAGCGGACCATTGTGATCAGACGTGACTATCTGCATTACATCCGCAAGTACAACCGCTTCGAGAAGAGGCACAAGAACCTCTCTGTCCATCTTTCTCCCTGCTTCAGGTACTTGTCCATTCATTTCGCCCAGCCTTTGTTCTTTTTTTCAACTTAAAGTTGTTGCAAATGATGTTTTTCTCACGATGGTCTTCCAAGCTCAGGCTTTGACGATAGTGCCTAATGGCTTTGCTGATGCAATGCATCATATTGTCCATTCATGTTGAAGCGTTGCAAATTTTCTCACCGAGTGTCTTCCTACAGGGATGTCACAGTTGGCGATATCGTCATTGTTGGAGAATGCCGACCACTCAGCAAGACGGTGAGATTCAACGTCCTCAAAGTCACAAAGGCCGCTGGAGCCAAGAAGCAATTCCAGAAATTTTAGTTGAGATAAAGAAATGTAAATTTCTTGGACTTTCTCACTGTCAAATAAAGAAAATGTGGTTTAAATGTTTCTTTGTCCTAAAAATGTCTCCACATTGCGCTTTCCCAATTGTGTACACTGAATCTAAACATGTAAATGCCTCATGTTGACCAGTGTTTCAGGCTAACTGTCATTGGTTAAAGACTCATCTAAAATGTATGCTATGACGAGCAAAAGACCCACATTTATGCCTCAACTGTTAAACAGAAAGCAGTCATTTCTGGTAAATGCACCATGATGCCCTGGCTAAGAATCACTGTAGACCAACATTAACCTGTAATATTGGGACCACATTAACAAGTGATGCATTTTAAATAATTGTAGTTCAAAAACCATTTGGGGACAGAAGGAAATGTGTAATTTCCATGGAAGACTGACACGCACTGTCTCCCAAAACCCTTCAAGCCTCATTCCTATATTAGAAGAACTGGACCCGAGCAGTACTGAACTATTTTCAGATGCTGAATTTGGACTGATCATTGGAAGTTGCTGTAGATTGGGATGAAGTGGAGTTTAAGCATCAAGACACTGCCCTGAAACTCAAAGAATCCGTAATGTGTTCATGTCTTTTCAGATGGCCTACAAATGTCAGTAAAAGTTTGGCATAAGATTTTCCATACACGTTTAATTAAAAGCTGTCACAAAGCACAACTGCGACATCTAGCGGGTGCCGTATCAATATGTAATACAGTTGTAGTTTTAGTTATTCGCAGACAGATGGCGATAGACACCTGTTATAAACATAGACGAGATAGAAGCAGGCTTACAGGCAAGTAACTTCCACCAAATCGGAAAGTTAAAAAAAATCAAATTGTTTGCATGTGGATATAACGAATAAATGGTGCAGCATATCTACATTGTATGCTTTGAGGCCACGGAGATATTTTATTTGACAGGGACATTACAATTCAACACACTAAAAACAAGCTTGTAGCTGATGCTTTGTTCCTGGTTGGGCCTTTCGACACTTGATTTTTTGATTGATCCTGAACTGAAAGAAGTTGCTGTTGTGGAAAAGCCTATTTCAGCAGTCCATTATAAGCCTATATATTCATGCGTCATTTACATGTGTCCGTGTCAATGTTTGGAATGACAGCGCAGCGCCATCTGTCTGCAAAGGCGTCCATATTTACATAATGATGCTCTGGCTCCTCCATCCCAATGCTCCTGTCAATGAGTAGCATGTGATGATGACGTATTGAGGAGAAAGTGCTTAAATACCCACAGCAGCAAATGACCCCAACAACTTAAATAAGGCCAGTAGGTCAATATAGCATACCGTATGATATTTAGATTTGATCAACTATGATTATTTATCATAATTGATGAATATTTTCTTAAAGGGGGGGTATTATGCAAAATCGACTTTTTCAAGCTTTACATCATGTTATTATGTCATTCCCTCATTAAAAACATGCCTGAAGTGTTGCCTTGGCACATTCATGTATTTTTGAGTAATCTGTAAAAACTCCGGCCATTTTAGGGATAGGATAGGAGTCCCCCTAGGAACGCCCCCACCTCCTGGAGACGCCTCCGAGCTTTCGTCACCAGCCGAGTAACCAACCCCTGCTCCTCAGCAGAACCCCCTCCCCACTGATGCCACAGACAGCGTGTGGAGGGGGCGTGTCGGAAAGAGTCAGAGGTTCTTAAAGAGACAGAGGCCTATTTCAAGACATTCGCTACAGCCATTTTGAGAGAGCAATTTTATACAAGGCAGTTATTCTAATTTACTGCATTTACAGACCAACAGAAGGTTTCGTCATCATTGTAGTGTGTTATAGACTGGTGCTATATGATTGAAAAAAGCATAATACCCCCTCTTTAACAGTGTCTTGGTGTGCCACTACAGATGCTTATTCCAGTGCCGGGACTGTCCCGTCGGACACTGTATGTATCCTACAAAGAGTCTCATTATGTTGCTTGCTGAATGAAAACAAACATTCTTATCCTCTTAAAAGTAGGGGCACACATTCATAGGTAGCCTTCCTACCCCAACCCCTAACATAAAACGTCTTCCTTTTTTGTTTTGTGTTTTCCATTTGGATCTCTATCACCAAAAGGCCCCGGAGAACTGCTGAGTGCTTGGTCTTCACCCTTCGGGACAAGCGCATTGTTTAAATCTAGTCATCATCCCGAACAGCGATTGAATATATCCACTGTTAAAAGTGGAAATATTGGCTATTTTTCATTGATTCAACAGGTCTCAAATGATTAATGACATCAGATGGCTGGAATAGTGAAGTGCCAATACAACTGAATCCATTGTAATCACTGCATCGTGTTGGCCAGTGGTTTTCAAACATTTCACACATGGCTGTTTTTACTTATAACTAAAGCTAGGCCAAGAACATGATCAAATCAGGAATAAATGGGTGTAAATAGACCTAAATGAATCTAAAAAAAGGATCAAAAATGAGTGTAAACAATTTCTAAACTAGGAAAAAACACCCAACTTCAATACATTACTAAAGGAAAAATTAAAGCATTTTCTCTGTTTGAAACCAAAAAATCAGAAATTGCAGATGACGAGGACCAGCTGAAGAAGCTCGAGTACTAGTACAGTTTGAGAATGTCTTGCAGAACTTGTTGCAAAGTAACCAATGTGCTGTATGGGAAGTTACTGCGTCATTTATGCCTTTCTTCTCTCTGGCTTTGGACCTTGCTTTTCGAAACTTAAGCATTTTGTTTTGTGCGTCAGACAAACAAAATGCTGAAGTTTAGAGAGAGAGAACACATAAACAAGAGATTAATTAAAATAATAATTGACAGCCTCTCTTCTGCCGCAGTTCTCAAAAATATTGGAGAAAACATTCTACAGCAGATTGGAAAAATCTATTGCGAAGCATAAATTAATAGGTTGTGTTCACATTTCATCAAAACATTCTGAAGAGCTCATAGTTTAAAATTGAGATGGAGCTCAATGAAAATGACATGGCGGTAACTAACTGTGGTAACTGGCGAACTGCAGATTTTTTTGTCTTTGTTTTTTGGGTAATAAATCAGTAATTACTGGAGGAATCCACATGAAACAAAAATTGACACAAAGTTCATTGTCTCCTCTGTCGGCACATATGAACTAATTATTACTAACTAATTATTTCCTCTGAAAGGCGTCCAAAAGTTGAGACGGTATTCAAATACATGAGCATGATGTTGTCCAGTAGGAAGGACTTTCAGCCATAAAAAATAATATCTAATCACTGTCATATACTGATGAGGCAAAGCATTTGTCAATTTTCGTTTTGGAGATTTGTTACAAAAACTGTATTTGTATCGGCCCTGCCCTCCACCTGACATTATGACGTCATCACATCCTAAATCGTGAACGCCACCTATTAACAAAGGGCAATACAGACCCAAAAGATCGACCACCATGGCTATTATGCTGCTGGAATCTTTATTGATCTAAAGAAAGCATTCGATACAATCAATCATTCTATCTTTGCACAAAAAGTAGAATAATAAGCTTTTTAGATAAGAACAAAACAAGTATTTGCTAGGATGGGGACACTGAATCAAAATGTATGAGCATTGTTCTCATCTCTCTCTCCTCTGTTTAGACAGTTTGAGCTGCTTCCCTCAAGTCGAAGGTACAGGTGCCCTGCCCTGTCTAAAAACAGGACCAGGCAGTCATTTGTGCCACAAGCCATTTTACAATTAAACAAACCAACAATATGACGTAACCAACAGTGATTTTTCTATTCTGTACGGCTGTCTGTCAGAGAAGGTTTTAAGGAATGTAGGTAACGATTTTAACACAATTTAAACTGAGGTTGACGGGCCGTGGTTTGTTCTTTGTATGTTGTCAATGTTTGGATTTGTCTGCTGTGGTCACTTTCTGTGTCTGTGTATTTCCACCAGGGGCGGACTGGGACTGAAAAACAGCCCTGGATTAATGTAAATGTGCACTTACCAGCCACCTTAACTCCAGCTCGGCTTTACCCAAATCTAAAAGCTTCTCGACTGGAGAGCAACAATGCAACGCCTCATTTTAAGACCTACAAGAGTGATTCTAACTTTTTGTCACTTTTTTATTGTGTTTTTGTCACATTTTTTTCAATCATTTTTTGTTATGTTTTTGTCACGTTTTTGTGGCCTTTTCGTTGCTTTGTTGTCGTGTTTTTCTTGACTTCATCACATTTTTTGTCATTTTTCGTGTTGCTTTTCCGGCACATTTTTGTTTTCTTTTCATCCTCTTTTTTGTTGCTATTTTGATGCTTTTCTTTTTAGCTTTTAGATTTGGGTAAAGCTCAGTTAACCCCTTAACTCCCACCTGAACTCCCACATTTTCTCCAGCTTTACCCCAGTCCAAAAGCTTCTGGAAAAAAGATGTGAAAATAGCAACAAAACTGAGACAAAAACAATGGTGGAAATGTGACAAAAGTGACAAAAAATGAACGAAAAAGTGACAAAAAATGGACAAAAAAGTGATAAGAATTTGACCAAAAAAAATGCGAATAATTTGACAAAAAAGTGACCAAAAGAAATCGCAAAATTTGACGAAAAAGTGACAAAAAAGTCACGAAAATTTGACAAAAATGAGATGACTGCCCAACAAAAAAAGTGATGAAAAAAAATCTGATGATGTGAGGAAAAAGATCAATTTAGTTTTGTAGGTCTTAGCTTTCAAATGAGGTGTTACACTGGCCTACAGGATTTGGGTAAAGCTGAAGTGGAGAAAATGCTCTCGGTTCAGGCGGGAGTTAAGAGGTTAAGGTGGCCCTAGAGCCAGTGGCCAGTGCTCTTCCAGAATGGACATATGGCCAGTCCGCCCCTGATTTCCACTCACTGCAAGTGAATTTCCCCACGGGGACAATACATTTCTATTTACTACTACTACTACTACTGTTTGTGGACTGCCTCAGGAGTCTATACTGCACCTTTGCTATTCAATGTATACACCAGGGGTAGGCAAGTTTGTGTCATGGAGGGCCAATTTTCTTCATTGCCAAAACACCAAGGGCTGAAACACACAATTGTAGCCCAAAGTAAAGCACCTTTTTTGTGCAAATATACGTTTTGCACAAAATATATGACCTAATGGGGTGTTTTGCTGAGAAATGTGAAAATATTGAAAGTATTTTCCACATTTTAGTCCTTCACATATTTGGTCTCTGATTTATGAATACTTGTTTCTTCAAAATTCTCTTGGGGACCAAAGCTTTTATGCTGGAGGGCCAGACGTTGCCTACCCCTGGTATACACCAATGATATATTTTAAGTATCAGAATTATTAAAAATTGTGTTTTTTGCTGATGCCAATATATTTCACTCTAACGATAACTATAATAGACTTATAAAGGATGTAAATCAGGAAATAGCTAAACTTAAAACATGGCTGGATTTAAACAAATTATCACTCAACCTAAACAAAACAAAAATGATCATGTTTGGTATGACTGGTACTAAAATAGAAAAGTAACAGAAATCAAGTTCTTGGGAAAGACCATAGACAACAAACTGAGCTAGTATGAGTCACACATACGACACATAAAAAGAAAGATATCAAAAAATATTGCGATTATAAACAGAAATAAGTACTTTTTAAATCATAAGGAGTTGTTTATATTGTATTCCAGTCTTATACTGTCATACTTAACCCATGGAATTGAGCTTTGGCGTAATAATTATAAGATAAGATAAGATAAGCCTTTATTGATCTCATAACGGAGAAATTCACTTGTTACAATCGGCATTCAATAAGATCACTCAGTGTGTGCAAAACAGACAGGAAATGTGCAAACAGTTAAATAGAAGAAAAAATAGGTATCTTATGTACAATAAGTAGAAGCAAAAATCTTAAGGGGCGTAATTATAACAATAAGGAAATAAGAATAAACAAAAACGAGCAATCAGAACTATTCATAACTATTCATAAGGTTGGAATAGTTTTTACAACGTAACAAGCTGGATTGTTTCCGCTTATATATACAGTGTATATACACCTGCTTCTTCCTGTTTTTCTTCTTCCCATAGCTCGTTTATGTGAATTTGAAGTTAAAGCTCTATTTGACTATATTTTGCTGTAAGTACAAATGCAGATCGCTGTTAGATCTACTTATATATACAATGGATAAGGGCAGGCGAGCCATGGACCTAATACGCTTGTAATGCACTTTACAAGCCTATACTGTCGTGGTCATTATTCATTCACTCAATACTCAGTGGTGGTAAGCTACTGTTGTAGCCACAGCTGCCCTGGGGTAGACTGACAGAAGCGAGGCAACCAGTCTGTGCCATCGGCCCCTCCGACAACCACCACATGCTCACGCGCTACATTCACCCAGGCTTCATGGTGTTCCCAAACTGTCTCAGTTATTTTGGCACATCAGGAATTCTCTGAGAATTCTGAAAATCTGCCAAATGGGTCATGCTGATGTTCTTGTGATCTCTGTCGCCCATATTTCCCTTCTGGTCTTCTTTCTTCTCCTCTGGCTCATGACCTCCACGCAAACGTAACACTCTAAGAACTGTTGATTGGTGTCGTAGTCCATGATCCCACAGTAGGATGGAGTCTTCTAACTGTTTTCCATCATAAATCAAGCGTTGTTCACTCGCTGCAGGGGAAAGACATTTAAATTACACACTAATCGGTAGCTGCCTATGTTTCCACCACTTTGTGTTTGTTTTACATACGTGGTGAGTCGTCGAACCTCTCGTCCTGACTCAACTTTATCTTCAAGTCCCACACCGTCAACCTCCTGAACTGCTCCTCCGTCTCACAGACATTCAAAAAAACTTGCGTCCCGTCGAGACGAAACACTTCTATTTGATAAACCATTTTTACCAGATTTTGTGTAGTGTCTCTGTGGCAGAAAAAGCACAACACCAAGAAAAGGACGACCCCAGAATAGTTTCACTTTCACTTATAACGTGCAGACTAAAGCCATCTGCTGGCTTTTCAGTGCAATAACATCACATACGCCCGCAATTAAATTCGAAGCAGAAAGACATATTTTACATGATCATTTGAAAAGGAAAATAATATATAAAAAAAGATCCCATTTTATTCGCACCATGATTGACTTGAACAAGGCTACCACTATAATTTGTCACAGGCCTAAATACTAAAGCTGGGGTAGGCAAGTTTGTGTCATGGAGGGACGATTTTCTTTATTGCCAAAACACCAAGGGCCGAAACACACAATTGTAGCCCAAAGTAAAGCACCTTTTTTGTGCAAATATACGTTTTGCACAAAATATATGACCTAATGGGGTGTTTTGCTGAGAAATGTGAAAAAATTTGAAAATTTCCCCAAATTTCCACATTTTAGCGTCCTTTTCACATATTTGGTCTCTGATTTATGAATAAATGTTTCTTCAAAATTCTCTTGGGAGCCAAAGATTTTATGCTGGAGGGCCGAATTAGGCCCCCGGGCCTGACGTTGCCTACCCCTGTACTAAAGGCTTTGTAACGCACTACCTACAGACCTATAACGCAGCCTACATAAACCACTAAGCGTTGAGAATAGCACTTGGACCTGCCTTGGACTGAAGAGTGATTCTGTAGAGAATCATTACTCATTTGAAGCAGGGACGCTGCTCTGACAGCCGTGCATGATAGTTCACACATGGTGCACGAGCACATGTCCAAGCTGCAAACTCAGCCACTTTGATCTGAAGAACTGACACGTGTAGTTTTAGAAGCATCAGCATTCATTCAGCTGTAGTGAGCAGTGATACTTTTAATAGCAATAGTAGTGAAGGGATGGCTTTGCAAAAGTAATAAAAGACTTTGCTAGTGCTGTAATTTACATGCATTTTCAAAGAATGTAAGTCTACACTCTTTCAAACATGTAAAATAATACTGTGCTCAAAAGTCTACATACCCTGGAAGATTTTTTTATTTTTTTAAATGTTTTTTTCAGAGGATATGAATGATAACACAAAAAGTGTTTTTCTTAATACAGTGTTGCCCCGTTTAACATCAACGAAGGAAATTAGAAATGTCCATGAAAGAATGTGATAAGTTCTGTCTGTTCCCAAACAGTTCCCAAGCCCCAGATTCCCAAAATGACAGAACTCTGGGAACCCCACTGCATATCCTAAAAGTAAATACTGAACTATTTTCTGATACTTCATGGTTCAGGTATCCTCTGATCATTGGTGAATCTTGCTCTAGATTAGGTTGAAGAGGAGTTGAAGCTTTCATATCATGGGCTTCACCAAGACACTGACCTAAACCTCAAAGGGAATCCATAATGTTTTCATCCTACTGTCTTTTCAGAATGATTGCCCACAAATGTCACAGTAAAAGTTTTGAATAATAAGATTTTCCATACACGTTTAATTAAAAGCTCTCACGAAGCACAACTGCGACATCTAGCGGGTCAATATGTGATGCGGCGGCAGTTTTAGTTATTCGCAGGCAGATGGCGATAGACACCTGCTGTGAACATAGACGAGATAGAAGCAGGCTTACAGGCAAAGTCACTTCCACCAAATCTGAAAGTTAAAAAAACCAAGTTATTATTTGCATGTGGATATAACGAAAGGCATCTTAAATAAATGGTACAAATTATCTACATTGTATGTTTTGTGTATTAGGTCACTGAACTATTTAGTACTAATTTTCAACTTCAGTTCCTGGTTACGCCTTTCTACACTTGATTTCTTGATTGTTCTTGAACTGAAAGAAGTTGCTGTTGTTGTGGAAAAGCCTATTTCAGCAGTCCATTATAAGCCTATATATTCATGCGTCATTCACATGTGTCCGTGTCCGTGTTTGGGAATGACAGCGCAGCGCCATCTGTCTGCAAAGGCGTCCATATTTACATAATGATGCTCTGGCTGCTCCATCCCAATGCTCCTGTCAATGAGTAGCATGTGGTGATGACGTATTCAGGAGAAAGTGCTTGAATACCCACAGCAGCAAATAGGTCAATATAGCATATGTCATTTGAAGATTTGTACAACTCTGAGTATTTATGATAATTGTATAAACATGATGAATATTCACTTAACACTGTCTTGTTGTGCCACTACAGATGCTTATTATTGCTCATTATGTTACATTATGTAGACCAAAAGACAATGAAAGCCTTTTTTTCTCTTAAGCTTCAGCATTATGTTTGTCTGACACATACAAGTGCATAACAATAGCCTGTAAACATCACCACCCATGAACTAAACCAGCGTAAACATGTTGTCCCTGGAGATCAACTCAAAGCCAAATTTACTGACTCCAGACCCCACCAGTTTACCATTGTGTTTACTTATGTCATGCTGAATACTTGTGGCCGGTGCTCTCTTGTGTATCTAGTGGCCGGGACGTGAGCTCAGAGGGGCCAAAGCAATGAGGTACGGCCACTGTCAAAACAATGGCCTTTATGGTGTGTGTGTGTGTGTGTGTGTGTGTGTGTGTGTGTGTGTGTGTGTGTGTGTGTGTGTGTGTGTGTGTGTGTGTGTCCCTCCCCAGCTGAAGATATTGGCCCATGGGGATCTTGTGTCGTCCCACCCAGAGGCGCAAGGACTCTGTCAGCAGCAATGGTAGGTTCGGAGACAACTTGATGGACAGAACAGATGGAGGTATAACAAGTGAAGTCTGTCTGAGGGAGATAAAGGCCCAGGCTGCAGCAGGTCTGACTGTTTACACAAGCGGGCGTGAGAAGTGGAGAACAAAGAGGGGTTTAAGTTAGATTGTTGTTGTTTTAAATGGCTGATGATTAAAGCCTTGTTGTTGTGAGATAAATGGCTTTTATCCGATTTATATCACCCCCCAATCACAGCAATTTTGAACAAGCAATATTCATGGCTGTGTTTTACTACGTATGTACTGTATGACTGTCAAGCTATTCTACCAACAGTCACAGTCAGGGGTTGGTTGCCTTTGTGTCCTTAGGCAAGACACTTTCCCTAACATGCTAGTTTGTGAGTGTGTATGTGTGGTCGTTTGAGAGGCTAATTCAGCTCCGGATTATAGACTTATTAAACGTTATGATTTGATGAGGGAAATTGTGTGATAGTTTAAGGCGTCATAGCACAATCAAAAGTGTTTCTAAAATCATAAACATTCATTTCCCACAACAAAGTCACACGTCTTTATCTCATTGTGGTTTATGGACATTTCACACCTCAGCTTCCAATCTCCAGAATTCAGCCCCTGAGCTTTAACCACAGGAGGCCTGCACTAGCACTAATTTGATGCAGACAGGATTCTGGAGGTGAGACAGAGTCCTATTATGTTTGTTCCATAGTGGTTTATGCCATTGGATCATTTTTTCCCAAGAGCATGCAAGATGCCCACATAAACCACCTTTGTAATTTGCAAAATGAATAACATCAGCATTATTATAGGTAAAACTGTTATTTGCAAATGCCATGTAAGAGCTACGCGTTGCTTTGAAGGGAATCACTGTTTAACCCTCCACCTCAACCAAGCACATTATTTCCAGTTTGGCTTCACCCAAATCGAAAAGCATCTTGGAAAAAAGTGTCAAAATAGTGAAAAAAATGTGATGAAAAAGCAATGTAAAAAACAAAAGTGACAACATAAGGAAAAAGCTCCTTTTAGATGAGTTTTATAGGTCTTACCTCTCAAATGAGGCGCTACAAACGTGCTGGAAAAGCAACAATAACACAACAAAAAGAGCGACAAAAAAAGACTATAGAGAGATGAAAAAGCAACAAAAAATTCAATGAGAAAGCCACGAAAGAGCCACAAAAAGGGGATGAAAAAGTGACTAAAAAAACCCCTACCGAAACACGTCAAATCACGCTTTAAAAATGTGACCAAAAAAAGTCACAATTTGGTAGGTCTTAGTTTCTTTGTCTAGAAGCTTTTAGATTTGGGTAAAGGCGAACTGCAGAAAATGCACCAGGTTTAGGTGGGAGGTAAGAGGTTAAGATCAATATTTTACTGCTAAAGCAAATCCACTTCTGTCTATTTGAAAAGTATTTGCAGAATGGCTCTGGGATGAGAATAGGACTATTTGTGCTAAAATCTTCTCTCAAACAGGGAGAACACTTTGTGAACGTACTCTTTTCACCATGTCCAATTTTCCTGTTATGTTTGAGCAGAAGTATAATATTCAGCTATTCCTCTCCAACGGTGCATAACAGGAACACAGAGGAGAGCAGAGGTCAGCGGCTGGTCAGGACTTACATCTGGACTTGTCATCAGCACAAAGGCTGTCTGTGTGCTTCGGTATCTCCAGAGCATCCTGTGTGGAAAAGACACTGGCACTGTCTGAACGTCTCTGCAGCAGTGGGCCATCGAGACAACAGGGAAATCTATGGGGGAAAAATGCATATTTAAAAGGAAGCAGAAGGAACATGCAAAACTGGACCATGCTCTGCTATCATGTAGTAGTTATCGTATTATATGATAGTAAAACAACAATTAAATAATTATTTTCCAATTACCAAAGACATGAGTGTTGGCCAGCTAGTAGTAGTAGTAGTAGTAGTAGTAGTAGTAGTAGTAGTAGTAGTAGTAGTAGTAGTAGTAGTAGTAGTAGTAGTAGTAGTAGTAGTAAATACTCCAACAAATGCCACATTAACTATGTTATTCAAGTTGTCTGTGTAGACTAGGAGTTGTCCATCTTTACTGAAGGTTCTCTGGACTCTGTGGTTGAAGTGTTGAATGTTTCTTCTACTACAGCAGTGGTTCCCAAAGTGGGGTCCGGGGCCCCCTGGAGCGCCTCAGAGGCACTACAGGGGGCCCCAAAGCTTGTCTGCAAAAAATGTACAATGAAAAAAGTTAATTTTGAAAGGAAAAATACATTTATCTGGACAAATGCACCAGTTTAGACCAGTATTTAGCCTACTGTCATTGCTACATGTTACTTTTGATGTCATTTTAGCTCTAAAATTATTTGAATGGAGTAAACTATTATGATTTGGGGGCGTCCGAGAGATTTTCTGATCAATAAGGGGTCCTGGACTTTGGGAATGGCTGAACTACAGAGTACATAAGATGAGTCAAGAACCTTCATTGAATATGTTATTCAAGCTCATAACACTATTCCTAAAACTTATTTTGCCCACAAGATAAAATGTTTCCCAAGTTAGTAATACTCAGACAGTTGTTTTCTTGAGTAAAAGTATCTTGTTTCTTCAGTGTCAGTAATAGATTAATAATAACCATGCAAGATGTATGTCTCCAAGGTTAGAGGCTGGCTCATGATATGTAAAAGCATCAGGATTCTTAAATGATTTAAAGCTTCAAAACAGATGTTTTATCCTTCGGACCAACGCCGCACACACTTTACCATCGCCTCTTAAATTTTCAGCCGACTTTTTGATGTTTTGTGTAATGTTTCTGCTGAGTCCACTTTCACTGAGGCCACATCAGTGACTGAAGTGTGATTGATTTCCTCTCACCTGGCGCGCCTTGTAAACCCGAGATCTGTGCACCCGTGTCCTCCGAAGCAGATCCAAATTCAATATTCTCATGTTCGGCCGCGCTGGTGCCCTCACACAGGCTGTATATGTCATGCAAGTGTCAGGACATGAAAGCCGTGGTCGTACATCTCTGATTTTACACCTGGTCAAAGCTGGAGTGGGTTTAAAGGTCACGGGCCATGTGTGTGTTCACTTTTTTTATAGTGTTGTGCACTTCATTTTGTTTTTGTATTCTGGTTTGAAGTAAATGGTTAGAAGGAAAAATTAGCCAACCCAAATAATGCCTTAAGTATGAGTTAAAAATGTATTTGATGAAAGTCCTCTCGTTATACTTAACCTCTTAACCCCAGCCTTAACCGAGCGCATTTTCTCCAGTTCAGCTTTACCCAAAAAGACCAGAGTAACGCATCATTTGAAAGCTAAGACCTACAAAACTCATCTAAATGGATCTTTGTCTTTGCGTTGTCATCATTTTATTTTTTCATCGCTTTTTGGTTGGGTTTTCATCACATTTTTGTCACATTTTCATAGCTTTTTGTCACAATTTTGGTGCTTTTTTTGGTTGTGTTTTTGTCACTTTTTATTAATTTTTTTTTGCCTGTTATTTGTCGCTCTCTTGTTGCGTTTTCATCCTTATTTTCTTCTCATTTTTGAGGCAAGACAGAAGAGGCAAGACGAAGAAACTGTGCTCGGCTCAGGTTGGGGTTAAGAAGTTAAGCGTTAAAAAGTCTGATTTAGGCCTACACATGTTGACAAAATTTACCTCACACAACAATAGAGACTAAGTTTTTATACTCAGGTAAGAGTAGACTATTTATACTTTTAAGTATAAATAGAATAATAGCCTAGAAGTACAAGAACGAAGGCCAAAGCTATACTCAGAGGTGCAATTACAAAAAAAAAGAAAGAAATCTTAAGTAGTTCACGTAAATCGGTATTTAATTCACAGTATCTTCCTTTGCCTTTATTGTCACAGCAAGTATTTCCCAACTGCTGTCACTTACAACAAATTACTTTCAAACCTACTGGAATTTGTTCTGATCAGTAAAGCCCACAAAAGAGTAATTATAGCAAACATGAAGATGCCAAATGAGATTTTAATGAGGTCTATTTTGAAAGCTTTCTACAGGTCAATCAAATCAAACATAAGATACAAGAAAGAGAAAGACTACGTATGACACAGACTATGACACATTCACAAACTTATTGCCCATGGGCTAATAGACCTTTGCTCTTGCAACTGTATGACAAAAACATACAGATCTAATATTTTTTCTGAAAATTGCCTAAACAGTCCATACTGATGTTCTTGCCGTCCCTGTCACCCATGTTCCCCTTCTGGTCTTCTTTCTTCTCCGGTACAGGCCTAGGTCCGTAGCCGCCGCCATAGAATTGCACAACTATTTCAATCACTGACATGTGTTGAATTCCATAATCAGTCAGAAGCTTGGACTCAACATCCAGGCGCTCAACTTGAAATATGAGAGAGATCGTGTCTTCTGGAGGAGAACATGTTCAATTAGAAAAAAACATATGCTCTAATAAAGCTATAAAAGATACAGGCCAGCCTACACGAGCAATAGATTCGATTCAAACATGTTTACAGACAAACAAAAAGTTGGATATGGCCGACTGTACCTTCAGTATTTGGCGGCAGTTTCTGCAAAACCTTTCTCTTCAAGTCCTTCACTGTTAACCTCTTGAACTGCTCCTCAGTGTCACAGAGGCCAACACGAAGGTGTTCTCCCAGAAATCCAGTCACAAGAACACAGTGAGGCCAACTCATTTTTGAATCGACAGGCTATACCTTCCTTGTGTCTCTAAATGGTGGAGCTGATCAACGCAGCACAAAAAAAACCTGTTTGACATAAGTCTCAAACAGGTTTTTTTTCACTTACAACACGTGATACATTCCTTTCTAGCTATTTTTTCCTTCATCTTTTACTTTACATGACTCTTTGTGTCCCCTTTTCTGTGTATCCTACTTTGCACTCTCAGATAAAGCTTAAAAGTAATAATCATAATACCATAAAAAGTGAAGATGCTGTGAAGAAATGTGTTTTTCATTTATTTGCAGGGTTTTGCCACTGGGTGATTATTGTCTCATTATAAGACAATACCAGACATGAGGAAATTAATCAATGTCACATGTCAATATGTTAATCATTTAACACGGACTGAGGATAATGTGGTAAAACAATGGGCCAGAGGTTTGATTTAGAAAAACAAATTTCATTTATTGTTTCTGTGTCACATAGCAAACTTAGCGATACATCACAACAGCACACAAGATATAAGATAGGACTTTATTCACAATAGAGAAATCAGCTCTCAAAAAACACTTACTGTAGGTGGTGCAAACTGACAGGTGCAAACAAGTAATAGTAACAAGAGGGATCAAATATACAATGAATATACAAACTTTAAAGAAGCATCATGGAACTTGATATACGTAATTGACCTTTTTGTGAACTTTTGTGACTGCATGGGGGATCAGCATAACACCTTGACTTGCAATCACTGTGGCCTCTACAATGCTCCAGGATCAATTGTTGTGTAGGTTTTCTGGTGACAGGGTCCGTCAGCAGAGAAAACCTACCAGCAACTCTAAAAACAAAAGATGGAGCCATTGTGATTTAAAGTAAAGATGACCAGCTAACCATGCAGCCGTTATATCACTAAAAGGTCAAATACACAATGATAATACTTTTTTTTTTCCCTCATGAAAAAGTCAACATTGGCAGTGCAAAGTTTACAGTCCAAGGTGATTGGCTTTGATACGGAGGTTATTTCACATGAGTTTGCAAATAAAGTTATTGCACACGAGTTTCACTTCACAATAGGGTGGTACAGTCTGACAGCAAGGAGGATGAAGCGGCTCTCATCTTTTTTCTGAAAATCTGCCCAACAGCTCGATGTTCTTGCAATCCCTGTCACCCATGTTTCCCTTCTGGTCTTATATCTCATTTGGATTCCCTCTGCACCAAGGAGAAGAAGAATCTTAACTGTTGTCTTCTGTTGTATTCCATGAGTCAGAGGGTAGGATTCTTAACTTTCTTCTAAACATTTACTTTGCAATATCATATAAATAATCAAATACATATAAACAGTCATGTGTATAGGCTACATCCACATTAAATGAACTGGAACTGTAAATGATTTTGTGTTGACAAGGGGCAGACATACGTTTCTACTTCTTTCTGCTCCTTTTCATTCATGCTAAATGCTGTTGTTGCTTTTTTAAATTAATGAAATAAATAAAAAAATGAAATGAAACTTAATTCCATCTTTTTACAAAACAACCAGTTGCTGTACAATCTTTTTCTGCAGTCCTCCACTGTGAACCTCCAGAACGGCTCTTCTGTCTCACAGAGATCCACAATACTCTAACTTGATAAACCATTTTTGCCAGATTTTGCCTTGAGTCGCAAAAGCATCAACAAGAAAAGTCCGTTTCTCTTTCACTTTCGACAACTGCAGACTAAAGCCACCTACTGGCCTTTCAGTGCAATAACATCACAACCAACAGTTCAATTCAAAGTAGAAAACATCTTTATCATCTTAGGCCTATTATAGCTTACTTTTGTAACAGACACATTTAGAGGGAGAGCTAGAGTGAGCTCATCTACCTATAGGCCTACACTGCAGAGAGAAATAGAGAAATGTTTTACACATTAGTTTGGTTTGCAAAAAACACAGCAACATGATCAAAACAAGGCTTGCTTTTGCATTTATTCGCACCATGATTGACTTGAACAAGGCTACTGATTTGTCACACTTAAGGCTTTGTAATGCATTGTCGACTGCTTGCAGAACTACAACACAGCCTACATGATTCACTAAGCGTTGAGAATAGCCCTTGGACATGCTTTGGAGACTGCAGAGTGTGGACCACAGATCTGTGTCTCCACTGTAAAGTCATTACTCATTTGAAGCAGGGACGCTGCTCTGACAGCCGTGCATGATAGTTCACACATGGTGCACGAGCACATGTCCAACCTGCAAACTCAGCCACTTTGATGTGAAGAACTGACACGTGTAGTTTTAGAAGCATCAGCATTCATTCAGCTGTAGTAAAAATAATAATAGTAATAGTATTGAAAATAATGGCCCTGCTATAGCAATACATGACTTTGCTAGTACTGTATTTTACGTGCATTTTCAAATAATGTAAGCATAAAATTAGCAAGAAATCCAATAGAGAGACAATCTAGCTGGTCTTTAAAAAATGTGTTTTTAAATCTTTTTACTTTGCTCCATTATCGTGGCTTAAATGCTCCACCTACAGTAAATGGAGGGTAATATTGTCCCTTTCGTAACAACCACGGACACAGATATAGACGTAAACCAGTTCAATGCAATTGCTGTTAGTAACTACAGTATAATGCTAATTTTCTTACAATTTTATACATTTACTTGATGCGAGAAACGCTTTTGACAATGTTTGAGATTTGTTTCTCCAGCATTTGTCTGATCATAAAACTCACAAAACACATACTTTAGTTGCCAGATCCCAATACCAATATGGGCAACAAACCTAAATATATTAAGACAGTGGTTCTCAACTGGTGGACTTGGGACCCAATATTGGGTCGCAGAAACATTTTCACTGGGTCGCAAGCCTTTCTCATAATGCTGTACATCTCTCTCAATATGTTTCTATTGAAAAAGTATAAAAAGCGCATAAAGACTGCTGGCTATTTTTTATCGGGTTTTCAGCTTTCACTTAAAACTTATTCAGCAATTACTTGTGGGAAACATCTGGTAACTGAGAATTAGGCCTATTATCTAATTTGAGGGGCAATGATATTATGATATTATTTCAAGAAAATGTAACTAATTTCTAGACTACGTTTTGCAGTGCAATATTTGAACAATTGGGGGCAACAAAAAGCTACAAAAACAAAAGCATTTAGTTCAGGGTTTTGCCTTTTTGAGTTAATCTTTGAGATTGCAACCCGAGCCCGGAGAAGTGTGACTCTTCTTCGCTGAAAGGTAACAGGAGACAGTCAAAGCTACGCCCTACAGCGGCAGTTTACGCCGGTATTGAACTCTTTCTCTTTCCCCAACAGCGAGAGGAATTCACCCCGGCAGATGGCGAGGCCGGAGCCCTGGAGGCCTGGGGGCAACGCTACACCCTGGGACCGGGACACCTGATCGCGCCCTGTGCTGCCCCTCACCTGCTGCTCCGTGCCGTGGTTATCTCATCTCTCTGAGCCATTGTGGGCGCTGCATGGGCCTGATAATGACAGTGAAGAGACCCACGCTGCGCCGGGGCAGAGGCTGGCTCCCCGGAGAGTGGCCCGACCATGGGAACCTCGGCGTAATCGATCCACGCATCTACACGCCGCAGCGGGATCGGATTTCATGCACCACACTGGGCTACTGTGCTGCCCGTGCAAGAGCGGGGCCAGATCATCACATGGGGATCGGCAGCTTGTGTCAAAGGAGGCCACAAATCTGACAAGCTACACAGATATTAACACCTGTTAGAGTGATCGACCTGTTGCGATTAGATTTGCAAATTAGGTTTTGAAATTAAGAAAGTGTAAGAGAAATATGAGCAGCTAAACTAACAGGATAATTAGTCAGATACATTTCAGAACATGCTTGTAGACTTGATAAATACTAATAAATTGTGCATATTGTGCAGCCTTATAGATATAGAACAATGGAGAATAATGAACCCAGAGAAAAGACTTTTGGGAATGAAAAGACAGAAGGAGATATTATATTGTTAGTATTTACCGTCCATCTACTTTCCTACCCTCATGGTTATGAGATCTGGTTTTTGTATGACCGAAAGGACAAGATCGCGGATTCAAGTGGCCGACATGAGTTTCCTTCACAGGATGGCTTGGGGTGAGGAGCTCGGTTACCTGGGAAGAGCTCGGTGTCGAGTCGCTGCTCCTTCATCATGTCGAGAGGAGCCAGCTGAGGCTCAGGCATCTGTGTCAGAGCCTCCTGGTTGCCTCCCTCAAGAGGTGTTCCAGGCATGTCCTATTGGGAGAGGGCTCGTGGAAGACCCAGGACACGCTGGAGGGACTATGTCTCTGAGCTGGCCTAGTGTTGTCTCAGGATCCCCCCAGAACAGCTGGAGGAGGTGTGTGACGATCAGGAAGTCTGGGTATCTCTGCTGAGACTGCTGCCTCCACGACCTGGCCCCGGAAAAAGCGGAAGAAAATGGATTGATGGTATAATGAAGTTGAAATAGTTTGGAAGAAAAAAGCTGGATGAAACCAATAACAAGGTACAGTAAATCCCACTCCAGAACAACAAGTCCAGCATGCTACTAAGAAATCATTAGTTGTTGATGAAGCCTCTGGAGGTGAAATGTCCTTGATTTTTTAAACAACCCAGCACTGATGACAACTTGGGAATCTTTTTTATACACGATGGAAAACCCCATACGAGACTCAAACAGTATAAACAGATGGAGCAGTTGCTTTTCCGTTCTGAGGTCACAGCCAGTTATTACACAGACTCAGCCTTTCTTTGTGGAGTTTGCATGTTCTCCCTGTGTCTGTGCAGGTTTCCTTCAGGTGCTCTGGTTTTCCCATTCCCAAACACAAACATGTACTATAGGGTTCTTTCTGGAGCCAGGAGGAGTCCCTGAAGAAAGAAATTAGACTTATGACTTAGACTTTCTTGGTTTTATAATAGGTCAAATAATGATCTTGTATTTTTTGGCTTTTGAACCCTCTGTTGTAACATTAGAGCTACGTTTACACATGGAGTTTATGTCAGATGTCATAATGTTATGTCCTGTCTTCCACACGTAGCCAGTCTTCACCATGAAACCCCATGACCACTAATTGTCAGTGTTGGATGACCACAGTTGGTGACATTTTACAAACTGGTCGTGCCACAGAGAATGTTGTTATTGTGTTTCTACCCACTGTTTTAATTTCTCTGCGTCCTTTTCTATGAGAAAGCACCACCAAGTTTGGAGCGCAACCTCAGTTCCCACTGTCCCAGCCAGGCAATGGCACCGTGCCTCACGTCTCACAAGCTTTTTTCAGCATCTTAACCCGACTTGTGTGCTTGAGTTAATGGAAGATTATATGGTAAAAATGACATTCAACACATGTTTTAATCAGGCACTGGTTTAAGAAGCTATAGATCTGATTTAGTCCTGTGTAGATCATGGCATCATTACATATTATGGTGCGGTTTCATTTCAGGTGTTGACAGGCGACTGTAGGGAAAGGATTTATGGCTCTTTTTGGGAGCTGGCAAATGTTTTGGTTCTGTTCTCATAAAATATTGTTTAAGAAGTCAGCATATAATTACTCATATTATCCAGGCGGCACAGTGACTGACTCTCAGAAATAAAGGGCCTTGGTTCTGTCTGTGAGAAGTTTGCATCTCCCAGTGTCAGGTGGGATTCCCCATGATGATTCAGTTTCCTCCAATAATCCAAAACATGCCCAATAGGCCAAATCCTGGTGATTATGATCATGAACCAAACAAGCTCAAGATCTGGAGATGGCTCCTGAGTGCTGTGCTGCCCACACTCCCCTTGTTTCCCCAATGTCAATGAAAGATGGGTCAAATGCAGAGATACATTTCTCTGCAGGAACTATAAAGTATAATATACTTTAGCCTCTTACCCCCACCTGAACCGGGCACATTTTCACCAGTTTGGCTTTACCCAAATTTTAAAGGTTCCTGAAAAAACAAACAAAAAAACAAACATCAAAGTAGCAACAAAAATGTGATGAAAACCCAACAAAGAAGCTACAACAAAAAAGACAAAATGCGACAAAAATGTAACACAAACGCGGCGACAACACGACCCTATCAGCTTTGTAGGCCTTAGCTTTCAAATGATGCATTACACTGTTGCTCTCCAGTGGAGACGCTCTTAGATTTGGGTAAAGCCAAACTGGAGAAAATGTGCTCGGTTAAGGCAGGGGGTAAGAGGTTATCCAATTCACTGAGAGGTTTTAATTAATACCACTCAACTTTACAATAGAACTGTTTTTTACCCTTTTAAAGCAGTACTAAGTAACTCATGCCCCTAGAGGCCATAAGCGCCACTGCAGGTGTCGTTGCGGTTTTTTACTCATTAATTGTCAGTGAGAGTAAATACTACGCTGACAGAAAAGACAAAGGGGCAGAGGGATATTGTACATCCAAATACACAATGGAGATATTTTTTTTCACTCAAACTTGGCTGTAAATACTGTTTAAGTGGTGCTAGCTCGCAGTTAGCTTTGCGCGTTAGCCTGTTAGCTTCTTCTTCATGATTCCATTAGTGTGTATTGCGCCTCCAGATTGGAGCAGGGAAAGTTGCAAGGGTGGTTTTCTGGCCAGAGACACCAGGGGAGAAAGACCCCCCAATCATCCCATTAACACTTGAATTACCCCCAGAGGGACAACGAAAAGTATTTATTAAGGTAAACAAGTTACTTAGTACTGCTTTAAATATAAATGCGAATACACCTTCTGTTTTTCTTTTTTTTTTAGGTCAAACAAACAAAGCTTTCCCTCATGTTTCTCAGTTTATTCTTTTATAAAATGTAATTTTGCTCCATCACTTCGAGGGTCTACTTCTTTGAGCTGGCCTGGTGCCTCCTCAGGTTCCTAGAAGAGCTGGAGGAAGTGTGCGTGGATTGGGAAGTCTGAGCATCTCTGGTTTAGTTGAGTGCATTCCTGCGGTGTCATTCTGTTGGATTCACATTTTTCAGTATTAACTTTCTTTATTGTTGGCCAGTTTTGGGTTTTTACCTTAACTAAACAGTGTTATTTAGTTATAGGTACAAAACCTGTGATCCCTTGCATGAAGCCACATCAAAGCCTTTTTTCAGTATGGATATATTTCATACCCCGTTGTCCCTGTGTCGTGCTAATACAAAGGAAGGAAACAAGTGCGGGTTCACAATAGCAGCTCTCTATAGGAGCGCCACGGTGAAAAAGAGTATCTTCTTGCTCCGAGTAAATTGCAGGACGGCCGGGAACAAAACAGATGAAACACACAGAGCACGCCCAGCGATTGTGTCCCGGACTGTTAGACTTGTACAGACGCTATCATGATGCAAACGAAGAAAGCAGTGGGTTTGTTTACGCCACATCACTCACAATGGACGGGAACAGAGGTGTCAGCGATGACCTTTAGTTCAATTGTACTTCAACCAAACCAAATTTCTATTAAAGGGGGATATAGAGGCTTTGCTTTTTGTTCCAAATTCTAAGATTATCCCAAATCCACCAACAAGGACTGACCTTAACAGGCTTATTCTCAAACATCATGTTCCTTTTGTGAGTGACCCTATTGACCCCAAAATGTATGGCAATGTTGATCCCCTCTTTATCAGTACATTTCACTACAAGGTACTTCTCTGGGTCAGTGCACTTTCCATCAAATCAGATTATTCAAAGTCACTCCAGATAACGCTCTTTCATTGTAGGACTTTTTGCTGTTTGTGGAACCATGACATGAGCACAAATCAAACAGTCTCCAATAAAGACAACAAAGATAAAAACACAATCATTATCAATTTATTTGCTGAGAGTGAAGGAATAGATCTGTCAGAAACAGAGACACATTTTGGACGCCTCCTAGTGGAAAAAGGGGATGTGAAAGAATGTTTAAAAAAAAAAAATGTTTTTCCTTCACCACTTGGCCACAAATTCTTCCAGTGCCCTCGCTCCTGATGAGGTGCCCCAACATAAACGCAAACCAGCGTAGCAGCAGCAGAATAAACTTCCTCTCCTCGCACCAGAGCGGACACTTCCTGGGGGGATTGAGAGATTGAACCAAAACAACTGCAAAAGTCTTCTACTTTGCAAAAGCAAAAACAGACCACCGCTAAATCTAAGCCACATGCTAAACTAGTCTTGTTAAAGGGATATTTCAGGATTTTTGGCATAGGGCCTCATTTCCAAGTTATCCTGAGTGTTGTTGATTTTTAATTCCTGCAGTCCTTGTATTTGAAGAGTTTAGTGGTGCTTGGCTTGCGCATTTCTACGGTACCAACTAGCCGGCATTAAAAACAGTCTGACCCAAGCACAGTGCACCTGAGGTAAATCACTTACATATAACACCAGACTACCCATATAAATGTCTATGCCGATAGAATAGTTTGAACCATTTTGCATTTAAAAGAACTTATATTTGAGCAGCATCAGCTTTGTGGCTGTAAGCTACGCAATGGCGCAGTGATCTGCTAGAAAATAGACCCTTAAAATGCGGTCATTCATGTGAAGCAAGGTCAGTTATTTTCCAAACATTACTCTATCGACAGAGACATTTATGTCATTAGTCTGGTGTTATAAGTGATTTACCTCAGGTACACTGTGCTTGGGTCAGACTCTTTTTAATGCAGGTTAGCTGGTACTGTATAAATGCGCTAGCCTAGCACAGGGGTGTCCAAATGCGGCCCTCAGACCAACTTTTGGTGGCTCTTGACTTTATTCTCTACTTGCACATGACCCATAATGCTTTGCGTCTTGGGGGTTAGCTACAACCTGGAAGCCTTTGAGTGCGAGTGAAGCTACAGCCAAACAATGATGAAAAACAACTTCTGCTGTGCTCATAATTGCTCCAACAACCTCTGCTAGTTGAAGGATTGGCGGCACTAACCTCCGATCTATGGGCCTTCACCCTGTGTATACTTCAATATGCGGCCCCCCATAAAAAAAGGTTTGGGCACCGCTGGCCTAGCACTAGCCTCGCGCCACTAAACTCTTCACATATAAGGATTTGGGGAATTAAAAAAAAAAAAATCTCCAGAAATCAACAACACTCTGGATAAATAGGAAATGAGGCCCTATGTAAAAAATCCTGAAACATCCCTTTAAGAAGCTAAATCCTAAGCCATAACTGTGCTTCATTTACTGTAATGCACCGCAATTAAAACTCAAATAGACATCTTTATACTGGATCTAAGAGCCGGACGAATAATGTTGAAACTTTTCCCACAAAATCCCTGTGACATTAGCTTGGCTCTCTGCTTTCTGGGAATTTCATCCGCTCTTCCGTTTTTTTAGTGAAACGCAGGATTACGGAATGTTTTAATTAATTTGATGTGTCCCTGAGTTTATTTGTGATTTCCTGCTCTGTGACTCAGATGTATATCTACAGTGGCTTCAGCCCAAGTGTAACAAACCAGCAAACCATCAGCACCCTGAGAAACACTGGGCTGTGAGAATGTGGTGCTCTGTAATATCTTTGTACTTACAACCACACCGAGCTCAGGCCACCTCCTAACATGCCCCCTACATGTTAGGGGGGTGGCCCTCAAATGATTACTCCTATATTCTGCCCTACAAAGGCAAAGTGAGAAAAACGGACTAAAATATTAGATGTTGTTCCTTTTATTACACCAATGGAGTATTCTTGTAATACTTGCATTAAATGGGTGTAAGAAGACGTGATTATTTAAGATTATTTGGTTGGGACAGTGCATGTTAATGAACACACATGAGACTCAGGCATGTAAAATTTCCTCACCATTGTAGCCATGCATGGGCTCATCTGTTGTCCCACACTCACACTCTCAAACACACATTCATCCTAGCCTATTGTACATGTTTTTAGTGGTAGGGGAAACGGGAGCACAAGGAGAACAGGCACCACAGAAATTCCCCGTTCGACTTGGGGAGCAAACCTGGGTCGTTCTTCTCATGAAGCACGAGCGCTAAGCCATGGCACCATGGCAACCATGTATTTAGAGAGCCCTTCTGTTGCAAAATTATAAGTGATTTATATACTGATACAGATATTGTGAAAGTTTCATGGCTGTACTCTGTGTCCCATTTCAGAGAAAGACTGAATTAACTGCAGTTACTACACTCATAGGGCATGTTTTCCACTCAAACTACATCTAAAACAGATGTGATCTTCATTTTGTTGTTTTATTTTACTACTACTACCAGAGCCACCTTATCTAGCTGGCTAACAGGGACTGGAGCCCAGGGGCCTACCATAGTCAAGGGCCTATCAGAATTAGGAAATGTATGTGCACAATGGGCCAAAATGGGACCAGAACGCCGCCAAAATAAGGAAGTTGATGTGTCTGCTTCAGAACGCCAGTGCAAAAGCCAGAATATTTCATGTGCAAACTCATAAATGGGGAGAATGTACGTAGAGAGTGGCTCTACTATACTCCCCACAAAGTGGAAATGCATTTTGCTTTGCTTGCACAGAGATAAGTCAGCCTTTCCAGTAGCAGGGTTGGGGTTTTTGTGGGATTTAGGGTTAGGGTTATGGGTTAGAGTTAGGGTTAGGGTTTGCGCTGAGGGTGGCGGGGGCCTATGGGTACATTAAGGTGGGCCCTACTACTACTACTACTACTACTACTACTACTACTACTACTACTACTACTACTACTACTACTACTAGCTACTGGTACAGCTGCCCAGAGATAGACTGATGTCTATCCCATGCACTTCAATATCCTGTGGAGAAATGTGCCACCACATTTGATCCACTAATCTCTGTCTTCACATTTAATAAAAGTGGTGTTTCACATTTTTAGGCCTGATGTCATGGATTCAGATTGAGGGGCTTTATTTCAAGTCCAAAATTTCCATGCATCCTTCCCCATGTAATTTTGTTTTGTTTTGTTTTATGTTATTTAGAGTCTGAAAGATGTTTATCGTGGCTTAAACTGTCTTTCTCATGGTAAATATATATCTGGGATTGTATACAGAAGCTATAATGGTACAGATAACCATGGCCATAATTTCTCTGTGAATTATTTTGGTGAAGTACAAGGGGGGAAAAAGCCAGCACTGCACTAAACTGGCCTCTTCCTGGAGATGTGACTGGGCTCATGTTGTCTGTTCCCAAACAGGACAGACAGAGGGGGCGTCGGAGCAAACGGACAGACCCGGGACCTGACCGGCGTTTTTCCGTCAATACGCGAGAGACAAAGAGATGTCAGAGGACGATGACCTTTTCCTGTTAATCAGAACGAGATACGCAGAACGGAAAGGCATCCTCCCTGCAGCTCGGCAGCGCCTGATGAAACTTCCATATTTATGTTGGACATGAGTTCAAAGGAGCTACCTGTTTTTCACTGGATTCACCATTACAGTATCAAACGTACGGTGCATTTTCTTTCCTTATTTCTTCCATTACAATTTGGTCAAGCAAAATGGGCAAGACACTTCAACAACAGGTTGTTGAAGTGTGGTGGTCGAACAGGCAGCCCTATCAGTCAGCCTCAGGGCCACTAACTATTGTAATAAATCCATATTTTCAAGATTTTTGTATTGTTACAATAAAAGAAAAAGATCCATTACAGGCAAAAGTATTGTATGATTTCATGTCTCTAAGCATCATTGAATTTGTAGCAAAAATAAATGAATAATTTAAAAGGTAGAATACTTATTGTTCACATTCACAGTATGTTAGATGTTTTTACCACCATAGACTCAACAGCTAACGGAGCTGTTCCACGTCTTTTTTCTCAATTTTTTATATTGTCTTTAATAACCTTTCTAATTTTAGTCTAAGGAAAATGCTGACAGCCACAAACATGGGTCTCCATGGTAACTGTGGATTCTCACACACGATAATAAGCTTCTTCCGGGTCCAAACTTTTCACAGTTACATAGATAAACACAGCAAAAAAAAACAACTTTTTCTGAATCTCCTGCCGAAGTAACAACAGGTAAAACAACAACTGTTTAACTCCTAATTAGAATAATATCTTTCACCATTTCTCCAGGAAAAATTAAGATATTTTTATATTTAAAAAAAGCCTTCATTGTGTGATAATTCCCCTCCATGAACCGCCACCTTAACGTGGTGGAGGGGTTTGAGCACCCGAATGATCCTGTGAGCTATGTTGTCGGGGACTTCGTGCCCCTGATAGGGTCTCCCAGGGCAAACAGGTCCTAGGTGACGGGTCAGACAAAGAGCGGTTCAGAAGCCCCTTATGAAAGACCAACAGGCCCGGTTAGACTCGTGAGACCTGGGACCCACCACCTGCTGGAGGAGCCATAAGGGGCTGGTGCAATGTTATTTGGGCAGCTCCAACAGCTGCCCCCAAGACCCGACAATGGAAAAGTGGAAGAAAATGGAAGGATGGATGGATGGTTGTGTGAAATGTCAGAAAAGCATGACTTAAGAAAATCCAGAGTAAAAGTAAAATTTCTTTGTGATCAGTTGTTTAAAAATAGCCTTGTCGTCGGCTCTACAGCAGGTTAAAATCAGCTAAATCCCATTATGGTGAATAGGACTAAACTTATGTTGGACCCGGAAGTGGAGCAATGACATCATCAATTAACAAACGTATAGTATGTTTCTGTCAGATCACGTTCACCTGTTATGGATGCCATTTTGAGGATTTTATTAACATATAATATCATATTTTGAATTGTGGTTGCTATGGCATCTTTGGCAATATTTAATCTCTGTGAAACCCATCTGCGGCTGTTTGCGCCTTATCAATAATAAATCTTCTTCCTTGTTGTGACTCATTACATTTGACTTTACATCTCTACAGCACCTGTTCTTAAAGCCTTTATGTAAATGTAGTGGACAAGGAAGCATTACATGTGTCAAATTTATGGAGTAAAAGTAATTCTAATCAATGCATGTGTTCTGTTATATTTGCAGGGTGAAATGCTACACAGTACGACTTTAAATATGCAAATCAGCATGTATAGTTCAAGTATCACAATTTCAGGATCTAGAACTCCTTTGTTCCTTTATATAGAGTTCCTCCATATTCCCCAACAATAGCGCCACAGATGACCATGGAGAGACTGTGGGGGCGTCCGCTCTTCCAAGCTCTTCAAACATTATGGCCGATCACAGGCTGCAGATGCATATCTCCGAAACAATGTGACCTTAACTTTCTTCTCAGCGTCTGGAGTTCAACATTTGTCCAGAGCGCTGACCCTCTTCCTTTCATCGCGTCCACGTCGCCCCGACCGTGGGCGTGACCCTGGTAATGTTATACAAATGTAATGCATCACATGACGGACAGAGGGTCTGTGGGAACTTTGGACTTGGGGCTTTGTCAAAGGAGCTCTTGAGGAAAACAATGCAGGGATGTTTGATGTTGAGTATGAAGAGGTTTTACCATATCAAAAACGTATCCACAGGTTGACGGTTAATAAGGGCCTCAAGTACGTTTTTTAGAATATGTATTGTATGTATGTATTTACTGCCCATACCTGCCTATAGTAGTAGTAGTAGTTGTAAAGAGAAGTAAGTGACAAATTCAAATATTTGCCAATGGAAATCTTATTTTATGTGCAACCAGATGTTTCTTCTGTTTTTTAGGCATAAAAGGACCTGTTCTATGGCAGACATTTTGAAACTTATGTCTATAATTTATGCTCATTTTGAGAAGGCTTGGACTGCCTTGAAATAAGATTGCCAATGGAACAACCATGAATTTGCTTATCAATTACCTTGTACACTTAAGGTAGTATTAAGTACCTTGTTTACCTCAAGAAATCCTTTTCGTGGTCCCTCTGGGGGTAATACAATGGGATGATTGGGGGGTCTTAAATCTCCCCCTGGTGTCACTGGCCAGAAAACCACAAATCCAACTTCGGTGCCACCGGGTCGGAGTCACCAACACACACACATATAGAATCACGAAGAAGAAGCTAACAGGCTAACGGGCAAAGCTAGCGCCACTTAAACAGAATTTACATCCAAGTGTAAGTGAAACAAATTATCTCCATTGTGTAACCGTATCCCTCTCTCCCCTTGTCTTTTCTGTCAGCGTAGTATTTACTCTCACGGAAAATTAATGAGTAAAAAAAGGCAAAATGCTACGACACCTGCAGTGGCGCTTATGGCCTCTGGAGGCATGAGTTACTTAGTACTGCTCTAAAATTAGGCACAAAAAAATCTTGTTCTAATCATCACTAAATCTGATAATTCAAGTGCTTATAGGTAATTTTGATAATTTCATTCAGGCTCTTAACCTCTGCCTGAACTGAGATAAAAACGTGCTGGAAAAGCAGCAATAACACGACAAAAAAAGAGGTGACAACTAAGGGGCGACAACACGACTCTAAAGCTACGATTTTTGCAGGCCTTAGCTTTCAAATGTGACGTCAGACTGGCATGGCTGTAAGCTCCCTGGTCATGAAGCTTTTAAGATTCAGATAAAGTTGAACTGGATGCACGTGGTTAATGCGTGGGGTAAGAGGTTAAGAGAGCTTTTATCCCGGGGACTTGAGTAACATTATTTTGAACGTCAAAACAATCATAATGGTCATAATTTACAATTAACTGCACACAAACACTGAATACTGGATCCACTTTAGCTAATCATTTCTCACTTTGGCCTGTATTTTAGCTGAACTGCAGGTGTCACAAGATCTTTATGACTTTTCAAGGTCAACTTTATGGCGACTTTATGTGAAACCTTATGATGCAACAATCTTTATCAGACCATCAGCAGCGTTAACTATCAAAGCCTGTGTTGGAAAAGCACTTTTTTTTTTACGACTTATAAAGAGAGATAACCAGGGTTTGATGAGATGCGGTGGCGGACATCACATTCTTTTAAGTTCAAAGGAAGTGAATCATCTGCTTCTTTTATTCTTTGCGGCGCCATGAGCGTTTGAAGATACAAAACTATTTGCTGAAACCGTCCCCAGACACATCCAAGTTTCCTATTATAGCTCGTGTTTACTGGTCTTGAAAAGCCACTTTGTTTGTTTCTTCTGTGTGTGAAATGCTACCACAACAAAACACTGGGAGACGGGAATGAGAAAAATGAGCACATGTTTTACAACAGTGGTGTAAAAGAAGCAGGTCACGTGTATGAAATGGAGAGTGAGGGGAGGGGTGGGGTGGCTGTTCTTCAGTCGGCTGGACCTGGACTTGAAGGCAGTTCACTGAATAGACTGATAAGTGCTCGGCTTTGGTGGTGAGACGGGTGGAATAAATGTCCTGAATGAAGGGAAAGAGGGGCATCGATGATCTTCTCAACTGCTCTCACTTTGCGCAGTATAGGCTCCTATGACAGGATGCAGTGCTGGCAACGTACACACAGTTATGTCCAGACTCTTTTAAGCTCTTAACCCCCACCTTAACCCCTTAACTCCCACCTGAACAGAGCACATTTTCTCCAGCTTGGCTTTACCCCAGTCCAAAAGCTTCTGGAAAAAAAGCTGTGAAAATAGCAACAAAACTGAGACGAAAACAATGATGGAAATGTGACAAAAAAGTGAGAAAACATTGACAAAAAAGTGACGAAAAATTTATGAAAAAGTGGCAAAAATGTCACAAAAATGTCACAAGAAATTGGCAAAAAATGGACGAAAAAATGACAAAAAATGACAAAAATGTGACAAAATATGACAAAAAAATGACAAAAAATTGATACAAAAAAATGGACAAAGAAATGACAAAAAATTGATTTAAAAAAAATTGAAGAAAAAATGACCAAAAAAATGACAAAAATGTGACAAAAAATGACCAAAAAAATGACCAAAAAGTTACAAAAATGAGTTGAATACCCAACAAAAAAAATGATGGAAAAAAAATCTGTTGACGTGAGGAAAAAGATACTTTTGGTTCAGGCGGGAGTTAAGAGGTTAATCTCCTACTACTTTTCTGTTTCTCCTTTGTGGGTTTTTTGTCACACATTTCTGTCACGTGTTTGTCACTCTTTCGTTGCATTTTCATCCTCGTTCTTGTCTCATTTTTGTTGCTATTTTGCCACTTTTTTTTAAATCTTCTTTTTGTCTTCTTTATTGTTGCCATAGGGAAATTTGTCCTCTGCATTCGACCCATCCTTTCGACGCCGCTGGGGCAACCCGTAGGGCGCAGTGGGCGATGGCAGTGTCGCGCCCGGGGACCCATCTCCTTGATGTGGAGCCAGGCTGGTGGTCAGAATCACCTGGCTGGAGGATTTCCCTATTACACATACGGGGAAACCGGAGTACGCAGAGAAAACTTACGCAGACATGGGGAGAACATGCAAACTCCACACAGAAAGGCCCCGTCCATAGTGGGAATCAAACCCAGGACCTTCTAGCTGTGAAGCATGAGCGCTAACCGTTGCGCCACCATACCACTGCTGCCATTTTGACACTTTTTTCAAGAGGCTTTGAGATTTGGGTAAAGCTAAACTGGAGAAAATGTGCTCAGTTCAGGTGGAGGTAAAGAGGTTAACCCCATAACTCCCACCTGAACCGAGCACATTTTCTCTAGTTTGGCTTTACCCTAATCCAAAAGCTTCTGGAAAAAAGGTGAGAAAATAGTGACAGAACTAAGACGAAAACAATGATGAAGATGTGACAAAAAAGTGAGGAAACTTAGACAAAAAATGGACAAAAAATTGACAAAAAATGGATAATGATTTGACAAAAAAATTATGAAAATGTCACAAAAATGTCACAAAAATTGACCAAAAAATGACAAAAATTTACCAAAAAAGGACAAAAAAGGACAAAAAATGACAGAAAGTGACAAAAAATTACAAAAAATTGACAAAAAATTGATGAAAAAATTATGAAAAAGTGGCAAAAATGTCACAAAAAATTTACAAAAAAATGACAAAAAAAATTGCAAAAAATGACAAAAAAAATTGACAAAAAACTGATGAAAAAATGATGAACATGTGACAAAAAGTGACAAAAAATGTACTATTTGACAAAAAAAATTACAAAAAAGTTACAAAAATTAGTTGAAAACCCCCCAAAAATTATGGAAATAAAATCTGATGACGTGAGGAAAAAGATCCATTCAGATGAGTTTTGTAGATCTTAGCTTTCAAATGAGGCGTTACAGGATTTGGATAAAGCTGAACTAGGAGAAAATGCTCTCGGTTCAGGCGGGAGTTAAGAGGTTGAGAAAACCACGAACTTGCAATTTTTCTGGAGTAAGTCAGAACAATTGAGTGAACATTTTACTTTTAAATTACACGAATCATGTCCATACATACAAACATATAGGTCTAAACTACATTGGCAAGCCTACTAATTGCTGTCATTACATTTCATTACATGGTCACATTTGTGCATGAAGTGTTTGGATCTCTTTGATGCAGCATAAAGCCTCGTCTTGTCTTTGATCCCCGGTTTCTGAGCGCTGTTTTATCTCACGAAGAGACTTTGAATGACGCCGGCAGAGCTGTGTTACCGTGGAGACAGCGTTTTGTGGGCGGAGCCGAAGATCTTGCCCTTTTGCCCCGACCTTTCCTCTGTCTGTGGCGGCACACTTTCCCCTGGGGGCATTTCTCATACTACATCTGCCCCCGCTCCCCGCCATCATCCCCCCCCCTCCCGGTGCTGCCCTGAACTGCTGTTGCCCCAACGCTTTATGTGAGACTCTGCCCACAGTCCAGTTCTTGTTGGTTTTTGTCTAATTTTTTTCCTCAGTCTCTCTCAATATTTTTTAAGTTAAGTTAAGGCGGGTGATAAGAGGTTAATTGTGTAAATATATCTGTTTCCTTATTGTTTTTGGGGAAGTTATTCTCAATATCTTAGCCTTATTAGGAGCTGCTTTTTCTTCTACCTTCAGAGTGACTGTTCTATTTCATTTCACTTCATGCAAACATATCATTTTTTAAACTTCTTTTTTACATTTTCTCTTACCAGAATAATCCCCCCCATGTTTCCAGATTGTGGGATCAGGTTCACAGACTCCCCCTCCTCACACCCACGCGGCCTCGGGACGGGCTCCTCTCATAAAGGCCATGCACACACACCTGCTGTGAGGGGCAGAGGTCACCACATTAGACGGCCTGGCAAAGCTCCAGCAGCCGCCGACTCTCATGCCACAAAGTGATGGGATATTGCAACTCAACTTTTTTTTTAACTTTGTTTCAACAGACAAAGAGAGATTTTACTTGCAAAAACGAATTGTATTATTTTGAATGAAGATATTTGCTGTGTAGAGCAGTACAAATCAGCAACGCAAATGAACACAAATGACATAACAACAAGTGTCTTATAATGGGTAGATTTCCATTAAATTGTCAGTATATTCTCAGTATATGTGTATGTTTTTCTTTTCTAATGTAGAAATGATATGGGAAAGGTTTAGTGACATCACATCAGGATTGTGTTGGTATAACAGCTCCCAATTCCAGTATATGTTTAATGGATAATTAAAAATGGTAAATATTGGAGTTATTGTTCACTGAAAAATGATGTGGACACTTGAGTCTGTCAGATTAACCCCTTAACCCTCACCTTCACCGAGCACATTTACTCCAGTTCGGCTTTACCCAAATCTGAAAGCTTCTCGACTGGAGTTTACAGCCTATTGACCAGTGTAACGCCTCAGACCTACAAAACTCATCGAAACTTTTTGTACTGTACCCCTGATACATTGTACCTACGGTGACTAAATTTAGTACAATGTAATGAGCTCTGTAACAATCTGTAATAAGTTGTACCTATGGGTTAGATACACAATGGAATAACTTGTATTAGTAGTTTGTAGGTACATAATGTAGTAAGACATAACTTTAACCTTAACCCTAAGGGTCTCGTACATTATGTACCTACAAAATACTAATACAAGTTATTCCATTGTGCATCTAACCCATAGGTAAAAGTTATTACAGATTGTTACGAAGCACATTACATTGTCGTAAATTTAGTTAGGTATAATGTGTCAAGGTACTGTAAAATAAAGTGATACCTTTTTTAGTTTTTATGTCATGGTTTTGTCGCATTTTAGAAAAAAAATGTCACTTATTTGTGGCATTCTTTTGCTTTTTCATCACTTTTTAGTGTGTTGCTTTTCTGGCTTGTTGATTTGTTGTTTTTTGATGTGCTATACATTGTTGCTTTTCTGGCGCATTTTTAATTAATTATAGTGGTGTTCGATGTTTTTTTTTATCATGTTTTCTAAGCTTTTTTGCTGTGTTTTTAACACATTTTTGCTGCTCTTTTCTTGTGTTCTTGTTGCTTTTTTATGGTGCTATGTATATTTGCTTTTCTGGCACGTTTTAGTCACATTTTTGACACATTTTTGCCGCTATTTGGTTGTGTTTGATCATTGCTTTTCCATTGCTTATTTTGGTCACGCTTTAGTTTACAGCCTATAGGCCAGTGCAATGCCTCATTTGAAAGCTAAGTCCTTGTTGTTTCGAGAAAAGGCAATGTGTAATATCTGTGTGAGAAAAGCACAGGTTACAGGTGGTGGAGGCCGGTAACTGTTTAAATGGCCGCTCTTTTCTATACTTTTAAAAGTGTTTGTTTCAATGTATAGCCTTCGATTAGGCTGAAAGAAGCTCATACTTAGATCTCTTGCCACCTTTATCTGAAATTATAATAAAGAAAGCAAACAAAACCAAATAACAATGAACAAAGAAACACATCTGAGCTCAAGAAATAAACAAGTCAATGTATGGATATGTTTCAACAAAGCACAAATGCAAATGCGCACGGCCGACGTCACAGCTGCATCTTTCAAACCTGACGTCAGTGCGTTTTTCAAACCGCTCTCCCTTTTTTGTCAGGTCCCTTTAAAGCCGCGGCGGCGTCTCTGTGACATAAGGAGTTCCCCTGGGTATTTACGCCTGTGCCTATCTGGGCCCTACAGGAATCGTCCCGGGCCGCCCTCGTCAATCTGTTATACATTCCTCAATAGCCGCAGCACAATGGGGCTGAGTGGGGCTCAATGGGACGGCACTCTCTCCGCGGCAGATGGCCATGCCTCGGGACACGCCAAGACCCCATTGTCTGGACACAGATCTCTCCTCCCCAGTCCCGCTGCGGTGTGGGAACAGATCCGGGGCACTGGAGCTGAATGAATGAATGATGCTACAAGTGAAAATGAGACATTGCAGAGAATAAAGTTATGCATAATATAATCAGCATTTGAGTCTGTAATTGGTATGAATATAAGTAAATAGATACAAGTATTGAATTCAATCAGTGTGACCAAAATCAAGACATAATCCAAATAAAAGTAATGATAAGTAATAGTTGAGAATACTGTACAAGTTTCACGTAGTTGTTACTTTCCTTATATCATAATTCATACTTTTACTTCACAATGTTTTAGAGCTGGTTTTTGTACTTCTGTATCAAAACATTTACCCTCAAACCCCCGCCTTAAAGGGATATTTCAGGATTTTTGACATATTTGCCTCATTTCCTAGTTATCCAAAGTGTTGTTGATTTCTGGAGATATTTGTATTTTTTAATTCATGCAATCCTTATATTTGAAGAGTTTAGTGGTGCTAGGCCAGTGCTAGGCTAGCACATGTCTATGGTAACTAGTAGCCTGCATTAAAAACAGTCTGACCCAAGCACAGTGCACCTGAGGCAAATCACTTATAACAGACAACCCGTACAAATGTCTGTGTTGACTGAATAATTTTTGAAATATAACCATTTTGCATTTAAAACAACTTCTATTTGAGCAGCATCAGCTTCCTGGCTGTGAGCTACGCAGCGGCGGAGCGATCTGCTAGGTTACCGGATCTACAGTAGTTTGTTTACCTGCGGCCGTCATTACTACACATGGAATTCACAAAGGAGCTTTCTACAAATCAGATATGGTATATGGATTTTGAAGAGGTTTTTAATGCAGGCTACAAGTTACCATAGACATGCGCTAGCCTAGCACTAGACTCTTCAAATATACGGACTGCATGAATTAAAATATATAAATATCTCAAGAAATCAACAACACTCTGGATAATTAGGAAATGAGGCCCTATGTCAAAAATCCTGAAATATCCCTTTAACTAAGTGCATTTTTTTTTTACCCAAATCTAAAAGCTTCTCGAAGCTCAGCCAGTGCAAAGCCTCATTTGAAAGCAAAGACCAGCAAAGACCTTTTTTGTCGCTTTGTCACTGCGTTATTGTCACATTTTTTAAACTTTTTTTTGTAGGTCTGCTATAACATCACTGTTTTCTTTGCTTTTTTATTGAGTTTTTGTCACATTTTTGTTGTCTCTTTTCGTCGTTGTCTCAAAGTAATCTGTATCTAAATGTTGCAGGGAAGTAGTTCGGATCAGAAACATCAGAATAATAAAGTCTGAAAAGTGGCACATTCAGTTTCTTTTGATTCAGTCATGGTTTAGACCTGGTTTCTTACTCCAAGTGCGTTTTACACTTTAACTTACACAAGATTTTCTCCTGACTTTCTTGTCTCCTGTATCTGCACCTTCACATTCTAGTTGAACACTTTGCCCATCACCATACGCTCAATTATAGGCTTTAAATACTGACTATTCCCACTCTATATAACGTATATGTTTTTCAACAACAGAAACAATTGAATGCAACTGTTGACTTTGGCATGTGTATTATATTTTGGATTAAAAATTGCTGGGAAAGTCCGGTATCTGTGCTTTAGCCAAAAAGCTAATCTCAAAGGATTACTCGCTGATCTATTTCCCACAGGGATACAGCCGGCCTCAAACATCAAGACGCTGCTCACAGTTTATCATCCCTCAAATCCTTTGTTGACTCGTCTGCAGCCAAGCCATGCCAGACCAAAACAGTAGTTAGCTTCGACAAGAAACAAGTCTCTCATATAATATTCAGCCGAGAGGAGACCGATAACAAGGTGATGAAGAAGTAAAATTATTGTAGTTTAATTCAATATGAAAGTTGCTTCTTAGATTTAAAATAGAGGAACCAGTTTATAATATGAGTCAAGAAGGACAATCACATTTTCTCCAATTTCTCCTCTTTACCTAAAACTATGGGCTTCTAGAATGGAGTTCACAGTCTATAGGCCACCGTAAAGCCTCATTTGATTTTACATTTTTGTCACCTGCTTTTGTGTTGCTTTTTACTTGTGTTTTTCATCACATATTTGTCGCCTGTTTGTAGCGTTTTTGTTGCGTTTCTGTCTTTTTTTTGCTTTTTACAAAATTTTTTTGTTGCTTTATCCTCTTTTTTTTTTGCTTTTTCATCACTTTTTTGTGGGCTTTGTTGTTGACATTTTTGATGCATTTTTTGGCTGCATTTTCATCCTCATTTAAGAGGTTAAACCCAGGTGAGGTTAGATGTTTTAAGGTTTAAAACACATTTTTATATACTGCTTCCGTGTCAAAGTGTTTCCCACAAAATTGGAGGGAAACGGGAACACTCGTCTCGCCTCTTTACGATGCTGAATTCCTCCTGCATCTTTTGACTGACTCCATTGACCAATTATCACAAAGCTGCCTCTTGAGCGGGAGTGGGCCTGGTCTTTCTCGTGGCTCGGCTTCATTTAACACATCTGTTGCTCCGACGTGTCTTCGGTTCCGCCCCACACACACAGGTCCCTCACAGCGATCCCTTTGTCCTGCTTTGAAAAAGGCCTATAGGATCGTCGTATATAGGCTGCTTTTAAACCCAGTGGAAACAGTGCTGGAAGAAAGGGGATCCGGCACTTGAGCGCACACCCCTGTCCCAAACCTGAATGTCGTTAAGGGGCTCCACTTAACCAGGCGGGTGCTGAGGCTGACCAGAGACACAGAGACTCACCAGGTTTTCCCGCCTTTTATGATCTTTTCAAGTGTAAACATTGCAGATAGGTTTGGTCAACCTCTTCACCATCACCTGAACATTTTCTCCAGTTTAGCTTTACCCAAATGTAAAAGTTCAAAAACAAGCATCTAAATAGTGATATAGTAAATATATAGTAAATGTAACAAAAAAGTGTCAAAAAAGCCCAAAAATGCTGCAAAAAAGAAAATGCAGCAAAAAATTGAAAGAAAAAAAAGCTACAAAAAGGGACAAAAATCAACAAAATGTGACAAAAAAATGCAAAAATAATGTGACGAGAAAGTGACGAAAATGTGACAAAAAAGCAACAAAAAAAGCAACAAAAAATTAACCAAAAAATGAAGAAAAAAAAAATGAAGGTGTTTTAAGCTTCTGTCTCAAGACCTTTTGATGGGTCCACGAGTTTTGCACTGTAGGAAATCAAAGATTTTTGTGCAATATAACCACCATGAACAACTGTGCACACAAAAATAATGAAACATATAAATAAAACCAGCTCAAACCTGTTCATAGGTATGTTTACATTTCCATGTTGTTTCATGAGAAAGGGAGTACTGAAAGACGTTTTAAATTTAGCTCTGCTTTATGATCTTTTGGACATGTCTCTATTTCTAACCTTCACCTCAACCAGTTTAACAATATCATTAATATATATCAGTGCTTAAAGGTGCATTATGCAACTTTTTATATGGAAAAAAAAGTTGATATTCGTGTGTATTTGACCTTGTGACCCGGCAGCTGTATGCGTGGTTAACATGGCACCTCTACTTTCCATCACAGTGGCCTGTAATAAGAAGATATTACTGTGTGCAACTACTCACATAACCGTATTTAAATATGGAAAGCGTGGAAGAGTTTGGCCGCTTCTAACTTCACCCCCGTTTGGCTCCATAGAGGGCAGAAGGAGAGGGACAACATCTTTGGTCTTTTTGCGTGACTGAGCACATGTGTAAAGACCAGACAGCTACGCATCAACTCGTCTAAGCTCAAGTAAGAACATATCTCTGTATGCAAAAACGGTGGCCTGTTCCTTTAAGAACAAATTTCCCAACACATTAAAGACTATAAATACATTAATAAATCTAAAGCTGCTCGGGACCACACACGCAGCCAACTATACACATGAACGAGACTTGGGACATGCAGTTTTATTTGTGGGAGTGGCGGGTTCAGGGGTCAGAGGATGTTTACAGCATCATCCCGACGACAGCGCTGACATGGAAAGACAATAGACAAAACACTGTCCTATTTAGAGATGGGGCACTGCTATTTATAACTCAGAGGAGACAATCAGACAAATGCATAAATGGTATTTCTGAACAACTGCCACTTGCAGAACAGGCATGTTTCACACCATTACCTTGTTGTTAGATGGCAGGATGCACTTTTTGCTGGGTTGCTTGCATTTATCCAGGTTTGACATGGCTGTGAATGTACAGAAGGCTTTTAACCCGATGTTATTACTTGGGCCTCAACAGATGCTGGAAATATATTTAAAGTTTAATTCTGATAAATCTCAGAGCCAAACCAATGCTATCAAACTGTATTTACTTCACCAAGCGCTCCACTAATCTCACTATCAGACAGATATACAGCATTATCAGATTTGGATTATAGTAATAGCTTAATTTCCAAACTGCCCATATAGGAGCTTGTTGTTGATTTGGGGGGGTACATTCAGCGGTCAAACTGGACGTATCCTGTGTGGCATTCCCGTCACTTGTCATTGTCCATCGCACCAGTTTTGAATCAAAATAGACGCGCACAAAGGGCCGCATTGTTTCTGTATGAAAGGGGGGGGGAGAGGGTGCTTTGCTAATGCCGCACTCGCAGGCAGCAGCGGCGGCCGAACCTCCGGGACAACTCCTGCATTCAGAGCTTTGATTAAGGAGCACCGTTATGCATGGCTGACTTCCTCCAAGGTGTCTGGAGGTTGTGGGAACGGGCCAGTGGAGTGGAGACGAGTAGTGGCCTCATTCTTTGGTCAATGGAGGATGAGAGATCACATGAACTAGGCAATTGGACGGATGTAACTTAGAGCGAGGGACTGATCAATTATAGTGGTGATGCCAGAGAAAAAGTGGCATCAACAAAAAGTGTGACGACACCTTTTTTTTGCTGTTTAATTTCTCAGATCAGGCAAAAGAGCAACTGTAGATGAACAAATTGGCAGCCAGGGCCCAGGAGGTGATGGTCGGTTGGATTGGATTGCTCCCTGTGTAATCTGATTGCATTTGTAGTGGCCGTCTGTTAAACAATGCGATTAGTGTGGCGCCTTGTAGACTTGATGGCCTTACTGAACTCTTGAAAAAGTCTTGATTGAGTGGAAGTATACATTAGAATGAACATGATTGTAAAAAATGTATTAGGTGAATATAGGTTTGAAAAATCATGAAACAAGTGATCACGAAACGAGTGAAAACCTTATACCCCAGCAAAAACGACCCAAAAAATACAATTGTGACCACCTCTGTCCCTTGGTGCACCCCAGATCTCCACACCCCGGATCTCAAAAAACAAAAAAAGGCACCATAAAAAATCCGGTCTCAATGTTCATGCCCAAGCCCTCAAACATGCTGTAACCACATAACATATAACTCCGCTCTCAAAACTGCCCGGTCCAGCTTCACAACTCATTGACTCAGATTGTTCTAACTCCCACTACATTCTCCACACTTGCAAAACTGAACAAACAAACAAGGACAGTATCACTTCAACAATCATTTTATTAGTAAACTAATCAAAACCGTTGTTGTTTCTCCTTTTGTCAGAGTAGAAAAAAACCCTGGTAAACATGTAAGAAACTCTTATAACTCATCTTTCAAACAACTTCATAAAATAAAAAAAATTATGTGGAGGTTTGGTGGATTTGTTTATTTTGAGAGTCCAAAATGGTCCTGAAGAAAGCAGCTTTTAAAAGGTAAACAAAAGTTAACTTATCAGCTAAACCCATTTGAGACCTACAAACTGCTTCTTCTGAGACGCTGAAAAGGCACTGAGAGCCCCCACACCTGCAGCTCAGTGGAGGCGTCACAAGAGGAGCCACAGGAAACAAAAAAGGGGCAAACGAGGAGATGCTGAAAGACAGTTATGGAGCGGACGGAGCTGCAGGAGAAAGATGAAGGAGAAGGTGGGGGAGCTGCCCAGTGCAGGACACCACGCTCAGCAACGGGGACAAACCCAGGATCTTTCTGATCTTTAAGTGGTAGCGTGGCTCAGGACTGACACCTGAACACTATTTTTACTATTTCTATTTCACAATAAAGCACATACTTAATAACTTACTTACAAATGTTAAAATAGCGCCACCATCTGAGCTACTTTTACAAAATGTACTCGGCTTTACGATTAGTTAGTTATAGTTTTGATCTTACTTTATTTTTAATTTGTGTAGACAGAAAGTAGTCGTTGCCCCCCACTGGTCACTAGGGAGAAAGCCAAAGGCATTCAATGCAGAGCCAACATGTCAAACAGCATTGTCCGTTTTTTAAGTATTTATGGACTGTTGAATCACTTTGCTCCTCTCCATGTTTCTGTGTCTATATTTAGTAGAAATCTATTTATAATTCAGGGTTTCTAAATAATTGTTTCTCCCTCTGGCTGCTTCGAATATGACCATTTAGACCCTTTAATTGTTTGTAAACACTCCGGGCTTAGCTGGAGGCAGGAAGTTAGATTCCTATCTATTTCCATTGGAGCTGTTGCCGCGGTAACGATAAACAAATGTTTAACTGTTTTTGGAAATAAGATAAGATAAGATGATACTTTATTGATCTCACAGATGGAGAAATTGCATTCGATGAGAGAGCATCCGGCAGCAGCACCCATTCAGTGCGCACCAATCTTTTTTTTTTTCTTTGGTGAAAGATCGTTGTGTCGCGGCCGCCATCTTCACTGTTTTGGTCACAGGAGGAGCCCTGTGAATATCAAATAAAGCTTATTTTTTCAATCTCAAATGTCATTCCTCTTGGTCTTCCACCTTAAGCCACAACAAGACTACATTTTTAGTTGTAGTTTTATACTTAAAATCGCTAGTTTTAGTTTAATCTTATTTCTCTTGATCACTTCCTGCCTCCAGATGATGTCACTGATGATGTCATTCCAAATATGCCTATTTGCATAATTCTGATGATGTCATTCCAAAACATGCTTCCATCTCAGCATGATGTCATAGCAACACAGAGAATTCTGACCAAACTAGCAGATTGTGAACAGCTTCTCATTGCGAGCTCATTCAGTGCAAAGCCTTTGCCGAGAACAGACGTATTTCTCACGACAGAAACGCGAACACAAAACTTTACAATAATGGAGAATTCACAAGGATTTACAATGGCCCTACAGACCAAGCTTGACGTTAATTACAAGCATGAGATCTGTGAGGTCTTTGAGTTAGCAGCCCAACATGGCTTGGACCCTCGTTTTCTGGAGCTCAAAAGAGACGGGCCAATCCATGAGGCAATCTTCAACTTCCGTTTAACGGTTGGAAGATTCATTGCAGAGGCACAAGGGCCGACCAAAGGTATTGCCAAAACGCACGCAGCACAGCAGATATTGCCAGATCTTCGCAGTATTCCTCTCCCAGAGAAAATGCTGGGCAGAAACTCATCGAAGAAGAGCAAGCTGTGGAAAGAGCTACCTACATTTAAGCCGTCTGACAACCCCATAACGTGTCTACATGAACTCGTCACGAAATGGAAAGGAAAGCCTGCAGAATACACTGTAGACCATGTGGACAAAACATTTTACCCATGGGTCTTGTACGTTCGCCTAACAGTTGCAGGAGAAGCTGTGATAGGGGCTGGGCTCTCCAAGAAAGAAGCCCAAAGAAACGCTGCATCTAAAGTGCTTAACAAATATGGCTACAGCTTTCTGTGTTTTGAACCCCAAAACACAAACGAAAAGCTTCTACTTATAACCCAAGAAAACTCGGCTCCTATTCCTCAAGAGGGCTGCTTGGAGGTCACACACAAAGATGCATGTCCAGAAGATAGCATTTCTCAGTCAGAGGATTCCCAACCTCTGATGACAGCTCAGGACGACACATCCACAGCTCGCCAAGATGCCAAGAACATGCCAGAGCATGTCCTACATGACTTAGCTGGAGGGATGTTGCTTGAGTCTGAAGCAGCAGCGAAACTGGAAGGACCTTTGTTATCACTGGATTCAGATAGTGATATTGTCCCAGAAGAAGCATCTGAAGTCAGTGAAAGCACCAGAACAGCTGCCATTGAAGACGAGCCAGCACCACCTCAGGAAAAAACACTGAATCTGATCCAAGAGGAGACTGTGGAAACTGTCTGTGTTACAGCCGAAAATGAACCAGACATTTCCCTGGATGACACTCAGCTGGAGGTCCAGATGGACTATTCACAGTTAGTCGGCGCGGTGCCACAGAAAGAGACGGAAACTGTTGAAGAGCAACAGTCACCTGAGGCTTATGACGAGCCTTCAGAAGATGACCTGAATGCACAGCTCACACGTGAACTGCAGGAGCTGTTAGCAGAAGTCCACCCCTTGCTGGATTTCATGGGGTTGGAAACAAACCTCTTTAATAAAGAGTTGGATGTCTGCAGTACAGAGTCTGCACTCAAGATAGAAAAAAGAGAGGCCAGTCTACCAGACACAACTGATGTGAACATTGTACCGAACAACAATAATGAGGCAAAGCGATCAGTTGTGAAGAGAACTAGATTCACTGTCGTGATCAGCATGGCTGGTGTTGATCCAGAAGCAAGGGATGAAGAGGACAGCGTGCCCGTTCCTGGGAGGAGTGATTTATTCACTTCTTCCAGTGAACGTCCAGAGTCTTGCGTCCTCACTAAAGCTCACCAACCTGAACATGTTGGAGAGGACGTTCCTGGAGAGAGTGATACGCCTCCCTCTTCCAGTGAACGTCCAGAGTCTTGCGTCCTCATTAAAGCTCACCAACCTGAACATGTTGGAGAGGACGTTCCTGGAAAGAGTGATACGCCTACCTCTTCCAGTGGACGTCCAGTGTCCTATATTCTCTGTCACGCGCTGGTGGAGAAAGTGTTTAAACTGGCCAGATCCCAGAACAGACAAGACAGTGTATATATGACGATGAACCTAAACGAGATGGTGAAGGAACTGCTGATTGACGGTCAAGAATGGGACATCAGCTTAGAAGACCTGCAAAAAATCGGGAGAAAAGCAGCTAAACAACTGGTGCTGGAGCACGGCTCTGGCACCGCACTCCTGAAGGCTGCAGCTGAAGATACCAAGGCTTTCGAAGAAGATGTGGTCAAGCATCTGAAGATTGGACTGGGAGCCTTCCAGAACCGGCGAAAATCCATGTCATCTCGCTTCTTCACGAGACTGGGGAAGGCTTTCTGTTTCCGTTAAGCCCCCATTTCAACAAATATTAGCCAGTTTGATGGCATTTATTGTCTTTCTTCTTTTCTCTTCTCATCTCTTCTCTCCTCTCCTCGTCTCTTCTTTTCTTTTCTCTTCTTTTCTCTTCTCTTTTCTTGTATCTTGTATCTTTAATCTTATATCTGTATCTGTATCTGTCTACAGTATTACTACTTAGTATTATCTGCATTACTTCTGCTACTCCCCTGAAAACAGTATTGGTTCAGTAGGATCCTAATGAAATGAAAATGAGGCAACAAGCATGTAGTGTTACCTCTTTAACCTTGCACATATATAGGTCATCTGTCCAAGGTGAACCTACATGTGATTCTGTCGATATGTGTAAACTGATCCGTCACGCCACGCAGTCTAGTCCCGAGCTAACCTGTTCCTTCCAGGCTCTACCACTGTCCCATGGGAAATAAAAAAAAACCTTGCTAATGCCAAGGTTTCCCACGGCCGCGGCTAAACACGTCTGACACCTAAACAAATTCAGATAAGGATCATGCAGTGGCAGCCAGCTTTGTGGTAAGACAAATAACACAAACAATTCATGTTTGTTTTGATGATGGGGTTTTGTTGGTGCATTTACACGAGTGAAAAATGCCGTTTCATGAGTGCACAGCAAGGCCATAATCCATTTAATGTGGTATAAGCTCGGTTTCACAAAGAATAAAGAGCTGCGTCCTGTTCCAGCGTAGGAGCTGGTGCCGGCAGTAAAGCCACACAAACTGCAACAAATACTGTATCAGGAGAGGGTCATGTTGTTAGCCCTGTACTGCTTTAAAAGAGGTTATCTGCGCAAAAAATGTCTACACTGAACTAGAGCGCTGCCTCCCTTTGTGACTGATTCAACCATTATAACTGTCACATCATTATAATGGTTAAGTGTTGTAATAAAAAGGGCAATTTACCAAAATAACAGTGAACTGCACTTTAATTTCTGCAGCAAACACATACAAACTTCACTATCTGACTTTGCATTCTCTTATCAGACTATTATTGTTCCTCTCTGTGTTCACACTGTGGGTATAATGGAGTGGGTTTTGACACACAAACACAGGCAAAAAAAAGCAAAAAAGCAAATAAACAATAACATTCTAGCTCAAAAAGGAGTAGGAGAAAGACAAACATATTTACCCCACCCCCATTCATATACTTAGTTAATAATGTGGTTCTGTAACATAGTTGAGTCCTTGGTGTCTTACTAAACAATAAAGTTGGCTACATGTTTACAACAAATGCAACAATGCGTTTACATTAAGTCAACATTCACAGTATGTTACACTTTATAACAAGTGTATAATTTTTGTTTCCTACACCTAATTTATTACCACGTAATAAATTATATTACGTGGTGATATATTAGTAATTAGTACGCAATAAATTACGTATAATACTTTTTTGATGTTGTTGGTCAAGGGACAGCATTAAAGGAAGTGACTTGGTTGTTTTAGCTCAAATAAAATGATTTGTTTTCCCCATTTTTCGCCCCATTTCCCCCCCTAATTTTTGCCCATTTTTTTTATTACAATATATATTTTCTATATTCCCCCAATGTATTCCCCATTTATTTTTGTCCCATTTCTTCGAACAATTGTTCCTTATTTTGAGCCACATTTTCCCCCAAATTATTCCCCACTTTGAGCCACATTTCTTGCCATCGAAGATGAACCCGATATTGTAAATTTACGAATCTTCCAAACATTATTGTTCCGTTTTCTGTTTCTAAACGACAAATATTTTAGTATAGGTATCGAAAAAAGTATCATTCAGGTTCTGTTTGAAGATTTTATAAAGAATTGACTGTATTGACAATAAAGTTTATCTTGTCTAATCGAGTATTACAAAAGGCCTTGTTACTTTCAGCAAACTTGCACATTTACAGCCACTGAGCTCGACTGCTACTGACACATATTGGGTTAAGATCTGCAAAACTCACAGTGAGCAACCTAAACTCAGCTGTTTCAAATAGAAGTCACACATCTCTAATCTGGGAGGGATACACTGCCCATAATACCAACACCCTCTGCTCTGCGGCATCACACTTCATCTGCTAATTCCTGATCCTGCTTTACACATTTAGCACAATTTAATTCATAAGTACATGTGGGAAAAGGTGGTAATGGCTTTCACAGCTTTGCAGAGATCACACACATCCTCCGCAGCCCCCTCTGTAACAAGCAATGCATACGGACCAATTAACAGCCTGTCTTTAGCAATTACCCAGCATGCATTACAGCGTCTCACTGTCTTTTATCACTGTCGTAAACTGATTTATCTGTCCCCCGAGGACACATCTGCTTTCCATTGTCACAGTTGCCTCGATTCGTCTGGCTCCCTGTCCACTCGTATATCATCGCGAGGCCTGTGGAGTTCCTTATCTGTAAAAAATAAACCATGACCGAAGTCTGCCACTCGATACGGTGCCAAAAATGTACCAAAACTCACCGGTAAAACTAAGAGAAATACATCTTCTGTGAAATTTGAGATGGATAACAGCCATGACGGGATGATAATTATTTATAGATTTAAGGCTCGGGCTGTGAGGAATCGGGGATTTAAAGCGTGCAGACACGTGGTTTTATGTAAGGGTTTGTAAATCCCCTGATGTCATCTTTCTCTGCGGTGTGTCTGGACACCCTCTGTGATAAACTAAAGCCCTGACCACACACATAACTTGAATTATATCCACTTTTAGTCAATCTTATGTTTTTATACTTTAAGGTCGTATGCATTGTAAGGCCTGGTTCAGTGCAGATCCAGTATTTGGAAAGCACAAATCAACCTGAAGACTTGGCGTGAAATGTTTGAGAACTACTCATGAAAATAAAGAGCTGAACCTTTTTGGTTCTTCATATGGAAAGCGCATATTATATCGCATTATATCATGGTCTGGGTGAATACTCGATTCTGATTGGCTGGAGGGTGTCCGTTAAAAAGTGATGATGTACACCTAGTCCGGAAACAGTTAAATCACGTTCTTTTCACCTTATCCCGGAAGTTTGCGTGGGCGCCGCCATAAATTGTGCCCGCCCCTTTTCTCCGATCAGTTGACATGGGACTGGAGAAGTCCAGATAAAATCAGTTCTACACAAAAACAAAGCCGTGTTGACTTGTTGGTGCAAATGAACATTGGACATTTTACACAAGTCATCAGATTTGAGCGACGAACATTTTCCCTCGTTCTCCGTTTAATTGAACGGGCTTCGCGCTCTACCGAGAGTGCCGAGACAAGGCAAAAAGAGGCAAAAGTGGGCGGGTGTAATAAGGTGAATATCACTCCACTGCAGCTGTTTCCGTACGATAAACAATTGAGCTGGAACTAGCTTCAGGTAAAACTGATTAAAAAGTTAAATAACTCTTGCCTAGGACTTAAAAAAAAAAAAAAGCAAACAGGCCCCAATGAACGGTTTCACTTTGAGGGACCATGGTATAGAGTAAATTACACAGTTACCATGGAGATCCGCCATCTTTGTAGCTGCATACATTTCCATTGACTAACATTTGCAAAAACAGTATAAAAAGTGGAGAAAAAAAGCTGTGGAACAACTCCATTAGCTTATGAGTAAATACATCTGCTGGTAAATACATCTAACTCACTGTGGTGTCCAAGTGTTTTAGTGTGAACAATAACTCCAGTATTTTAACTTTTAAAATCTCCATTAGTTTACAATTGCTGCTAATCCCATAATGCTTAGCGACATGACATCACATTCCCGGACTCTATAAGGGGGAGAATGCACTCCGAGGTGTACAAATAACGCCTCCGCGACGTCCAGTTCAGTGCATTCTCCCTTTCACATATACAGCCTTGCAATTTTCCAAATGTTGTGTAAGATTACCTCTTTTGAATAATTTCTGAACTAAATGATTGTAAATAAATCTTCAGCATCTGCATCGCCAAAACTTAAGTGTCTTAACAATTATCCAGATATTTAAGAAATTGTGAAATGTTTCACCACTGAACTACACCCTGCGCCTCAAACTCTGTCATAGTCACAAAACCTGCCAAATTTAACCACCAACGCCTTCATTTTCTGAAATGAACCACTCCTGTGTCATAATACACCAATCTTGCCTTAAATCAGCGGTTCTCGTCTGGAACATAGGCAAAAATGACAAACATGAAACAATACAGGTAGATGATGTTGAGTGCAAACAACTACAGTTTTGTTTACGCTGGATGTCCATATAATGACAAAAGGAGACACAGAAACAGTATAGGAGCTATGACTGGAAGGGAAGGGTCATGCTCACAGCCAAAAAGGCACTCAGAAACGTACATGTGTCTAACTTTATTAACATCTTCAGTGAGCAGTGACACAAAGACAGGAGTTGTGTGACACAGCCGCTTAAAACTTTCCCACTCGGTCTCGTCCCTGCCCTGCCCTGCACTGCCCTGTCCCGTGAGAGTCTCATAATGCAGACTTCCTCATCATTTTCACAGTGTCCCATCCCACGGTGGACGTTCATTCACCTCAATACCCCCTCCTCGCAATAGAAACATATAGAAAACAATATATTTCTTGTAGTTATTCATCCATAATTCATATATGTTCAAACACGAGACTATACGGTCTTTCTCCATTGTTGTGCACTTGATGTTACCAAGACGACAGGGAGATGCCCCAAAGAAAGCGAAAGTGTTGGGAAGCATTAGGCTGACGGAGTGGAAGTAGGACAAGAGCAGGGGTTGAGGAGCGGTCCGACACTGTCATGCAAATCGCTTTATGAATGGAGCAAACTTAAGGAGCAGATTTATAACAGGCTTGTTGGAAAAAGGACGCGACGAGACACGACTGTGCTTCCTGTTTTGATTGGACGCGAGGACCGAGCACCCAAAGTTGGAGCTTCTCAGAGATCTCATGAAACTGCTTCTGTGAAAGTGATAATGCATTCACGAGGAGATTAGCATGTTAGCATATAGGTTACAACAACGGTTTGCAACTGGCCTAAATGTGTGACCTAATTCAAAGTGGTGTTCGATGTTTGGTGGTTCTCAAAGTTTTTGTTCCTCACTGGGTTAGCTGAATCTTAGCCATGGGCATTGGGGGGTTAGTCCTATTTTAACCCTCCTTTAGCCTTGATTCAGGACAAGTTTTCTGTCATAGGATAGACCAAACTTCACACAGAGTGGCCTTTTTTCCCCCCAAAGGTGTAACTTGGTGTGAAAAGTTTGAGAACAAGTGAACTGATATCTTAATGAACTTTAACCTGCATTCCACATTATTTACCGACACAGCCCTCCCATTACCAAAGTAAACTCAATTGTTTAGCACTTTGTACAGCCTTCACAAACACCATTATGTGCTATATTGAGATGTAAAGGAACAACTGTAAGAATACAATGACCTCTGTTCTGGCTTTGACACGTCTTTCCATTGTCTGTGGCATTTCCCATTGGATTTCTCATTTACAATCCAAAACAAAAAGTGCCCTGTTAAGTGAATGAATGAGAAAAGACCATTTAGTTCAACATAAGTCTTCTGCAAATTCACTTTTCAGTCCTCACTTAAAGCTTTACATTACAGTGTATGGTGGGAATAGGGCTGACTTGTCAACAGGTTTTAGGGGTCCCCAAAGGTTTATTGAGTTCTTAGTGGAAATTTAACCTGAGGGGTCTCTGGTGACTATCCCATTTCCACAAACAATGTGTGAACCGCTGAAGAAACGGAGCATTCAGCTTCATAGACAATGAGTGTTAGTATTGTAAAGGAAAAACTATGTGATTTAGAAAAAAAAGATACTTGGAGAAACAATAGACCATATGGCACAAGAGGACATGTCCGGGCTTGAGGCGAGTGACTTTGCAGAGCTGCTGCTCTCCAGGATTCAACACGGCTAATGTGTGAATGGAAGAATAATGCATTTTTTGGTTATTTTATTGAAAATCATCTATATGTTCAGACTGTTTGTTTCAACCACAACAAATGATTTGCCTAATTTTCTGTCATTGTTCTTTGATTCGAGTTTATCTTTTATTGGATTTGATAGATTTTTTTTTTCATGTTTCCTGACAACACGCTATTTTATTGAGCTTGTGGCAGGAACAAGTCAGGAGTTGAAATTGACCATTATTGGTGTATTGTATGTTGTAGACTGACCCCAGCCACTAATCTCTTGCACAGTACATTCAATGAAGTATTTTGCCCAAAGACACAACAGCAGACAGACCAAGGATTGAACTGCTCCTGGTTTAATGACTGCTGCACCACATGAGCTACAGTCGAGTCGGCCTACATGGCACTTTTCACTTTGACTCATAACATAATTTTATTGACTTTCACTTTCAACATCACTATTGGTTCCTGCCTCTCATTCTCATTCCCCTCGTGCCTCTCATGCCCCTGGTCCTTGGAGAGCACCCTCAAAGGGAAGAAACCAAAGCCGGGTTCAGAGGGACGCCTGGTCCCTGGGCTCCTGGTCCTGGTGCGACCCTTGAGTCCCAGCAGTGATAGTGTGTCCGAACAAACAAATGAGCTCTGCATTCACAAAGCTTATCTAATCACCTCCACATTGCAGGACACCAGACTCTGACACAGGGAATCTTCAGGTGTAGAATCACCGTCAACCTCTTAACCCCCATTAACCAAGCACATTTTCTCCAGTTCGGCTTTACCCAAAGCAAAAACCTTATTGAAGAAAAAATTAGTGACAAAAACGAGACAAAAACGAAATAAGTTACAAGTAAAAGCAACAAAAAAGCGATGAAAAAGAGTAATGAAATGGCACAAAAATGCAAAGTGACAAAAAAGTGTCAAAAAAGTGACAAAAATGCAATAAAAAAGTGACAAAAAGTGACAAAAAAGTGACAAAAAAGTGACAAAAAAGCGACAAAAATGTAATAAAAAAAGCAATAAAAAAGTGACAAAAAAGCGACAAAAAAGCGACAAAAAAGTGACAAAAATGTAATAAAAAAACAATAAAAAAGTGACAAAAAAGCGACAAAAAAGCGACAAAAAAGTGACAAAAAATTAATAAAAAAGGAATAAAAAAAGTGACAATAAGTGACAAAAAAGTGACAAAAATGTAACAATAAAATCCACAAAAATGTGACGACAAAGCAAGGATAAAATCTTAGCTCAGTCTGTGAGGGGCTTAGCTTTCAAATGAGGTGTTACACTGGTCTATCGGCTGTAAGCTCCAGTCCAGAAGCCTCTAGATTTGGGTATTGCCGAACTGGAGAAAATGTCCTGTTTCCCCCCATGATATCGATTGAAGCTGAACATCAAAAACGATTAAAGCACACTATAAGTAATCTTGAAAATTACACACTTCTGGGAGCCGACCCACAAGTTGAGAACCACTACACTTAAAAGCCTCAGAATATTTATTGCTTTGAGATATACAGTATTTCATTGTAATAAAGCTGCTACAAAACAACATTTTGTGTCAGAGTCTCAAGAGACAATAACCTCAGTATACTGTATATAAAGGAGTATTTGTCCAGGGCAGCCGTGTGATGGAAACCTCTGGAGGAATGCTACACAGACTGAAATAAATCTAAACAATATGAGACAGAAACATGTGGCTTTGCGCTAATTCCTTCCACGTTTAGCATTTTCCACAAGTCCAATGTTTAAGAGTATCAGGTTATGGCTCAAACATCTCCCTCCATCTGTCTATGAGCGAAATGACAAACTTGAGAGGTCGCGTCGACTTTGTGCAGACAGTTGTGGGATGCGCTGAGAGAATGTGCAGATGTAACGGGAAAGCACTGTTTACCTGCTGTGCACGCATGGTCGACACAACATAAATAGCTTCCCCTGTAATTTAGCCGTCACACTGGCAGCTATCACGGTCCGACATGTTGATATGATCAGGGGAATCGGTGTGGTGTTTATGGGCGGCTTTGTGGTCGCTTTGGTTTGAGGAAGTGGTCAGAGAAAAGGATATCTCAGTCTCACTGGAATCCACTAACAGGAACACAGACAGAAGATTAAGACCATGTTGCTCCCAACGAAGAGAAATGATCGAGCAGATTGTGCTAGCGTGAAAATTATGAAGAGCCCATAGATGAGCAGTGATGTTTTGAACTTGTTTATGGCTAATAAAATCTCTGTAATTACTGCCATCATGAATGAAAGTGAAACTGCATATAGAGCTCTCCGAAAATCCAGGGAATTACAGAGATTCCCGGATGTAAAGATGAAAACAATCACTATATTGGATAGCGATTTTGCCTGTGAATGACTTTATGATTGATTGATGAGTACGATAACTTTAATAAAGTTCTGAGTAGATCATGCTTGAAAGCTGTTGTGCGATTGGATGTTCCATTTTGTCGGAACCAGAGCTGTCAATCTTACATTGAGTACTGATTACTGATTAGAATCGACATCTAGACAATTTGTGTGGATTATGTTTTAAAGTTTAAAGCAGAACTAAGTAACTCATGCCCCTAGAGGCCATATGCACCACTGCAGGTGTCGTAGCATGTTGCATTTTTTTTACTAATTCATCGTCAGTGAGAGTAAATACTACGCTGACAGAAAAGACAAAGGGGGATATTGTACATCCAATTACACAATGGAAAAAAAAAATGTCTCAAACTTGGCTGTAAATACTGTTTAAGTAGCGCTAGCCCGCAGTTAGCTTTGCCCGTTAGCCTGTTAGCTTCTTCTTCATGATGTCATTAATGTGTATTGGTGCCCCGGATCGGAGCAGGGAAAGCTGCAATTATGGTTTTCTAGCCGAGACACCAGGGGGAGATGAAAGACTCCCAAATTATTAAGGTAAACAAGTTACTTAGTGCTGCTTTAAAGGGACTATAGGGAGTTTAAAAATGTTAAAATTATGTATTTTCCTCCCCCTACATGTTCCAGCCATGTCCTAATGTGTAGAATGAGCTCAGACCTGTTCACCACAACTGCCTCTAAAATCCTGTACGGTCACTCAAAAATGTGTCACTTCGGCCCGAATTGCCGTCATGCACGAGCTTAATATAGAAGGTGCAGTTACACATATGGCCTGAGGTGGCAGTAGTGAGTATAAAATGGCGAACTTGCATCTAGCCCCTTTAACGTAACTGTGCCTGACACATCAGGCTTGAAATTCCATGATTTTTTTTGCTTTAAACTTAAATTAAATTGTTTAATGTTTAATGTCATGGCATGCGTCAGCTGAATCATGCTGTAGCAAAATCTAAAGTCAAAAAAACTAGAAAGAACGTCGTTGAAGAGCTTCTAAAACACAGTCAGCATTGTGTTTAAATTAGATCATAGTTATTTCCCTAAATGCACAAACATAAATGTGTGAAATCGGAAAAAGGTGCTCTTGTTCAAACTTAAGGAATCATTGCTGTTAAACATTAAAACTGATATTACACTTTATAAAACTGATGAGGAAATGACCTGTGGTGTCAGTGAGGTGGGTCTCCAGGCCGCGTACTAACTAAATCTGAACATTTAGTTAGCTGGGTCGTTACTCCAAGTACCTCTTGGCGGTACAAACATTCATCGAGACCAATTAACCAATTCAGTCCTTTTTCTGTTTATATTGGACTTTTGCCTCAATGGGCAGGTTATCATGGTAATCCAATGACATTTCATCACAATCCGACAATTGTTCAGCTTAATAAATCCTTCTCAAGTCCAATGACAACCACCCACAGCCAGCGATCCGCCAGTGTTTTGCCGGAGAGCCCTACAGCGCCAAAAAGTGTCATTATTCCATTTACTGGGCACAAAAAATGAGCAAAACAGATTTGTAAACACTCAACAAACAGGTACTTCATTTTTTATTTGGATATTTCTCTCAAAAACATACAGCCACTCCGATATTGATAGGTTTTAGTCACAGTGACATGGTTATGGACGCCACTTTGACAACATTTAGACATTTGTTTCTATCTTTTCATCACTATGGCCCTAATTTGAGACTCAATGGACAAGCTCCTGCTCTCCATTTCAAATTTGTCATTGAAGTCTTGAATGTGAATCCTGTTGCTATAGCGATTTAAGTAACAGTGGGAACTTTAGTACCGATAACGATATTAGCTTTCAGGCTAGCATTCAAGTTATATAAAGAAAACCTTATTTATTCATTCTTTTGCTTTTTTTTACCAGTTATTTTGTTGATTAAGTTCTGAAAATGTGTCGTCTGATTCCTAAAGCTCGTCTTTCACCGCCTTTTTGTGCCGAAAGCAGGACACAGCCGCAAATAAAGACAAAGTTTTCCAGTCATTGTTTTGGAAAAAGAGTTTCCGTAATGGGACCGATGCCCTGGGACCCGGACAGAGAGAGCTGCTTGGCTGAAAGAGAGTGACGCAGCGGAGAGAGACAGCCCCCTCTGTCTGGTTTCTAACACGGCCTTTAGACACTTTAGAAGGTGAACAAAAGCCTGTGTCAGCAAGAACAAAACGCTGAGCTAACTTATGTCCTGCACGTCCCGGAATCAGATTCAATAAAACACCTGCGCTAAAAAAGGACTTGGATTTTTTTGGATTATAGTAGACTAGAAGCATTAGAGTGTGGTCAAATAGTAAAGTGTTACTAATAGTTGTAGAAAGCAGCAGTTAATTGAGGTCATGTTGCAGTAGAGGTGGTATTGTAAAGATCTCAGTCGCTGTATGTAACAGTTTAAAGGATTTCTGACTGCTGGGTGTAAAGCTGTTCTTCAAAACGGCCGTTACAGACATTTTTTGGCCTGGCACGCTGCTCCGTGGCTCCACCAGCTGCGTGTCGGCCTAGAGCGAACCCATGTCTTTGGTCAACGTCCCAAACAACGGCAGACGGCGCTGAGAGGTCTGAGCCAAAATTTGAATAACAAGTGTCGAGGAATGGCCAACTGTTTAGAGCTCAGGCAAGGTCATCCCGAGGAACAATGGAGGTCTGTTCTGCACAAACACACACTTAAATAGATGTAACCTTGAAAATAAGTGTATTTTAGAAAAAGGTGTGGCTCAGAAACCAAAACCCACATATAGCCTATTGATTCTTCAAATTGCACAGCTGAGCCCAAAGTAAAAAGATTCTACATTTATGGATTTTATAGAAGAACATTTGAGTGAAGAGTGAAAATATATGCATTTTAATGAGCCACTTTTACCCTCTAGTAATGCTAACCACTTACCACCCGCCTTAACCGAGCACATTTTCTCCAGTTTACCCAAATCTAAAAGCGTCTTGAAAAGATTGCCATAATGGTGACAGAAATGAGACAAAAACGAGGATGAAAATGGGACCAAAAAGTACCACGAATGTGATAAAAAAGCAATAAAAATGTGCCCAAAATGTGTGACGGAAACGCAACAAAAAAGCCAAAAAAAGAGGAACAGAAATGAGACAAAAACGAGGGTAAAAATGCATAAAAAGAGCGACAAAAACATGATGAAAAAGTGACAAATGTGACAAGAATGCAACAAAAAAGAGATACATAAGTTATGAAAAAGTGACAAAAAGGGTTTAACCTCTTACCACCTGCCAAAACCAAATGCATTCTCTCCTCTTTGCCATTGTCGTCACTTTTTATTTCCCTTATGTGTTTTTGTCACTTTTTAATGGCACTTTTGTTACATTTTTTGTTATTTTTGATCCATTTGTGTCACATTTTTTGCTGGATTTTGGTCACTTTTTTGCTGGATTTTTGCCTTTTTTGCTGGATTTTTGCCTTTTTTTGCTGGATTTCTGTCATTTTTTTTGCTGGATTTTTGTCACTTTTTTGCTGGATTTTTAAATTTTTACATCCTCATTTTCTTCTCGTTTTTTGTCGCCATTTTGAAGAAGCTTTTAGATTTGGGGAATTTGGAAAACAGGAGAAAACATGTTCAGGTGGGAGTTAAGAGGTTAAAGAGCAAAAGAAATGTGTCAAACATGTGACAGAAATGCCTATTAAAAAAAGCAATGGCAAAAAAAATGACGACAACACGAGGAAAGTGATCCGTTTAGATGAGTTTTGTAGATTTGGGTAAAGCTGAACAGGGGAATGTGCACCTGTGATAAGATCATATTCACTGCTAGACAGAAGTACATGGCCACGCCCCCTGGCTGCGTCACAGGCTTCACGCTGGGTGCGGGGGCGGAGCCACCGTAGGAGCTTATAAATACCTCTGAAGCGCAGTGCGGCTCATTTACTTTTCAGAGACGCGCGTCTGAGGGTCCGTGCGTTTTGTTTTTACTGAATAATTACCCTATGGACTTTTTGGGTGCCGCGGAGGATAGATCTTCAAACATATAGTTTTTTTTGTAGATTTAACCATGTTCAAGAATAACGGGAAAAAGACTGCTATTTCTATTGCGAGCACAGCGTGTCTGTGTCTTCTATTAGTCGTACTTATATTTCAGCAGCACCGCTTTGAATTAACCGAGGGCAACACGCAGACAGACGCGACTGTCGTGAGAAAGCCGGTGGATGATGTCCTGGATAACAAGAAAGGATTTTCCGCGTACATCACTAAACTCTCGCGGGGCAGGAGGGATGTGGAGAAGCCCTCGCGCGCGGCAGACACCCAACGGGACTCTCCAGCTGAGGACATCACCGCGAGTGACATCTTCATCGCAGTGAAGACCACCAAGAAGTTCCACCAGTCCAGACTCAACCTGCTCCTGGAAACGTGGATCTCCAGGAACATGCAACAGGTATGATGACACTTTAAAGTTGGATAACATTTTGCTCCACTTTGATTGGTTTTGAATAATTAAATGGCGGTATAGGCCTATTTAGTGCAGCATTGTCCCCTTTGTCTCTCTCATGACACTAGTTGCCCCCGGAGCCCTGTCACAGATTACACCCCTGCCCCGTCACTTTGTCTTCTCCCTGAGTGATGTCCCTGAGAACCGTGGCCCATTCACTGCCCCCTTGTTCTCTCACTGTCACCCCCTGCTCCTGCGGGTGCCCCATGAAAGCCCGGGGTGCAATTGATGCTTCTTTCCCCCCTTTCCTCGCTCTAACAAAGCATGTTCCTTAAGTTGGAGGGTTCTTTTCCCCTTCTACATAACCCTCCCCATGGGAAACTTGCACGCCATGTCTGGGTCAACTGCGCTATAGCATCCGAAAAAAAGGGGCTTCTTGAGGGGTATAGCCTGCGAGGGGACAAAGGGGCGCATCTATACAGGCATGGAAGTTGCATGCTGGGCGTGAGAACCAAGCTCCTCCAAGGGGATGCACAATGGATGATAAAATGACCCGTCAACTGATCTGGACATGGTTTTCTGGGTTAATTTCTGCCAAACTCGAGATTCACTTAGTAGAGTCGGTGTCAATTACCTGGGCTCCTCATCAACATCTGCTGATACAGGGGGGGGGGGGGGGGAAGAGCTGGCACTAATTGCTTGTAATGATGATAGTGAACTGATAAAGTTAACAGCAGGCGTCACAGGCGGGGCAGCTGGCTGGTAGACAGAGGACACAATGCTTGGAGGGGAGTAGCTGGAGGAAAAGGGTGCCAGGTGGTCAGGGGAGTCAGAACAAAAGAGCAGCTCTAATGCCAACCATATGATCATCCCAGTTCCCACCGCAGGCAGATGCGCACCTCTGATATCCAGGTTAGATTCTCACGCTCAGCTGACGGGACATCTGCCACAAATCAATGCGTATTTTTAGGGGGATTTTCGATATTTTCCCAATTTAATGTTCTTTATATGAGCCAGAAAGTGACATAGCCCACTTGTTCGACGCATTTCCCGACACAATTCAAAACTATGTGCCAGTTTCTGTCCATTCAAGTGTCTTTTACATCATAATGCTGCTTCAGGCTGTCTTAATCTGTTGTATCTCTGCATTTAAATCAGACGCTCATCTCCATTCAGACGCTGTGTGCTGCCCCCCTGCCTAAAACAAAAGCGTGGCCCATCGTCGCCCCGCTCCATGTGAACCCCGATCACTCCTTAGGCTTTGCTTTTTTTTTGGCGCCACGCTTGGTAAAACTGGCACGTACAGTATCTGCTTCCATCAAAGCTTCCCCCCCGAAATTCGCTTTGCTTTAAAGTTCTGACAGCTGGCATCTTCTTTCTCGTGGGTAGCGTGCCCGTGCATTCCTCCGTCTCAAGAGCACGGCAATTATCCAGGCGCTTTCCAACAATGGGTCGCTTTTTTTTGTGTTGAAAAAACACTGGCGGCTGTGGCGGGACTGATTAGGAAAGGCTTCATAGTGGAAATAAACTTTACAACTATTTGCTTTAAAGTTTTCGTATTGTTTGTAGCCCGAGTGGTGACTAAGGTGTAGCACAAAGCATAATAGGAAGCAGCCAGGGTGGAGGTGGGTTCAAGCGGGTGCCTTTCCTTCCTATAGGAGTGGAGACAGCCAGTCAGGCACCGTGTCCAGCTTAGACTAGGGCCCTGCCAAAACTTCCCTAAGTCCCGCAGCCATAATACACCCCACTTTCCTTATCAGCTCTGCACACACTTATTCTCAAAGTGCAAAGTCTAGATAAGACACACAAAAAAAGGTCACTCTTTCTCTCGCTTTAACCCCAGCAGCTGTATGCAAATGAGGGCAAACATATTGGGCTGCAGGCTCTACCCCAGCATGAAAATTCAGTGCATTGTTTTCTATTGAAGAGAGGCCCAGAGAGAGGTGGGAGAGCTGGCCGGGAGGGATGGAAGGGGGGGGGGGGTCAGCGAAGGGAGAGGGAGGGGGTGAGTGAGTGAGTGAGTGAGTGACCACACACTGCTCCTGATTTACTAATAAGCACCAAAGATCCCCCGCCGCTCGTCCCGCCACCGCGGCATCTCCACACACGGGCAGCTGCTCGGTGATTATCCTGCATATTCAACAGGCTTAAGGCAAACACTGCTCGCCTTGGACCCCAAACCACCGGCGCTCTCTCCCCCGAATAAAGGAGGGATTGGGAACACCTAATCTCCACAAGGATATAAAACAAAATCAGCTAAAGTGGTCTCATATATCTAAGGAGAACTGGCACAAGCTGTGGAACGTCTACGAAATAAGCCTGTCCACATGACTACTTTGTAAAAACTTGGATACTTTTATGACTACAACTTACTTTGATTGAATGGATGAAAATGCAACAAAAGAGCGGCCCGAAAAGTGACGAAAATGCAACAAGAAAGCGACAAAGGAGGGACAGAAAAAGTGACGTAAAAGTGACAAAAATATGACGAAAAAACAGTAAAAAAGCCACAATTTAGCCATAGAAAAGTGACAAAAAAGCAACAAGATTGGGACAGAAAAGTGATGAAGAAGAATACACAAAAAAATGTGCTTGAAAAATGTTTCCAAAAAGTGACAGCGCGAGGAAAAAGATCAATTTAGATCATTTTTTTCAGGTCTTAGCTTTCAGATGAGGCCTTCTACTGCTCTATAGGCTGTAACCTTTTAGATTTTTGGTAAAGCTGAACTGGAAAAAACACATTTGGTCAAGGCTTAAGAGGTTAAGGAATTAGCTCAACAAATCTGCCTGCTCGTGTGATGTATATTGACTTGTATTGATAATATTTGAATGCAGACAAAGCCCCACAGCTGCCATGTGTATATTGGCAAAGGACAGGTTGTGGTTCAAACGAATAAAGAAGAAAACACTGTATGCACCTCAAATTCAATAGCTTACAGCATGTTTGGAAACTTGTCTGAATGACGACCAGCCGAAGCACAATGGGTGAAATATGTTGCCTTTTCGGATCACTGGCTGCAGTTGTAAAATTAACAAAGCGCCTCTTTTGTCACTTGGGGTCCGGGCCGCACGGGCTGAGCATGTGGAGACACGTGGCTGTGACGGGTAGCGTGATGCTGGGCAGGTGGCGCTTTTTCTTTTTTTTTTTCTTACCTGAGGTGGAGAGTAAACACTGGCGGTTGCAAAGCCAAAGCACCGTTCACCTCTTTGCACCTGTCCATTGTGAGCTGCGATGTGTAATCTCACCTATTTTATGGCTTTGTAGAAAGAAGAAGCCTTTATGACTAACTGCTACATTTAACAAGTGCCTTCCTGCAGTTTCATTGTTGGCTTTTTAGCGAGACAGGAAAGATAATGAGGCTGCTTTATCGTAAAACAGCTGTCTGCAGGGGCGTCAGATGTTTTTGAACTTCTTCTAATTACTTCTTATTATGCAGCAATCTGATAAGAAAAAATCACGCACATTTCTTTAGTCTTGCTACACTGCTAAGCCAATAATGCATGAAATGGATATACAGGCCTTATTCAACAACTGCAGAACACATTCCGCTACTTCACTACATTGATAGAGGTTTAGGTCTCTACAAAGTGTGATCCTTTGCCTTTGATACTGAAAGGTTCGACCTCTACATGCGCTTATATAAAAGTATAGATAAAATGTTCAATATCAGACTTTTAACAGAATTGACACACAAATAAATAAAACCCATTGGAAACGCTTAGCCTCGGAAGCGCTTGGGGGAATCACTTGTAACATGATGAATGGGGGATGTTTTGGAGAGAGGCAGGGGGTGGATAGGACAGTCTGCCTCCTGCTTTGTCCCGTGTCTGGGATGCTTCGGGGCGGCTGTGTAGTTGCCATGGCGAGTGAAACGCGGCGGGACAAAAGGGGCTTTTATTAGCGCGTGGGTCTGGTTAACTCGGTGACACAGTAGTCGTGATGATTGACGCCGTAATCGCACCAGGCGGAATATGACGGAGCGGCGGGCCCCGGGGGCACATGGATAAGTCCATGGGACGTCCTGTTATCGGACTCTTCACATGATCTGGTCAAGTGATGCGGTTAACGATCGCGCCCACTTATCTGATCTCTGATTTGCTTCTTTGCAGACGTACATCTTCACCGACGGCGAAGATGAGGAGCTGAAGAAAAAAATTGGTAAGTTTTACTTTGGGAGTTTCTTGCCTCAAACAGAGCTGCATTTTGTGTAAGAGGAAGCCATAAAAACGTGGCTTTGAGGGGCAGCACTTGTGTAATGTGAGGCTGTATTATTAGGCATATAAAAGCTCCATTCATGGTGCAATCGATTAATAATCTCTTTCTTAATGTCACAGGGAGCCATGCGGTCAACACCAACTGCTCTAACGCTCACAGCCGACAAGCCCTCTCCTGCAAAATGGCCGTGGAGTATGACAAATTCATAGAGTCCAATAAAAAGTGAGTATAAGATTTGTTGTTCACACGGGGTCAAAGTATTCGGTTTCTAACAGCGCTCTCTTCCTTGTATCTCAGGTGGTTCTGCCATGTGGATGACGACAACTACGTGAATGTGAGGACTCTGGTCAAACACCTGTCCCAGTACACCCACACTCAGGACATGTACATCGGCAAACCCAGCCTGGACCGGCCCATCGAGGCCACAGAGAGACTGGGCGACAACAAAATGGTGCGCTGTGATTTCGGTCAAATGTATTAAGCATGTAGGGAGGCAGATTGAAAGTAAACGGTGTGATAAAATATTGTTTTTTTTTTTCCAACATTACAGAAACCAGTGAACTTCTGGTTCGCCACCGGAGGAGCAGGCTTCTGTGTGAGCCGCGGGCTGGCGCTGAAGATGAGCCCATGGGCGAGGTAAGTCACACGGTTGTCCCACTAAAACAATATCAGATTTATCAATGAGCTCACAGCATCTCTTTATTTTCTTCCAGTGGAGGCCATTTTATCAACACGGCCGAGAAAATCCGTCTGCCCGATGACTGCACCATCGGTTACATCATCGAGTCGGTGCTGGGCGTCCCTCTGACCCGCAGCAACCTGTTCCACTCGCACCTGGAGAACCTGCAACAAGTGTCCCGCCCAGACATCCACAAACAGGTACCTAAAAGCATAACTCAAATGCCCTAAAGTATTTTTTTCTCTATGGAGGCTGACTTATGTGTTTTCTAATGCTTTTGTTTCCAGATCACTCTCAGTTATGGGATGTTTGAGAATAAGAGCAACATCATTAATTTGAAAGGGGTTTTCACAGTGGAGGACGACCCATCGAGGTAAGCGTCTATGATTCAAAGTTATAACCCAGTCATAGTTTCACTTCATTCAAATTCGTAATGTAACACTTCTCTTCTCGCCGTCTTCCAGGTTCAAGTCGGTGCACTGTCTGCTGCACCCGGACACCCCGTGGTGCCCTCCTCTGGTTGCCTTTTAGGGCGACTGCTCCTTTCTTATCCTCGTCCCCGTCCTGCCTCGGTATCTGAAAGGCTCGTGGGGACCAGTGTTTCGTGTTAGACCGTGAAGCTGCTGTATTTTTCTTACAGTGGTGGTCGGTCTTTGTTTTTACTGGGCTGCTGTGCGGCCCGCTTCGGGACTTTATCTTCCTGTGTGACACCAGGACCTCGCCCCATATCGTTTGGGACGAGGAACACGGCGTTCGACAGGAAGCAGCTTTCATTGTTAAGCTTTGCAGGCAATCAGTTGAGCTTTGTAAATGTTGCTTGTAAATGTATCTGCAATTCTCATAGAATGTATTCTCACATATTCAAGCTTTTGCCAGCTTTACACTAGCGTTTTGTTTTTGTTTTAACAGTCTGTACAGGCCCTCGTTGGCTTTTGCATAACTAGCTGACTCCGGAAAGGCTTCAGTGTATGAAGTTTTTGTTTTAAGTTACAGTGTTATTTCTCCATGAACTGAGCTGGCTATTGGCAAATCTCTAAATGCTACTTTATTGACCAAATCTGAGGTATGTCAAGACAAAGCACTTTGAAGATTAAGTGACAGGCCTCAGATAAATGTCTGACTACAATAACCCCTCAAAATCTCTAAGTTATCTGTTAAATATATAATGTATAATTGCATAATTTAAAAAGTCCTTGCATTGTTACAATCAGGGAAAATACTATGGCAAAAGAGATTTTGAATTGGGGTTACAATCAGCTTTTGACCTGCTTCGAAAAGTTTTATTTGAAAGTTGCACAGCTGAATTTAAATGACGTTTGCTCCTGGCCAGGCTCTCATCGAGGCAGAGAAGTGACTAAAATAGCAGACCAAACCCGTTTGGTTTGTAAAGGGGTAAGCAGATCTGCAGTAATAGTTTGCACATAAAGATTAATGTTTGCAGTTGGTGAGAGCCTGTCAGGAGCAACATTTCGCGTTCACATGGAGGAGTGTCCTCCGTGTCTCTCTCACCCATATTGGGTTACTGTAAATCTGGATTACAGTATTGTGTACTGTGCTTTTGTTTCAATGCGTAGTGACTGTGTAGAATGTGCCCTTCCTGCCTTTGTCATGTTTACATTTCCTTTAATGATGTTGTACTGCTTTGAACTAAATGATGCGTCTATTCTCCAGTATCTGGAGGCTTCAAACAGTTCATCACAATACGGCCTCTCAGGGACAAGACCTGGTTCTAATGTTGGCTACTAAGGTCCCACGCTGGGACCTAACTGTCAATAAAAAGGCATAACCACTGACACAGTGCACTTTGGTCATGTTTTATTTTCAGTTTTCATTGGCTACTCGTTAAACACAGTTTATACAGTCAGATGTTTCTGTACTTAAAGGCCCTATATCTGTTTTTTTTTTTTTATTGCAAACAATGAAAGGGGAAGCCACTAAATTAAAATGTTAGATATGTTCCAAACTCATTCATAACATTCCTAATATATTTGTAGCATACGCATTATTTACAGGGACACATTTATACACACATTACACAACTTGCAGGGTCACTTTTTAGGGTCATTTTCACAAAAATACTGGAAAAATAGCCTGAAAGTTCATAAAATGTATTGAAATATTTTATAATTTGATGCAAGCTGTTTTCCCCACAAGTGTTTGAGTTTACAATAGAGTAAAGGAGGACAAAATAAATTTCATTCCATTTGTAGAAGTAAAATCAGGTAAAAAAAAAAAAAAAATCAGCTCCTTTAAGGTTGAAAAGGCAAAACAAAAGAAAAACGTTTTTGGTTTACCCCAAAAATACTGCATTAGAAATATATTGCCCACAATAGAAGCTTTTATAATTCAACATTTATTTCACTCATAATAGATCAAAGTCCTTCTTCATGACGACTGGATCTCATGATCTGCTTTTGAACAGTATCACAGTAGATCCATTATACATAAAACATTTATTCCAGCTAATTAAATTTCAATTGGGCTTCAAAACAAAAGCACTTTCAACCAAAAACACCAATCAAAATTTAGCTGATGTCAAAAAACAAAAATCGATTAGTTTCAGCATTTTCAGTTTACGCCACTTTAATGGCAGAAATACAAATATCAAAAGGGGGAAAAGTGCATTCTTTTGAAGTTCGACCTAGAGATGAACAGTTGTTGGGAAAGGAAACCACAAAAAGATACACTTGAACCTGCCCTGCTAATGCAAAGGCCTTACACTAGCATCTGTCTGTGTTTACAACAGAGCAGCTTGAAGTATGGGAACACACATAATGGCACAACAAGCAAACATGAAGAGGATACACAGAGGAAAACCACTTAAACACTGCAATCACAAGTAATAACAAAAACCCAGTGGAAGCTACAGCCAGATGCAGCCAATTGTATAGATCACAAGAAAGTTTAGAAAATGATATGATGCCTATTAGTAAAAACAAGCACTCTCTGCGGAAATAGTTTTTATACCCAGCATTTTACCTAAGTAGTAGTTTTGAGAGCCCAGTGTCGAGATATCTGCTGGAGGTTGTCCTGACAATGTAGAGATTTGCAGTAAAAAAAAAGAAAGCAAAAAGTAAAGCCCTATTGGTTTGAACGGAGAGATCAAACTGCTCTTGAGCCGATTACTGTTTGCACATTCACAGCTTGCCACTTTAATAACACAGGAGTGATACACACATAAGCCACCGAGCCCTCTGTTCCCATGAGTGCGGTGCCAACAGAGGGATAGCACTTTGATACGTACATAATATGCAAAGACAACCACTTAGATTCAGGATAACGTACGGTAGGCTAAAACTATTGTGTTTAGCTTTGTCTCTCAAGTAGGGTATTTTTTTCATTCTCCATTTTTCCCTATTGATGTCTTGTGGATGAAATAAGGTTGCCATCAGCTTCACAGTCCACATGTTACAGTATTTCAAACTAATTTTAGAGTATTAGCTTTTTAATACTTGATGCTTTGAAAATAGGATTGTAGACATATTAGGGCAATAAAGCGGTTTGATGAGGTAGTGGCTTACAACAAGCTCACATGATGTCATTTTTATGCCTTTCATTTTTTATGGTGCCATGTGTTTCCTGTTGGGCAGATTTACAATGGCCCCGAAACACGCTCCCGAGACGAGGGAGTTCAGCTCGTGCCAAATCGGCTCTTTGTTCATTTATGACTTCAATTAGATTAATTCAAATGTAGCCTATTTGGCACCGGATTTTTACAGTGTTCCTCATGATGCAACCGTTTATTAATCGGTGCATTATATTTAATACATTTACACTCTAGTCTGTATGGGAAGCAGATGTGCTCGAGTTGATTAAAAACCACTATGACCTCATGTGTCACCTGCCGCTCTGGTTCAGCACTGTCGATCACTTTTGGTAGACTTTGATTAGGAAAACCCTGCAATAGATTAACAATTTTGGAGCATGAACGATCACAGGAATGTAATTGCTTGTTTTAAGATACCTCACTTTACAGTTCCCATGTCAAACAGGGTCATTATCATTTGAGAGAAACCTGACATTGGAACTGCTAAACCATAAGAATGATTTGCATTTCAGAGAATGTTTAAAGAAGCATAAACAACAACTTGCCGGTTTTATACACAGTGAGATGCAGAATTTCGTGGTTGACTGAGGACATGATAAATTAAGTAAGTGCTTTATTTGTCATTGTACAAGTATACAACGGAATTGTGTTCCTGAGCCCCTGCGACTGAGCCTGTGGCCACTGTGGGCCAACCTGATCAGCGACCAACATGGAGGTAGGGAAAAACATAGCACCCAAAGGAAACATAGCCGGCTGCCTTCATTGCTCCTCTGAAACGGTGAAGCACTTCCTGGGTTTGTCCTTGTTTCAGAGCATGGTGTCCTGCACTGGTCAGCTCCTCCTCATTCCTCTTTCTCAGCTCCCTCCGCTCCACAACAGCCTTTCACCATCTCCTCGTTTGTCCCTTCCTTGTTTCCTGTAGCTCCTGTTGTGACGCCTCCACTGTGCTGCAGGTGTGCGGGGCTCTTGGTGCCTCCTCAGCGTTTCAGAAAAAGACATTTGTAGTTCTGTGTTTAGCTCATAAGCTAGCTGTTTGTTTACTTTTGAAAAGCTGCTTTCTTCAGGACCATTACGGACTAAAAAAAAAAATCTGCTGAACATCACAAAAAACACAGCAAAGAATGTGGAGCACAGAATCATTGTAGTTCGCAGAAAAAGGCAAAAATCACAGCTGCACCAAGAGAGAGGGAGGTTGCTGCTTGTTTTCAGGTAGCCTTGAGAGTAGCCATCACAATTTGCCTTTTCCAGCTTCTAGCTCATCAGTCTTAGGACAAAAAGGGCCTGATAAAGTGATAATCTATGTTACCCTCTCCAAACAATTGATCCCAAAGTCCTGCCTGACCTGTAGACTCTTTGAGATGATTCGCACCCAGTCTGTCGTGTGGCAAAGGGATGTATCTGGGCTAATTTGAGAGACAGGGCACACTTCCACAGAGCAGCTGCAAGTCAGGGAGCGTTAAGCAAAGCATGTCTGGGGGCTACAACTGATCATCTCCAGCGATAACAGCTTCAATCACCTCCAGTTTACACATAACAGAGAAACCCGTCTGACAACAGCGCGTCGACTTGCAGCCTGTTGGTCAGTGATGCCTTCGGTGCGAGACCACACGGCTTTCAATAACATTTAGTTGCTGCTTTTCGAGGCTATAGAGGCTGGAGAGGAAGCCATTTGAGAAGTGTTAAGATCTAGTTAGCAGTTTGTGCTACAGTAATTAAAAGACAAACAGAGCGGCGTGCAGCTCAGCGCCTCATCAAAGAGAGCTGTGTCGCCCATGTTAAAATCAACAACTCTTTAAAGACGCTGTGATAGTGTTTGTTTTGGTTGGGAAGTCGACAACTTTTTACAACAAGAGCATTTCAGTGATTTAAGCTTTTTTGTTTGTTTTGTACTTGTACTTTTTTTTTTAAACTTCGGAGTTAAATCAGAAAATCCTTTCACTAGAATAATGATGGGGTTTTCAAGAAGTACATAGTGACCTGTGAAGTATATTAAATATAGCTACTTTTTTTTTGCCTCAAGGGCCAAATGGGCAGTTGTCATGACATAGTGCTACAGGTACAGTGTAGTATGCACTGCAGTGACACTGGAAGTCAAAGTTGAAATTGTCAGATGTGCATTTTCAACGTTCACTCATTGTGTAGTTTTTGACTTGTAACTTGCAATAAAGCTTGAAATTGTATTATTGTACGAAAAGTGACAGCAGTAATAGCCATAATTGTTGTAGATGGGGTAATATTTGGATAGTTATAGTGGGTATGTAGATGCAGCATAACCCCAGAAGCCAAATGTGAGTCAATGTTGAAGGCTCTGTTAAGAATGAAAATGATGAAAGTGCATATCCTCTAGTGTCTTAAGAAGCAAAAGTGAGTTTTACTTGCAAGTGAACTTCACATCTGTGGTTGACAAAGGTTGGATCACGTTTTCAATATTTTTGACTCAAGCTAAAGTTTTAAAGGCCTCGTGGAAGACCCAGGACACGCTGGTGGGACTATGTCTCCGGGCTGGCCTGGTGTCGCCTCGAGGAGGTGTGCGTGGATTGGGAAGTCTGGGCATCTCTGCTGAGACTGTTGTGCCCGCGGCCCTGGACAAAGCGGAAGAAAATGGATGGATGGCTAAAGTTTTAGAATTCTTTACCCTCCTAGTATTTGGTATTTATTTAGTTGTAAAATGGTATATGGACTCAATTTATATTGCGCTTTTCTACCTTTATTAGGCCCAAAGCGCTTTACAGTAAGGAACCAGTCACCCATTCTCTGTCATTCACTCAGGTGCAGTAGTAGAAAAAAATTTAGGAAATTGATTTGCAAGGAGCAAGAAAAATTCACAAAGACAACGTTCTCAACAACAAATCCAACATGGACAACATGTAAAGAGCAGGCCTGATCTCAAACCACGCTCCCATCAACCACATATGTTTAGATCATGTTAAAATCGTTACCTACGTTCCATAATAGCCCTCTTTAGACAGCATGCTGTACAGAATCTAAAAAATCTCAATTGGCTACTAAAAATAATATACATAATCTTTGTTTCATTGTAAAACGACTTGTGGCACAAATGACTGCCTGGTCCTGTTTTTATACATGGGCTGGACACATGTACCTTCAACCTGAAGGGAGCAGCTCAAACTCTCTAAACAGAGGATGTTTTGTCTGATAATATTTTATCTGTTTTTTCCAGAGCATGACCTAAATAAATGTCCTGCAGACCCTTCAGAGGAATTTGCTTGTGACTGTACTTCATTTTCTAAGAGCTCTATTGCAAAACACTGCATTTGCAAAAAGTACATCTACGTACATACTGGCACTAGTTAGACGCCTCTTCAAATATTACGAATTTAAGGACTTCCACTTAACTTTATTTACAATGACAGTCCATCCAGACAGTCAGTAAAACAAACCCCAGTTGAGTATTACTTGAACAGGACAGGATCTTTCAGAGATCTTAAGCGGGACATTCCTCCAAGTGCAGGGATTACACTGGCGCTGTTCCCTCACACATTGTCAGCGTGACTTTTCGTGGCTATATCAGTCCAGTCTCCAATTAACAGCCTGTATTGTCTGCAGGATTAGGGGTGGCGGGACAGCCCCCCCTTGGTCCAAAGTGAAGCCTGAGAACAACTGGCCCAAGTCAAAATCCTACTGAACATGTGCACTGTCTGCAGTCCCTCCCGAGTCCCGACCGGGAGAGGCAATGTAATCCAGGTATCACATGACACGACAACACTTGAACTTTGTAGTGGGCAGTTATGGAGGGGCTGGAAATGTGGGGCAAATGACCACCACTAAAAGCAAAAAGCAGGGTGTTCCCCAACCTGTGGTACAAGCACGGCTGCTGGTGCACTAACAGGATTAAGTAGAGATTAGTTAAATATAGAGCCATCAGAATAAAAATACTTTGGATTTAAGGATTTGTATTGGCTTTGATTTGGTCCTGGGTCAGTTTAAGTCTTGTCTACCTGAATTATTTGGTTCCAGTGATTTTTTATCTTAGATTTTCTTGGTCAACCTCCATTTGTTGTAAACTTACTTTAGTTAAAAGTTCAAAAACAAATGTCACCATGCTGTGTTAATATAGAAGAATACACATGGCAGTTATTGAGCAACTCTGCGTTTTAGTAATAATAATAAATCCAGTAATCCATAATAAATGATGGATTACTGGTCGTGATGTTTTGAGCATAAACCATGTCATTCCTGAAGTAAGGAGAAGGCGTAAACCCTTGAAGTGTTTTGCATAAATTCAAAGCGAAATGCAAACGTGAGACGCCTTTTCTTGGTTTGAGAGAATGAATGTCCTTTACCAAGAAGTACGGGTGTTTTGACAGCAGTGAGTTCAAAAAGAAGTTATGATTAGATCAAGTCAAACAGATTTTGGAAAAATTAAGCCTAATGAAACCTAGAAGACTAATTTCATCACCTATACCTCCAGCTAATGATCGTGCCTGCAAGGGTCACACCACCTCAACCTGTCAGCACAGAGCCACACCTTCATCACAGCCAATCATCGCCCTTGGTCCTGCGTTTAAGCTCCAGCGTTCATGGCTCGTCAGCTTTCCAGCTGTGCTGTGACCCACCTCCACCCCTTCACCGCCTCTTCTGTCCGTGGCTTCACCCTGCTACATCCTTCACCATTTTCCAATATCAGCACCAGTGTCCAGGCTCCGGGGGAAGACATCCCTGACTCTAACCTACCCATTCATACTAACTATAATCTGTATATCGCTGTCAACTGCCGGCGTGAGATCGCCAAAATATTTATGTCAATAAATCTTTCTAATCAATGCTTTTGTCTCTGAGTCTATCCAGGTTGAATTAATAAATGATTGACACACTTCATCAGGATATTGAAACAACCCCTTGCATTTCAAACACACATTTGTAGAGGTCTGCTTTTTTTTTCAAGAGCACACTGAACAAGCTGGTCAGCTCCGTCCTGGGCTGCCCCCTGGACTCTGTGGAGGAGGTGAAGGATAGGAGGGTATTAGCCAAGCTCACCTCGATCATGGACAACACCTCCCACCCACTGCACGGGACTGAGAGGGTGAGCAGCTCTTTCAGTGGAAGACTCAGACACCTTCAGTGCAAGAAGGAGCGCTACCGCAGGGCCTCCATCCCCACTGCTATACAATAAGATTGTAAAGTAACATGTGCCCCCCCTTTGCAAAACTATGTGCAATATTATCTGTATCAGCTCCACTTTATTCCCTGTACTTATCTATTGACAACCTGCACTAGGACCTGCACTTTTTAATCTATTTTTATTTTACTCTTTATTTCCTTATTGTTTAAGTCTTTTGCTTTTACTCACTGTACATAAGATACGTCTTTTTCTTTTTTTTCTTTTTTTACTATTTAACTGCGCATTTCCTGTCTATTTTGTCTATTGAGTGCAGAATGTAACAAGTGAATTTCTCCATTGTGAGATCAATAAAGGATTATCTTATCTTATCTTTACAGGGTAATAACTGTAGCCTTTGCGATTGCCTATTGTGACCATTGAAACTGCAAAGTAGTAAAGTAGAGCGATCAGCGTGTCTCCAGATCACTGTCTACAGGCTGACGCTGCTCTATGCAACGCTTCAGTGGAGGTCTTCCTTTTCTCCCTTACCTCTAGTTATTAATTATATTGCCATAGATAACTTTACGTCTTTGAAGCTGCATTTTTGCGTCGTCCAATGTTTGCTGTAGCCTTGGAAACATTAAGGATCCAGGCAGAGACAGTGTGGGTACGGCTCAGATGTGGTCGAACTCTGTGGTTTAGCGGTTAAACCATTGGATCATGACAAGTCCTTTATAAAAACTTAAAAGAGCAGAAAGTCAAAGGGGGAAAGGCTTTGAATGCGGTGGAGTGTGGATGAGGCATCGCAGTGAGCAAGAGGGCGATTCAAGTTGACTCCCATAAACCCCTATCAGTCAGTGGCTCTTCAAGCTGTGTGCTGCACATGTGGTACACAGGCTTCTTCAAGTGTTTTGTAATCTGCTATCAATTTGTATTTTGAGGTAGTTTTAGTGCTTCACGTAGTTATGTGTAATAGTTTAGCTGAGTTTAGTCTTCAGCTAAGCCTTGGTTCATGTGTTTAAGCTCTGATTGAGACCTTGCTTGAGACAAATTTATTGATTTATTTTCAGATTTTGGACCTGGTTAAATTCCTAGTTTGTGTCTTTGCACTATCTGTGACCTTGCTTTTGTCTTGGATTTTATTTTCAAGTTAGGGAGACACCATAACTAGCAAGAAACACATTCAAGTTAACCAATCCTGTCTCTATAAAACGAGGCAGACGCGTTTAAGGACATCACCATAAACCCCCTGCGGTTCTCCAGCTTTGGTGCAGGTTGTGATGGCTTCAAGTTATACTCAGTAGTACTTTGCATATCAAGTCCTGTTTTAGTTTCTATTATGGAGACAATTGGCACCATTTAGATCTGGTTAATCCTGTTTTATATGGTTTCTCAGTGCCTTATTATCTAGATTGCAGTGTGGATGGTTGTAATAATTACGCAGTACGTGTTATTTGTAAAACTTGCTATTGTGTGTGGGGTTTTTTTCACCTCTACAAACATATTAGAAATACCAAAATGGTCAAAGAAAAGTTGGATTGTCTTTACCTTGACTTAAAGTGCATCTGACAGATTTTAATGCTTTTGAATGACTTATTTAGAAGGATAACGTCTTTTTATTTTTATTTGAATGTTTAAGCTGCTGACAGGAAGTGACATACATAAAGGTAAAGTCCCAAAGCAGTTTGACTCATTTCCCATTGACTTAACATGGTCAGCACGGCAACAGTTTAAAATTGTTGTCCTTCATCTATGTCACTTCCTGTCAGTGTCCAATAAGGAAGTGAAACTATAAACATCACAAAAATGGCCAAACTAAAGTCTTAAGGAAAAAATGTGTCTAATGTGTCATATGCACTTTAATGACACACTGCAAAATCACAGATTAGGTCACTATACTCTTTTTGTCCAATTAAATATCAAAATGAAGAAGGTTTATTTTTGGCCACCTGTAGTCAAAGCAAAGCATCATCACCTCCATAGAGACGAGCGAGTGATGTCCCGCTCTACGCTAAGTTACGAGCCAAGTCTGCAGAGAGGCGAGCGCACTCACACCAACAATACCTGTTTTTCAAATGTACTTTTCACCAGCAAAACACCTATAATTAAAGAAATCCTTGCATTTATTCTCTTTGTTTGAGTGACATGTTACGCTGTGTGGCTTTGATATCCCTGGTTTACCCTGTAGGCACAATTTAGTCTGTGTTTAGTGCCCGTCTCATCCAGGCAAATTCCCACTTCAAGCAGGAACCCTATTCACTCATGACTTTGTAAAGTGGTTAGACGTATAACAGGGCAACAACCCTATAAACCCCCTCCATTTGGGTTGCACGCTCCCAGTCACAGGACGGGGGTGACGCGGACAAAGAGTGAAGTGAGGTGTGATAAACCGAAGCGCTGACTCCCAGGATGCAGCTGCCCTCCCTCTGCGTCCTGCCACAAAAGAGGGGCGAGCGGCGGACCCCATTTCCTGAACCCCCCCTCCTCCCAACACGACGACAACTCACAACAGCGCGGACACAAGACCCTAAAATAACACAAAGGGGATCGCCGCAGGACAAAAAAGATGGTTTGTTCAGAACTGGATGTGAAATAACTGGCTAATGGGCAGTGTCAGAGGCGCTTCTACAGTATTTGAACTCAAAAGATCAGCTCGCCATATACAAGATTATACATATATTACATTTGTTTAACAATAAAGCAACACAGAGCAATCCATTACACAAACAATTAAACTTTAAATAAATGCCTTTCTAATCTTCTTCTGTGGCTTCTGGCAGCTCAGAAACGGAAAGTCCTGCCCTAAAGATAGAACACAATGTCTTTAGTTTAAAAGCACAGTAGTTAGCTTCTAGTACAACCGTATTTTCTAAACACTCAAGTCGTAAAGTATAAGTTGTACCAGCCAAAAAAGGCATAATGACGAAGAAAAAAACATATATAAGGCGCTCTGAAGTATAAGTCACACCAGCCTTGGCAACTACCTGGGCATGGAGGCGTAACTGCACTATTGACAAGCCTCTCCCGGCAACACGTTGTTCAAGCTCCCATTAGTGAACTCGTTTCTCTAGCTGTAGCCATCTAGCTTTTAGCTTTCATCATATATTTTGATATATAAGTCACACCTGAGTATTAGTCGCACCACCAGCCAAACAATGAAAAAAAAGTGTAACTTATAGTCCGGAAAATACGGTACATCATTTTATAGACTACACCACATACCATATAAGCTTTAACGAGAGAGCGATTGTGAATAGTGTTTCAAACTCCAGGTCTGTGGTTATGGCGGCTCTATACATGATTTGGTCGTTCTCCACCCCAAACTGTACTGACACCGACTGTATTACAAATGCACTTTTTCCAGCTCCCGTTCTCATTTTTCCCACCTTAAAGCACCACACTTAATATCATTTGAGAGCCCATTTTGGTCTTTACACTTACATGGTAAAATACAGTATGTTTGTAATGTAGTACGTAGTTATTGTCCCTGGTGTAGTGACGTTCATTCAATTTACTCACAACTCCAGCCCCCAGGTTCTCATCATCGTCGAATGCTTCCAAATCGGTCTCTGATTCGGGAGTCCCCTCGTTTTGGCTGGGCTTATTCCCTTCTTTCTTCTTCCCCTTGCCCAGTTCATCGGTAAGATCACACAGAGCTTTCCACATTTGCTGAAACAACAGCAGCCTTGTTTGTGAAGGTTATTTCCATTTTTTAAAAGGTTTGAGGAGCAATACTTACCCGGACGTTCCGGATTTGGAAATTGGCTTTAGCAGTGATATCGTCCATGACTTGTGTGAGCTCAGCATTAAACATTTGTGACATATCAATTATAATTTGATGGGACTTTTCCACGTGGGACATCTGCATTTCTGGTCACAAAAGTAGCACAGGAATTAACTCATGATGGAGAGCGTATTCAAAATCATGAATGATGCAAAAGTGAACTTAATTTTTATTGGGCTTGTAGGTAAATGGCTAGACATGTTGCTGCCCTATAGAGGGGTTTAATTTAAAGGGACTAGATGTAAGTTGGTCATTTTATACTCACTACTGCCACCTCAGGTCTTACGCGTAACTGCAAGTTCTATATGAAGCTCGTGCATGACGGCACTTTGGACCCGAATTAACAACTTTTTGAGTGACAGTGCAGGATTTTAGAGTCACTAAAAAGTTGGAACTTTCGGGTCTGAATTGCCATCATGCATGAGCTTAATATAGAAGGTGCAATTACATATATGACCTGAGGTGGCAGTAGTGAGTATAAAATGGCCAACTTGCATCTAGCCCCTTTAATGATCTGCTAGACACTATTTTCGCTCAGGGTTATCAAAATAAGCATTTGGGAAATGATATAATGTATTTAAACTATGCATTAATAAAAAGTTGCAATAACAAAGTTACGCTTTCAGATGAAAGTTTTAAAAGTACATTATAGAACCTTTTATGCGAAAAAACAAACAAACAAAACAAAATGTGATAACAGTGCATATTTGACCTTGTAGTGACCCTTGTGTCAGCATGGTGTCTTTGTTTTCCAATGGCCTCTAGAACCCTCCAGAATCAATTGTTTTCAGAGTACAATAGATCCTGGAGCGTCACATAGGCCTCTGTGATGGAAAGTAAAGCCGCCATGCTGACCATCCACACAGACATTGTGCCACAAAAAGGTAAATTACGCACAAATGTTCCAAAATGCACCTTTAAGAAAGACCAGGAATGATTACGTACAGTACAGTACTAAGAGCTGAATGTAACAAGTACATTTCTCCATTGTGAGATTAATAAAGGCTATCTTATCTTATGTGTTGGCATTTTTGTCTAATTAGTGGATAAAGTGTTACACAGTGTGGCTTCCAGTAATGTTGTGATGATGGTGAGTTGATCTTACGTCTGATGAGAACGTGGTTGTATTTGTATCTTGCTTCCATGGCTTTTTCCTGCTTCTGTGGGGAAAACGTGTATGTGTGTACAAAAATATGCTGTTAATAGTGTATATAAAATTTGATGTTTCCCAAAAACGTTACTGTAAAAGGCACAATAATTTCTGCTTTTGTGATTTGCTAATCAAGACTATTAGAAATGAGATTGTGGTTTAACTGCATGGCCAAATGTGCAGCCCAGTGTGCTGTGCTTTGTAAAGTAGATGGACTAATTGCATAGGATTAAAAACTCATTGTACTTACCAGTGTGAGAATCTGGATGCATCTCTCAGAGATGCTCCCAATCTCCAGCAGAGTGACCTGCAGATCCATCTTGCTCTGCTGCAGGGCCAGCTCTCTCACCATATTCTGGTTCATTTTGAGACGCTCAGACGCCGCAGCCTCAATCTGAAGCTTGGAGATGGCATTATGGTGCTCCAACTGCACATGCTTCATCTGCTCACCGAGTATCTATAAGCAACAGTGATACAGCAGGCTACACGATAAATTAATGGAAAGTTTTTGTTGTTGTAGACAGTAGACAGTTTTTGCACCAGGGGCTTGAGAATCACACAATTTTGTTTTATGTGTGCTTTCTTTATATGAGGTATGACAATAAAGCCAACTGAACTCAGTGTTCCTCAATGATAGTGGACTATTGGCCCTGCGTAGTCTAATATTCTCCCTGGGTTGAACAGAAAACTTGCACAACAAATTAGAATTTCCGCATTACCATGAACTAATAACTACACTCTTCATAAAATGCCTTTTGTCTTACCTTGATCTGGTCCTGGAAGTGCTTCTCTCTCTCCTCCTTCACCCGCTGCCTCTGGCGGAGCTGTGCCCTCTGCTGCTCCAGGCGTTTCTTGCTGTTCTCCCATGAGAGCATGCAGTTGTCCCGCTCGTGTCGAAACTGGTTCTTCTGCTTCTTCATCTGCTCCAGCTCCTCTCTCAGAGCGATCACCTGGTCCCACAGCTTGCAGGTGCAACAAAGTATTTAGTGGTGGTTACAAAGGGATGACACGACAGTAAATATTCCAGTGGCCCTTTGATTGTTTAAGTGTCATCCAACCATTGCTTTCTTTACTTTGTATAGAATTGTGGCAGCGGTAAAACTGTGTACATTGCTGCTGGCATGGTGGTTTTCCCCATGATAATCGTTTCATTTTATGATGTTGTGGCAGAGAAAGTTTAGAATAAAGTCTCCAGCCTGCATCTTGAGAGTTATTAAGCGACGACGTCATCGCTCTACTTCCGGGTCCAACAGAGCTTTCATTATAACGGGATTTAGCTGATTTTAACCTGCTGTAGAGCCAACTACAAGGCTCTTTTTAAACATCTGATCACAAAGAACTATTACATTTACTTTGGATTTTCATTAGTACTGCTTTTCTGGCATTAATTATCAAATTATTTTTTCCATACACAACGAAGGCTTATTTTAAATATAAAAATATCTTCCTTTTACCTGGAGAAATGGTGAGCTATATTATATGAATTAGGTGCAAAACAGTGTTTGGCCTTATATCTGTTGTTATTTCAGAAGGAGATTCAGATAAAGTTGCGTTTTTTTTGCTGTGTTTATCCGTGGAGCTCTCAACAGTTATAGAGTTCGGGAAATTCCACAGTTACCATGGAGATCCGCCATCTTTGCAGCTGTTAGCATACATTTCCACTGACTAACATTAGCTAAAAACAGTATAAAAAAGTGGAGAAAATAGCCGTTAGCTGCTGAGTTACTGCTGGTAAATACATCTAACACACTGTGGTGTCCAAGTGTTTTAATGTGAACAATAACTCCAGTATTTTAAACTTTTAAAATCTCCATTAGTTTACAATTGCTGCTAATCCCATAATGCTTAGCGATATGACATCACATTCCCAAAGGATTGTAGTCATATCTAATTACTGTCTCAGCAAAAGTCATGTGTAAGTATATCTAAGTTACAGCAAAAAATATAGGTGAATTAAATCAAAATATGAAGAGAAAACCAAATAAATTTTGCTTTTTGTGAAATTTCATCTACTAACGTTAATCCAAAGTGCACTGCACCTCATCATGGCTTACTCAAGTATCCTCAATCTACCCATCTGTGTTAGCTTAAGTAATGTTAGCTTTCTATCGTTTTTATGGATATGATTAAAACATTATGTTTTTCAAATTAAGTCCAAATGTGTTTAGATTCTCACCTCATCTTTGACGTCACCAGTTTTCGCTTTTCCTTTCTTGTCTTTTTTTGTTGACTTTTTGGGAGGCTGCCCATAAGAAGAAAAAAGGCTTAGGATCCTTTACTCAGAATAAACCGTGACGTTAGTTTTGAAGCTTTACTCACCATGTTAGCGACTTTTTAGACAACTGACACAGGGGCAACTGACTGAAAACCAGCCTACACGTTGCCATGGTAACAGTTTTCTAAAAGATGTCTCACCCAGGGGAAGACAGATGATCCTTTAAAGTTTTGGCGGTTTATGAACCAAACATTTTGGTCTTGTCAGTGCCATTCTCCACTCGTGAACACTGGGACAAAGACTTAGATCTACCTTGATTTTTGTAAAAGGGGGCTTCATTGTGTTAAACGTGCTTAAACAATAAACTTGACTTTATATTGACAGTAATTTTTCATGAATGGACACAGGGTGGCGTAGAATTATCAAGGGTCAATGTTTTTATTCTAAATTGGTTTGTCTGTCTCCTCATTGTATATCCAGGTAAATGTACATCATAACATGGTGTAATCATCAGAATGACACTTTTTCTGTCACTAGACTTTTAAAGATGTTTCTTATAAAAATGAGCCAGTTGAAGCTCCACAGAAAAAACATCACTAAGAGAAGAATTTATAAAATATGGAAATGCTGGTTCCCAGAATGTGTAACCCATTCCAATGTTGACATGGGGGCAAAAAGCAGTTGCCAGATTTTGCTCCGACAGCCAGATATAAGCAATGCTATTGTGACTGTGTAACAAGTGTAATGTGTGTAACTGGACGACGGTGGTGCAGAGAGTAGAGCGGGTCGTCTTGTGATCGGATACCGCAGGTGCACATGTCGTTGTCCTTGGGCAAGACACTTCACCCACCTTGCCTCCAGTGTGAATGAGAGGGTGAATGGGTAAATGGTTCCTTGATGTAAAACACTATGAGTGCTTAAAGCAGCCCTCACCTGGAACCGCCACCTTAACGTGGTGGAGGGGTTTGAGCACCCAAATGATCCTAGGAGCTATGTTGTTGGGGGCTTCGTGCCCCTGGTAGGGTCTCCCATCTCCCATCCCACAGGTCCTAGTTGACGGGTCAGACAAAAAGCGGTTCAGATGTCCCTTATTAGAGACCAACAGGCCCATTTAATCGTGAGGCCGTCCTCCCATGGACCCACCACCTGCAGGAGGGGCCATAAGGGGCTGGTGCAGTGTGATTTGGGAAGCTTGGATGGCTGACCCTGCGACCCGGCAACGGACAAGTGGAAGAAGATGAAGATGGATAATATTTTTGCAGACTAAAATTGGACTGAATTTAATAACATTTTTTTTTTATATACCTTCAAAGATTGGTCCACAATGTGATGGTTATATAGCTAACATTATAGCACATTACACCTTCACACATTACCACATTTGCCTCTGCATTTCAAGTATGTGTAAACGAGTATACTTATTAGGCGAATGCACTTGTGCGATTGGTGCAGACAAACTCAAAGGCCTTCTTGTCTTGCGCGGCTTCAGCTCTCTGGTCTCTGGGGCATCCTGCAGCTGCTCCTCATTCACTCTGTTTCAATGGGAGCTGTGGTTTGGAGACTTGGCACGGAGCCCGACCAGACTCAGGAAGTTTCTCTCGCTCTCTCTGTCTCTCTCTCTCTCTCTGTGCCGGACTCCCCTCTCCCCCAGACGCCTCCTCTACCCCCTCCACCTCCTCCTCTATACCCCGAAACCATTCAGCTCCTCACCTCAAAGCATTAGTGATGCATTCCTCCGGACCAGCGACAAGCAGAGTAATTCAATTTCGTCGACAGTGAGAGCATGTGAATTCTGTATTGCATCTTCAGTCTTTGTTTTGAGGAGGAAAAAAATCATCAGTCTCAGTCATGCTTTGTTTGTGTATGGCATTGTTTAGTTCAGCTCCCAAAACTCCAAAGCTGGGGGAAAGCCCAAGTCACAGGTTCCTTTGCTGGGGAACATTTTGAATCTAATGAGGGGCTGATGGCGATTATAAATAACATCAATGGTGGTATAATGTTATAATAGACATCAGGAGGAGTCTAACCCACAACCTCCTCACTGAAAGGCAGGAGACGGGGGGGACACTCCACCATTTTTTTTTTTTGACAGAGAGAGACTCTAGTGGCAGGAAGTATGAAGTTAATACTGCATAGGTTAGTAAAATTGGTTGATTTGGCCCTCATGAAAAAAATATATTTGTGGTCAAAGATTTCTCTACATTATTTCAATAGTGTCTTAAATATAGGCTACAAATAATACTTAATTTTATGATCTATGGCTGTTAGCATCTCATAGGGATTAGGTCGGCATAAAATTTGGACACAATGCTTCTGTGAAGGCAGAGTTAAAGGAACAGGCCACCGTTTTTACATACTGAGATATGTTCTTACCTTAGCTTTGACGAGTTCTTTAGGACCTGTCTGATCTTCTCCCGTGCCTTCAGTCACGTAAACACAGCGCAGACGGCGTTAGCATTTAGCCTCTCCCTCTCTCCTCTATAGCTCCAAAACAAGTCAAGATAGAAGCTACCAAGCTCTTTCTCTCTCTCTCCAAGTTTTCCCTGTTTAAATATGGTTACGTGAAGTGTTACACTACAAAGTATAATTACACAAAATTAAACAATGTGGATTTTCTAAGCGGATAAAAGGGGGGACTATATTGTAAGGCGTAATAATACCAGGAGTAATTTGGCATCCGCACAGTAAAGTGGAGATTACTGCGCAGTAAAGTGAAGATTACTGCGCAGATTTCGAACTACTCCTGGTATTACTACGCCTTACAATATAGTTCCCCCTTTTATCCGCTTAGAAAATCCACATTGTTTAATTTTGTGTAATTATATTTTGTAGTGAAACACTTCACGTAACCATATTTAAATAGTGAAAACGTGGAAGAGCTTGGTAGCTTCTATCTTGACCTGTTTTGGAGCTTTAGTGGAGAGAGGGAGAGGCTAAATGCTAACGCCGTCTGCGCTGTGTTTACGTGACTGAAGGCACGGGGGAAGATCAGGCAGGTCCTAAAGAACTCGTCAAAGCTAAGGTAAGAACATATCTCGGTATGTAAAAACGGTGGCCTGTTCCTTTAAAGATGCATTATGCAACTTTTTAAAGCAGTACTAAGTAACATGTTTACCTTGATAAATCCTTTTCGTAGTCCCAGTGGGGGTAATACAAGTGTTTATGGGATGATTGGAGGGTCTTTCATCTCCCCCTGGTGTTTCTGGACAGAAAACCATGTTTGCAACTTGACTGCCACCGGTCCGGAGCAAGCAATACACACTAATGGAATCACGAAGAAGAAGCTAACATGCTAACGGGCAAAGCTAACTGCGGGCTAACGTCACTTTAAACAGTATTTACAGCCAAGTTTGAGTGAAAAAAACAAATTTCCATTGTATAATTGGATGCACAGTAACCCTCTCTCCCTTCACCTTTCCTGTCAGCCTCGTATTTACTCTCCAAGACAATTAATAAGTCAAAAAATCGTAACTTGCTACTACACCTGCAGTTGCGCTTATGGCCTCTAGGGGGAAGAGTTACTTAGTACTGCTTTAAGTGAAACAAAAAAAAGTTGATATTTGTGCATATGTGACCTTGTAGTGACCCAGTGGCTGTAAGAGTGGTGAGCACGGCGCCTTTACTTTCCATCACAGTGGTCTCTATGACGCTCCAGGATCAATCGTTTGGAAGGTGACAGACACTCTCACCACAAAACCTACAAAACAATTGATCCGGGAGAGTCGTAGAGGCCGCTGGGATCGAAAGTAAAGGCACCATGCTGACCACTCATGCAGCCACTGGGTCACTACAAAGTAAAACACACACAAATATATTTTTGTTTTTGCAAAAAAAAGTTGCATAATGCGCCTTTAAGGGACAGTCAACCCCTCAGTGTCAGGGGAATGTCCCACATGTCCTATATTTAAAACCAAACTCAAAGTGTGGCTTAAAGCAAACCGGTCTTGTGACCATTAAAGAGGCTAGATGCAGGTTGGCCATTTTATACTCACTACTGCCACCTCAGGTCATACGTGTAACTGCACCTTCTATATTAAGCTCGTGCATGATGGCAGTTCAGACCTGCAGTAACAACTTTTACAGTGACAGTGCAGGATTTTAGAGGCAGTTGTGGTGAACAGGCCTGAGCTCATTCTACACCTTTGGACATTGTTGGAACACGTAGGGGGAAGAAAATACATAATTTTGACATGTTTAAACTCCGTATAGTCCTTTAAGTGACTCTTCTTTTACTTTTCTTGTACTTGTTAATGTCTGTTATATTGTTTGTTGTATTTTCTGTATTGCTGTCATCTGCCTATAGGGACTGTAAATGAGCCCTGTGGCTATCATCCGGCATGTTTACGTCTGTTTTTTGTTGTTTCAATGCAGATGTTCATTAATGCGCATTGTCCCTATCAAATAAATGAATAACATGGCATGTCCAGACATAGGCCTGATTCATTTTCATGGCCCTTAAGGCAGACCTGATTTGTGATGAAAGCATTAGAAGCTTACATGTATAACACAGGGGACTCTTTCAGATTCAAATGTAGCCGGTGGGAGTGAGTGCCGACGGTCTCGCAGCAGCTGGTTGGCGGTGTCTGGGCCGGAGATGACCGAAGGAGGCTGGGGAGACACGCCGCTGCTGCTGACCCCTCTGCCCCCTCTGCCCCTCGCCTGCTGTCGGCCCCGGAGGTCAGGCACATAAAAACGGCCTTTCTCCTCCTCTCGGCCTGGTTTGCATCCAATAACCGAGTCATGTCCCGGCATTTCCCTGCAACTACATGCCACTACCCCCCAAATCAACTCCTGCGCGTTCATGCAGCTCATCATTCAAAGAGAAGAAGATACAACCACAGTGCCCTCTTGTGGATGATCCTTGAAGCACTTTTTTCAGTATGTTTGCTACATTTGTAACTATTTAAAGCAGCCCATAGCCTACTTCTTAGAGATTTACCACGTAGTACTCTTTTCTTTGACTTGAGATGATTATTGTGAAGCATTAATACCCCCTGCTTAAGTAAACAAAAAAATTAAAAAGTTGCTTTTAGTTCATCCTTAGAATTACTTTGTTTATCTATTTTATTGTGTATTCTTTGGATATAGCTGGATTTTATCATTATATAGTATTTTGTCTGTTAGATTACAGTTTTGTCCTGTGTATGACTTGAGTCTTTCATTTATACTCCAAGTACCCTGTGGTGGAAAAAGTACTCAATACTCAGTACAACTCAGTAAAAGTGCAGATACAGGACCAAAAATGGACTTAAGTAAAAGTATCTGATACATTTTCTACTTAAGTACAAGTGTAAACATATACACATGGTAAAATGTACTGTTTAAGTAAAAAGTAAAAGTATTTAACCTCTTAACCCCCACCTGAACTGAGCACATTTTCTCCGCTTCAGCTTTACCCAAATCTAAATGTTTCTTGACTGGAGCTTACAGGCCAGAGGAACGCTTCATTTGAAAGCTAAGAAAATGATCTTATTGGATCTTTTTCCTCACTTTGTTGAAGCTTTGTTGTCACCTTTTCTACATTCTTTTTCACTTTTTTGCTGCTTTTTTTAAAAAAATGTTTAGGTTTTTGTCACTTTTCTGCTGCATCCCTTTTTGTTACCTTTTGTTGCTCTTCCATTGGTCTATTTTGACACTTTTTTTTCTTTTTCCCCCCTTTTTTATCCACGTTTATTTAACATTTTGACACGTTTTTCCAAGAAGCTTTTAGATTAGGGTAAAGCGACACTGGAGAAATTTTGCTTGGTTCAGGTGAGGGTTAAGAGTTTTAATGTGCGGGATGTTTTAAAACATTTGAATCAAACCAGGCCTAAATAAGTAAACCAGGTCAAAAACTCAGGTCAAAAACAGGAACTAAACCAGGAGTAAACCACTAAACCAAGTCTAAACTGCGACTAAACCAGTTCATCGTACAGAGGTCACTTTTGTAAATAAAATACTTTTACTTTTAACCCAATTTAAAAACGTAGTGGAGTAGAAAGTACAGATACAGGCTCTAAAATGTAGTAAAGTAAAAAGTATTCATCATGAAATTTACTTAAGTAGTATAGTTTGTACTTTTTACTTTACTTTCCACCACAACATAGCATGCTGTGAATAGTATTAAAACTAACTTTCCTGCAATATTAATACATTAATCTGAATTAATTCCAAGGCCCCCGTACCCCTGGTTGGGAAACACTGGATTACACCACTGCTATAACAACATAAATCAGTCTTTATTACTGATATACTGTATGTGAGCTAGCATTTTCCTCAAATGCTCACATAGCATTTGAGGAAGTTTGACGAAATTCACATCACTCCAGTTACAATTTTGTTTAATTCTTAAAACACGGCATTCAAGCTCAATAACCACTTTTTACATGTACATGTTGCAGAAAAATGTAAAAACAAACAGCTGTACTACAGTCATTATAAAAACAAAATAAAATCTATTATTCACAATAATGAACCATCGACTTATGAACAAGGCTAAAAAACATTGAAAAAAAAAAATCAAGTAAATGTTAAAAGAAATCAAACTTAAGTTTTCAGCGATTGTAAATATTTATATTCTGTAGAGCAATGCATGACAACAAGAGACTTCACCAGTAAAGAACTGCAGCTGGGCGTAATTGAAGAGAGAAATCTGGCTCAATATTCACTTTTAGCCTAAATATTAACATTTCAAAGAACAGTTTATGTACCTTGTTGTGCTTAACATATCGACTCAAGATTCTTCTCAAGTCTTTCATCAAATAGAAAAACAAAACAAAACTACGACTTCAGGTAATTTGGGAAAGCTGGCCAAAAAACGTGCGGCTCATAGGAGTCCCTTCACAGCATCACTGTTACCTATATTTCAAATGCTAAAACACATTTTAGAGACACTATTTTGCCACTGCACGGGGATTCAAACTCTGAAATGTGTTTTTCCACACAATTAACAGAGGCCATTACTTTAAAAAATATCCACCTTTGAGGAAAATGTGTATGTTTGCCCTTAATCCAGCCACAAGGGGTCACAATAGCATTTTAACTTGTGCTGGTTCCAAGCCCCAAAAACAATAGGCTCAGGTCAGGGTAGGGCGAAATCTGTACATAATTTATACGGAAATACCTGGTGATTTGTTGTGACAAGTCAAGAGAAGTTGCTGTTTTTAGTTAAGATAAGTTTGCAGTCTTCAGTTCCTCATTGTCCCATGGAGATGTTTGTGCTTCAAGAATTACACATCGCTCATCATTTCAATCGTCCGGCAGAAGCTCCGATCGCTGCTCGTCTTTGTCCCGCGGGAGATTTCACAGCACGGGCCTGGAACGACCTCAAAAAGGTGTATCAAACGAGTCTTTTCGAAATGGATTGCCACAGGAAAGAGTAAAAAACAAACAAACAAAAAAAAACCTGTAGATCTTTAAGACGTGCAACGATGCGGAATAACTGGTCCCACTTTGATTAAGACAAAATGCAAAATACATGAAACAAACTGAGTTACTGTATATAATGCATGACAATGAACCATGTTGGAATCGATAATGTAACAGCGGCCAATAATGTCATAACACTGGTCAATTTGAATTGTTATGAGCCAATAATGCAACATGAGGTCAACAACAACAGCATTTTGCCAATAATGTGACAGGTTTATAGAAGATCACAGTTTTTTTTACTCATTTTGACCACTAGAGGGCGGAATGGCAGTCTCGCTGAGCTAATAAGTCTAATCTTTTCAGGCTGGGTAGTCATCCATTCAAGCCATATCTTACACAACGGTCAAAAACATCTAATTGTCAATAAGCACAGGAATTTTGGCATTTATAATCACATCATTGGCATAAAGTTACACAAGTTTGGCTCAACAGTTTCATTACATTACTGACCCCACTACATTATTGGCTCAGTACATTAAAAAATCGACATACGCTATCAGGTTACCGGCCGGTATTAGTTTCTCTTTTCCCACATAACAGAAGTCATATACGCATTTGAGGCTTTCAGAGACCTGAGATGGTGAGATGAATTGTCTAAAGCTAAGTCTTGTTAATCTACTGTGCGATGTCTATACAACATGTAAGGCTCTTCCTCCCCTAAAACAACGCGTGAATGTACAGTACTTGACAAAACCTTACCAGAATAACTAGCAGTAGTATCAGTGTACCCTTAAACAAAAAAAAACAAAAAAAATGGCTAGTAAGACTTGGTTTGTAAATGCATTTCTTTAGGCGCCATCAGCACCGTTTTTAAGGATTTGTCCAGTGGTAACCGTTGGCGTTTTTAAGTAAAAGTCCTCAACGTTATCCAGCAAGTATTTGTGACAATGTCGTGGTTAAAATCGCAGTGAGAAGTTGGACAAAAGATGAAGTGATGTGCGGACATGGGTGGGGGTTGTGGGGAGGGTTGTTTCAGTGGGATGCTGCTGCTGCTGCTGCTGCTGCTGCTGCTGAGCTGCTGGGCTCCGGTCGGCTGTTGGCCAGATACTTGGCTCTCATGCTGGAGGTGTACTGCGGAAAGACAGACCCAAAACCGTCAGAAAAATGTGACGCAGTGAGCGACAGTGTTGCCCATAAAGTTGAATCGTGCGGAGGACTTTTAAGGAGACATATAATGCAAAATCGACTTTATGTGCGCTTTAACCATGTCAATACATACCTGGGGTCTCATGTTTCATTCACGCAGTTTTGTGTAATCCTGTTTAATTACATAATTTCTTCTTCTACTACCAAAGCGCTTCAGCCTGTATTTCCTTGTGTCATAGATGGAATTGTCTTTGTAAAACCGGACCCCTTCGTACTCAAATTGCGTCTATTTTTATCCAGCGGTTTCCCAATTAATCAATGCCGCTGTGATAAAGGAATAGGCCACCGTTTTTACATACTGAGATATGTTCTTACCTGAGTTTAGACGAGTTGATGTGTACCTGTCTGGTCTTTACGTGTGTGCTCAGTCACGCAAAAAGACAAAAAGATGGTGTTAGCATTTAGCCTCTCCCAGCATATGCCTATGAACCCAAACGGGGGTGAAGTTAGAAGCGACCAAGCTCTTCCGCGACGTATAGTTACACAAACTTAAACATGTTGATTTTCTAGGTGGATAAAAAGGGGAACTATATTGTAAGGCGTAATAACGCCTTAGGAGCACTTCGACGTCCGCTCAGTAACATATTCACCTCTAACCTGCACTGCTAACACTGACGATAACTTTTTTTGTTAAAGTCTGTAATAAAGGCTATCTTATCTTATCTTATCTTATCTTAAAGAATTCTGAAGATATTACCGCGCGGGCGTCAAAGTGCTCCTAATGTGTTATTACGCCTTACAATATAGTTCCCCTTTTTATCCACTTAGAAAATCAACATGTTTAATTTTGCGTAACTATACTTGGATCGTGTAACTCATTGGTTCCCAAACGTTTTTGACTGGAACCCTAAAAATTGACACTCGGGACCCCCATTGCATAAAGTTATTTCCTGTTTTGCTGCTTTAGGGCAGAACAAAACGTTTTAAAATCAGGTTAATATGTTACTGTTTATTTCGTTTATTTGAAAGGATTTTTACCCCATTTTTCTTTTTGTTTCATCTTGAAATCATCTGGGGACGCCCACCCAAGGCCTTGCGACCCCCCGAGGGGTCCTGAACCCCACTTTGGGAACCATTGGTGTAACTACTCACATTACCGTATTTAAATAACTGTATTTAAATAGGGAATTGGTCGTGTCTAACTTCACCCCCTTTTGGGGCCATAGGAATATCCTGGGAGAGGCTAAATGCTAACAACATCTTTGGTCTTTTTGCGTGACTGAGCGCAAGCACGAAGACCAGACAGGTACTCATCAACTCGTAAAGCTCAGGTAAGAACATATCTCCATAAGGAAAAACGGTGGCCTGTTCCTTTAAGGTTTGCACATTGTCTTTTGGGATGTGTATTTCATCCTGCTGCCAGCTGAGGGCGCTCCAACCAAACTTTGAGACACAAACTATCAAAGCCAATGGTGATAAAGAACTATTTGCATACACAGACAATATTTCAAAGTTATAATACGTAAAATATCATATAATAAAATCCTGAGCGGCTTGATAAGACACAATTATGCACGATATGTCCACTTTAACAGGTCCAACATTATGGGCATAATGTATCAAAAGAACAGTACAGATACAGAATTAAATCAATGCAGGATTTTCTTGCCATGTCAAACTCAGACCACATCTGGGCAGGACGCAAATCCAACTCTTACACTTTTACAGAGGTAACACAACTCAAATTCCACCACAGAAAATCCTTCATTGATCACCTATAACTCTATTGATCATCGGGCTTCGAAACCTAAACGGGATCTAGGACACAGACATATCAAACATCAAAAGAGGACAAGGAGGACATTAATAAAGTAGACTTCCCTAAAATCTGTGCAGATTGGGGGACATTTAAGAAGCACCCATGCTTTATGCAAAAACCTCAATATATAACAGGATATACGTATGTTGACTGCAAAAATATACTTACCAACAAGTGTAAGAGTTTTAAATTTCTGGTACCAATTATAAACTTTAACTAGATAGGTGTCATAAAAGTAAACAAAACCTTTAAGACCTTTAAAAAGTGATAAAGTGGCTCAATATTGGTTCAGAAAGCTGTGAACGTATTAACAATTTCAGCTCAAATGTTCTGTTAATCTTGAATAAAGGAAAGGGGATTGAAAAAGTCCACTCATAGAGAAAAAAACTGTAGAAATAGTATAGAGCATTAACATTTCAGAGAAGACTATAATATGGACTGCTAAACTAATAAAACAATAGTATTTAAGAACTACAGGATTAGCAGATATAATATTAAACCCCCACACAGCCCTGCTTTATCCATCCTTTCTTATTGATCCCATGTGGATCTCCGGGCGCTGTCCCACCCCTCACGTGCTACTCTTTACACCAGAAATGGAAGGGCTACATGCCTGGGGCCACAGGACACAAAAAACTCAGGTCAAACACTGAGGTAGACACTTAAATAACTCAGGACATGGGGATGCAAGGTCTAGCAGCCCCGGGTTGGACTTTGAGAAAGGGTGAGAGGGGCAGAGTGTTTGAGGGAAGTGCTAGGCGGGGCATCAGGCCGCATGTGTAGGATGGGAGTGGGGGATTGGGCTGTTTTTGTACCTGTGAGCTCAGAAGAGGAGGTTACCAAAACGACCGGGAGCTGTCCGAAGGCTTTAACTGCCAGCTCTGACCACTGCTACTGTCCGCAGCGGCCAAATATTGAAACTGAGGTGCGCAGAAAAGAGGTGGAGAGTGAAGTGTGGTTTAAAGAGAGAGAACACAAAGCAGCGTCTGAGGTGCGGACGGACAAACAGACATGAGGGGGGAGTTTAGGCCGCAGGGCAGGAACATCGAGGAGCATTTTTGATATCCTCTGAGTGTGCCCGCTTATGGACTGAAGATCTGCTTTCCTCACAATTAAAAACAACTGTAACTTTCAAGTAGGTCCAATTACCTACTGTAGTTGTAGTTGTCTTGAAACTTGCTGCCTGGAAGCTTTGGTAATAGTGTACAAGCATTCACAAAAGACCGCAGCTTCAACAAGGTTTAGGGTTTCCAAGCAGCTTTACACAATTGCTGCCAAATAACCCAGAGGTTCTGCTTAAGAAGAAATGCTGAACTTACAGAAGGGGGAGGAGACTCTCGTCCAATCAGAGGAGTGTTTTCACAGCGCGAGTTCTGGAAGTTGGCGTTCTGAGCCCTGTGGGTCAAACACAGAGCGAGCCACACTTTACTTACAGATGTGAAACATAATACTCTAAACATGAAACCTGTGACAGCTCTGGGCACAAGCAGCCGCTCCATGGACAGTGACAAAGAGGAGGTATCCTGTAGCTCGTTTCATGGCTAAGCTCCAGACTTTGCTATCACAGCTGGAGAGTGACAGCTGCATCTGCAAACTCTTGCCTAACTTTAGTGCAGAGCTCAGTGAGTCCCAGGGGAACTTTACTGGTGTTCGAGCACATAAGCTGTGTAGTATCACTCTCACTGCACAGGTCTCAGACTGTAACACACATGTACTCTGTGACAGGGGCGTTACTCACATGTACTCTGTGACGGGGCATTACACTCTGTGACAGGGGCGTTACTCACATGTACTCTGTGACAGGGGCATTACACTCTGTGACAGGGGCGTTACTCACATGTACTCTGTGACAGGGGCATTACACTCTGTGACAGGGGCGTTACTCACATGTACTCTGTGACAGGGGCATTACACTCTGTGACAGGGGCATTACACTCTGTGACAGGGGCGTTACTCACATGTACTCTGTGACAGGGGCATTACACTCTGTGACAGGGGCATTACACTCTGTGACAGGGGCGTTACTCACATGTACTCTGTGACAGGGGCATTACACTCTGTGACAGGGGCATTACTCACATGTATTCGGTGACAGGGGCATTACACTCTGTGACAGGGGCATTACACTCTGTGACAGGGGTGTTACTCACATGTACTCGGTGACAGGGGCGTTGCTGACTGTGTGTGCGGCTGCGGGGATGCTGGTCTCGCTGCCGTAGCTGCTGCCGCAGCTGTAGAGGCTGGGCATGTGCACACGGTAAAGACCATCACCGTTCTGTCTGCCCCCATGGCTCAGAGACTCGTCCTCACTTTCATCATCACTCCTGAGGAAAAACACTTTCATTAACATCACCACCAGGTGGCGCACGCACCATACTATTCATGAAAGATGAAGCACTCAAACATGGTTATAAAGCTGCCCAAGGAAAATGATTCACTTCATTTGATGTCACAAAAATGTGTTTTCTTTTGCATCTCTTTCTCACAAAACAAAAACATGATGGAATGACTTTTTGCACAATACCATTAGGATCATCTGTTATGCACAAATCATGTAGCTATCATTGATCATGAGCAATACTTAACACAAAGACACTGTCAATATATAACTGTATGTGTGTGTGGATCATCACAGATCTAAATAATATATATATAATTTCTTTAGTCATGTAAATGAAGAAGTCAACGTCTGATTGCACTGGGGTCTATTGAAACCTTAGCAACAAACACAGTGGCACAGTTGTGACTGAAGGCAGCTCTGATGGAGATGAGACTGACGAGCGTTGCCTCCTTCAGCCCGGAGTTAATTATGCTGCAGCTGAGCCCAGGAAACTACTCTCATTAAAAGACATCCGGCGACGCTATCAGCTGCAGAGAGCAGCGAGAACTTCACACACTGCAGCACAGACGCCCCACCAGTCCCAGCCCTGATAGAATTTGGCTATCTTTGTTCCATTAAGAGAGATAAGAAAACAGCTGCCTATCTGGGGAAACTGCTGAGCCATTGTAGACTGTCCCTCGGGGAACACAGCAGCTTTGTCAGACAAAAACATCTTGAACAAGGTGAATAAGGCTTTCCAACCTTACTCTATTATACAGAAGTGAGTGACGTCAGGACTCTCACCTTTTTCCTCTCCAGGTGTGTGGCACGCTGCAGATGATGGAGCTGAACATGAGCGCAGTGACAAAAGAGAAGAGCACCAGGTAGATAAGGCCTTCCAGTCCATCATAGCACAGTCCAGTCAGGGCCTGCACATAATCCTGCAATGGGACCGACAATGTAAGAATCATGTATGTAAGAGCATGTTTGTAGAGCTCTGAACTGCAGGGTTTTAACAGGTTTTATACATTCACAGCTCAAAAGTGTGGATAGCTTGAACGAAAATACTATAATAATTCTAAATAGAGAATGAATGCTGAGTAGCATTTCATTAGCATAAGTAGGCTTGAAACCGTTTTCTGAACCTCTGCTGAGACCATCTTCCTTTTAAGGAAGGATTTTAATTTTATGGTAATCCGTACAAATGAAACACAGTGTATTAGAAACTATCTGCAATCGGCATTCAGCCCGAGATGGAAAGTGTAATGTAAGATGACAGATACGCAGCATAAACACAAACGTGCATGGTATAAAAGCCCTTATCGGACGTGAAGTCAGGTGATGTCATGTTGTATTATGTGTGTGCGTACCATGTGCAGGCTGCGACAGTCCACCAGAGCTGTGAGCTGATGGAGGCTGATCTCTGTGGAGTTCAAAATGCCCTGGATCTCCTCCAACCGGCCCTGGGAATCAAAACAAAACTGCACTGTCACAATAGGATTACTCAGAAAAATAAACTCTGGCACCTTCAGAGCGACTGGTATCCAGCCACCAAGTTCAGTGGGTTTAGTTAATATTCAAACCTCTCCTTTAATCTGCTACTAATGATGTCCATTTGCTGAAATATATCATTCTCAAACACAGATTTGTAAGATGTTAAAAAATGTTTTTTTTTTTTTTTTTCATAATTCTCCAAAACATAGTAAATGTGTGCATTCGTTTTTGGGCAATCAGCAGTACTAATTTGAATCCACTAATTTCAAGACAGCAACAATGTAAAGTAATTAAGAGGAGTCTGAATACTTCCTCAGAGGACAAGACTTTAAAAAGGCTTTTGCTTGTGTACAAGTCTCTCCATGGTCTCGTGCCAAAGAACATCTGACATGTCAAAGCCATATGAACCATCTCAGGCTCTGACTTGTGAATGAATTGTGTTCTACTCCTGCTTCATTAGTTAAATCAACATGTAGAGCTAGTTTAGATAGTTCGCTGTTCATAAAATAGTTCTAACAAAGCAGTGTGTGTGATCTAGAAAAGCCCAAAACGAAATAATGTGAGTGAACGTTTCTTTGAGACAACCAATAGCCAGGAAGCACAGATTGTCGACGGCCTCATGCCTGAAGTTGCACCGATGGGCTCTCGTCCTTGTGCAGAAGAGGAAGGTGAAAATCACTTGTTGTTGCAGGAAGTGCTCAAAATACTGATCGTTTTGTGTAATACATTTAATCACACCGTTTTTCTACCTCTTGTTACACTTCTTTCAAAGGCACGTCTGATATGAATGTTTCCACCACCTCAGCACTTTCTCTCTTTCTCTCTTAGCAACCTGCCTCTCTCTCCCAATGTGTTTCCAATGTCAGCTCCCATTTGTGTAAAGGCCAGCGGTGGACAATAACTGCAGTACTGAGTTGGCAGAGAGCCAGTGAAAGCCTAATGCATGTAAATGGACATAAAGCATGTCCCAGGTGGACTATCAGCAGACTTTTAGCAGACAGGTGCACTTCAGGCTGCACAGGCCATCGGTTTGGGTCCCATTCAACATTTAGGGGTTGAAGGGTTTTGGAAAAAGATCTAAGTGTGATCTTTCTTACAAGTATTACAATTAGATAGGCCTTTATTGTATTATTATATATTTTATATATTATATAAAGAGTTTTAACATTTTAGAGAAAAGTAGTACCGCATTTTCCGGACTATAAGTCACACCAGCAAAAAAAATCCATAATGAATTATAATTGAAATAGTTGTCAACTATTTTAGTCATTTATTCATCGTTTTCTAGTGAACACAGACTTAAATAGAGCAAAATATTTTGAAACATTGAAAATTTCATAAATATCTGTTTGTGTTTCATCCAATTAGAAATCAGAAGTGGCACTAAGATCCTCCAAAAACACTTTAAGTTTACTCCATCGGCACCACTTAAGCTTTATGTTATGAAAAAAAAAAAGAAAAAAAATCTTTTTTTAATACACCATTCACAGCCAACTGATTAATCGATTAATGGCAAAAAATAATTGGTAGATGAATCGATTACCAAAATAATTGTAGTTGCAGCCCTGTAATGAAGAAGATAAAACATATACAGTATTGTTCCGGACTATAAGTTGAATCATTTGCGAACTTGTTCCTCTAGCTTTGGTCATGTAGCTTTTTGCCCGCTTTAGCTTTTCTTTGTTTTCTTTCACCAGTCCCTCTCAAGTTTCTCGCCCACTCCAAACATTCGTTATGCTGCAAGATCACAGATTTCGGCTGCATGTTTCACTACATGCAGCTTGTAATCTGCAGAATATGATTTTCTTTTTAAGGGCATTTGTGTTCAGTCTTAGCAGATACTGGTACACAAGCCTAGAACGCCCTCTAGCGGCTGTCGATGTGAAAATAATGAACATGTGAAATGATATATTTTGATATATAAGTCACACCTGAGTATAAGTCGCACCCCCAGCCAAACTATGAACAAAAGTGCAACTTATAGTCTGGAAAATACGGTACTTGCTAACATAACACAAGGTCTAAACTAATGCAAGTGTTAGCAGCAGGTTTTATACATTATAAAACTCCACCACACTGTTTTCAGATTGCATTTACTTAACTAGTTGCAGTTTTTTGCCAAGTACAACCAGTTAAACTAAGGTTTCGACAGATAACTGTTGAATGACGGTTTGTGGTCTGGACCGGATGACTGTCCTATTTAGGGAAGGAGATGCTGTTGAAACATACCCTTGTTTGCACGTATTCTCCGGTGGCCGAGCGCAGTAGTTCCGACACGTCGTCCTGCATCTCCACCAAGGCTTTGTGACTCCCAGAGAGTTTCTGCAGTGAGATATAAATACTTAAATATCATGTTTTGTTTTTTTTAGCCACTATAGTAAGCCCGAGGAGACCCTGTTTATAGATAAGGACCGTTGAATACAGACATTCATGTTTTATAGATGTGCTCGCAGTATATGCCCGGTCTCACAGCACTTAAAAGGGGCTTGATTTATTTATAAAACCCAAACAAATTGATGCATTAAAAGAGCTGGGGATATTTGGAGAAACTATTCTGCTCAGAAACACACGCCTACCCTTTAACGCAGCGCTGTTATCGGGACAGACACAGGGGGGGGGGGAAAAGGCAGCGCTGTGTCTGTCATTCAGCTGACAGAAAGGGAAGTATTGTACAAATGTGGAAAAAGAAAAAAAAGAGATACTTTGAGGAGACGGGGGTGAGTCATTGTGCCCACTTGAATTCTTAGCCATTTGCAAGGACATGCATCACGCACAGTAAATCTAATATTGTCAGGGGCAACTGGACTGTCAGGATCGGTCAGGTCATGTCGCTCGAATCATGCAGAAAAAGTCAAAACAAGCAGAAAGCCTTTTTGTAAAATATTCACAAACCTGCTGAAAGGGGTTGGTAGCTTCAGGGCTGCAGCTAAGGTAGTACTGCAGGATATCTGTGACACAAGAAATGAAAATGATTATTGAATTATTACAATTAGCGAGAATCTAAAAGCGTAAGAGTAAAAAAAAAAGGCATTCATTTCTAGTGTCAGCTCTGGTTTGTGCAGGAGTTTTCTCTCTGTCTGTAACAAAGGTTTTCAGGGAGTCATTTGTAATGGGTTGTGTTTGAATTCAAGATGATAGCAGGTCAATTCTTCCCTATTGGATGTGTATATGAAAGGCCAGAAGAACAGATGAGAATAATAGATGTGTTGAACGTAGCACTGAACAGAGATTAGCAAGTTCGTATAAAAGGAAGCTATGTAAATCAAAGACACGCAAATGATATGAAACCTTACACTTTGTTCAAGGCTAGTACTTCCCTTTTGACCAAAGACTACACTTGCAAAACAAAGCTGATTAATAATTCAAGCCACATGTCAAAGCACTACCTTGTTTAGAGAATGCAAACAATGCAATGGTCTTTCACAGAGCATTATACTGTACTGTATCAGATGTACAACAAAGAACAAATAAGCTGACCTTAAAATACTGAAAAATACTTTGAACTCTAGTGAAAGTTGCCCACAAAACTCGTAATACTTCATAATGCACGGCCAATACGAATAGACCGCAAGCAACTAAAGGCTCAGAAGTAACCCGTCTAACACACCAGTCTCCTCAAATCTGCCAAGAGTGGTTTCTTACATCACACCTTCATTGTTTATTGTCACATGTTGAAACACGCACACCATGTCTCAACGCAAAAGGTGCTTAATGTAACTTTTCGGCCTCGCTTTCATTGGCTTCCTGTTACGGCCCACTGCAGTTCAGCGGAAGTGGGGGAGAAAAAGTGTGTCATCTGGAAACTAAAACTAAAATCTCAACAACCACTTGCACTGGTTTAGCAGTTCATATTTCAATCTTATATAGCTGTTGATTTGAATCCATCTCTTTTACAAAACAAATGTAATCAAATTCTCCGTCAGGAAACACTCTTAGAAGGTAGTTTTCCGAGACCGTTTAGCCCTTAAGTCAAACTACCTTTTCTAGTGCATTTAGTGACTGTATCTCTATATAAATCAGGTGTGGGAAGAACACGGGGGACTAAGCAGATGGCACAGATGACGTCGGTATGGCCCTGTATCAAGAGCACCATTCCCACAGATGAGTGCGCTGCGGAGAAGGACCGGGGAGGATTTCCGCTCCAAAGAAAATAAGACTGTGGTTTCGCTCTCACCCACACGTTTTAACTGAAATATCAGGGAGCGTACATTTCCTGAACGCTCTGTCTCTAACCAGTGAGTGCTTTCTCATCAGAACTGCTAAGACTAAAAATGTTGCTTCTCCTTTTTTAGTGGCTTATGGCGATGTCGCAATATTCGCAAAAGCGCCAGGAAATTCAGATGTCTTTCCAAGTAAAACTAGCACATGGTCTGCAGTCATCAAATAGCATAAGGATGACTCAATAGTTTGTCATATAACCCCGATATTTTACAGGAGATGTAACAAAACTGTTTAACACATTGGATTTTGATACATTTTGTATTCAATAAGCGGAAACTCCAATTTAAGGCATTTTGCTTTATCAATGGGATTCAATCACAAGGCGTTTTCCTTACATTAGACGCCATTTTAAGGATTTTTGATCATTCAAAAGATACAACAGCATCGTTCTGAACAGTTTATTGCTGTAAAAATGGTCCTAATTCAAATTTGATGGACTTTAAGACACCCTTTTTGCTCTGTAACGCACTTTGAATTATTTTGTGTACAAATTGTGCTCTACAAATAAACTTGCCTTGCCACCTGACACCCATGGATAGTTTTGAACCTCTTAAAGGGATATGTATTAAAAGGATTTTTGACATAGGGCCTCATTTCCTAGTTATCCAGAGTGTTGTTGATTTCTGGAGATATATATTTTCATTCATGCATATTTGAAGAGTTTAGTGGTGCTAGGCTAGTGCTAGGCTAGTGCATGTCAATGGTAACTAGTAGCCTGCATTAAAAACAGTCTGACCCAAGCACAGTGCACCTGAGGCAAATCAATTATAACACCAGACTACTGATATAAATGTCTGTGTAATAATTTTTCAAATATAACTGACCTTGCATCACATGAAATACTGCATTTTGAGGGACTATTTTCTAGCAGATCACTCCGCCGCTGCATAGCTTACAACCATGAAGCTGATGCTGCTCAAATAGCTATTTTAAATGCAAAATGGTTATAATTATCCTATCGACATTTATATCAGTAGTCTGGCGTTATAAGTGATTTGCCTCAGGTGCACTGGGCCTGGTTCAGACTGTTTTTAATGCAGGCTAATAGTTACCATGACATGCGCAAGCCTAGCACTAGCCTAGCGCCACTAAAGTCTTCAAATATAAAGACTGCATGAATTAAAAAAAAAAAATCTCTCCAAAAATCAACAACACTCTGGATAACTAGGAAATGAGGCCCTATGTCAAAAATTCTGAAATATCCCTTTAACCCCCACCTGAACCGAGCACATTTCTTCCAGTTATTATCCAGGTATCCAGGAATTACCCAAAACTAAAATCTTCTTGTCAAAATAGCGACGAAAACGAAGATGAAAATGCAACAAACAAGTTACAAAGTGATGAAAAAAACGAGAAAAAGTGCCGATAACGCCTCAGTGATGCATAGAAACACAACAAGACAGAAAAACAGATCAGTTTTGCAGCTCTTATCTTGCAAATGAGGTCTTACACTGGCCTATAAGCTGTGAGAAGATTTGAGATTTGCGTAAAGCCGAACTGGAAAAAATGCGCTCCGTTAAAGGGGGGGTTAACAGGTTGACAAGCAGTTTACCAGACCACACGGTAAGTCCACCTTTTACTCCTCCCTGACCTCACCTGTCGCCGGATCATCAAAGCCCCATCACTGGAGACAGGGAAGACCCCACAAGAACTGCATTTTTGGAAAGACACTGACATACTTTCTTGGCTTTGAGGATTAACTGCTCACTTGCTCTCGGACATGCATGAAACCAACACATTCATTTTAAACAGAGCAAGAAACAAAAGCTGTATGAAATGATGTCACCACTGTATGATCTCACCGCAGTCACAAGTGTATTGAGCTATTTAGAAAGAGCCAAACATGCCTGAATGAAACAAAACACAACTATTGGTCTGTTCTTTGATGAAGAAACGGCATATTAACATGCTCAAAAGTGTACATCAGAATAAAATGGGTCATCCTTTGAGACTTTAAGTAAACTTCCTCCAGGATCTCAGAAGCAGAAAAGGGAGTTGTGAAAGTTGATTTCCAGTAATAAAAAGGAAGTCTACTGCCCTAATGACCTTACTACTTATGGGAAAAATTATGACGTGCAGAGTCAGACAGGAGGACCAGCAGCCACGCAACACAATGAATAACCAGATGTGTGTACAAGTAATCACATTAACAGATAAAAACACACACCAAACAATTCAGTAAAACAAATTCATTTACCGTTGTTGAAGACTCCATACTGCTCCGCGACTTTGACCACATACGTATCGGGCGATGCGCAGAAATCACTGGAGGACTGAAAAACAACACAAAAAACAATGCAGTTTACTGAAGTGTAATGTTTCGACTAACTTTTAGCAGCGTTTAAAATATGTACGTGACTAATCCGAGACCGAGATGACAGAGTAGGAGAGGAAGGTGTGGGGAGGCCTGAATCATCTGCAGAGGAGGTAATGCTACACATGATGCGTCATATGAATAACTTTACATTTATTACCAGCCGCTCTTTTAGATTTCAGCATAATATCCCGATCAAAACAAGACCTTTGGAGAATGAGACGGTCTTTTGAGCGTTGCATAATTGGTGTGTTCAGGAAGTATTCACACTCCTCAATTCCTTCATCTTGCAGAATTCATAAAAAAATCGTATATCTATATTTAACCTGATAGAGGCTGTACCTTTCTGCATCATGGGCAATGTGATGAGTCTGCAGTTGTTGCATGGGGTCTGATTCTTACTGCATATTGCCATGGACTTTTTTTGTCTAATAATTTTGATTTGCAATGTAGGGTACTGTATTTTCCGGACTATAAGTCACACTTTATAGTTCGGCTACTTATACTCAGGTGCGACTTAAGTATCAATAATCAAGCAATAGAAAGAAACTTTGGAGTGAGCTGATTACGGGCTAAAAGCTAGATTGCCACAGCTAGAGGAATGAGTTTGCTAATGGGTACTGGAACTACGTGCTGCCGGAAGAGGCTTGTCAACGGTGCACCAAGGTGACTGGTGCGACTTATACTCTGGAGCGACTTAATGTTTTTATCTTCTGCATTATGCAATTTTTGGCTGGTGCGACTTATGGACCCTTTAATTGTTTGTAAAAAGCCAGGGCTTAGCTGGAGGCGGGAAGCTAGAGTCCTATCTATACGTTTAAGTGTGACGTCACGACTTCCGCTTCCGGGTACTAGCAGACCGGCAAATATGCAAGAAAAAAACATTAAAAAACGTCAATATTTCTAAAACTCAACAGAGAATTACTGAACCTACTTATTTCTCAGACTCATTAGCCAAAATGCTGCAATAGTAAAATTTACTAAAGTCACTACTTCCGGGGTTAGCTAGCTTCTGCGCCGTTAGCATTTATCTCCTCTAACCCAGATGTACCATTAAGCAGTGAAAGGATCTATACTCCAGAGCGACTTATAATACGAAAAATACGCTAAAAATTGTGCATTCATGTAGACTGGGGAGCTTGTTTTCCCGTGATGTGACGTCATTGTCCCCAATTGGTTTGTGTTCATGTGGTTTTTATGTGGGAAAGTGGGGATTTTGATGTCATCAAATTTTTTATTTTATTATTGATTAGCGCTTAGCTGAGCTTATCATTTAAATGTGTTAGAATTTCAAAAGCTAAACATTAGTTTAAAAAAACATGTTACATAAATTTAATCTAATAATAAATTTAAATCTTTTTGCCAACGTTGGTGACAGGCATTTCACTTTTCACAATTTTGTTAATACGAGGATGACGATAGCTAACACTAAACTCAAAAAAGTAGCCGCGTTTAACTAAAAAGCTCACATTGGACGATAAAAGAACAAATCAGCTGATTTCCGCATTCAGGTACAGAAGTCAGGAAGCTCGGTTTGACCCGAGGTTCCCAGTTGAGCGAGTGTTCACGTGAATTCCCCGACTGGGAAGTCATTCGCCCGAGTTCCCGAGGATCACATGAACTCACCATTAGTGCAGAGTTTGAACACAATTTTAGCATAGGTAATTGTGTAATTAGGTAACAAAATGCAAAATAAACGATATGCGACCACAAAAATGCAGTTATTTGTTCATTCACAGCAATTCCCTGCGCGACAGAACAATAGATTATGCACTTGTGTTGCCACTTACCGCTGACACAGCCAGAACCATCCCTAGAGACACCCAGCTGATTACAAGAGCCACTACTCCAAACAGGCACACTCTGGGGACAAGGCGAGAACAAGAACATTTTTAAGTACCTTTAAACACAATCATTATCACAACAAAGATACTGTCGAGCAGCTTTAACCACCAGTCGATACGTTTTGGCCAGTCAGCACAACGAGAGCATGCGCTGAACTAACATCTCCAGAGTCATTGTTGCAAAATTAACATTAAAGTAAGAAGTCCTATATGCAAATCATGTATCGCAGGCACTTACAAATGTATTTGTTCTTGAAGCAGTTTTTTTTTTTACATGGGCTGGAAGATAAAGCATGATTTATTCTCTCCCGTCTCTCTCCATGTGACCAAACTGCACGCTGTAGTCTGTCTGCCGCTTGTATTTATAGCTGCTTTTATTACACAAATAACAGTGGAGCGCAAACCACATGAAATGGCTCTCCGTAATAGACTGCTTCTTGTCTTTTGTTATCTCTGCGGCTACAGACATTATGCTGGGCCCTATTGTACCAAATGCATGACTGTATTTTATAGAGCATGAATTTAACCAGACTCATTTGTAACGACAAGGTGGCTCTGCTCGAATGGGGCCTGTTAATAGCCACTTATCGGGGAGAATGGTTGAGATGATTTCCCGGGTGCAAAAACACTTTCCCTCAAAGTGATCCGGGGGCCTACAATGATCTCATGATGATGAGGCTCACCCGATCAGCGTTCCCTTGGAGTTTCGAATCAGGCCGAACAGCACCAGGAGGCAGATAAGGATGTCGAACAGGAGCAGGACTATGTAGCCGAGCCACCTGTGAACACAACAAGGCACCGTCGGCAAATGGCTGCAACAACACAGATGGCTTTTGGGAAAATAAACATGTCGCTAAACAGGTCCTGATTCTGCCAATGTATGGAGCAAGCGTTTCGAGCTCTTGAGGAGGAAATATATTTAATATGAATGGTTACTGACAAATATACCCAAATAAAATTCCCCTTATTAAAATGAATGCTTGGGTTAAATGGTACTCAGTGTGGCTTTAGGTTTAAGTCGAAGAACCCTGAGGCAAAGTTTAAGCTATTTCAGTGTGAAAATTGACGGGTTATTGATTCTTGAGCTGTGAATTGCATATTTATTGGTCACACGGCCCACATGTAAATCATTTAAAACCCCGGAGGAACTGCTTATCATTCTCAATGCATTACACTGACGGAAGCAGCAACACTTTTAATTCTTGGAACGTCTACTGCGTCTAATGATTTGCTGAATAAGTTCCTTGCGCTTGCTTCTATCACTCAAGTTTAAAAACTACTCAACACTGCACTTTTTTTTCTGAGGCTATTGCGGCCGGGAAAAGACCAACATTGATTTAACCGCACGCAAACACCAGTGAAGGCGAGAGATGTTGGGATTTTGATTGAGACAAAACTGTTTGAAGTAGGCTGTGCAGTCTGTATTGAAACCAAAATACAGATTATTGCAACACAAACATCTATGTATTGCTATCATAGATCAGTGGTACTGTGTTCTCATCATTACATAAAACTTAAAAACATGCACATAATCGGCTACATACTCCTGACTGTGATTCTAGCTGAAGCTCTGAGGAGAAGAACTTTATTTATATAGACCTTTCACAGACAAAGTCACAAAGCGCTTCACATGAGACAATTATACATTCACTCCATAATCGATGGTGATCAGTTTTCCCTGGGGGAGACTAAACGCTGTTGCGTAAATGTTTTTAATAGAAGGGAAAACCTACGCAGACACAGGGAGAACATGCAAACTCCACACAGAAACCCAGGACCTTCTAGCTGTGAGGCACGAGCGCTCACCGCTGTGCTACTATGGCTCACACTGCGCCTGACCTGGATTCTATTGTGCCATAGAGCAGTGATTCTCAACTGGTGGGTTAGGGAACCCTCTTCAGTGGGTTGCGAGCCGATTCTAGAGAACATTTTTTCCAATATTTCACATCTGAAACGGCATGGAAACACAACCAGAGATTGTTAAAAATAATGTTATTGGGTTTTAAAAGTATATCTACTGCTTGTTCAATAAAACTCTTATATGATTTATGACACATTATAATTTTATTTGGGTTGCGGCTCCTTCTAATATGGTAATGGTGGGCCCCAAAGTCATATCACTGCCAGAGGACTGAAAAGCTGTCTAGACTATAACAGGACCTGTTATGAGCTTCTCTGCGCTCAAAGTGTGTTCATTACAGCGCCACTGTCTCTCTAGCATGCCGTTAGCTGAAGGTGAAAGCGTGTTTTCACTATTTTATTATGTGTTATTCCCACTACTGCCTGCAGGGGGCGCTTCTGATTAGCATCGTCTCTCGCCTCTTACGTCTTCACTTTACATATTTTATTTCAAATGCCAAACAACATAATATCAATGCTGAGATAATGCTCGTCTAAATTATGAATGACATCTCTTGGATCACAAGAAGAAAGGTAATGCAAATATTGAATTCAAAGAGCGCTAATCTATAATGCACTTAGCCTGAATGCCACACTGTTAGTCTCATTGCTCCTCGGTCTCACCTGTACCAGTCAAAGAGCTCTATCTTCACCGCCAGCTCATCCAAGGAGACGCCGGTGTTTTCCCAGAAGGGAATCTCCACCATCTGTTTGACCAGCTCGTCCAGCTGTCCCTGCACCTTCTGGACGATGGACAGGTAGTCTGCGTTCTGCGAGTACTGGACCTCAAGCTGCTGCAGGTTTACTTCCACCGTCTGGTTGAGTGCGGATGTGCCGCCGTACACCTGCGGAGGGCAGGGAGGGGACAAACGAGGTCACAAAATGGCTGGTAAATTACTGTGTGTCATGCTCGCAGCGTTTATTACCACTAAATTTGTATCACCGGAAAATACACAAATACTGCAGTCATTTAGTGAGAGGAGATTGATACAATGAAAATATATTGTTTTTGGAAATATCGTGCAATGTTTTTGATATAATTAAGAGTATTGTTTTGAAAATCGCCATATAGCTTTTCAGAGTCAATACAGAGCCAAAACTGGTCTCAAATTTTGCCAGAAACTGACTGTTGTTTTCAATTGACTCGCTGCCCAAGAAGTGACTCCCTGTTTCGATCTAGCACACCAAAATAAAAGCACACAGCTCGTCTCATTGATTAGTTCAGCAGGTACTTGCAACATGACAAGAATATAATTAAATACACACATTTTACGTGTTTTGTCTGTTAATAGCTAAGCAGAAAGAAAGTTGAACTAATGAATAATATGGTGCTTTCTTGTGGCGTGCTGGATCGAAACAGGAAGTCACTTGTTGGGCGGCGTTGTTATGAGTTGAAGTTATGCACAGAGTCAACTGGATTTTTGCACAATGTGGCTACAATCGTTGGGCACGCCAGTACTTCCTGTTCTGTTCATTTCCTATTAAACTCATCTTAAACCTATTCGCACAAGCATATTCACTAAAGGTTCCGTGGTAAACAGTGAGTTCCTGGTAAAAACAATCACTTAGAAGCTTGATGTAGGATGTAAATACTGCAGAGGAGGAGACGTCTCTGTTAATAAAGGCTCACATTAATTTGATAAATTATAAAATTCAAAATAGTGCCACAAATCTACATAAAACAATAATCTTGCCTATAGTTTAACTTTGTTATTTAATCTTTATGTAATTATTTTTCATCTCCTCAGAAGCACTTAGATCCCACATCAAGTTTTTAAACCGCACCTAGTGATCATCTTTAGAAAATATGATTATTCAAACGGGTCAAAGCTTAACTTTACATTTGCCTTGAGGTCTGAGAAAAATAGTTAAAGTTAGGAAGGGTGTCTGCAGAGTTGGACAAGTCAAATTTAAGACTCTTTAAGACCTTTTTAAGACCACAAAATCTCAAAAATAAGACCTGTTTTTGAACGCGCAATATATAAATGGACTGTAAAGAAAATCACTGTCACAAAAATCCAAGTGTCAAACTGTTGTTTTTGATACCACAGTGGGATGTACAAATGTAAGAACATAATTTTTCACATTAGGCATTCAAGTTTTAACAACCTTATCCCATAATAAGAATATTGAGATTGAATAATTACTCACAATTATCGACTGAATGAAAGAAAACAACAGATATTTAGTTTTTGTATTTAAAATGCTTTGTAATACTTGAGCTGGTAAACATTCACTGTTTCAAAAAATAAAAGCAGCTTTTCGACTCGTTTGCATAGAACAACACAAAACAACTTTACAACTAATTAATTATCATAATTATTTTAATTATATTATTATTAGGCCAGAATCTAGTCTAGGTTTTATGTTTTCTAAACTTCTTTTTCAGATGTTTTGATGAACAAACTGAGAAACGTGTTTCTAAAGTAACAGGTCTTGTGTTTGTGCTTTCACTTTCCTTCTGTCACTGAGCAGAGGAGCGTTAGCTTTGTGTTTCCATCCTGAGCCAGTTGTGGCGGGTGTTTCCGAACATTTGGACAAACTTTATTGGGAATTATGCAGTTCATTACCTTGAGTTGGATATTTACAGCGATGGATTTTTAAACTAAATTGTGCGCAAATAATTGGGTCGTTGAACGTTAATTTTTAAGACCAGTTTACCATGGATTTAAGACCAAATAGGCCGAATTATAGACTTTTTAAGGCCTTAAATTTGGATTCTTGAATGTTAGACTTTTTAAGACTTTTAAAGACCCCGCGGATACCCTGGTTAGGTTTCCGTTAAGACAAGCTGCCGAAGATATAAAACAATAATGGCTGATGCTTCAAAGGCATGTATGATATAATAAACAGTTTCTATTGTAAAATCAAACACTTTTAGCATGTTGCTGAGGGCCGTCCTGTCCATCCTTTTATGAATCAGAGGTTGCTGGACTATTGACGCAAAGTTTAGCACCAGTCGGCCGATCATTGCTGAGAATATTCTATTTTCCCTGCAATATTTCCCCCCAATTACTGCATATTAATATCACGTAGACACCAACCGTCTAGTGAAAAGGGGGAAAAAATCTGTAACATTCATAGCATATGGGCGCTGAATTATTTAGGGTGATTTTCCTACCAGCTTCTGCACCCCGGAGACGGTGCGGTTGGCGTGGCGCAGGGAGTACGTCAGGCGGTTCACTCCATCGCAAGTCTCCCCGTTCCCATAGAAACCGACAGCTATGCCAGCGCTAACGGGGAGACAAAGAGAGAGGGAGAGGGGCGGTGAGAAGCAGGAGGAGGGTACTGCTAAAAAAAAAAAAACAGGGAGCGGAGATAGAGTGGAGAGGGAGGCGTGTGAACTCTGCGTTAACCCTGTCGCTTCAACGGGCCCCATTCACATCCCAGCAGAAAGAAAGAGTCCATAGAAGACCAGAGAGAACCATGGAGACGCGGAGGAATGGAGCAGCTATTTCCCCGAAACCTCACAGTGTGCCCCGACAAAGGCTGCAATCTCGAAACCCAACATCAGGGTCCTTTACAAACAAAAACATAGCCTAAAGATACAAGAAATGAGAGATGATTGTTGATGTCCTAACGTCAAACTTTTATAGGTGTGAAATAAAAACTTGCTTGCATCCTTCTGACAGTTTCAGATAAACTGTAAAGAGATCCCTGGTTCGATTCCCTCATTGACCTAAAACATGCACTGTCAGCTCATCCTCCAGCTTGAAGGATGGGCTTTGAAAACAATACAGTCTACAAATACGAGACAGTGATCTAATATTGCAGATGAATGTGTGCGTTTGTGAGCGCAGAAGTAGATCAGATTCACAGTAAACCTTAAAATATTCAGTGGTATTGGCATTTTAGTGGGATGAACAGCTTTACTGTGCTTTGCTCTCCACCGGTTTTTCACCTAGCTGTTGTGTAACTTTACACCTCTCTCTGATGGTCTGTGAACTCATAAAGCAGAATGAGGTGTGTGAAGGAATTCAGGCAACATCAGGGCTGAAAGCGTTGGAAGACAAAGAACTACGAACTAGACAAATTGCAACATCCTGGACGATAAATGTTATGAATATCGCAACAGTGATGCCACAAAGAATTAAATGAACTTGGCCTCTGTTCCATGTCTGTGTGGAAGTGAAATACTGACGTCTTGTAAAAGGTGCACAGGAGCGTTTCCAAAAGAGGGCAACGCTATCTCTGTGTAGTTGTCTCACTTGGCTAACCTCAATGAGGAGACATTTTGCGGTGTATCGACAAATGGACCATTTTATGCCATGTCAGACTCTTCAGTGTTCAGCCAACAGCACTCAGCGAATCAATGGCCTCCCCTCTTCCTGTAGAGCGGCTAATCTGACTGCAGTGGTGCACAGAGCGGAGTGGAAAACCAACATCACTCTGTAACGCAATAGAGCACCACTTTCAACATCAAAAATCTAATTTACGACCATGAAAGACATTGTGCGAATATTGTTTTGTTTGGGCTTGTGTGTTGTGGAATTGAGCCAAACTGGGAATAAAAGCACACACACAAAAAAAACTCCAAGCCTTCCTGTAACACATTGGTGGTTCCGCGGTACAAAAACAAAGATGGTAATTGTAATGCAGTTCCTGTACGCATCAGGTCCCAGGGCTCGCTGTGTGTTGCTGTCTGACTGTGGTGATGGCTCCCCAAGGGCCAATCATTAGGACTAAGAAAAACAGGAAACTAATGCAGTGTTCCAGGATAGATAAACTGAGTGCAGATGGCATAGCCGTCAACATGGAAAAAATTAAAGGAACGCACACACACACACAAAACAGTACTTCCATAAATGTTTTCCCATTTGTTGCACAACGTTGAGACCGTTTTGATTTGAATCTCTCCCTGCTCACCTGCACACCAGCGTGGCGATGATGACACACCAGGCCGTGCAGCAGCAGTCTGCATTGGGGCGCTCTTCGTCCTTCTTCCGCCGGCAGCACAGACAAACGGAGTAGATGAAGAGGAACAAGAGGTCCAGAGCCAGACAGGCGAGCGCCACACCTCCCAGGAGCAGGATGGACTGGAGGAGACACAAGGCATGATGGGAACAGCTGATGAGACTTTGAAGGCAATCAAAACAAGAGTAATGGGCAGTAAAGACAGGACTTTTTTTTTTTTAACCGTGGGTGTGTGAAAGGTAAACAACAACAGAAACATGAAGTTCAGTCACAAGTAAAAAGTAGATGAACTGGAAACCAGGTTACGCTAAAAGAGAAGTTGCTGCTAGGTGCTATCAAGACATGCTTTGTAGTGAAGGCAATTTGAGCATGACCGTAAAAGTCCAGTGAATATGTATGGACTTTAAAAACACAAAATCACGCCTCGGAGAAAGATGGAACCACTTTGTGACATCAGCAGGTGGAGCAGACTTTGAGCTGGCGCTGCATAATGCTGTTTCGTAACTTATTATGAATTTCCTAATCTAATTCCTCATAGCCTCTTAGTCCCAGCTTGGTATTTTTAAGTCTTTTATTGATACAATCTGATGAAAACCGAATAGCTTAAAGTGTAACATATTATATCATATCATGCAGAGCTTTGGGGTTTTGATTAAGACTGAATATGCTGATTAGGGCAGGACAATATGGCCTAAAATCATAGGCCTATAATCGCCATAGGCCATATCGCCTATGATATGAATAGAAATATTGAGATATTTCTTTTCACGAAAAAGAAATGTCACAATAACGATATATTTGACAATATAATTGACAATAGACAAATTACTTCAAAATCCCAGCCTTATGCCTATTGGGAAGATAAATTCAGTGATATTTTACTGTTTTTTGTTTTTTCAACTGCATACTAATTTCCTCGCAAATAAGATCTACTCAAGCAGTTTACATCCATTTCATTTTACTTTTTAAGCACCTGTCCCCGTGTTCTACAGTCAGTGTTTATGCAGCTCTGATGGAGCTGAGTGTAACATAAATTATATTGTGTCCACAAAGATATAAAAAATTATATCGCAATAACGATATGCGATACGATATGGCCCACTACTGATGCCGAGTTGCTCAAACATTCATTAAAGAACCAAAACATAACTCCAGGTTATGCTCTACATTACTGTTCCTATTTCTATTGAGTTACCAAATGATTGTTCTTTAAAACACAAAGCTCTAAATATGTCACTTGGCTGTAATCCTTACAGAGGCCACTTTGCTTGAGCTGTGTACTACACTAGTCGTCATGAATATGTAATGAGAGAAAAGCTCTTCTCCAGCTTTGGCCTAAATTAGACTGTCGACAGTTTTGCATGCAAGGGAGATTACCTCAGAGGAAGCCCCTGCTGCAAGAGAAAACATCTTGAAATGAAATATTGTTGTTTTACTTGGAAAGCCAGACGCTAGCTGGAGTTCAAAGCACAGAATATCATCATCCCATAGCAAGACTAGTGTAGACTTTCTATCCAAGCAACAATACCCGTAATTACTGCTTACCAATTATAAGTAATTCTGCTGCAGCATCTCTTGCATGCTCTTTAGACAATGAGTTTACTCTTAACCCCATTCCACTACAAACAGCCACATAAACAAGCTTTAATAGACTTGAATTGCTGTGCCAATTGTGAGGCGGTGCCTGCAGTGCATGTTACAGTAGTTCACAGCCTTTAAATCACACGCAATGACTGTCTGCTCTTCCATTTTTGTGCCAGTTCCGACGCACTGACCCAGCAGCGGGAAATGTGTTGATGCTGCAGGAGCGAAGAGAGAAGTGACACATTAAAAACACCTGTTATTGCATTAAATGGTGTAAGCACATAACAATGCCAACGACAACTCAGACTCAGTCATCTGGAAAAAGCAGGTTTTCCCCTCGAGCGTCTGTGAGAGCGTTGTACTGACAGTAATTACCAGCCTGTCGTTTCAGTATGTGAGCAGCAGTTTGTTTTATTCATATTTGACTCACTTACACTGTCCATTATTCAAGCTTTTGTCTTGAGCTCTGAAACAAAACAGCTGCAGCTATAAACAGACAATAACGTGTTTACGAACCCCGTCTAGACAAGTGTTACAGCTGTAAGACAAACTTAAACTTGTAATCCTTTTGGAGACCTTTGGCTAGAGGTGTGTGCCACAGACTTATCTAGGTTGGTTACGCGTACACTACACAGCGGCTCTCAGCTAGTGGGATTTTGTCGCTAATAGCTCCTTACAGGTTGCTCCAGATAAGTAGCATTGAGAGATGGATGAAATGCAGAGGACAGATAACGGGGACAACAGAAAGTATGCACTTCCTACATTTGCTTTAAATATAGGAGCCCTAAATCTTCAATCTTCAGAACTAAGTGTCAAAACAGCAGTATCAAAACATTCATTCCCCATACTTCAAGACATAAACAGTACATTGAACACGACCTGCAGGGCCAGGAACGGGTTAATGTGACAACAACACAATGTTTAAGCTATGCCAAAATCAAAATCAAATCAATGTGTGTCGATGTTTGGCATTGTCAACACACATACACATAATTGATGGAAGACAGATTGAAACAAATCGTAAGGAGTAAATTATGCATGCACTTGACCTCAAAGTAAAGACATGCTATAGATACAACCACATCAATTATGAAGGAGGCATACAGTATTTCCATACTATTTCCCACTGTCATCCCCCACTGCGTTCCCCCCCCTCAACAATCTGAAATGAACATTGACCTACACAGGCTACGTGCATTAACATATGTAATGTATTGTCAAATTCATTTATGTCAGAGCTGAGCCAACAGGTTTGAGGAGGACATTTACAGAGTAGGTCCAGTAGTCACGTAAGCTAAGGTGTTTTGGATCACGCTCCTTACGAGGCCAGCTGGCCAGGGTCCCCTTGAAGGCCGAGACATGCAACACGCAGATGGTGGAAGGGATCAAAGGTGTAATGAGGCAAACGAGAAACTTTAAGGGCCATTTGCATTCCTAGTTTGGATGCTAGACAGGGGACACGGGCGAGATTTTCTTTGCATTGATTTGAAAATGGGCTGCAAAATATCGGGCTCGATTATCGTTAAGTGTAAGGACACACAAGATTGACATCGCAAGGAGCCACAATGTATTGCAAACCCCTGAGGTCCTCCATCTGACACATTTTTGCTAACACAGTCTAAAACAAAACAGCATGCTAAATTAAAAATGTGCAAAAGTTGAGTTTTAGTCTGGTTTTGACACCATTTTCATTTAATTGTAATGTCATGTAATGTACTTTGTTTAAAAAGTTTGCATTATTGTATGTTTTCACTCATACTGTATTGAGCAGTAGCGATGGTAAGCACTCCTACCAACACAAAGAGACACTCAATCATTTACATGGGGCAATTTAGAATAGGCAAATCACCTGTGTAAGAATGTATTTGCACAGTGGGAGTAAAGGAAACCACATGAGCCACCCCTGCAACACATTGTCCTTGTGATATCAAACAAGACAACACTTTATTACCTGCTGATAGGTCCAGTCCTCGGGTTGGAAATCGCTGCTTGTTTGTTGGAACTTAAAGTTGAAGTGTGGGAGCTTGTGTAGCAGGTTGACCCACCAAGGAGGAGAGTAGCTAACCACAGCTGCCATGGCGAGTGAGTGTCAAAGCAGGGATAAGCTCAGCAAACAAGCAAACAGGAAGGGATGCTTGGCACTGGGAGTGTGAACAGGCAGTAGAGTCCACTTCATAAAGCCACACACCGTTATAAGGCTGGAAAGGAGGAACAAAAAAAAACAATGCACATGAGTATATGAGATGAGATGCAAAAACATGCCCCCCATAGTCTACTTATCTCCCTCATAGTCTATAGCAAGCTAGTATTAGCAATAGTATACAAATTAATGGAAACTAAATCATGTATACAGACTCTTCTGCAAAATAGGGGGGAATAAAGTGACACATGGATCCCCTTTGCCACTAGGTTCAACCAAATCGGTGGGAAACAGTAAATAATGCAACTTTTAAATGTGATTTACCCAAACAAAATGAATATAACAATCGTTTTTGCTCGCAGTCTCGAAGCTATAATGCCAGCTATGCTAATAAAAGCAACAAATAGCTAATTACTAAGTTATTAGAGCATGTCAATCACTTACTAGCCATAGAAATAAGTACGTAGAAACGGCCGCCTATGGTTACCAGCTAGCTAGCTTATTAACCTAGATATGAGTAAACCCTGGAAGTCTGGCGTCAACTCTCTTGGTTGGAAGTCCCCACAATCTGCGCTACTAGATCTAATGTTTAGCGTCACGGGTCTGTTATCATTCCCAATAATTAGCTTAAGCCTGCGGTATGTTGTTACAAGCAGAGTTACAAACCAGTAACACCTTTGATGTAGCCAGCTAGCGTTAGCTGGTTCAGCTGTTGGTTGTTTTAATTCACCCACTGAGGCGGAGGAGAACAAGAAGAAGTCTCTTTTGTTCTTCTTGACATGATCGTCTGCGGGTTTGTTACATCCTGGTTAGTCGTGTTTCAGAGCGTCATTTTCATCGAAAGTAACTCCGCGTCAAGTTGTCGCTCACCGAAGGATATCCGTGTGTAAAAAGGTCCATCCAGTTGGCGGATCGATCGAGTGCGGGGACAACATAGAGGGAGACTGGAGTCTACGCGGTGACTACTGACTTCACTAGCCCAGCTGGCTGCCTGCCTGCCCCGGTGTGTGCAGCCCAACTCTGCCCCCCTCTGGAGAAATATAGGCTTGAATCCCTTTAAATGCCCCGTTACAAAGTGCCACACACACCCACAGCTTCATGAAAATAGTGGGATAGAAATAGTGATTTAATTTTGTTTTATCCGTATTAAGTTCGGGAAATTTCACAGTTACCATGGAGATCCGCCATCTTTGCAGTTGTTAGCATACATTTGAATTGACTAAGCTAAAAACAGTATAAAAAGTGAAGAAAAAAAAAGCCGTGGATCAACTCCGTCAGCTGCTGAGTTACTGCTGGTACATACATCTAACTCACTGTGGTGTCCAAGTGTTTTAATGTGAACAATCCCTCCAGTATTTACCTTTTAAAATCTCCATTAGTTTAAAATTGCTGCTAATCCCATAATGCTTAACGACATGACATCACATTCCCGAACTCTATTCTTTCGAGATGTTGTTTTGGCCTATTTATGCGTTCTATTAATTTTCTAAGTTAACTTGCTAACACAGGCTTCATAGGGAAACAAACGCCGTTCCCAAAACAGAACAGCGGCGCCATCTAGTGGCCTCAAAGCGGCGGGTCAATGAGAGGTTTGCGCCGCACTGGAAATGCTACAATCACTTGAACTCTTCGATAAATCTGGGGTAAAAGGGGATTATTCACTCTGCTGCTAAAGAGCGCTTAGGGCCCTCACCTTCTGTCCGTCTACTCTATCACATCGGCTGGAGCTCTTAAAAGGATCAAATCCCTGGGCCATTCAGGAGCCTAAGACTGTCATTTTGTGAATGAACAGGATCTTAAATGGGAAAATTGCCTCACTTAGCCAAAGAGAAAAAAAAAAAAAAAAAAAAAAATTAAATTGCATATGACGCATTAGAGAGAATTTTTGCTCAAACTTAGTTAACACAATTATATTTAAGATTTTGCTAAAAATGTGAACAAATGTGGGATGTTTATAGTTTCACTTCCTTATTGGACACCGACAGGAAGTGTCGAAGATGAAGGCAAACAATTTTAAACGGTTGCCGTGCCGACCGTGTTAAGTCAGTCGGAAATGAGTGAGTCAAACTGCTATGGAACTTAAAGGAGCTATACCTGATTGTACAAAGAAACAGGGTCACTCAAATTTCAAATTGCCATTTTCTGGTCCAAACTCATCTCAAACTTTCCTAAAGCATTTACAACATCAAAATTCGTCACAGGGACTGAGTTTAAACCAGGTTTCACAACTTTCAGAGAGGAAATCTGTCACTTCACTGTAAAAAATGCCTACTAGCCTGACATATTATGACTGTTTAAAAGCTTTAAAACCAGTGTTTTTTGGGGATAAATGTCTGCTTTTACCATATACTAAAGGACAAAACAAATTTTATTCCAATAACAGAAAATAAAAAAATCAAGGATCCTTTAAGATAAGATAAGATAGCCTTTATTGATTTCACAATGGAGAAACTACTACATACAGCTCTTAGAAACACTCAGGGTGTGCAAATAAGCAGAAAATGTGAGAAAATAAAATAGTAAAATAGTGGTATCTTATGTACAATGACTACCAAGGACTTTGTGGGGACAAAAGTATAACAGTAAATAATGAAGTAAACAGATTATAACAAAAAATGTTACAGTGTGTGTTAGCAGTGCAGGTTTACATCATAGTGCAAGTGGTTGATAAAGTGACGCAGGTAAGTGATTTAAATACAGGGATTATTGCATGTATTCTGCAAAGGGGTTATTGCACATGTTACTTCACAGTCTTGTTGTACAGTCTGACAGCAGTGGGGATGGAGGCCCTGCGGTAGCGCTCCTTCTTGCACTGAGGGTGTCTCAGTCTTCCACCGAAAGAGCAGCTCAGCTCCTCTACAGTCCCGTGCAGTGGGTGGGAGGTGTTGTCCATGATGGAGATGAGCTTGGCTAATACGCTCCTGTCCCTCACGTCCTCCACAGAGTCCAGGGGGCAGCCCAGGACGGAGCTGACCCTCCTGACCAGCTTGTTCAGTCTGTTCTTGTCCCGCTCTGTGCTGCCCGGGGCCCAGCACACGGCGTAGTGGAGAGCAGAGGCTACCACAGAGTCATAAAAAGTCCTGAGCAGACGCCTGCTCACTCCGAAGGACCTCAGTCTCCTCAGAAGGTGGAGGCGACTTTAGCCCTTCTTGTACAGGGCGTTGGTATTGTGGGACCAGTCCAGTTTATTGTTGAGGTGAACACCCAGGCTGTTTCCCAATTGCCAGGATCCTCGGCGTCTCGACCACTTCGGACGTCATTTGCGTCATCACGGCGCCGCCAAGTGGTGTTCCATTTCACCTGGACCACTCGCCCCCTCGCAGCTCGACTCCTCCGTTTGGCTCATTTACGAAGGATACAGCTGTGGATCCTCCGCTGCCTCGGAGAGCTGAAATCACCCATGATGCACTGCAGCATAGTTTCTTTTTTCTTTTCTCGCAAAACTTTATTAGTTTGAACTCACTTTAAAAAAAAGTTGTGTTCCACATACACAGTTTCCTGGCCTCTGTTATTCATAAAACAGTTGTTTTAATGAGCATAGATTGACACGTGACCTGACGCAGCCGCTTGCTCCGGAGGCCGTTCCATTTGAGCTCAAAGGCGGCGGGGAGAGGACACTCCGCTCCGTTTTGGAGGAGCCGCCACCGAGGACGTCAACGAAGTGGCAATTGAGAAACAGCCCCAGTGAACCAATTATCTATGCCACTTCCTGTCAGCAGCTTAAAAATTCAAATAAAAATAACTTTTCTGCCCAACATTTCGTCATTAAAATTGCTGCTTCACTGAATTAACATGAAAATGATGCAACTGATGTTATCCTTCTAAATAAGTCATATTTTCAAAAGCATTAAAACCTGTCACATGCACTTAAAAAAAACAAAAAACACACACACACACACCAAGAAACTGGTTTGGCAACTTTAAGTCTAATAAATCTAGTTGGATTCAGTCTGTCATCCTCTATCAGAATATCAAAATAATAGGTTAGTATAAGTGCTTTTATCTTACCAAATGGACAAAATAAAAATTGTTCTGTTTTTTATTTACATTTTTTCTTACTGTAAAGTAGGCGCCAAGGCCCAAAACAGTTTGCGCGCACTTTATGTGGCATGCATTCACGCGCGCGCACACACACAAACACACCGACTGCTCGCTTTTACTTTTACTTCCAAGGTTGAGTTTCCCCGTTGTTATGGAGCACATTCAGTGAAATGTTTGAGAAGAATTTATGCGCAGGAACATCAAGGAACAACAAACACGCTGAAACAAGTGAGACAAGGGAATTAAACCAGACCAACAAGTGGCTGTAGGAGGAGGCGACTACTGGGGTTCGCCTTTTACACGTCTGGTAGCCGTTTCTGTCATTACCAAGCTGTCACTGCATTTACTGACAATTTTACGACCGTGTGTCAAGCCTGGACTTTGCCTTGACGCCCGCTACAACTTTAAGAAATGAATTACTAGTTTTTTCTTTTCTGCAGGAAATCACATGGAGGTGCTCGCGCTCACATGACAGCCAGAGCCATGGCCGTGGAGATACACGAAGGTACCGTGAGAAAACGCTTTGCAACATCTTAAATATGATCTGTTTTGTGCATGTTTTCGTGATTGGTCAGATTCGACGTCTGTTCTTTTGCGCACAACGTGGATATGCCCTTCTGCTTTTCCAGACGCACAACAAAGTAACCTTTTTTATCACGTAACGGCAGAGTTGTTTTGTTTTTTCTCCCCCCGGAGCTTAAAACAGCATTTTTATTTCATCAAAGCCGTTTTATTTCAAGACACATTGAACAGGAGTGGAAAAAGTTTATGTTTTTGTTGCCACGTGACGTTAAACCTGTCATCGAGTTTGCAGCACGAGCAGCTGAGGGATAGGATGGATGCCCAAAAGTTCTGAATGTACAATTAACCTCTTTGCGTTTCGGGGCGTTAAAACTCTGCCAAATATGTTTTAAATGTGTTGTAGTGTCGCAAAACCGTGTCTAATTTATGATGTGCGCGTGAAGTAGCAGCGTGATCATAAACATAACGGTCTATGCGAAGTGAACAGCTTTGCGTCAAGTTCTTCATGTAGTGAAAAGAGTGCTTACTCAGGCGTAATTTCTTGGGAAACGTTTAAATATGAGTTGGTATTGTTCCTCTTTTAGGCTCAGTCCCTGCCTATTACAGAGAAGTGTATGAGGCCATCCACTGTAGGACCCATGAGAAAGTGCAGTTGGAAGTTTTTCTGCGATTACTTCACAAGACTGAACTCTCCAAGCCAGTCATAGGCCAGGTGAGGTTGCCTCGTAAAAATAAAATAAAAAGTCAATGATCAATGTTATCCAATGATGCTGACCTTGCATGATTGTTAAAATGTTATAGTTTTGACTCAATCAGTTTGTTTAGACTTTTTTTTATCCTGGACTATCTACTGAATGTCCTTTTGCAAGCACTCTGATAAGAGCTACTAAATAGGCGACGATACTGGCTCTTTAAGCGTATCTCATTTTACTGTTAGTTTAAAGCCTTATTGTAGAAGTTGCCTGTTTCCTGGTTTCCCAGCACTCCGGTCTTTTTGTGTTGAGTTTGCACTTTCTGCAGGGAGGAATGTGCCCACTGTTGAGTCTTGTGTAAAACTGACCTCCAGGACTCGTGTCATTGTCCTCCTCAGATTGTTGAACATGTCGAGTGCACAGATGGATACCTGAACAAACTAACCCTCTATAAAGCGCTGGCTCTGATCGCTTTGGCTCAGCAGGGAAAACAACCGAGCCCCAAACTGTTGGAAAACTACATTCAGGGTAAGCTACAGTGACACCACACTGAATGTTTTGCTTAATGAGTAGCTTGGTAATTGGCTGCCGTGACCACGGGAAGCCTCCCCAGTCATTTGTCTCCTTTGTCAATGCCATTGTCACGCTTTTATTGTGTCTCAGATCCACAAGCTACTTAACCAAAAAACGTGGATAGTTGCAAAAGGTTCCAAAGAGCAGCCATCTGAGCTAGGTTATGATTTTTTTTCACTGCTCATTTAAGAAGCTTCAGCATTGAAAGAATTGCAAAAACATACTCAACAAAACTTTGACTTTTTGTAAACTTTTGCTATGGAGCCTACACAAAGGAAAAGTGTACTGCATTTTCAGTTAATATGCGGAAGAGTATGCTATTTTGAATTGATCAATTTTGAGCAAAAGTTTCTGGTTTTGATATGCTTTGTGTTAGTGTTTTGCCTGAAGGATGAATTCCTCCTCAAATCCCTCAGTTTGGAGATGACGGGGGCAGTTTATGATTTTCAGACACCGGTCTGAGTGCATCCAGCCTTCTGTCCTTATTTAAGGCGCCTCTGTTTATTCAGGTGTGGCCAGTATGGCTACTGCTTCATGCCACTTCCTGTCTGAGCAACAAGAACTGTACTTTTCTGCACTTGTTGTAATGGGTTTCATGCCCGTCTTGTCATCACTGGCACGAACAGGAACAAATAATGGCAAATCAGATGATTCGCTAGAGCAAGACAATAAACAGAAACATCGAATTATGTCAGTGCAGTACAAAAGGAAAGCACTAAGCAGGGTTGAAGGAGTTTGGGGGAAAAGTCTTTAGTAGGAGAGGTTTTCAAATTGAGGACATTTTGCTTTTATCTTCAGGAGATTCTTTTCACTCTTGTAGTAAAAATGTAAGACTGGTTAGACACAAGTTAGCAGCCATTTAAACTCTGACCACTCCTGGGGTAGTTTAAGGTTGTTCAATGCTTTTTGACAAACATACCTCACCTCACTCAACCATCTTTTCTCTCTACCTCACTGTCATCAAAAGTATGGTCAGTGGCTTGGATGGAGATGTACTACATTACCGCATTTATGTTTTTTTTTACTCTCAGAAGTATTGCAGTTAGATTTGCCATAATGTGTTGAAATACGGATTCAGCTCCACATTTTAAAGAAGACCCCAAAGTAGTAACACTTCACAAGATGGAAATTTAAACTGTTAAATGCAAGTTTCATGCATTTCAGAACATATTTGTAGTCTACAGGGGTTTGCAAGAGATATGGAGATATTTAATGGCATTTAGTTCTCAGCAAAGGACAGTACGGCTCATAAATTACTACAGTCTTTGTGATTTGCTAATTGCAACCAATCCGATTGTGAGTATGATCAATATTGCAGCCTTATTGACAAATGCTCTTGTTTAGAAATATCTCGGCCATATTCTTAAGACACGAAAAGTAAATGTTAGAAGTTCATGGTGTTTGTGCTCCGGCAGAGTTGCCTAAGCCTTATCTCGGCGAGCCCAGAGACCTGAGCTCACTGAGGATGCAGCAGCCGCAGGACGACGTGCTGACGGTGAGTGAGAGCCTGGACAAGCTGCTGTCCCGGGACACTGTCCAGGTGGAGCTCATCCCTGAGAAGAAAGGCCTGTTCCTCAAACACGTGGAGTACCAAGTCACCAGCCAGGCACGTGTACCCCTTTGTAATGTGATCAGTGTGAATATGTGTTGTTTTATTGCATTTCCCATGTATGTGAAACAAAATGGGAGAGTTTAAAGGGATATTTCAGAATTTTTGACATAGGGCCTCATTTCCTAGTTATCCAGAGTGTTATTGATTTCTGTAGATTTTTTTATTTTTTTATTTGTTTGTTTTGTTTGTTTATTTGTTTTTTTATTTTTATTCTTAATGCAGGCTACTAGTTACCATAGACATGCGCTAGCTTAGCACTAGCCTAGCACCACTAGACTCTTCAAATATAAGGACTGCATGAAATAAAAAATGATCTTCAGAAATCACCAACACTCTGGATAGCTTGGAAATGAGGCCCTATGTCAAAAATCCTGAAATATCCCTTTAATGTTGTGGTTTTCAAACACTGGTGCAAGTACCATTTGGGATTCTTCTGGTAACACTCAGGGTCTTCTGCAGTTTTGTTATTCAGAGTCACATCACGAGGCAATTAGATTAAGTCATGGGTCATCCGTGCTTTATTTTGTGTTTTATTCTGGTTCATGCTCAGTTTAGCCATGAATAATACTAAATAAATAAAAAAAAGTTTGCAAATATCTGTCCCAGGGCTGAAAAATTATGAAAAAATATTAAAGTGTGATTATCTGTTGTAATGCGGTTTTGATTAGATTTGTGAGGTTTGCATTTAGTATTCAGGTGCACATTTTAACACTTCCAGGAGCGTTAACAATGAGAGAGGAAGACTAATAGAAGAATCCCATACAGGTCACTATATATATATTTTTCAATAAGACCATGTGGTTCCGGGGTATTTTTCTGTTTGCACAGGACGTTATAATGCTGATAATGATTTTAAACCAAAATTGCAGTCTTTGCAAATTCAGTTAGGTTGCAATTACTTTTTCAGAGTCATCTAATGAGTTCCTTTGTTGCCTTTTTTTTTTTTACAGCGTTATAAGATATCAGTTTATCGGCGGTACAGTGATTTCGACGTCTTCCACGAGGTTTTGCTGCAGAGATTTGCATACAGAGTAGTACCAGCCCTGCCTCCAAAACGAATGCTAAAAGGAGGTACGTCTTCTTTCACCGCCGACTCTTTTCCCTTTTGAAACAAACAACAAAAGCCGGTCCCTGTACAAATGGCTCGCCCTGAAGGTGTTATTGTTTTAAGCAGTTATTGCCGTTCATTAAATTACCGCCGGAAAGAAACAAGGGGAGTAGTGGTGTGGAAAATAGGCCTGTTGGAGTTCACAATGACTTACTGTTCCAGTGTAACGATGATTATGTCTGCGCAAAGCCAACAAGAAGCCTTTGTAAAGCATTTGACCCGATGATGTGTTCATTTGTGCAATAAGAGAATGTACCGATGATGTTGCACAAGCTGTAAATCATGAGTTTGGTGTGAGCGTAATGTGAGATAATAGTGAGACGATTCAGGAGTCACACTGCAGAAGATGATGATTCAAAGGTTAGACTACTCATTTCTCCGAAACATAGATAGCATAATTATATTTAATACACATCCCTAATTCTATCTTTGGAATACGGAACTCTCCTTCATCCCTCAAATATCACTTTTTGTTTTAACTTCTCTTCATAAAACTGCCTTCACTTCACTTGGATAAATACTTATTGTTCACCGGCAATATCCCAACAAACTAAAGAAGGAAAAGCAAAGCACTTAAACCTCTCATATGGACTTTATTCGATCTTTTTTGAGGAGAAAAGTACTGTGAACTTTGACTTTGATCTTAATTACTGCAACTGTAACCTCAGGAGATCTAAAAGCATTGAAGAGTGATATGAAGCTAAATGAGTATAGTTCAAAACTGAACTTTTATATCAAAGAACAGAGTCGAAGAGGACTGAAGTCTAAAAATATTACATCAGGGACATGAAGGGCATATAAAGGCTATGCCAACTAACGACACTGAGAAAAGCGTAATGTTTTCTGTGTATTTTCTATATTTGACATACGTTCCTATTGACTATGAATAGAATACTTCGTCTAAGGTTTAGCAGAGCATGTTGGCACTCTACCTTTAAGAAATGCTGTCTCAAACTTGTGTAATATCTTCCTGTTTTTGTGCGGTTTGTGTGCTCAGTGCTGACCTCCGTCTCGGAGCGGGAGTTTATTGAAGGCAGGAGACGTGCTCTGGGCAGATTCATTAACTTGGTGGCTCGACATCCTTTCTTCTCTGAGGACGAGCTGGTCAAAACCTTCCTCACCTTCAGCGGCACAGTATGTGATTTCTGTCTGCCCCCCCACCCCACCATTATCTACAGTGCAATAAGCAACATCCTGCCTCAAATATGCCTTATGCACTAACCACCTCTCACCCCTCCTTTCCCACAAGGACGTCCAGACCAAACTGCGGGACGCTTATAAAAAAACAGGCGATGAGTTTATGACCAACAGGATTGCAACGCAGGCGAAGGTGAGGCCCCTTTCTAACACACAAGTGCAATAATGTGGGGCTAGTGATAATTTATAATCTGTAAATATCAGCTCAAAAATATTGACATAAAGTTATAAATATGCACTTTCTACTTGAATCAAAGCAAAAGTCTTTATTCAAAAATAAATTCATATAATTGTAAATATGGCTGCTTGATGTGAGGAAATGTTGCAGTGTTCAATATCCGTCTTGGATAATATTATTGCCATATTTTGCCAAACCATTTCAACACAGTATGGTTTGGTTCCAATAAAATGTAAGACAAACAAAACATGGCTGAAAATGAAGTCAATTTAAAGAGGAAATACGACAGAAACTTAACTTTAGCATCGTTTTACTATTTTTGTTTAACCTCAAAACCCCCACCTGAACCGAGCACATTTTCTCCAGTCTGCCATGACCCAAATCTAAAAGTGTCTTGAAAAAAGTGTCAAAATAGTGACAAAAACAAGAATGAAAATGCAACAAAAAAGCGACAAAACGGTGACAAAAAAGTGACAAAAATTCGACAAAAAAACAACAAAAAAACAACAAAAAAACGGCAAAAAAGTAAAAAAAAAATTATCTGAAAAAAATAAAAATAAATAAAGTTTATTAAAAGTGGCGCCGACATGGCAACGTGAGGAAAAAGACCAATTTAGATCAGTTTTGTAGGTCTTGGCTTTTAGATAAGGTGTTACACTGGTCTATAGGCAGCTAAGCTCAGCTCCAGTTGAGAAGCTTTTAGATTTGGGTGAAGCCAACCTGGAGACAATGTGCTCGGTAAGGATGGGTATTCTGTCAAATGAAAGCCCTTCTGACTGATTTTTCAATATGCTATGGCGTCTTGTGATATAACGATTTTGCTTATAATATGTGGCCCTAAGATGTTCCACTTTGTGTGCACTTTATCTATGTGGGTTTTGTTTAAGATCAAACTACATCTTTAATTGGCCAATTTTGCACACGTTTCTTGATAAAGTTTCCACCAAAGTTTGTCTGTTTCCTCTCAGGAATATCTCCCGGCTGACATCCAGGCCCAGTTCTCCACGAGTCGAGAACTCATTAGAAATATTCACAACAGTTTCTTTAAACTTCGTGACCGCGCTGAGAAGATGGCGGAGCGCTCAAAGGAAAACGCCACTGATCTGCTGTTGTTTGGCAAGGAGCTCAGGTATTTCATCACAGCGAACACTGTCAAAGTCCCCGGGTATTAGACTTTGAAAAATAATCTCAGGGGAATCCGAGCCGTTCTGTGTTGTTTTGTCTCCAGTGACTGCGTTTGCTGAGGTGCTTGACTCTGGGATTTGGGGAGTTTTGGCAGTTTATAGACACAACAATATTGCCTTCTGTCTTTCGCAGTAATCTCGGCTCAGATGCGTCCTCCATTCCCGCCTTCGCCTCGTCCCAAAGCAGCTGGGGGGCCCTGCGTCAGTCCCTGAAGAGTTTGTCTGTGGAGTTCGCCGTGCTGTCGGACAAAGCGGCTCAGCAAGTAAATGCGCCCAATTCTCAAAACAAGGCACCTGCTTGGATGAAATTGTCCAAATCGCGCGCTAAACGGAGGAAATGTCTTTGTGTTTGCGATGTCTGCAGGGGAGAAGAGAAGAGGATGATGTGGTGGAAAGATTAAACCTGTTCCTGGATTTGCTGCAGTCATACAGGGTTCGTTTTACCTCAAACTGGGCTGTGATCGTTTCTTAACTTGCGTATTGTGCACTGATCTGGAGTAAAACTATAAAACCGCTCCTCCCCAGCTGCCATTACAGAGTGTACAGTGGATCTCACGCTGTGGCACACGTAGAAATCAACCTCATTCTCATCACAGACAACTGTAGTTAAAGAGACTGTGTTTGTCTACAGGATCTGTGTGAGCGGCACGAGAAAGGCGTCCTCCATGAACACCAGAGGGCGCTGCACAAGTACGGCATGATGAAGAGGCAGATGATGAGCGCCACGGTGCAGCCCAAAGAGCAGGCGTCAGTGGAGCAGCTGGAGTCCAGGATAGTGCAGGTGTATAACGTACTCCATGCTAGAGGTGCTAAATATTGCTCTAAGGCAGTGGTTCTCAAACTGTGGTGCGTGTACTTGGCCTTCTTCAGGTGGTACTCGGAGTCATCTACAATTTTAGACTTTGTTCATTTTAGTTAAAGGGGCTAGAGGCAAGTTCGCCATTTTATACTCACTACTGCCACCTCAGGTCATTTGTGTAACTGCACCTTCTATATTAAGTTCGTGCATGACGGATATTCGGACCCGAAGTAACAACTTTTTGAGTGACAGTGCAGGATTTTAGAGGCAGTTGTGGTGAATATGTCTGAGCTTATTCTACACCTTTGGACATTGTTGGAACATGTAGGGGGAGGAAAATACATAATTTTCACATTTTAAAACTCTATATTGTCCCTTTAAAGAATATTCAACAGAAAGTAAAGGAGGAAAGGACAAGAAAAAGAATTGGATCCAAGTCTTTGCAATACCAAACCTGAGATAGATTGTTTTATAGGGGACGGACACATCTTATATGGAAAATTGATTAAACAAAATGCTTCAACCTGAAAGAATACAATAACAATTGGAGTTTCATTGTTCCTTCTACAATACAATTATGACTTTTTTGTGTTTTTTTTTTTAGATAAACATTATTTACAATTGGTTACAAAGAGGGCAAAAGAATGCACTGGTATTGGAAATAATGATAATACAGTAGTTGCTATGTAGTGACAGCACTCTTTACATTTTACTAAAACTAGTTTCCATTGCACAAACAACAGCAGAGGTATAGCACATGGTAATTTCTCCTTCACAAAAAAATGTAAGCGTTTTTTGAGTTTTTTAAAACCAGTATTTTTTTGATAAATGTCTGCTTTTACCATATACTAAATGACAAAACAAATTGTATTCCATCAAAATCAAGGATAGCTTCTTTAAGTTTACAGTCATATCTTAGGAGGGGTGAGCCTCATAAATGTTTGTTTGTACATTTATGAGGTATTTTTCAATGATGAAAATATCTGTATTTCAATTTATTCATTGGGTAAAATTCTACGCGGTGTGGCTTTAAAGGTAAAGTTCCATAGCAGTTTGACTCATTTCCTATTGACTTAACATGGTTGTACGGCAACAGTTTAAAATTATTCACCTTCATCTATGTCACTTCCTGTCGGTGTCCAATAAGGAAGTGAAACTATAAACATCACAAAAACTAAAGAAAGCTGGGTACAATCTTTAGCAAAATCTTAAATATAATCATAATAATAATATAATCACCACGTAGAGCGTCAGTTTAGAATACGGCAGGTTAGATCGGTTCTCCCTTATTTCACATCGGCCGCTACACACATAATCCAGTCCTGCCGCCTGACACGTCTCCACAGTTAGCCTTGAACACCCCCTCTTAGTCAGTTCAGCGTCCGTCTCCTGCTTCAGCACTGAATGCAAAGTGCAATGCCAACGTTTTTTCTGATTTCAACACCTCAGTCATTGTTTGATCGATTTACATGACAAGAAACGTTTGTGGAACTTGTCTTTACTTATGTCTAAAACAGCAGCAGCCTAGGCTCCGGCTGCCCCCCAGTTAAAGCCTCTGGGCCTGTAGTAGTACAACTGTGAGAGTCTATTATTAATAGATTTTTTTTTCTGGCAGCCCAAAAGTACCTCAGTCCATCAGGAAACATCCCGACTCTCCCGATTACCCAGCACACCTTTGGTCCGAACCTACTCAAAATCAGCATGAATTTACTTAATTTATCCAAGATAAGATTGCATTTTTTCCAGTGATTCCAACGTTAATGAAATCTTGATCTAGGCCTGGTGGTAATATCTTAGGTTGTGGTACTTGGTGTGAAAAGTTTGAGAACCACAATATTGGCTGCAATTTCTTTACATGTTGGTACCACAAAAATATAATATTACTATACTGTAATAGTCAGGGCCCATAATAGGTAATAACCTCTATCATTATCAGCCGGGTTAATGCAATTCTGATTTGGAGGAATTAATTATAGATAATAGATAATAAAATGTATCTCTAATTAATTTAAGCATCATTGGAGACCTTTCTGAACAGTATTGTGTCATCTTTCCCTCTGTGCTTTTGATATTGATCAAATAAAATGAAAAACAACATCTTTTGTGTCTTCGTCAACAGCAAGAAAGCGCCATTCAGACCATGGAGCTGCGTAACTACTTCTCCCTCTTCTGCCTTCATCAAGAAACACAGCTTATCTTTGCCTATCTGCCAATCACGTCCCACATCCTCGGCGCCTTTGTTAACTCGCAGGTCCAAGGACACAAGGAGGTGAGGCGAATCTCTTCACCAGACTTCCTCCGCTCTAGTAACTTTTTTGTGCTCCCGGACTTTAAAAAGTGGCTTGAAATTGTTTCTGTAAAGTCAAACAAAGACCTAATAAAGATGGATGATATGGGGGAAAGGATTATCGCCTGATCTGAGATTTCAGACGGTTTTTGTTTCAAAGTCCGCTGACTTTTAAGCAAATCAGACACACACCGGTACAATTTAAGAACATCAAATCGCACATGGGACATAATGGATTTTTGTCTCTGACCCTTATCTTGTTTTAATTTAGTTTTCAATTCATCTCTCGCTATATAAGTTTATCTGCACTTTCTTTTCCAGATGGGGGAAGTGTGGACTGAACTACAGCCAAAACTTGGATGTTTGTTTGGTCGTAATAATGGAGTGAAGCTGCCTGTTTGAAGACACTATCACCATGAACACAAGCTGCACAACTCTTAAAATGCTCAAATAACATTGTCTGCAAATTTTAAATCATCACATTTTGTTGTACATAAATAATCTTTGTATAACCAATATTTTGTCTGCAAAGCAAATGCACATGTGAAAAAAATTGTATTTAAGGTGTACAGTTCACTAATCACAGCACATTTTCTATTTTTATGGAAGATATTTTGAGACACTAAAGTTTTGAAAAGAGGGTCAATGGAAAAATATGTTTTGTTAATAAATTTGAATGCGCACATATTTTTTATACAGTTGAAGTAAATACTAGTTCGACATGATGGTTTTGATATACAAATAAGTGTTTTATTCAAGTCTGTCATTATGGTAGTTTTTTTTTTGCCAAGCTGGGGCTGTTCGGTGCAGAACCGCATTGACACCATTCTGGGACGGATACATAACTCAATTAAAACCAAAGACTGAAGAAAAGAGAAGCAAGTCTGCAAAAATAAACTTGCTCATAACAAATGAACTTCACAGACAAACTAATGTAAGATGCACCACTGCCCAAGGTATAGATGTGCATAATTTCTATTCCAAAACAAATACATTTTCATACACTCTAGCTGGTACATAATGGGAAGTATGAAATAACTAACATTTGGGGAAGTCTATTGGGAAATGGTTTATCAACCAGTAAATGTACATACTGTAAATATATTTAAACAAAAGTCCAAAATATAAGTTTTAAATTAATAAAATCACTGACCCATTTTTATTGTGAAACATTTTTGTTTGGTTCAACTCAGAACAAGAGTCGCTGGTTTTCTGAATTCAGTCCTTTTGATCCCAGGAAGGCACTTGACTGACTTCTCTGGAGTATAAATGTGTGAGCGTAAGGTGGTAGTTGTAGTGTTGTTTGACCAGATTGGCAGCAACAGTGGCTTACCAGTATTCAGAAAGTACAAAGAATATGGCAATTAAAATGATGATAGACACTTAACTTGTTTAATGGTAATATGATGTATCATAACCGTTTTCCTAACCAGTGTAAGGACTATACATTGCAAGGAAACATGGTACATTTTTCCTTGGTTTGAATAGGGTAAAAGGGATTCAAAATGCTACAAAGTGCAACCATAGTCCCAATTGTCAAGCAGTTTAAGGCCGTGTTCACAGTGAATTCAGGTGCACTTCAGAGAAAATGGGCTGTTTTTGTGCAGCTTGCCAGACCCTGGTTTTCCCTGTTTACAAACAAGACTAAAGACTGATGGGAGCAAAATCACTAGTTTGAAAATGTGAGCTCTCTCTCATACGCTCCCGTTAGAGGTGTGACTTTAATATAAAAACATTTTACATTTAAGCAGTGACTTTTATTAGTCCTTAAGGTGGACCGTAAGCGTTGGTGCAAATCAGGGTCAGGTGAGCTGCACAAAAGAAGTTCATTTTCCCTGAACTGGAGATCATTTCAAGTGGACCGAGTGTGAACGTACCCTCAGTGTCACAATTGGGGCCGTATAAGGCATTAACATCATTCATGTAAAGAAAAAGAAAAAAAGAAAGGACAATTGGCAGCAGTAACAATGTAAAATGTACAAAGTAAGTATACAGTTCCTCTTCTATTTTCTCGGCTTATTGTAGTTCCTTGACCTCCTCCAGAGTGTGGCTGAGGATCACTTCATGACCCTGAAATTTAAAGTATCCCACAAACTTCTTCTTCTGCAGCATCAAAGGGAACCACAGGATGTCGTCTGCCCACATCTGATTGAAGGGGATTTTGTCGGTTTCAAACCACTGCGGCCTCATTTCTGTAAATACAGAATACATTACAATATTAGCAATACCATTTTCCATACTTTACATCGTCAATGTATAATACAGGTTAAAATGTGTCCATTAGGGTGGTCCTTAATCCCATGTAAATTTTCAAATTATATTTTTTTAAAGGGGCTAGATGCAAATTGGCCATTTCATGCTCATTACTGCCACCCCAGGTCATACGTTTAACTGCCCCTTCTATATTAAAGAGGGGGTATTGTGCTTTTTTCAATCACATAGCACCAGTCTATATCACACTACAATGATGACAAAACCTTCTGTTGGTCTGTAAATGCAGTAAATTAGAATAACTGCCTTGTATAAAATTGCTCTCTCAAAATGGCTGTAGTGAATGTCTTGAAATAGGCCTCTGTCTCTTTAAGAACCTCTGACCCTTTCCGACACGCCCCCTCCACACTCTGTCTGTGGCATCAGAGGGGAGGGGGTTCTACTGAGGAGCAGTGGTTGGTTACTCGGCTGGTGACGAAAGTTCGGAGGCGTCTCCAGGAGGTGGGGGCGTTCCTAGGAGGACTCAGACAAACCTATCCCTAAAATGGCCGCCATCAGAGTTTTTACAGATTACTCAAAAATACATGAATGTGCCAAGGCAACACTTCAGGCATGTTTTTAATGAGGGAATGACATAATAATATGATGTAAAGCTTGAAAAAGTCGATTTTGCATAATACCCCCCCCTTTAAGCTTGTGCATGATAGCTCTTCAGACCCGAAGTAACACCTGTTACTTCGGGTCTGAAGTGCTGTTTTTTTTTTGTTTTTTTTTGAGTGACAGTGCAGTAGGCAACATGTAGGGGCAGGAAAATACATAATTTTATAATTTTTAAACTCCGTATAGTCCCTTTAAGCTCAAACCCCTGAATTTTGTTCGAATACTAAATAGTTACAAAAACTATCCTGTTATATATTTTTTTTCAAATTCCAACAACATTTACCCCGGCCTCATTGACCTTGAAGTTTGCCACCTAAAGCACACGATAGCACACAAAGTCAATTGGGTCTAGAAGCCTGTGGATTCTTGAGGTTGCAGAGTTGTGTTCAAAAGGCAGCAATTGTGTTCCATGTTGTGTTAGTATGTAAAATTCTTTTACATTCGCTTAAACTACTACAAAAAAAGGTATTGGAAGTAAAAGACATTTGCAAGACACTGCAGGTGAATAGGGAACATTTTCAAATTTAAAGATAGCAATTTTAAACTTTTGCTGCCGATTACTGACATGAATATGAGAAAAATATGTATTGCAAGTTTATTGTCATTTTGTGTTTTCAAATATGTTTTAAAAATGCCCAAAATTCCCCATATTTTCGTCGACGAAACCTGAATAATGAAGCCAGGTTTAAATTTATGTATTTATTTTGTTGATATATTTGTTACAGAGGGGATTCTTCTTTTCTATATTTCTTTTTATTTCAAATCATTTTTTTCTTTGTAGAAGGTTCATACTGTCTTCTTAGGTTAAGGCTATTATAGTTTGGTTTCTTATAGTAAGACAGAAAGGTAAGACAAGCAGGTAAACTAAACCTTTCTGTATTTCAAATCATATTTGCTTTATTCACTCCCAAATACAGAGCATCTCTAAGGGTTCCCTAGGGTAAAGCTTCAAGGTCGATGAGGCGGGGTAAATGTTATCCAATTGTAGAAAAAATCACCAGGAGATTTTTTCCTACTACTGCAATACATTTTCTAAATTACCATGTTAAGGACCACCCTAGTGTCCATAGATTGATATTCCATATTCCAAAACAGTGACCAAAGCGTGGCGGCTTTCATTTTTTCAGTAGTAAATTAGTAATTGCATTTTACCCATCCTTTGACCTCTGCCTCAGGACAACCCGTCAGGAGCTGTGGGTGACCGCAGTGCACCTTCCGTCGTTTGAGTAATGATAAACATCTCACCCTCTGATTCGGTTGGTTCTCCATTGTGGGCGTCCGCTCTGAAAACATGGACGTCGAGTAGCTGTGTTTCTCCGACAAATTCAAACTTGATATTCCCAATTTTCTCCAGAGCATCCACAGTCAGACCACTCTCTTCCTGCAGCTCTCTGAGTAAAGAAAACATTCAATCAATATTTCATAAGCTATCCTACTTTTAGGATTAGTCACACTAGAAGCAGCAAAGCCACTAAAAGCGGCTAAAAATGATGTTGTGGTGTTGACGTAAGCTGTGTGTATATCCATTTAGATTTTCAGCTTTCACTTGCTGCTGACAAACTGGAATGTTTCATAAAAGATAAGCTAATATTAGGCTACTTTGTTATTCTGCAAAATATTGACACAACAGCCTACGCTTTCATAAAGATTTCATCGAGGTTTAAATTTAGTTTACTGGCGTATAGTGACATGAATGGTCAAGAAAAGTGTGTGGGGGGAAAACAACTATAACTCAAAAAGTAAATTAGAGCCACAGGGGGAGATTAGTAACTGGCCTTAGTGGCACTGAAAGAATTAAAACCTGCATCCTACCATTTTTTGTTGCCACATTTGTTGGAAAGAAGTGTTTTCTAATACAAGAGAAAACACAAAGTGGAATGTCCTGAGTGCTTTAGGCTTCCTTCCTTTGGCACCGAAACAAACCACAGTGTAAAAAATCGCTTATTTAGGCCTGGCTCCAAAAAGTAGTCAAAGTGGGACAAGTTGTGTCACATGATGGGACATGTGAGAAGTTGATGATTGTCATAGACACACCTTGGGACATATAGAGCTCAAACCCAGAAAGTAAGAACACTTAATCATGTACATTTTATGCAAGGAGTGTGTATGTAAAACCTTTCTGTGTAAATCTGAATTTTTAATCTTGGCAAAATTGTAGGATATTATCTCAATACGTGATGTGCACAACCAAAAGTGGAGCAGGTGGCCACCCCAATCCCAAAAGAGCAAACACACAATGGACCTACAGCCTACATAGAGTGCGAACACTCCAACTGAATGTTGTTTTACCTTCTTGCACCGTCTTCAATGCTTTCTCCTGGTTGGACTTTGCCACCAAAGCCATTCCACTTGCCCGCCCCAAAGCCTCTCTTCTTCATGCCCAGCAGCACTCTGCCCGGCTGCACCACCAGCACCAAGGTCAGCAGCTTTGGGCTCAGCATCCTGCAACACATGTCCACCATAAACAAAGAGGAGCTGCCGGTTGAGACACACACACAATGGATATCTGCTGGAGTTGTGCAAGGTCTGGGGTCTTATGTAGAGACGAAAGAGCGAATCGAACAAAATGAAGCACGGTAAATTAGGCTATTAGATGAAATCTGGAGGAAATATCCTACTTTCTCAGGCTGAATGAATCCCACGTGAAACAGCAAACGCGCCAAACGTCAGAAGTGCACAACCAGGAACCAACAGAATTACGATTATACTCAGAATAAAATCATCTATGTCAATCGAACTAGCTTCTAATATAAATGCACTTACTATAATTTATCTTAAGACAATGCATGCGTAATTTAATCAGGTCTAAAACATGGGAACTTGTAAGCGCACAAGTGTGACACAGCATTTTCATCCAATGAGAAGCATGAGCCTCCTGCGCAGGCGCAAAGAGTTCCTGTGTTTCATGTTCACAGATGTCAACAGAAGAGCATGGCCCTGCTGTGCACATGGCTGTACAGGAGCCTCCACACATCAGCCCGGGTCCTGAAGAAGGGGAAGGCGAAGAGCGCGGCGGAGCACCGCTGGATACAGCGGCAGAGCAAAGACCCGTATGTAAAAGCTTCACACAACCAGAACTATCGCTGCAGAAGCGCCTTCAAACTCCTGGAGATAGATGATAAGTTCAGACTTTTACTGCCCGGACATGCTGTGGTGGACTGTGGGGCTGCACCCGGAGCCTGGAGCCAAGTGGCGGTTCAGAGGGTCAACTCCGCCGGGACAGGTGAGGAGATTCACGGATGTTTTGTTGGGACAATAGTTTTCATATTATTACCAGAGGCAGGTAGTACTCAGTTACATTTACTCAAGTACATGTGCTTGAGTTATTTTTTTAAGTAATTGTACTTCAAAAGCATTTTTTTTACTTCTACTTGAGAATGAAGTAGGCGATCTGTACTCTTACAGAGCACAGTGCGTTGGCCTAAATCTCTGAGTGGCAAAAGCTCCAGAAAATAATCTTTTTGTATTTTCTTTGGATATACTTGGATTTTTACAACATTTCATGTTTTGTTTCATATTATTTATGTCACTACTGACTCGAAAGCAGACTTTTACACTCAAGCAGTTACTCAGTACTCACAGCAGGTACTTTTTTACTTACTGAGTAATTATTTTAGCTACTCTACCCACCTCTGTTTATAACACAGTTAGTTTTACAACACTCCATGTTTTTTGATGTATTGTTATAAGTAGATTAAACAAAATAGCAAAACTATTAACTATTATTAAACCACAATTTAAATGATTTTACACTGTGGGGGTCCCCAGTTGTCCGTGTTGATATTTTTGGGGCGACAACCTGAAAAGTTTGGGGATTTCAGTAACTCCTACAAGGAATAACCTAACCTTTTTCATATAGAAACAAAAGTAAAAAACTTCTAATAAAGCATATTATTGTGGTACACACTCTTAAACCTTGGCAGCAATCTCTATGTGTAATGGATAATGCAGACACTGGCCAAAAATGGGTTTTATTGAGCTGAGCCAAGACGGTTGCATACATTTTCCATCAGATCCACTTAACCCTCCATATATTAAAGGGACATTTATGGATTACTTTAAGTTTTGTGTATATTACATCAGAAAAATAAATGCACACAATATATAAAGATCTTTTTCTCCCTCTCTTAGACCCAGCGGCCCCCCGAGGGACAGTGGTAGGGGTTGATTTGCTGAACATTGCAACTTTAGATGGTGCCCACTTCCTGCCCCATCATGACGTCACTGACCCCTCCACGCACTCTAAAATCCAGGACCTCTTACCCGGTGGCCAAGCTCACGTCCTCCTGAGTGACATGGCCCCCAACGCCAGCGGTTTCAGGGAGCTGGACAGTGAGAAGCTCGTTTCTATGTGCCTGACGCTGACAGACTTGGCAGAGAAGCTTTTACTGCCCGGGGGCTCTCTACTGTGTAAATACTGGGATGGCCTCCTCAGTCACTCCCTTCAAGAAAAGCTCTCCTGTGTGTTTGGCAGCGTCAGGACTGTGAAGCCAAATGCCAGCAGGAAAGACTCGGCCGAGAGGTATTTCCTTGCCAGAATGTACAAAAGGCTAATAAAGTAATGTTTGTATTATCTTCTCAACATAATTAATTTGTGCTTCTTATAAAATCATTTAACCACAGCGATCCAAGCGCTAAAACAGGGCGTACTTAGACTTGTTTAAAGGTACTATACAGAATTTAAAAATGCTATAAATAAGTATTTTTCTTTACCTACATGTTCCAGCAATGTCCTAATGTGTAGCATGAGCACAGACCTGTTCACTACAACTGCCTCTAAAATCCTGCACTGTCACTCAAAAAGGTGTAATTTGGGTCTGAAGTGCCGTCATGCACGAGCTTAATATAGAACCTGCAGATACGTACAAGACCTGAGGTGGCAGTAATGAGTATGAAAATGACCAACTTGCATCTACTCCCTTTAAGGTACAGTATAGTGCGCACTAACTGTTCTAAAATGCAGTTGAAAAAATATGTCCAAACTTGGTTGCCTTAACGTGCCATGTATTTAGATTTAGTGCCTAGATTTGTTTTTTTGGACACCTTCTCCTCACTCCTCCCCGTTTACCGTTATAACTACATGCGAGGGGGAAATCATGGCAGATTTACAGACTCCTTCTACCCTGCTGTGACGGAGCATGTTCCTAAAAAGGGCTTAAGGGCGGGATCATCACTGTAGACTCGACCCTCGAGGGGCACATAGTTCGGTTGTAGTGGGCCATCTATGTGGCCATACCGCCTTTGCTATGCCGGATCTTGTCAGACCTCAGAAGCTAAGCAGGGAAGGAGAGGAGACTGTTAGGGAACACCAGGAAGCCTGGCGAATGGAGTGTGTGAGCGAGTAGTTGATGGTGGTTGTAGGGGCCAATGGCGCAGACAGGTAGCCTTGCTTCCGTCAGTCTACCCCAGGGCAGCTGTAGTTACAATAGTAGCTTAACACAACCAAGTATGAAGTAAATGAATAATGCAATCGTCTTTGAGTGTCCAAAAAAGCGCAATATAAAACCAAAGCATTATTTCTAATGCTAACGGGCTGGCAATCAAAATCCGTCCCTCGTTAGTACACAATATTTCTAAAATGTTTCTTACGAAAACCCACCAGATCCCTTTAATTGTAACTAACCCAGCGTCATCACAGGAGGAATATGTAGCTGTAGAAAATTTAAAAAAAAATAGGCATCAGGCTTTACAGTTGTTGTTGTTGTAAAGTGCAATGCTATCTAATGGAAAACTAGCTTGTTTTACCGCCCACATGTGGAGGTACTGCAGCAATAGTGCCCCCTAGCATCGCGGTCTTAAAGCAGTGCAACCAGCGGCTATTAGGTTTTAGCCTTGGAAGAGTATCTGATTGGACATTTTGCACTAGATTGTTGAACCACAGCAAAAGATGTGCACACACATAACTTTCTCATCATGTTTTTGCGATTGTGAATAAACAATGCAATTGTTATGAAGATAAACAGTTTATTTGGAACATACTGTATTTGGTGACAAAGAAAGGCATTGTCAGTGAAATGATTTTGATATAAAAAATAAAGTCATCAACTGTAATCACAATGTAGACAATTTATTCTTCTCGGCAGAGGGAGCAAAGATGACTGCCAATATGCTAAATGTTTATGTTAGAGATGCATAACTCTTGATTTTATACAAAGCCATATTGTGTGATGGATATGGTGTTTCTTTAAATAGCTTCTTCGCAACTCCACTGCATATGACATAACAAGACTTAGGAGACACTTTATTTTAAGATTTTATCCTTCACTTTTGCCTGTTTCTGCCCTGGTTTTGCCCTATAGTTTAGACAGTATTCAGTCCAAGCTTAGATTTGGTATAGCTCTTATTTGGTTTAGAACTGGTGATGCTCAAAAAGCCAAATGTATTCTCTTGTTGAGAAAAGTTTGACCACTGTGCTACTTGAGACATAAAGGTTGGAAGGGCAATTTATAAAGTTAATCAAGAGGTGGCACTGTTGAGGCATGGTTTAAGCTCATTGCTCTGGCCCCCCTTTCATTACATTGTGCTGGATTCTACACACAAGAAGCTGCTCCCTGAATCAGTAATATCTAATATGTAAACCATCGTCATTTACTGTTGTTGTCATCAAGGTGATACGACTCAAAAGTCCAATGCGCTCTGAAATTATTGCCGCTGTCTTGCCTCACGATGTTTGCTCTCTGCGCAGTCACTTTGCCATTTGTTTTTGTTACAGAAAGTCATTTAGGAGCGCTGCCTGCTAACAATATGCACCACCAACCATGTAGAAACGCAATCATTTCCTCATTGAGAGCTTATGAAGGGAAACTTTATACATAAGTCTAACGCGGAGACACATGCAGCATGACTAATGGAAGTGGGATGAGAGAGTAAAGGCCTGGCAGACTTGCGCGGCGCTTTGCTCTTTCTCCATTACTTAGACCATTAACAGTCGCCAATGCGCAGACTATCTCCAAGACTGCTCCCTTAATTGGTGTCTCGCTAATATTCTGTCAGGCATGTCATGTATGAGGGATGTCAATAATGAATGCGGAAAAGCTGCCTTCTTCCAGCAGTCTAATTAAAAAAGTGTGTTTTATAAGACGTATTTCACACAAACTTTCTCAATTAAGATGAACAGCCGCAAGAAGTCACTTGAGTGGTCCTGGATATGTGAAAGATCAATCAAAGACATATTTAGATACAGTATTTTGATTCCAATAATCATGGCTTGTTGGTGATGAAAACCAAAAGTCAGTAACTCGTGAGATTGTGATGATGTGCACTGCAGCAGAGTGATTTGTCTCCAGTGCAGTGTGGGATGGGATGTTATAAACGAACTGAATGTTATCAGAGACATACAAGCAAACTTTGTCCATAGACTAACACTGGCAGGGTTCATGCTTTTTTGTAAACAACATTTTTTTTTTTTCTACATTACTGTATTTAAACTCTCCACTACTCCAAGAAATCTTTGCCGTTTCAACAGCATAAGCCTAAGCTCTATCAAGAATAAAGTTGGGTGGAGTCTGGTCTTCCCTCTTTTATAATTGCTTGTGTGTTGCAGACTATTTTTTTTAATCCAAGTCGATCCGACGTTGTGGATCGGCCCCTGAGGGTAGGCAACGTCAGGCCCATGGGCCAAATCCAGCACCCCCAACATAGAAACTCTGGCCCTCAAGATGATTTTGAGAAATAACTAATACAGTAACTAACACAAATCAGTTATCGAAGTCCTGTTAAAGCAGTACTAAGTAACTCATGCCCCTAGAGGCCATAAGCGCAACTGCAGGTGTTGTAGCAAGTTGCGATTTTTTTATTGTAATTGTCCGTGAGAGTAAATACTATGCTGACAGAAAAGGCAAAGGGAGAGGGAGGGATAGTGAACATCCAATTACACAATGGAATTTTTTTTTTTTCACTCAAACTTGGCTGTAAATAGTGTTCAAGTGGCGCTAGCCCTCAGTTAGCTTTGCCCGTTAGCCTGTTAGCTTCTTCTTTGTGATCTTTTATTAGTGTGTATTGGTTGCTCCGGTCCGGTGGCAGTCAAGTTGCAATTGTGGTTTTCTGACCAGAGACACCAGGAGGAGATGAAAGACCCTCCAATCATCCCATAAACACTTGTATTACCCCCACAGGAACTACGAAAAGGGTTTATTAAGGTAAACACGTTACTTAGTACTGCTTTAACTTCTTAACCCCCACCTGAATCAAGCACATTTTCTCCAGTTTGTTTCTCCAATGTCAATATAGCAACGAAAATGAGGATGAAAACACAACAAAAAAGTGCCAAAAGTAATGAAAGTATTGCGATACTTGATTAAGTATTGACACTTATTGGTGTTGAAGCACACAGTATTGCGATCCAAATACGACCCGATATTTTGTCCCAGCCCTATTAATAACACAATTCAAAAGCTTGTTACTAAAGCTCAGGTACTGTAAAGGACATGGTCATTCCTCTGTATGATCTGATCTTTGAAACTGAGGTCAACTTGTTCAAATCCTCCTGCCCATATACATCAAGTCGAGTCACAAGTCACTGCACCTCACAAATTCATAAACCTGACTCAAGTCCCAAGCCGTCAGTCATATAGTTGGATGAAAAACGACCACTGGCTTGGTCTTTTTGCTGTCCTTGGGCTATAGTTGCTTGGCTCGGTATATCCACTTCCACTCTGCACCTCTTTGTGTGGCAATGGCAAGCAGACCAGGGCCACAGGCTCCAATCATGCCATCAACAGGAACGAGTGGAGCAAGAGAAATTAATCAAATTTAAATATTGCATTACATTACTATCAAAACGGCTTGAATAAAGTCACCTTGCGTCAGTATGATACAGTATGTGTTTAACTTTTAGATTAAACGGAACTGGAACAAATTAACCTTTCCCATTATATTCTCATACGTGCTCCATGTAATTACCAGGTGGGACATCATTTTATGCAACAGAACCGGCATTGAATTTAAATAGACATTTTAATTCATTCATAATTAAACTGAAGTATAGGCTTCATCGTCATATTTGGCAATATGTCTATTATGCATTGATTTAATGAGAAATACGCTGGCGATACTGCTAATAGACCTAAGCTGTTATCATTTAGATTATTGGTAAATTAATTTCCCGAGCTGATTAGTGTTCAATATAAATATGAATAGCTGGAGATTGGTGATTTGCATTTCTGGCAGCACGAGAGCCCACATGAATACATTAATAAGCAGCTATTGGGCCTTTTGTCTCAGGAGCGATGAGAGATAGACCATGCACTGAAACATTCATGGCTCGTGGTCTGAACCGAGGGGAGTGAGTAGGACACGACCTCTACAGACGATTGTTTGGGATGAATGGGTGCAGCCAGGCCTGTTGATGGAGCAGATACAGCGAAAGATATGAACAGATGACTAATTTTACCTCTCATTACTTGTTGATCATTTGCCGCTCTGCTGTTTTAGTTTGTTAAATGGCTCCAAATTACCGCGGGATTTATGGAAATTTCTGCCGGAGCCGAGCAGTATCCTGGCGCAGGTTGATACAGATGAATCATTCGCAGGTTAATTCATGTCTGCGCGGCCAGCTGCAGGTTCAGATGTAAATATTTGTAAATCAGGGCAAAACGCTGCATATTTGAAACCCAGGTATGGAGCCGGTGGAGACTGCCGTAATTGCCCGGAATCCATTCTCTCAGTCAGAGTTAGACCCGTACTTTTTCTAACGCATGGCCTAGTCTCAGCTCAAGCACTAGAGATGATCATTATGACGTAAACGGACAGCTAAAAAATTCAAACTCAATCCATTTGATCTTATTCAGCGTTTTTTTTTTGGGAATGGCAGATGGGAATAAATCTAAAGTAAATACGGCAGAAATGGAGCTAGCAGCAGTGGTAGAAGTCATTATCATTTGTTTTCCACTGGATAGTCCCACTACAATCTCTTCATCAAGGGAGTCCTGGCCCCAGAGCAGATCCTATTGCATATGTTAGTGTTAGTGGTAGGAGAAAACCCGGAGGAAACTCTTCACACAGGGAGAACATGCAAACTTCACACAGAAAGGCCTAATGCATCAGAATAATACACATGTTTCAGAACTTTCAGGGAGCTATGCTGTCACCCGAGCTGAAAAAGAAAAAAGTCCGCACAACTAAGTAGCTCCCAGAAAAGTTATTTAATGACTTACACCGTGTAACGTTTCGGGCCTGAGCCCTTCCTCAGACATGAAGGTTTTGAACAAAATGCACACAGAATTTATACTTGGGTGCGTTTGATTACATCAGTCACGTGAGTGATCACATGACGGGTCACATGTCTGAACAGAAGATAAATCTATATAAAAAGGTGCAATATTTACAATATTTACAATATTTACACATATATACAGAGAAGATCATAAAAAATATTTTTTTATATAACATTTGTTTTAATTATGTCGATCTTTGGGTACCCGTGATCTTTGAGTAGACATTTTTTTCTTTGTGTGCAAAGGGTGTCCTAAGTCAGTTCTAAGTGGGTGTAAGAAATGTTAGACGACCAACATGATATATGGAAGTAGATATACAATAAAATAAAGGAACAACACTGCAGCGATGGTGTACCACAATAGAGAAAACACAGCACTGGAGTACCGACATTTAGATTATAGAAAAGGTCTGATATCAAAGTCTTCATTGAGACCCCGAGGGCTCAATGTGTCTAAGGTGTGAATCCAAAAAGCTTCCCTTCTTAACAGAAGGGTATTGATGTCGCCACCCCTTCTTGGTGGACTGACTTTCTCAATCCCCATGTATCTTAGGGCACTGACATTATGTTGGTAATTTGTAAAGTGGAGCGCCACTGGACTTTTGACATCATGGTTGCGAATGTTGGATCTGTGTTCTGAAATTCTAGTTTTTAGAGGTCTGGTTGTTTTTCCAATATATGCTAGACCGCAAGGACATTTGAGCATATATATGACATTGTTGTTTCTTCTTTAAAGCTATGCTGTCACCGCCATGTAGAGATCAATAGCGAGCTAAATAATCAATAAAAGGCTTTTGAATTATGCACAAAGGTATTTTTCCACAAATGTCCTCTTGTACAATACATTGAAGAGCAAAACAAATTTTGTTGCGAGTGAACAAATGATAAACAATGCAATCATTATTAAATATGTATTTACTTATTTAATACTTTATTAACCTCTTAACTCCCATCTGAACCAAACGCATTCTCTCCAGTTCAGCTTTACCCAAATCTGAAAGCTTCTTGATTGGCGCTCACAGCCTATAGGCCAGAGTAACGGTGCATTTGAAAGCTAAGACCGCATTGTTGCCGTGTCGTCACTTTTTTGTTGTATTTTTGTCACATTTTTGTCACATTTTTGACACATTTTTTTCACTTTTTTGACACATTTTTTTCACATTTTTGTTGTTGTTTTATTGCATATTTGCCATGTTTTGTTGCTTTTTTGTCACTTTTTTGTTACATTTTTGTCACTTTTTTGTCACATTTTTGTTGAGTTTACATCTCGTTTTCATCACTATTTTGGCACTGCACTCACTTCAGGTGGGAGTTAAGAGGTTAATACTTATACTACTTATACTTATTTGTCAGATCAAAAAATTTGATTTTGAATTCTTAAAGGAATAGGCCACCGTTTTTCCATACTGAGATATGTTCTTACCTGAGCTTAGACGAGTTGATGCGTACCTGTCTGGTCTTTACGCGTGCGCTCAGTCACTCAAAAATACCGAACATGTTGTTAGCATTTAGCCTCTCGTCCTCTCCTCATGGAGCACTTAGACGTCCGCGCAGTAAAGTTGAAGTGCTCCTAAGGTGTTATTGCGCCTTACAACATAGTTCCCCTTTTTATCCGCATATTTTTAATTTTGTGTAACTATACTTGGATTGAGTAACTGTATTAAAATAGGGAAAACGTGGAAGAGCTTGGTCCATGAGGAGAGACTAAATGCTAGAAACATGTTCTGTGTTTTTGCGTGACTGAGCGCACACGTAAAGAGCAGACAGGTACACATCAACTCGTCTAAGCTCAGGTAAGAACATATCTCAGTATGGAAGAACGGTGGCCTGTTCCTTTAAGTCGTAGACCTTGTGTCGCAGTCACATCATCAGAACAAGCTGCATATTCTCGAAAGCATATTCCACTCTATCTCAATCAAGTCCACAAACATTGCTCTTTTATTAACACTGTGCACAAAGTTCAGTGACAGGAAATTAAGTAATATGTAATATCATTCTTCACCGCAGCGCCATTCATATTGGCCGACCTCAAATGCCAAAATGAATCGCTTTTCCCGCCGCATCCATCATCTCCAGAGACTATCCCTGATTGTTAGCTGACAGAGCTAAGAGCCGTTCACTCACCAAGTAATGACTGCTATTATGATAATAATTTTACACCTGCTTGAAAGACAAATTCATCCACGATTCCCAGACTGTGCGACAACACCTTCGACAGGTAGCTTTGTTTGCTTGTGTTGTCAGGGCTTTTGCACGCCTTTTAGCTTCCTCACCAAACACCTCAATTTCTCTTAAGAAGCAAGTAAAAAAAAATGTAAGCAGGTAATTAAAAACAAACCTGTTCAAACATGATATTGGAGGCACAGTGCAGGCGGCGCTGGCAAGTAAATCCTGTCAAAATACAACCATATTTTGGAGCTTTATAAAGCCAAAACATTGGTTTCCTTGTTTTTAGGCCGTGGCTTCTGGGTTAGACAACTGTCCCCTCAACCGTCTCATATAAGAAGTGATTTTTTTCTTCTCAAAATAAAATGCTGTGTGTTCTTTAATTTGTTAATATTACATTACATTTTTTGTGTGCGTTTCATCTATAAACTGGAGATACTTTATGATCTATTACCCCGAGGGAAGAATGACTAAGGAAAGATATTATAATTCATTTTGGTTCTTTAGAGAACAAAATGAATTTTCTGTAGAGCTGTTAAAAGACCAGTGCTCAGTCTCAAAGACCTCACTGATGATGACAGTTGGATGACTGTTGAAACGTTTTCGTTGATACAACAACAATTCAAAATAAAGTCCAATTGAAATATTTAAATTTTTTAAGAGCTGTATGTTAGTTGCCAAAAGTTAAAAAATTGTACTCACCAAGACAATTTTTACTCTGCCTTGACAGATAGAACTTTATCGTTTAGACTGAGGATCTGCAGCTGGTTCCATTGGAAGGCAACATGAATCTGTAAAACTGTGGTAAGAAAAATAAAATAAAAGTGGAAGTAGTGAGGCATGGGCTACTCACGTCATACTTGTGTTGCATTGGAAGCACAGTTAAACGTATGGCAGGGCCTCAAACTAATGAATATTTGGACAGACAGCACATTGTGTACTTAGTGCTCTTGCCTCACAGTAAGAAGGTATCAGGTTTGATTTCGTGACCATGAAGGGCCTTTGCCTGTGCTCCCAGTTTTTGGGTGGGTTTTCTCCAAGTACTCCATAGTGACACTGACGCCCATCACAACACAGAATAGGTAATCCTCTCGGTAACCAAAACCTGGAGGCGCCCTGGTCTTGAAATTTTGCACCAGTACCATTGAAGGAATGTTAAAGTGCAGGCGTCAAATTTTGGGACAATACTTCACATCATAGTATATAATGAATGTATAATTGTCTCATGTAAAGCGCTTTGTGAACATGTCTCTGAAAGGCACTATATAAATAAAGTTCTCCTTCTCCTCCTTCTCCTTCTCCTCCTTCTTCTTCTTCTTCTTCTTCTTCTTCTTCTTCTTCTTCTTCTTCTTCTTCTTCTTCTTCTTCTTCTTCTTCTTCTTCTTCTTCTTCTCTTCCTTCTTCTTCTTCTCCTTCTTCATCATCTTCTTCTCCTTCTTCTCCTACTCCTTCTTCTCCTCGTCCTTCTTCTCCTTCTTCATCATCTTCTCCTCCTCCTTCTTCCCTTTCTCCTCCTCCTCTTTCTTCTCCTCGTCCTCCTTCTTCTTCTCCTTCTTCATTATCATCTTCTCCTTCTTCCTCTTCTTCTCCTTCTTCTCCTCCTTCTTCTCCTTCACCTTCTTCTTCTTCTCCTCCCTCTTCCTCTTCTTCTTCTTCTTCTCCCTCCTCCTCTTCTTCTTCTCCCTCCTCTTCCTCTTCTTCTTCTCCCTCCTCCTCTTCCTCTTCTTCTTCTTCTTCTCGACCTTCTCCTTCCTCTTCTCCTTGTCTTTCTTCTTCTTCTCCTCCTCCTCCTCCTCCTCCTCCTCCTCCCTCTTCTTCCTCTCCTTCTTCTCCACAAAACTTTGTAAAGTTTAGTGGATATTTAAACCCAGATTGCACAATGCACCTCTGTAACTGCACCATTATCTTGCCAAGCCGTAATATAAGGAATTGCAGAACTGCTCTCTTGATCCTTGTCATCCTTTGTTGCTACAGCCCAGTGGTAAAAATGCCAGGCATGTTATTATAAACAGGGTCAAAAGTTTGTGGGTGGAGAGGTTAACACACAAAGCACAAACAAAATGCAGGGACACAAAAACCCACTCACTCAACGTAGGGTCCCATTTTGCGTTGACATTTGCTGCAAAGGACGTCTGGAAATGAAAACAGCAAACTATTAACCTTTTGCCTGCGCGCTTTTCACCAAACTGGATTTTCCTGTGGGAGCGTCGACTATAGCGTGGGTAAATTTTGTTTTAAGTTTGCAATGCCTCGAAAAGCATCGAAGTGTAAAGTTAAACAATCCTTTAGTTTCCTTTGCGAATAATACGGGCAAGCTGTTTCCCCTATAGTGCAGTGTATTTCATTGCACATTTAATTTCTATTAGCCCCACCCCACCCGCATTAACACCATGTAGTCGTGAATATATGAGCGTTAAGCCCCGTAAAGCTTGCGCATAATAATATTTTATGAGCATCCTCAGCTGTCCTTTGAAGACCAGAAGATGAATAGCCACTTAACAGTTTCCGTACATGCTTTGAATAAAATGTACCCTCACTGCAATGACTATTTTGAGCTTATTTTGCTATCAAAGCCAATTGAATTTCTTTGTACATCAAACCAAAGCTTCAAAACACATTATATTAAATGCCCGGATGTTGTTAATCATCTTGACTTCATATATGCGCTGAAAGACATATACATCCAACCATAGCATAATTACAACCTTGGGGCACTCTGATATACCATAAAGACCTGACAGCTTTAGTTCTTTTTCAATGCATTATTAAGCATGCCTATATGAAGAACTGCCAAATATATTATGCAGCACATCTCAGTTGAGGTTACTCCCTTTCAATAGCATATCATTGTGATGTCATGCAACGGGACATAAAGGATGTTCATAGTTTTCCAGCTCCACAAATGGTCAAATGTATTATCAAACACTGCCAGACCAAAAAAAAACTAAGTCAGTACAAAAATATGTTTCATGCTGGAATTTTTAGTTTATCTTTTGTTTTGACTTAACCTCTTAACCCCCACCTTAACTGTTCACATTTTTCTACCATTTGGCATTACTGAAATCTACATAAAATCATCTTTTACCATTTTGTCCTGGGAAGCAACTTTGAATTTATTACAAAAAGCAACAAAAAACATGCGTCATAAAAGCGTCAAACAAAAGTGTCAAAAATGGAACATAAAAATGACAAAAAGTCACACAAAAAAGCAAAAAGAATCGACAAAAAAGCTTAAAAAATATGATGAAAAAGTGACGACAAAATGACAAATTTGGGTAAAGCCGAGCTGGCAAAAAATGTGCTCGATTAAGATGGGTTAAAGCAGTACTAAGCAACTTGTTTACCTTAATAAATCCTTTCTGTAGTCCCTCTGGGGGTAATACAAGTGTTAATGGGGGGGGGGGGGGGGGGGGGGGTCTTTCATCTCCCCCTGGTGTCTCTGGCCAGAAAACCACAATTGCAGCTTCTCTGCCACCAGGTTGCAGCCACCAATACACACTAATAGAATCACGAAGAAGAAGCTAACAGGCTAACGGGCAAAGCTAACTGCGGGCTAGCGCCACTTAAACAGTATTTACAGCCAAAATTGAGTGAAAAAGATTCTCTCCATTGTGTAATTGGATGAACTATATCCTTCTCTCCCTTTGTCTTTTCTGTCAGTGTAGTATTTACTCTCATGGACAATTAATGAGAAAAAAAAAACGCAACATGCTACGGCACCTGTAGTGGCGCTTTATGGCCTCTAGGGGCATGAGTTACTTAGTTCTGCTGTAAGAGGTTAAGCTTTTATTAGTACACACACTCAAGAAGCTTCTGCAATATCAAAAGTGCATACATTTTTCACCGAGATCTTGATGATGGGAAAATTATAAATGGTCTCAACAAGGAAACCTTCAGTAGGCGGGATTCGAAACCCCCAAACAATGTCTCTTGCTCCTGAACCACTAATTCACAATGTGAGCCTGATGAATCCTGGCTTTGTCATCTTGAATATTGCCCGTGCCATCAGGGAAGAAGAAGTCCATTGATGGAACAACCTGGAGTAACCTCATTCAGGATGTTCAGCTGATCTCATTCTTTGGGCTGTGTTGCTGAACCTAGACCAGACCAACTGCAGCAACCCCATCTTTGTCTGGCAATGTATTTCTTATAGTCTTAAGTTGGGTTTAATCGATATGACTGTGAAAGGATTGGAAAGGCGTCTGATAAAAATAATGGCTTACATCGGTATTGATCTTGACAAGCTTCTCTAAGCGCTACATTCTATTCATTATTAATTCACTCCAAACTCAGTGGTAGTAAGACATGGATCCTCCCACCAGGAGCTCAGGAGCAAACAGCAGAAAGATTTAGTCCATTTGCAAAACTTGAATTTGATGAATATCTCGGACATATGAAGTCACATTCTCTGTGCGCCAAATGAATGAATGACATAAACAAACAATAAAAATGAAAATTATAATATTTCCATTCCATACACCATAACAATTGATAAGAAAAGTTTACATTCATTGCATTATGTCAAGATTATTCACTACAATTTTACTCCCAGTGGAAAAAGATTTTTACTCAAGAATAAGTTATGCTTATTGAGCAGTTTATTTGAGCGGTTTTATCTTCATATTCTTACAGTAGTTTAACATTTTGTATGTTTATTGTTATCAAGTTTTTATTGAGTTGTGCATGTTATAAAGTTACATATCATTTCCATATGCAGCACAGTTTTTTTGTAATGTTTTTCCTCCCCTCACCCTTAGTGATAATGGGTCTTTAACATGGGCAGTTTAAGGAAACAATATACAATAAGACAACACCACACAAAGATACTACACGCTCACCCACTCACTCACTCACTCACGAAAGAAAGAAAGAAAGAAAGAAAGAAAGAAAGAAAGAAAGAAAGAAAGAAAGAAAGAAAGAAAGAAAGAAAGAAAGAAAGAAAGAAAGAAAGAAAGAAAGAAAGAAAGAAAGAAAGAAAGAAAGAAAGAAAGCATGCATATTGTTATGTTACATTTTAGACAAGGATTACACTGTATTTGGAATACATATATTATGCACTGTACATTCGTAGTTATTACATGCAATCAAACATTTGCAATCAAATTTCATACAATAGCTGCATTTTATGTAACAGGTTTGACCAACATGAGATATTTGCACTTTTGGCACCGTGAATGATGACACTCAAGGTCTATCTAAGTTTCCATCGACATGATCTCATCCTTTTAGCGGCTGTGAGACCAGCTAGAATTTGGCGGGATTCGTTGATATTTAATTTCAATTGAGAAGTGTCATTCAGTAAAAGTAAACTCTGTGTGTGGGGCAATTCTCTTTCCATTAGGTTCCAGAAACAGTGAATCTGGGGACACTGCCATACCATGTGAAGAACAGTCGATTAAAGGAACAGGCCACAGTTTTTCCATACTGAGATATGTTCTTACCTGAGCTTAGACGAGTTGATACGTACTTGTCTGGTCTTTGTGCGTGCCCGTGGAAGAGTGTGGTAACATCCAACTTCGCCCCCATTTGGAGCTATAGGAATATACAGGGAGAGGCCAAATGCTAACAACATCTTTGGTTGTTTTGCGTGACTGAAGGCACACACAAAGACCAAACAGGAACGTATCAACTCGTCTAAGTTATTATGAGCTGGCTGTACTATAATGAGTAATTATTTAGAAAGTTAACCATTACAATGATGGGAATTAGTGGAAGTTCTATTATTATAACAACTATTACTATGTTGTTGTTTTTTTGTTTGTTTTTTAATTGCTTCAAAAATAATCTCACCCAGAAGCGAAAAGTACTTTAAAATTAAACTACTCTTTGAACAATGATTTCTTAAATATACTTGAGTATAGTACATAAGCCTATCTGATTGACTTCTGAATACTGGTCATCTCTGAGTGAAGCGGAGAAAAGCTTTAAAAAACATGGGCTCTAAGTTTTAATTGGCTTTTTGTTTGCCTTTCCATTTAATTAAGTTGTCACAGGACAGCTGGGGAGTGGGGATCTTCTGGGGATGGAGAAGCTGATCTGCTCAGCGGTGGTGAGAAAAATGAAGGCTGTACCACTGGGACTGGGCTGAAGACAGATGGTGCCAGGGCTAATTGTATGACATCTTACTCTGTTAAACTCCTTAATGCTGGACAAATGGCTCACTGTGTGCCTCTTCAAAACCCAAAAAGTGTAATTTCTAAAACAAAACAGAAGAGTGCCTAAAGCTTCTTGGAATGACTGACCAGGTTGCAGTAGAAAGTAAATCTATTATCTCCCACACACCTAACACGCATTTTCTTCGGTGTGATGCCTTTAGCGAGGACAGAGCGGGCCTCCGGGGCCAGGTCCACCCGACTGAAGGACAGTGTAATCCACCAGGCAGTCTGGATAAAACACTCAGTTGTCTCATGCACAGATAAATAAACTCAGTCCAGATTCATAACATAATCAAAGTCGAGGTCTCGCATCTTTATGGAGTCATTCAGCACATCCCTTAATGCATCTAAAAGAATAAAAAGATCAATAATGAAGTTTATAAGCAACTTAAAATAGATAATTCCTCTTACAGTAAACTGGCTGTATGATTCGGTTTTCTTGAGTCCACGGGGAGAACTCCGGTAGTTCCTATAATTTACAGCTAATTGGCCAATACCCACTTATACTTTGTTCCATCTTTGTGAGGTCCCACTTGTAATTATACAAAATGTTGATCAAATGCAAAGACTTTGATGTATATAAGCTCACCCACTTAACGTCTCAGGTAATAACAAGAAACCCCTGTGGATTACTTAGCGAGAGCGCGGGCAAAGTCTGTGGAGAGTTTGAGTGTTCGTGCGCTCATTAATCTTTCTAAATGCGTTGTATAGGCCTGTAGCTTGACACGGGGCTTTTACAGTGGACGCCTCTGGTCCAAGCTAGGAATGTGTGTGGAATAGGTCGTGTTCACTCTACGACATCACAGAATTTCAGCTGTTTTTATGGAAAAACACACAGCCTTTAAAATGAACACAACCTACAGCATTTGTTCTGGGAAAAGGGGGGCTGATTTGGGCTTTGTGTTCTCTTACGTGAACATGGGAGACAGATTAGGCATGGGCTGTCTGAAGAGGCTTCCAACATGGGTTGTCATGCATGGTTGATTTACCTCATAGCTGTGAGGTACAAAACTTCACCTATTGGGGGAGTTGTCAGGCTACAGCAGCGGGAGAGGAAGACACTAGACACTTTTGGCAAGGCATGTAGCATTCGGAAACACGGCGGGTGGTTGATGAATGTAGAGGAAAAACACGTCCTCATTGTTATGCAAGAGGGCGAAATCATACTTGTTACTGGATTAGAGTTTTGCTTGTTCATGCTGTGATTTTAAATATTCATAATTCTCAAGGATCCTATGTTAACTTGGAGGACTTTGCAAAGGTGTTTTGCATCGCCGCTGTTTTCCGACAATAGGCTTCACAAACAAACAATCTATTGCACACAAAGAACTGCAAAGCCCCAACTTTTTTTCAGAAGTCTTTCATCCTTCATGCAGTAGGAAACCGTGATAGCTATTCTCAGCGGACCGTTATCACCTGGGATTAAAATGCAGAGTGATACAGTAAGCGTGAGTGGCCTTGGGATAAATGTTGCTTTTATGCTTTGAAATACAGAAAGTACTTTCAAGTCAGCTTTGAAGAATGATAAAGATCTCCCTTGGTAATTGGTACACTACTCCTATTTTGAGCTTTACATCAACACAAATATTTGGCACAATATAACGATGTAAAGGTTTGTCAAGTTCACACACAATTTTGAATTCATAATTCAACTGGAACAGTGCAGTAAAGTACTTTCAGTTGTCATATGCAAAGTTAAATAGGACAGTTTTCTGGAAGGCTGTTCCACATTTTTACTTTCACCGTGTTTAGTTCTGGCTCTGGGATCCAGCTTGAGTTCACTAGAGGTTCTCAGAGCCCAAGATGGTTCATATAATAATAATAATAATAATAATAATAATAATAATAATAATACATGTTATTTGTAACGCACTTTTCATTCAGAGAATCTCAGATATTCCACTAACATGTCAGACATTTACTTTGGAGCTATAGGCCAAGAAGATTGAATCCTGTAATCACTACCTGACCAAAAAAACAAATAAAAAGTCACACATTGTTGGATCGCCTTTGATCACAACACACATTTGTAGTGTCTTTTTCTCAATACGCCTCTGCAATGTAAAAATATTAAACATTGATGTTTCACCAAGATCTTGCATTGATGATGGGAGAGTGTGACCGCTGCGCAAAGCACATCCCAAGGATTCTCTATGGGATTAAGATCTGGTCCCTGTAGTGACCAATCCATGTGCTCCCTGAACCACTCTTTCACAATGTGAGCCCGAAGAATGGAATTGGAATATGTCCGTGCCATCAGGGAGGACGAAATCCATTGATGGAATAACCTGGTCACTGAGGATGTTCAGGCTGTCAGCTGGATACATGCCCTACAATTATGCCGCTACATTGTTGTATTACTGTTGCTTGCCCCCCTATCAGGGGGCTCAGGTTAAAGTTAGGGTTAGGGTTATGATTGTGGTTAGGAACGGCAAATGTGATTTAAGTTGTGTTTCACTCACACAGATCTTACACCTAGTTTTAGAATCTAGAAGGTCTTGGCTTTCAAACGAAGCATCAAACTGGCATATGGCCTGTAAGGTGAGATTTTGGTATGCACAACCCTGACTAACTCTAGCTCTAGCTCTAGCTCTAACTCTAACTCTAACTCTAACTCTAACTCTAACTCTAACTCTAACTCTAACTCTAACTCTAACTTTAACTTTAACTTTAACTCTAACTCTAACTCTAACTCTAACTCTAACTCTAACTCTAACTCTAACTCTAGCTCTAGCTCTAGCTCTAGCTCTAGCTCTAGCTCTAGCTCTAACTCTAACTCTAGCTCTAGCTCTAGCTCTAGCTCTAGCTCTAGCTCTAACTCTAACTCTAACTCTAACTCTAACTCTAACCCTAAAACTAACCCGAAGATGGCAAGTAACAGGTTAACAGAAAAACAAAAAAAATTGCAAGATTTTAATTTCTTGCACCCTTGAGGCACAACATGACACAGCCTAATATTAGTTTAAGTCTTTCTTCAATATGGGTTGAAGATAGTCTCACAGTTCTCAACTGTATTTTTTCGAGATGCTCAAATGCTAATTTAACCTGTGATCGCATGATCTAATAACAGAAGCTTGGAGAATACAGTGTTGCCTGAGGGCAGCATCTATCTACTAAGTAACTGTTGCTATGATGAGCAATAAGTTTTCATTATCTACTTGACATTTGCTGCTGTACTTCTTGTGGCTATTGATAAAAAAAAGACTTTAAGCCATAATATAAACTGAAGAGGTCACATGCAAAATATTAAACAAAACTAAAAAAAAGAAACATGTATTTTGAAGTGCATGCTTTAGCTCAGACATGACCCGTTTCTTTACGAGGAACCGGACATCACTTGCTTGTCTCCTTGAAGATGCCACTGCTTTGTCCTACGGCTCAAGCATGAGGTTATAGTATATGATTGGTCCTCTTCAAAATGCTTTCTTTATTATCCACTGCAGAAATTGCATTTTCCAGCTGAGCATTCGCAGCACGTATAGCTGACATGTTTGTTTATGCATGAGAGTTTTACAACAGTTGAGCTGCTCTCGTGACGTATAGATATTCTGCAGTGTGGCTTTAAGATGCACATTTGGATGATTCAGTGCACCTGTGGGAGTGAATGCGTGAGGTGGTCGAGTTAGCGGCCGGTCAGGGATTGAGCGTGAGTGAGGTCAGGCAGGGGGATCGGGGTGTGGGGTATGATGGTGATGGTGGAGGTGGGGGGTGTTTCTGATGAAACATTGAGCAGCACCTGAGTCCCATTAACTGTCTATATTTGTCGCTGTCCTTCTGTGCACTCACAGCCATTCCCCACTGCCTTACCATATGGTGGCTTCATCTTCTGGGTTTATGGCTTTTACTTCATGAAAATGGTCCTGGGATGACATCGTCTAGGGTTGATTTTATTATTGTTCAGCTGCGGGGAAAGAGAGATGTAGCCAAAAGTTCGAAAAGTTCCCATTTCGTTCCTCGCATGATACGAAGGTCAATCTCATCACTCAGAGTGGTTAACTCTGAGGACCTCTCCAAATTCCTATCGGAATGAATATTTCCAAGATTTCCACCAACAAAATGCAGGCTTTAGATGTACAATAGTGTTCAGTGCAAGACTTGGGTTCATATTTTATAGGGCTACACTTGTAAAATGAAACATTAATTGCAAGTTAAAAATAGCTACATCAGGCGCAAATGTCCAGTCTCCATGGGGGGTTAGTATGTGTAAACCTGTTTTAAACCTCTACAAGCATGTTCTGAAATGTCGGTGTAGAATCTCAGTCGTACAGGAGTTGTCCATCTTCAATTAATTTTCTTGAGTCATCTTCTATAGTTGAAGTGTAGAAAGTTTCGCTCTCATTCAAAAGGGTTCGTCAGCGACACTAAAGTTTCAGCTCAGCCCAGATAAAAACCTTCCTGTGGTCTGAGAACTTTATTCAGTTTATCGTCCACTCTATAGTGGCGAGAAAAAGTGAGTACACCGTTTGGAATTTCTCACAAAATTAGTCACTAAATGTGGTCTGATCTTCATCAAAACCACAGGAATGATTATTGAATGATACTTGACAATGAGCATAGGGTTTTGATACTGATGCGCTGTTCCATTTGACCTCCACACATGACGTTGTGTGTAAGTAAGTACACCCCTGTATCAAATAGCTGCTGATACTTCTTTTGCAGCAATAACTGCTTTTCTGTAGTTGCAGTTCAGTCAGGGGGTGTACATACTTATTCCACGTTCGCCTGTGAATCTTTACATGTTATGGCCAATAAAAATATGATCAAATGTAAATGTTTGGGTGGTATTAGTTCGTGTGATCCTTCAAATTTGCACCCTTTCAAGACCCTAATGTCAAAAAATTTACACTCCAAAAAAGACCCTTAAAATAACCATACATTCATATTTTTTCTGCTTTTTACAAAAATATGTGTGTGTTTCTTATGTTTATTGTACATATTGTTACTGTTCTTGTACAGCACTTTGGTCGACTATGGTTGTTTTTAAATGTGCTTTATAAATAAAATTGACATTGACATTGACATTGACAAAAATATTCAGTGGCTTTTGGGTCATTTTGACCGGCTGCGGGCTGCAGTGGCTTTCGGGTCAAAATGACCCGAAGACCACACAAGGGTTAAGCAGGCACTGTTTAATCATTCCTGTGATTCTGATGAAGATCGGACCACATTTAGAGACCAATTTAGGCAGAAATGTCTTACTTTTTCTCGCTACTGTATGTCATTCAGAGACAAAAGCGGTAAAGTGATTGTTTTCACTGCTAGGGCCTGGTGCATCCAGGGAATATCGGAAATTCCCTGGATGTTCATAAAGCCTAATTGAGTTTCTGTAAGTCAGGATATAAATAGGGCAACAAACTTCAAATCTTGTTTCAAAATTCGACACAAGCCTTTGCCACTTACAGTTTCGCTCACACTGGAGAAGACCAACCAAATATTTTCTTTTATATTCAAAATTCAAAATGACTGCAAAGAGGTCACCATCTGGATTTAACTAGAGAATCTTTGGGATGTGCTGGAGAAGGCTTTGTGCAGTGGTCACACTCTTCCATCATCAATACAAGATCTTGCTGAAGTTTATTGAAGCAATGCTAATCAAAGCTAAAGTCCTAATTTAAGCTCAGTTCGACTATTTGCATTAGAAACGTTATCCAATAAGGCGGCGTTGTTGTCGTCACGTGAGTCAGAAAAAAAACGTCTGTCCATTTGTCAAAATCAACAAAGCTAAAAGGTAATTAAGCATAATAAATCACCTTCTGTTGTTCTCCACATCCTTTGTCCACCAGTCTATCCAGTTGCATTTACAGGAGTAATAGTCATGGATGCATCAGTTAACATCAGTTAGCGAATTGAACTCTAATGCCTATAAAGCTCATTAGTTCGTAATAGAAAACATCTGCGCTTTCATTTCCGCACACTTACCTATCGTCCAATCACATCGCTCGGTCTGAACTCATTGTTGTGTATGGCGGCCCGTGAGTATTAGCCCATTAGCTGCCCTTAATCAGTTATAATCAGTCCGTCTGCTCAGCTCTGCAGCTCCCAACAAAGGCCTGTCGTTTATTATTTACATGCTTTTCATCAGCGAGGTTCAGCTATGTGACACTGAAGTGACTGCGTAATGTTAGCGCCGTTCATAATTCATGCCTTCACGCCGCTATAATTGAAACATGTCAGATTTGGCTTCATAAATGTTGCATGCAGTGGGGAGGGTGACTTACAGGGCATGTGTCAGGCTGCATGTCAAAAAAAATTGCTGTCGGGTGTAAAGTGTAACAAGTATAAGTACACAGGGAAATACTAATGGCCTGTACTTGTGTTAGTACTGCCGCTGTTAGAGGATAATATGCTCAATCTCCTGTTGTCCAGGCAAACCTCCAGTGCATGACTGTTTTCATTTCTTAAACAGTGTCAAAGGGAGGAAAAGGAATTTCAAATGGTCAGCAACTATTTTCCAACTATCGCAAAACATTCCTCGCACTTCGATTCTCAGTGACTTTGAATGTTTTCACCAACAAATTCCAGCCAGCGAAACAAAAGGTTGCCATTTATGCTGTGGACTAATGAGAAGTTTAACCATTAAAGCAGTAATAAGTAACTTGTTTACCTTAATAAATCCTTTTCGTAGTCCTTCTGGGGTAATACAAGTGTTAATAGGATTGGAGGGACTTTCATCTCACCCGGTGTCTCTGGCCAGAAAACCACACTTGCAGCTTTCTCTAATCCGACCAGGAGCACCAATACACATTAATGGAATCACGAAGAAGAAGCTAAAAGGCTAGCGGGCAAAGCTAACTGTGGGCTAGCACCAAACAGTATTTACAGCCAAAAAAATTATCTCCATTGTGTAATTGGATGTACAATATCCCTCTCTCCCTTTGCCTTTTCTGTCAGCGTAGTATTTACTCTCACGGACAATTAATAAGTAAAGAACCGCAACATGCTACGACACCTGCAGTGGCGCCTATGAGTTACTTAGTTCTGCTTCAAACAAACTATCTCACTGACTTTCTGTTTGTTCTGGGTCTTAATTTATTCAAATTCTTATCTTATCTTATCTTATCTTATCTTATCTTATCTTATCTTATCTTATCTTATCTTATCTTATCTTATCTTATCTTATCTTATCTTATCTTATCTTATCTTATCTTATCTTATCTTATCTTATCTTATCCCTCTATGACAAGCCATGGTTTATGTACCGCTTAATACTGAACCCCCCACAGATTATGGATTGATTGTAAATGGTCTCAATTTATATAGTGCTTTTCTACCTTCATTAGTCCCAAAGTGCTTCACAGCAAGGAATCAGTCACCCATTCACACTCTCATTCATACACAGTGTAAGCAGACACTGGTGGGTGAAGTGTCCTGCACAAGAACACAATGACAGTGTGCACCTGCAGGAGCTGGGATTCGAACTCCCGACCTTCCGATCATTAGACGATCCACCCAACCATCTGCACCACTGTCGCCCCATTGCTATGAGGACATGTTTTCTTATTTTTCCAGTAATTCGAAAGAAAAATTCCTTGACATCGTTCTGCGATCCACTTTTGAGGTCCTGACCCACCAAAGAAGAGCAAACATTTTACAACAATCCAAGGAAAAAAGCTGCATGTGGCTCAACCACTTAAGGCACTGTCATCTTCCTTCCTACTTGTATAAAAGCTATACCTGGAGTGCTCCATAAGTGCTCTCATGGATAACACAGAAAAATACAACTAGCTTTCCAAACTGACACATGGCCAATAGCGATTATTACGATAGAGTGAACAGTGCACAGACACACCACACACTGTTCCTTCTCATTCTTATTCTAGGGACCACTTCAAACCACTCCATGTAACCAGTGCTGGGACCTAAAGCTATAGCTAATTCCCACGATGAAGTATTAAACTCCTACTAATGGAACCTAATAGTGAGAATCACCTTTATCAATCTCCTTAAGTGAAATAATCTCATCACCGCAAGGATAGGTCACTGCGTCCTCTTTTCACTTACCCTTGCTTTTACCGCAATGCACGCCGGATTAACATTATCGCCACGTTACAGTCCATATATTTGCACATGCGCTGTCTCTCTGAATTGAAACTGATAAAAAGTAAAAGCACACAAAGAAGCACAGTGTAGTTTAAGAAGCTGTCAGTCTCTTTTTAATGAATGCTGCAGTGCTATGTGACTGCAAATCCTTCACACCACTATAGCCCAATAACTCTGATGAGATTTCCTTCACATTCACTTCTATCCCATCTCCAGTGTTAATAGACTGTATTGGGCTTAAGGCATGAGGAGCGTTGCGTTTCCTGCTCTATTTATTTAGTGCCTGCATGCAGCACAGGTCCAGGAAGGGAAGAGTTGCTCACGGCGGGCACTACAAAGCTCTCATTAGGAAAGGTTGGATTTGTACTTCTACGGGAGGAACACTATAACATCCTGGACAGAGCACATGCTGCATGATAATACCAGAATGATCTTTTATAATTGATGAGGCTTCGGCCACTATAGGTGTGACACAATAAATATTAATGCCTAATCAACTGGAATAATAATAATAATAATGCATTGGTTTTATATACCGTAATTACCGGACTATAAGATTTTTATGGTCATACTGAATCTTGTGTCATGTGTCACTCTATGGCTGTCCTCCACCTCTGTCCACGGTGTTTACTGTTTACCAGAGGAGCAGAAGCAGCAGGATGTAGCTAACGTGGCAAAATAAAAGCGTTTAGGAGTCGCTGTGCGGGCAGCTCATTGGCTTCACTAAGCACGCAAGTTTAAGGAATATAATAATTGAAGTTCTTAAAGGAACAGCCCACCGTTTTTACATATTGAGATATGTTCTTACCTGAGCTTAGACGAGTTAATGCGTAACTGTCTGGTCTTTGTGTGTGCGCTCAGTCACACACAACGACCAAATATGTTGTTGGCATTTGGCCTCTCCCAGCATATTCCTATAGCTCCAAACGGGGTGACGTTAGAAGGAACACATGAGGTCACAAATCACAAGAGGTGGATGGAATAGGATGTACATACAAACAGTTGAGTGTTTTGTGTGTGAAATATTGGGGTGTGTGGAGTGAATGTGTGCGTGGATGCATAATGATACAAAGTCATGAGATAGAGGAGAAAGAAAGGAGAAGAAAATAACAACGATATAGAATAAAAAAACATATATAAAAAGAAATAGAACTGATCATGGTAGTCATGAAAAACAGAGACATAAGCATCACAATAAACCAACATTCATAGTAATAATAGAATTAATAAGAATAATAGTAAATGGATTAATAGGATGGAAATAGTTTTGATAGAAACAAACAAGCAATCATAAATTAAAAAATAATACTAATAAAGAAACATTCAAAGACTCTTAACATGTATTATTCATTCATTCCATGTACTTGGTGGTGGTAAGCTATTATTGTAGCCACAGCTGGCCTGGGGTAAACTGAAGGAAGCATGGCTACCAGTCTGCGCCATCGGCACCTCCGACCACCACCAACCACTCACACAAGAGCAAAAGCGGTATGGCCGTAAAGAAAGATCCATTCAGCTGAAAAGGGAATTTAAGTATTTCAGACCACTTTGTCGTTTCACGCACTTTATGCTTGATTGTAATTTACATTTTTAAATGCATTACATTTCTTGAAAGCTTGTGGCCATTGTAGCTTCAAGCCGGGAAGACAAGCTCATCCAAGACATGTCGGGTCATCGGGTGAGTTAGAGGTTCACTGCTTGTCATTGACTTGTGTTACGGTTGTCTTTGGACTGGAGGTTGTGTGGGAGAGTGGCTCGTTGTCAGATATTCTCGCTTCCGTGAGCGAGTGTGGGGCGCATTTGGATAGGAAGCGCTTTCCTTTTTGGAAGCTGACGGTAATTCAACAATGTGCATGTAGACAGGCTTATCATTCATGCAAACAATTTATTACCCACGTTTGATCATGCTAATCTAAACTATGAACATGCTGTGGGGAAGCCTGAAGCCTTCTGGGCAGAAATAATGCTACATCTTAATAACTCGTGTCTCTGTCTTTTCTTATGTCTATCGTATATCTGCGTGTTGGTGGCGCAGAGTCAGGCATATAGGTTTGTTTCTTTGAATTTTACCCGAGATGACTGTAGGGTTTAAGAGATTGTTTCACCAATTGGCTTATGTCGAAAAAGTCAACCCGGTTACAATTGGCTGGGAGGACATTATGCGTCCGACTCGGCTAATTTGTGACTGAGGCTTACAAAGGAAAGCTCAGCAATTAGGGGTCTGAAAAAAACTAGTGCGAGTCTGCAATGCTAACCTTTGAAATGAATGACATTTAAATGTGTTTTTTTTGTTCTTTTGTAAATTCTTCAGTGCATGTTTTGTTGTGTTTTCCCTTTTCATGTTGCCAATTTAGTATTTTTTCGATGTAGCAACACATTTCAAACTGTGAAGTGCTGCCTGTTACATCATGCTGCACCACTATTAGAGGAAGTAAGTCCTATTAGCGCATGTAATCTCAACAGCCAGTTAATGATGTGCTCTCATAATACACTGCCATCTGGTGTTAATAAACTTTGACTAGAGACAACATGCTGCCTTTCCCAATATTGGTTGTCTTTTGTTCTCAATATCCCTCTGCCAGAGACCAATTCTTCATACGGCTGCAACAGTCAAGATAAAATCCATGCGGGCTGTCTATTAGGGCGTCCAAAAACACACGCAGCTTATTGGCTCCTTTTCTTTTAAATCATGCGCAGGTGAAATGACCCGTGAAGGAGAGAAAACATATTCACTGCCTTTTGTTTGCGTCCGTGTGGAACAACCGGCTGTTTCTCCACACCGGGGGATGTGTTTTTGAGTGTGAAAAGAAAAGAAAAAGGTGCCTAATGAAGCAAAAATATTTGACCTCTGCTGAGAGGAGTTTGTGAAGCCGGATAAACGGCCAGCACTCCTGGTGGACTTTACTCCCCGACAATGCCTGTTAGTTTAATCCTGGCATTGCCCACACCTTATTCTACACAGGCGCATTTTTCTTTTTTTTTACACAATACAACTTTCCGAAAACAAAACAGACCATTTGTGATGCAAGCCTCATCAATGTCACTAGCACTTTGTCAACACATTTGCACACATTTATGAGAAAATAATCTGTCTGTTCATTTTTGCTGACAAGGAAGACATTGAGATTGGTGCCAGTTTTTGTTTATGCCTTGTACTGATAGATACATTCACCATAAATGAAGTTGAAATTATCTGCATTTTGATAGTTACCATAGGAATTGTACCCACTATCAGTTAACCTGTTTGAAGACAGTTTCTTGGTAATGATGTGAAAACAGGACTGCAAAATGATTATCCCCGGTTATCCCTGAATGCTCTTTCTATATACAGTTGTGTTCAAAGGTTTACATACCCTGGCAGAATTTGATTTTTTGACTATTTGGAGCTGTTGGAGCTTCCCAAATCACATTGCACCAGCCCCTTATGGCTCCTCGTGCAGGTGGTCCACGGAACAACGGCCTCGTGGTTCTAACCGGGCCTTTTGGTCTCTCATAAGGGGCTTCTGAACCACTCTTTGTCTGACCCGTCACCTAGCACCTGTTTGCCCTGGGAGACCCTACCAGGGCCACGAAGTCCCCAAAAACAGAGCTCCCAGGATCATTCGAGTGCTCAAACCCCTCCACCACGTTAAGGTGGCGGTTCCAGGAGGGTCTTTTTAAATCTTGATGAAAAGTGGAAGTACCAAAAATGAACCCGATCAAAAGTATGATCAAGAGGAATGGGCCGCTTTGCCATTAGATTTTATACAGAACCTTCTCCACAACGACCACAAAAGACTCCAAGCTGTCATTGATGCTAAAGGAGGCAATATACAAATGGCTTCACACAACCCCTAACTATGAGTGAAAAAAAAAAAAAGGTCAACAATTCTGCCAGGGTATGTAAACCTTTGAAAGCAATGCAAAGTGGGATTCACTTCTAAAAATGTTTGATGGGTGAGGTATGTTGCCCAATGACACAATGGCAGTATCCTAGCCTATTGCACATGTTTTTAGTGATAGAGGAAACCGGAGGAGCTGGAGGAAACCTCTGCAGACACGAGGAGAACATGCAAACTCCACACAGAAACAGTAGAAGCACATTCATGTAATTTCGCTGGCATGTGTGTTGATCTTGTGGAAGCTCATTTTTTGCTGGGAATGTTCCGCAGTGTGGATTTAACGAGATTTTTTCAATATTGTTCAGAATTTTTTGGAAATATATACCATTTGGTCTAGTGTTTGTTTGAAAATGAACATAACGGTCCCGCATATAAAAATAAATTCTCTGCCTGTATCTGTCTTTGTCGCCATAGAAACACGACACATCCTGTTACATGTATAGCTACGTCGCTGATTTATGACCGTCCTGTGCGTTTTCCATCATATCGGATCCTCCCTAAACCTCTCATTACGACTAAATAGACTTTGAAGCGCAGTCGGGCCTCCCCTCGCTGCCTCTCTGGCCGCTCTCACCCATCTATCACATTAACTGTAACTGACAATCACTGTCAGAGCCGCAGCCTAACAATCCCCCGGAGATGTGCGCCTCTGTGCTTTAGCGTTATGAGCGCACCGTCCACATGCACAAAGAAGAATGGATCATTATGAAGAGGTTTCTCATATAGAAAGTTATAGGAGGAACACTGCTCGATTCTGGTTTAATTTTTAATGACACGGAGACTATTATTTTACTAAAGTTACATCCTACCAGGTGTCTGTTTTGATATATAATATTACGAAATGGTGCAAAACTGTCCTTGTTTCCTACTTTCCCCAGTTTACTTGGCCTACTTTCTGTTCAAAAGCAGGACTAGGACTGTGCTGGTGGCAGAAAACGGTGCTATTTCTATATCTTCAGTGTGTTTTTTAGTTATTTTCACTCACTTTGTATTCGGGAGAGCCACTACACACTTTTCTGATTGGTTAAACCACCTGTCAAGACTCATGGACATAACTAGAGATGCACCGATTCAGCTTTTTTGCTACCGATACCGGGATTTGAGTATCTGCCGATATCTGATATTTACCGATACCGAGAGACTTTCTTAAAAATGTCTTTCTTTGGGTGAAATTTTTAATTGACACTTTTCTCCATTTTAAGATCAATAAAGTCATATTGTAGCTATTGTCATGATGTTGCAGATCAATTATCAATTATATATATTGATAAACTAATGGATGAACATTAAACAAGGATCACTGGACTTTTGTACACTAATTATCCTTGGGTATATTACATTAATTTAAACAACTCACATTAAGTGATCCGATCAGTACAAATATGTTAGATCAGTTATTTCTTAAACTAAAATACAAACACTTGGCTTCATCAGTGGTTATTTTATTAGGCTTCGTTATGTATATTTATCATAGCTTCTGCCCCAGCCTTGATTAGTTTTCATCAGCATTAGCAAGCACTCGCTAGCTTTAGCATGCTATTGCTAGCACGGCATTTTGCGTGGCGATCAAAAATAAATTTGCGGAGGTTAAAACTACTTGCTACTACTACTTGCGTTCTCCAGCTTTAAGGTTTTAAGGTTCTTTAAAATGATATACAGCATGCCCATATTCACTCAGATATAAGAGCCAAAACTGGTATCGGTTCAGTATCGGATATTTGTAGCCGATACCGGATATCGTATTTTTTCTAGTATTGGCTCTGATATCCGATACCAGAATCAGATCGGTGCATCCATAGACATAACTCTGACTAAATGTCTCTTTGTGAGGAAAAGCATACAGGCTGGCCAGGCTAAGCGGGGGGTGCAGCGGGTTGTTTCATGGCAACAAAGCTTTAGTGGTGTTTTTGCCTCTCGTTCTTCAGATGATTGGCAAGCTGCGCTATAGCTGTACATATAAGGACTAACTTGAGGAAAATTGGAGGAGCAATGTATGAGCAGGTGCCATGGAACTCTGAACAGCTTCCATTAAAGATTCGAAGTTTAATCCAAGATGCGCAAATGGCTCAAAACACAGCGGCACGTGTGCTTCGTTGGGGGAACAATATTGTTAGATGCTAAAAAGCTTGAAAAAAAGTCGATTTTGCGATGTTCGAACACATTTGTCAGACGTTTTCACAAGTTACAAATTAGAGCCACAATGTCATGATCGAGTTTGTTGATGCGGCTGAAAATACATCCGGGATCATGTGACCATTTAACACGGGGAGAAAGGGCATCGATCGTGGTTGTGGCCGAAACAAGCCCACGAGAGCACATCCGAATGAAGTGAGTTAATCAAAGGAGCAAGTCGCCGACAGGACGTCCATAATATTGACGTTCCATAAATAAGAGGCATACATTTTAGCTTTTGACAGGGCCTTCCTAGTTACCGCGCCATTTCACATCAGAACATTATTACAGCGGGCCCAAATATAATGCCGCTCCTCTCTAACCGACACCGCTGTTACTCACGCGTCGCTTTTATAGCTTCCCTCAAAAGTGTATTGGTTGCTTTGAATGCCTCTGCGCCCTAGCTGCATGTTTCAAATGTTTATCACCAGCTTATAAACAGTAAACAAGGGTAATTAAAGTTTATAGTTACCGGGAAACGGTGGAGGCTTTCCTTTTGAGAACCGGTTCAATGGAGGCTTCGTGTTCGGGAGGGGCGGCCATGTTGGTAGACTGTAAATAAGTACATAAGTTTACAATGGACTGGCTGTCTGTAAACATGACAATACAATGTGATTTGTAAACAGTAACTTTACAGACTTGCTCCTTGTTGTCAACAAAAAATAATAAAATCCAAAGGCCAAGTTGCTGAGTTGTTCAGTAGTGACAATGCACAGTGATTCTGCCTCACAGCATGAATGTCTCAGGTTCGATTCCCAGACAAGATGTGGCATTTTTGTGCCTCCGAATCCTTCTATCTGTTTATGGTGAACCCCCACCTTCACTGTGAGCATTTTCTCCAGTTTTACCCAAATGTAAAACTTTCTCGACTGGAGAGGTTACAGCCTTTAGCCCAGTGTAAAGCCTCATTTGAAAGCTAAGACCTACAGAACTCATTTAAGCTTCTTCCTGTTTTTTGTTGTCATGTTTTAGTCGTTTTTGTCATTTTCACACATTTTTGTCACTTTGTCATTGCTTTTGTGTAGATTTTTTTTGCCACATTTTTGTCACTTTTTTCCAAATACCTCTCACGTTTTTTTTAAATTATTTTTTGAAGCGTTTTGGCCACATTTAGTTTTTTAGTGTAATGATACTGTGATCAAGCCATACAAATGTGGCCTAAACAAAAAAAGCAAAAAAAAAACCCCAAAAAAACAGAGTAACAAGCAGCTTAGATTAGTTTTGTGGGTCTTAGCTTTCAAATACTCTGTCCTATAAGCTGTAAGCTCCAGCCAAGAAGCTTCTAGATTTGGGTAAAGCAGAACTGGAGAACATCCACTCAGTTAGGGTGGGGGGTAAGTGATTAAATACAATGGACAATAAAAGTGTTGATTTAATTTAGATATGACAAATGGTTTCCGTCTATGCTCCATAGATACAGACGGCATCTCTGGAATCACCCATATGGTTATGTTTGAAAACAGTTAAAGGGGGGGTATTATGCAAAATCGACTTTTTCAAGCTTTACATCATGTTATTATGTCATTCCCTCATTAAAAACATGTCTGAAGTGTTGCCTTGGCACATTCATGTATTTTTGAGTAATCTGTAAAAACTCTGATGGCAGCCATTTTAGGGATAGGATAGGAGTCTTCCTAGGAACGCCCCCACCTCCTGGAGACGCCTCCGAGCTTTCATCACCAGCCGAGTAACCAACCACTGCTCCTCAGCAGAACCCCCTCCCCACTAATGCCACAGACAGCGTGTGGAGGGGGCGTGTCGGAAAGGCTCAGAGGTTCTTAAAGAGACAGAGGCCTATTTCAAGACATTCGCTACAGCCATTTTGAGAGAGCAATTTTATACAAGGCAGTTATTCTAATTTACTGCATTTACAGACCAACAGAAGGTTTGGTCATCATTGTAGTGTGATATAGACTGGTGCTATGTGATTGAAAAAAGCATAATACCCCCTCTTAAAGGGGGAAAACAATTTGGAGAAAAATCTAAATTTCTCTAATTATTCAAAAAACACTCAGCAAATGCTGAATTATGAAAATAGTTTTCTACTAAATAAAGATACAAAGACACTGAGAGGAGCAAAGTGGTTCAACAGCCCATAAATACATAATTAACTGTGAATGCTAACACAATGCTTCATGTTAGCATCGGGCTAATGCAAACGGCTAGCTAGCGCTTGCTACGACTTCTACTGAACAATCTGCTTTGAGAAAATATTCATATGGGCCCTATTTACACTTGACTTTATTTATGTGTGATAAATAAGTTCATATTCCACCAGAAAATGACTAAAAAGAGTGGAAAATTGTGTCCCAAAAAGATTATATTTTCCCCCTTAGCGAAGCCACGCCCCCACAATGCCGTCTCTATTGACTTGTGTCTGCCCTTGATAATCTTTGTCGAAATCCTCATAATTGCAATTGCTCACCCCAGATATGAAAACCTAAACTGATGAGCTTCAGGCACTAAACCAATGACCTGAACATGCAGAAGGCCAGATGAATATATCGAGTGCACTGCAGCATTGCTTAGCCTCGCAAGGGCAAACACACACTTGTTTCCTTACATCTCCAATCTTTACTAAGAATGGCTTTGCCTCTGTCAACGTGACCTATTGAAGGAAGAAAGCGTGGAAACCAGAAACCTCCTCAGGTCCCGGAGCTTCAATTTACTTTACATTGTTGTCGCTAAAACCCTTTTCAGTCCGTCTTTGTTGATGTGAAAAAAGAAGAAAACCTCTCTCCTACTAGTGTCCTGTACCTTCTGGCTCGGCTTGTTTGATGAAATGTCTCGGACTTAACTCGATTTGCTTTATTAATTTGGTGCCATTATTCCACAAGGGTGAAAGTTTACATAGCCGGCAGTCTAGGAGGTGATAACAAAATCACTCCAGCTTCAGTCAATAACGCTTCACATTGAGGCAAATGAGGTCGATAGTGGCAGAAAAATACTGATGAGGGAAATAAATAATAAGAGACGATGCCGCGCACAGGAACCTCTGTGTCAATGCTGCCATTATGAGGCGGATTCTTCAAGGGTGTCAGTGTGAATGAAATTTTACTTTGCCAAAGACATATCCGGTTGGAAATCTCTTGCTCATAGCTGTTATAATATTAAAAGTCAAGTATGTGAGCAAATGTTGAAATTCACATTAAAATACTTCTGCGACTAACAGAATTTGCAATATGTTTGAGCATGTATTTCCTTCACATATTGTACATTCGTAAACCCACCACCTCTAAATGTCTCTTCTGCTTTGTCTGTGAACAGCAATATACAAATAAACTTCTGCGCCTGCCATACAGTCAAATAAATGTATGTTCCTTCCTTCCTTCCTTCCTTCCTTCCTTCCTTCCTTCCTTCCTTCCTTCCTTCCTTCCTTCCTTCCTTCCTTCCTTCCTTCCTTCCTTCCTTCCTTCCTTCCTTCCTTCCCTCTTTTCTTCCTTCTTTCCTTCCTTCTTTTCTTCCTTCTTTCTTTCCTTCCTTCCTTCTTTTCTTCCTTCCTTCTTTCCTTCCTTTTTCCTTTTCTTCTTCAGTCCTTCCTTCTTTCCTCCTTTCTTTCTTTCCTCCTTTCTTTCTTTCTTTCTTTCTTTCTTTCTTTCTTTCTTTCTTTCTTCTTCCTTCCCTCTTTTCTTCCTTCTTTCCTTCCTTCCTTCTTTCCTCCTTTCCTTCCTTCCTTCCTTCCTTCCTTCCATCTTTCCTTCCTTCCATCTTTCCTTCCTTCCTTCCTTCCTTCCTTCCTTCCTTCCTTCCTTCCTTCCTTCCTTCCTTCCATCTTTCCTTCCTTCCTTCCTTCCTTCCTTCCTTCCTTCCTTCCTTCCATCTTTCCTTCCTTCCTTCCTTCCTTCCTTCCTTTGTTGAAATAAAGCAGTACATGAACAGTGTTTCCTTTGTTTTGTTCTCACAGCCGCATTTTTTGGAGAGGGAAACAACCCTCAGAAGAGAATTGCAGGGGCTAATTATAATTCCACCATTTTCGCTGAGCTTCAGTTTAAGCGTCCAGACTTCCACGCTGCCAGTGACTTCCTCCAGTGCCTGAGAAAACCAATCTGTCCCAGGCGAAGTGTCCAGAGCTGGCGGTAAAGTCCTCCTCTTCCTGCTGGACACGCCAGAAAACCCTCCAGGACGGTGTCCAGAGACGTGTTCAAAACAAGTGTCCAAGCAAACTGAGCTCGTCCCCCAAGATGAGCGAACTGCTTACTCATACCAGCCCATTGAGTAAAGTCGTTCCCTTTATTTGTAACATTACTAAATGAAGCGGAGGATCAGAGACAGTGAATTAACTAAATTATACAAGTTTTGACTATGTTCTAAGAGTTATTTTCTTAACAAAGTCTAATTCACTGCAGTCTTTTCTTTTCTCCTTCTCTATAATTATTATTATTGAAAACAAAAGACTTTTCTTTGTCCCTAATTAAGCATGACCTTTACACAATTTTAGTACTGACTTGAAGAGGGCATATTTTTTCAAAATTCATCCAATGAATTTGGATTAATATCTACCTTCTTTCTTTCTTTCTTTCTTTCTTTCTTTCTTTCTTTCTTTCTTTCTTTCTTTCTTTCTTTCTTTCTTTCTTTCTTTCTTTCTTTCTTTCTTTCTTTCTTTCTTTCTTTCTTTCTTTCTTTCTTTCTTTCTTTCTTTCTTTCTTTCCGTTTGTATTTTCAATCAAGCTAACTACAGAATGAAGCTATAGACATCATTTCCAGAACTAATGTACCTTCAATGTCAATGGTTGATAATAACCTCTGTCAAGTGAGGCAAAAGAATTGGATTCTTCTTCTTCTTTTTCCTTCTAGGATAATAGGAGAACTACTCCAATAATAAAGCAATGTAGAATAACAAATATTAAAAAATGATGTGTGATCTCTCAGGGAATTTTGAAAGGAATTGACAATACTTCATTATTTTTGGAGTACTTTGTCAAGTGTTTTGATCACTATAGGGGTAATTGTATATCTCATCTTGGAGTCAGAAGATTGAGGGCCGTATATGACGTTGCCAGTCCCTGCTTTATATACTGCATATAATAAAAAAGAAGCTGTTCAAAGGGACTTTATAGCATGCACTTTTTTTTCAAAACACAAGTCAGCATTTGGGCAGAAGTACATTCGGATCCTATCGGTCATGTCCCGTGTCCGGCCAGTGCAGCATGTCCTGTTCTGAATCAACATGAGTAACTATATGGCAGGTGCCCCATTGATTATTCTAACCAATAACGCTGTGTGTTTTCATGAATCAAGAGATGGGCCCTGGAGGCAGCGGTGCATCAGCATTTGATGCTGCTCTGGTCCAAACAAGCGTGACGTCTCTCTCCCTCTCTTACTCTCTCTCTCCAGCGTGTCTAACACAAACTACATGCAAACAAGACTGCTGTCCTAGTGTCCGCCTTGGTTTTCATGGTCCAAATACTATTTACACACAAATTAACCTCAACCAGATCAAAATGCATGACGGAAGCAGAAACAAAATGTCACAGGACAGGAAGTGATTTTTTTTTCACTTTATCCTGTGAAAATAATCATCACACTACAAAGCATTGGCTTAAAGCAGTACTAAGTAACTTTCCATAGTCCCTCTGGGGGTACTAAAAGTGTTGATGGGCTGATTGGGCGTTCTTTCATCTCCTCTGGTGTCTCTGGCCAGAAAATCACACTTGTAACTTTCTCTGCTCCGGGTTGGAGATGCAATACACACTAATAGAATCACGAAGAAGGTTAACGGGCAAAACTAACTGCGAGCTAGCGCCACTTAAACAGTATTTACAGCCAAGTTTGAGTGAAAAAATTAACTCCATTGTGTAGAAAGTTGTGTATTGAAATAAGAAAATAAAACTACCAATGAGATAAGACCAAAAAGATAAGATAAGACCTAACGATACGACCTAAAATAAAGACGAAATGTATTGAAACAAGTCAGAAACGTGTCAGAACAAGTCAATACAACATTTGGATTATTATACTCAAATTGAGACATCTAAACTAACTTCAGTTTCAAAAAACAGGTATTTCAGAATATATGGGCAACAGATAATACCATTTGCCACACGGGTGAGTTGGGTCTGGTGTCTTGCTTCAGGAAACAATCACCGAATGCACCGGAATACAATAGACATGCTTTGACTCCTGAGCCAGTGTCGCCCCTAGAATTTGAGAACCACCAAATCAGGTACAAACAATCAAGTCAACCAGTGAGAGTTTAAAAAGGTAAGATGTAGTGAGGGAACATTATTTATTCATATATTCATACATATATGGGATGTTCCTGATCAGTGATCCTCAACCTTACTGCAGCAAAAACATCCCCTCAAAATCACTGCAACAACAGGGAAATCTTCATGTTTTCCCAATACAGACGTTTTGTGCAAAAATTCTATGGCATCATTTGTATTTGATGTGTTGAACATTTCTTGAGTTAAATTCCTGTTGTCACTTTCTGATACACTGTCAAGAGGTTTCCATCTCGGCTGGAGAACTTTTGGGAGGCCGTTTTGATGACAGGCCACTTACAATCAGCGATATTGCAGGCGCTCATGGTAACAGGAGAGGATAAAGCCAATGGTCTGTCCTCAAATGGACCCGCTTCACCGACTCGGAGTCACACCTTCATGATCCAAATGTTTATTTCATTTTAAACGTCCTGTCAGAGATGATTTATGTGTGTGTGTGTTGATAGATGTGTTTTTTTTTTTGTTACCGAAAGTCAACGGTAGAAAATCAGGTGGCATTATCCATGACAAAATTGAAATTAGCTTCTTCTCTATCAACACCGTGGCTGCGCAATCATGGCGGTGACAATGGATGGGTAACGCCATTATCAGCGGGACAGTCAAAAACAAATCTACTGCGCTCCAGCAATTTTCCCCCCGCGATTGCATTTCAACACTTTCCGATGTGTCAAAGTCTAATACATTTCTGAGGACAGGTGATTATTTGAACTGCGGCGGGGGTTTTATGATGCCCGCCGCCACGCATTCAAGCTCGCTCCTGTTTCGGGGGAATTTACATAACACAAAACTTAATGAATGTCTCATGATGAAAGAGCGAGTAGGCGTTTTTTATTTGAATGCCGAAACTGCAAAGTAAATCTCAATCTATGTGTCCTAGATGAGTTTCAAAATAGAATAAGGTAAACCTGGCAAAATCTTAATCTCTCTCATAAAGGAGTTTTTCATCAACATCATCATCTGTGCTGGATAATTTTACTGTTACTGACGTTTCTCCGATAGTGCCTTTGAAGTAGTCACGATAAGAGATGGAGATGGCTACTGTGAATATAGGAGAAGATCTACACATTTCTTCTTGACACTGAAGAGGCACCAAGAGCCCCCGACACCTGCAGCACAGAGGAGGCATCACAACAGGCGCTAGAAGAAACGAAAAAGGGACAAATAAGGCGGCATACGGGCGAGACTCACAGCTAAGCCACAAATGCCTTCTATTGTTCTGGCTAATGGACTGAAAAGGCTAATGGAAAGACTGCTGACTGTGCAGGAGGAAGAGGAAGGAGGAGGGGCTGACCAGTGCAGGACACCACGCTTTGAAACAGGGACAAACCCAGGAGGTGCTGCACCTTTTCAGAGGAGCACTGAAGGCAGTACTCCAGTTTCCCCACCTCCAAAACCACGCTGGTCAGGTTGGCCCACAAACTACAAATACGAGATTCAGTTTATATTTGTTTGTACTGTATGTTGGTAAAAGTAGAGTCAGGTTTTGCCCGACTGCTGTAGATCAAGCAAGACTAACACAAGAAAAGGGCTCTTTTTTGTGGATCAGGACAATGGATATGAATGGATGTTTGTTTATTTATTTTTTCCGTCTTTAATGTGCTGTCTTTAGTTTCTAATCCAAGCTCCAATATGATACTTTATAGGTTCTTCTTCTTCTTCTTCTTTAATCATATTCTACTTCAACTATTTCTACAACTATTGCTCTACTTCTGAAAGCAGTCCCGGTCCCTTTTCCCGAAGCACAGCCGAAAGCTTCAAACAACCAATCCAGGTCAGCGGTCAGGCATTTTTCCCACAATCCTTTGCCAGCTCCCGTGCACCGCTTGTATGAGGGGCTTGATGGCATATTTGGAACACAGACAACAAAAGACGCTTTTATCTCCAAGAAACCTTTCATTACAATGCATAATTATGTCCTCAAAAGAAGTGCGAAGACAGCATTTTCAAGACTTTTCCTGAACTAAAATCTGTGAAGCATGATCCTTAAAAGATTGACTTGCATGGGTGATTTATTTTATTCTTTTTATATTTTGTTGCTTAGATGGATTAACAGAAAGTTTGAATCACTGAATGCTCACATCTCCTCCTCCTCCCGCCGTGAGGAAGTGGGGTGTGTGATTTCTTCTTAAAAGAAAGATTTATTATAGGAGGCTCAACTTTCAATGAAATAGGGGTGATACAACAAGGTATACCCTTCCCGTCTTGTATCAGCCTACTGCAGAAGATCATCAGTACTGAGTGCTGAGTTTCTTAGGTTCAATTCCTGGTCTGTGGGCCTTTCTGTGTGGAGATTGTTTGTTCGCCCTATGTCTTTAGGGGGATGTAAGTCGAGGCAGGGGTCTCGCTGTTGCCGCTTCTGCAGCAATCAGAATCGTTTAGAGGCAAGTTTTTTTTTCTAACAGACACTGCCGTCCGACTGGCAAACAGGAGAGTGGACAGCCCTCACTAAAACAGGCAGGTCAAACGGATTTGATATTTCACAACATCATACTGCTGTTCTAAAAGGGGATTTTGCCGATATTAGCATTTAGCCACTGTTAGCGCAACTTTAGCTTGTGTTAGCATAATTGTTGAATGATTCCATAACCCCCACCAGAAGGCAGAATTTGTCCACATTTGTTCTCATCGCAGCTTACAAAACTTTTATGATGATCTGTACCGCCTGCTCATGGAAAAACAAGCATGTACTGGATAGAGACATACATTGTTTACTAGTTAACAGAGCCCATGTGCTCCTGCGATGATGAGAAACCGCCCCAATCTCTCTTCCGTATTGAAAAAGCAGCTCACGGAGCTTTGGATTTCAGATTTTGTTTTTCAAAATAGTGATTTGAAAACAACAAGGCAAAAATCCATGGAGAAGTTTTTTCACCAACAGAATGGCTTAAAAAAACACCCAATTCCTGGCAACCCTGACCGTGGTAGAGCCGTATTATGTGGAACAACGGCTTTAGTGTTTCTACAGGGGCTCCTCATCTTCAGTGTATTTTCTCCAGTTCAGCTTTACCCAAATCTAGAAGCTTCTTGACTGGAGTTTGCAGCCTACAGGCCAGAGTAATGCCTCATTTGAAAGCTAAGACCTACAAAACCGAGCAACAAACACAACAGAAAAGCGGTTAAACTTTTATTTCTGTCACTTTTTCATCTAATTTTTGTCACCTTTCTGTAGCTTTTTTTGTTGCTTTTTCATCACTCTTTAGTCGTGTGTTTTTGTCTCTCTTGTGACACTTTTTTGCTTTTAGATTTGGGTAAACCCCCCAAAAATGTGGGGATCCTTTTTTCACAGCGGGATCAAAGACTGCGTCAAATACAGGGGGTAGATTTAGCTGTACAATTGTATGTTGACAAGTTGAGGCCTTTACTTACACTTTACCTGCGATGGCTCAAGTACTTCTGCCTGATGATGGAAAACTCCTGTAAGACAGAGAGCTTACACCAAACTGCAGTTCTTGTGGCCTGTTTCCCATCTGTAATGGTCAGACCTAAAATTGTGGTCATAATGTTTTGCCTGATTGACAGAAGTGGAGGTAAGGTGGTGAAAGCGAAAGTACAAATCACATCGCCTGCATCTTCAGAGTCCACCATTACATTTATTTCTGCTTTGGGACTGTCCAAATTCAGTTTTTCCCTGTAAAGTTATGAAGCCTTTGCTCATTTTTACGATGTTAACAAAGCAACCCATGTCTCGCTATTTGATTTCTGCGGAAAGTTATTACAGTGAGAGGTGTGCTTGTTTCAATTACTCTAAAAAATGGAATATACAGTCTGAAGGATGGCCATGTAAATCTGATTAGAAAATGTGTGTAAGTTTGTGACTGGCTTTTACAGCACACACTGAGGGAAATTACGAGTGTTATGTTTCACTTTGTAATTTGTTTTGATAGTCAAAAGTTGCTCCCAAAATGAGGGGACTTCTGTACCATTTAATGCATATTTAATGATGCAATGATTAAAAAGTAAAGCAGTGAGAGCAATAACTATTAAGGACCGGAACAAGCAGGAAATATCTGTGTATAGGGTACGCCATACATTGATCTCACAGTGATAATAATCATTCATGGGTCAATTTTGATAATAAGGTTTTGCTGTAATCCTTCAACCCTGTGCCTTCATTAATAATCTTCACTCATATACTGCACTTTGAACTGTAGATGATGCAAATCTATTTCCTCCTATTTCATCATGTGCCGATGTGCTCTTAGTATAGTAAAACTCTGGATACATTTTTGCTATATGCCTGTCGTTCTCTTACTGTGGTTTATGCCCTTGGTCTGAGATATTTTGGCTGTTGGCGGCAAAACAATATCTTTATTGATCCCGAAGGAAGTACAGTTTATCGGCTGCATACATTACTCACACAGAAAGGCAACAGATTAAAAAAATAGGAAAATTAGCAGGGCAGAGAATAAATGCAAATACAGGACAACTATCACTCCCGGTTAGCCCCTCATGTATTATACAGCTCATGATAAATACAGCAAACCTAGCAACTTTTGCTTTCTTTTTAAGTAAAAAATCTCCAGCAAAAAACAAACACCCCTGTAATCTGAATAAATAGACAACAGTATGACATGTCTGTAAGATGCAATAATTTATGTGATTAAGGACTTCAGGACTAAAAACAACAAAGAAAATTGCTCTCTGGATGTATTTCCAGGTGTTGACCCGTCATTCCGACAACCCTCCATTGCGACATCCCGCCAATCCGACCCTTTTTGATACCTCTATTCCAACAATAGTTTTGAGCGTGGCCTGTTCAGTTTGTAAACTCCACCATCCTTAAGGTTAGGGCTAAGGTAAGGTTAGGGTTAGTTTGTAAACTCCTCTATCCTTACTGGTTAGGGCTAAGGTAAGGTTAGGGTTAGTTTATAAACTCCAACCTCAATGTCGGAGTGTTGGAATAGCGGGGTGTAGCCGTATGTCCTTTTGCCTAAGCCAGTGGTTCTCAAACATTTCATATAATATCTGACACTCCAAGTACTACCCAGATTAGTTCCTGAATAACCCCTGATATTACAGACCTAAACCTGGACTCAATAGTTCAAGAGGAACATAATGTTAAGGTTTCCATAGAAGAGTAGCGCGAGTGCTGCTTGTCATGAACCACGCCTCAGTCGGCCTCTTTTTCTTAAAAAAACGCCCTCTCCCTAGTGGTGCAGCAAAACCTGCGCCACATGTAAGATCGTGTGTGTATTATGTTGTGTTTAGAGTTGCGCACGGACTGAGCCAGTCACTGTTAGAGGATAACATTAAATCGCTATTTATCATACTGGGTCAGGCTGTACAGTCATACTATCCCTGTCATAGCCTTGACTGTGGTGCTCAAGCACCCACTCTCAGCCACTGAATGCTTGCGTATCAGTATGACACTCTGAGAGGGTATTTATCCCTCTTCTGTGGAAGCATAGACAGACTTGAATGGTAGGACTTGCGCAATGTCTCGAGTTCATGTCTCCGGGTCCCGCACCGATGGTAAATAAACTTCTCCTGCATAAGACATCCAGACTGCTGCCTATTCTTCATCAATCCTCTCGAACACCATTGTTATTTCTCTAACAGTCTCAAGATCTGGCCCATAGTCTTTAAACCAATGCCCGTAAGCCTTATAACTCACGGTTATGGCTCTTCTCACTTCAGTGTTCTCGCTCCGATACCTGAACTCGCTCACACATTTCAATGGTGGAGTGGTTTGTTTGGTAGCCGAAATTAGGAGCCTGATTGACCCACGCATGCACAGATGAGATGGGCATTCGGCTTATTGCAGATGACCCAAAAGTAGTACATGTACCACAAGTTAGATCAATAAAGACAAAGACAATATCTTGTCTTCTTCTTCCTCTTGCCATCATTAATGTCTATTGCATATCCAACACACTATCACCAATATAAACCAACTCCAGGTCTGAAGCATAAACAACTGGACAACAACAACTGGAGGCATCCACTGTTCCAACATGACTGACAGGTTAAAGCTATCAGTTCAGCATATGCTGTGTATCTAAAACAATTAAAATGAAAATGACCAATCTCCACAGATCCCAGTTCATGCAATATGCAGTGAAGCAGCTAATGATTGTGAATGGCCTGGAGGAATTCTTTTTTTTGCATTATTTCCCCACGATTAATGAGCAATCCAAACCGTATGTCCTGCAGCGGGTACCTCTGCTTTGTCCAGGCCGAATGAAAGGCTAAGCTCACATGACACGTGTCCTTGGGAAGATAAACATTGGCTTTACAACTTTCTGCTTGTGGCTCCATTATTTCAGCTTGTCTTGGTAAAAACAATCCCCACTGTATTGCTTAGTTACAACAGGTTGTGGACACTGCTTTTCTATTATTTTTCAAGATCTGAAAGTTTGGTGGAAAAAGAGAGAAAAAAGAAGTAGTAGTTTGAAAATGTGGCATAACAGTGAGGCTTAATGGTGCTATCGCCATCACACTGAGCTGAAATGGCTTTGCAAATCTATCATGCTGGTTATATGCGGTTTGTTAGAAGTTGTCTGTAACAGAAGCAAAATTAGGATATAGCAAGATATATATGTACGTTGTAAGGTGCTTCGTTTTATTGTTTTTCTAAGGCCCACTTTATGTGCCTACGATAAAGAGAGAGAGTAATGCCTTTAGAAATAGCAGTTAAAATTAAGATGCTCTAATTGGTTCCAGAGACCGTTTGCGCAGACTGGCAGCCACACTAGATACATTTTTGGCAAAGTTAGACAAAGAAACTTACAATAGTAATTCACAGTCTGTAAATATGAGGATGAATAGCCCAAAACAAAGTGGTGTGGTGAAGTAAACTTGAAAATTACACCTTGCTTTTACATGCAGCCTCTGATGGAAAATTAACCATGAAATGTCACACAACAGGTGGCTCTCTTTTCATTCCCCTCCGCCTGTGTTTGTCATTGATTCAGGCCCAGAACAATGAGTTTGCATAATAATGACTTTTGCATGTAAAAATAGGGTTCTGTCAAACATGACGTCCCACTCACAAAGCCACTCGTCCTGCGTCTGTGGTCACTTTGAGCCTTTTTGAAATTCACGGTGCGTCATGCATGCGGATATAGAGCTCTTTCAAAACACTTCAGGGGAAAATGACCGGGATTGGCTGAAAGAAGAATAGAAAAATAGGAAGAAAGATGTGCTATTTCTGTCAACAACTTCCCTTAGCTCTTAAGGTTTAAAGTTTCTCACAAAACTGTAACAAGCAACCTGCATCTACCAAACACACAATCACACTAAAGCACAATCTCACTTCTTTTAAGCCTGAAGAGTCTTGGGATTGAACCACCAACCGTACGTGGGTTAATGGTTCCTGTCATTGCCAACTCCATCTTGTGTTATAATGTTACGCTGTATTTCATGCTATTTTTCACATTATTCACACAACTTGGAGTGATCCTGTTTGATTTGGTCGTTTCTTCTTCTACTGCTGAAGCGCTCTGTTAGTGTTTTCGCCCGTTTCAGAGTTGTGTCATACTAAAACAATATGTTACTAATGTTTCTGTTGGTTACACTTCTGGTCTGATGTTGACTGTCCTACAACAAGGGAAAATTATCAAATAAGCAATTAGGTGAAGTTTTTTCAAGTTTGTCATGGCAAATAGGCTGAAAATCACTGATGTAAATGAAAGAACCCAAAACTGTCTTCCAGAGGTCAAATCAATCATCAGTAGTTCAATGTCGGTGAATTTTATTTGTTAGCATGCCCAAGGCTAAAAGTGAAAGCTTGTATTCACTGTTTAATCTGCTGCCTGTAGAGCGGCCTCTAGAGAAATCGGAGAACCTGACCACCCCAGTCTCACTTATATGGTACATAATTGAAATTCAAATGTTTATAAGCTCCAATTCGACTTTAAAGCAGTACTAAGTAACTCATGCCCCTAGAGGCCATAAGCGCCACTGCAGGTGTTGTAGCATGTTGCGTTTTTTTACTTGTTTATTGTCCGTGAGAGTAAATACCACACTGACCGTTAGCCTGTTAGCTTCTTCTTCGTGACTCCCTTAGTGTGTATTGGTGGCTCTGAACCGGAGGCAGCGAAGTTGCAATTGTGGTTTTCTGGCCAGAGACACCAGGGGGAGATTAAAGACTCCACAATCATCCCATTAACACTTGTATTACCCCCAGAGGGACTAGGAAAAGGATTTATTAAAGGGGCTAGATGCAAGTTGGCCATTTTATGCTCACTACTGCCACCTCAGGTCATACGTGTAACTGCACCTTCTATATTAAGCTCGTGCTTACTTTTTGGGTGACAGTGCAGGATTTTAGAGGCAGTTGTGGTTAATAGGTCTGGGCTAATTCTACACACTAGGAGTAGTTCGAAATCCGCGCAGTAATCTTCAATTTACTGTGCGGATGCCAAATTACTACTGGTATTATTACGCCTTACAATATAGTCCCCCCTTTTATCTGCTTAGAAAATCCACATTGTTTAATTTTGTGTAATTATACTTTGTAGTGGAACACTTCACGTAACCATATTTAAATAGGGAAAACGTGGAAGAGCTTGGTAGCTTCTATCTTGACCAGTTTTGGAGCTATAGAGGAGAGGGGGAGAGGCTAAATGCTAACGCCGTCTGCGCTGTGTTTACGTGACTGAAGGCACGGGTGAAGATCAGACAGGTCCTAAAGAACTCGTCAAAGCTAAGGTAAGAACATATCTCAGTATGTAAAAACGGTGGCCTATTCCTTTAAACACTGTATAGTCCCTTTAAGATGAAGAATTTAATTAGTACTGCTTTAAAAGAGGAAAAAAAGAGAAGTGATGATTACAAAACTACAAGTATTTCTGCCACCGTTCCCCCTGTATCATCTGTGCATTACTTTGATTTTTTTCTAACATTTCAACTCTCTGGAGGAAAATTCTGCATTTCAAAAGAAAGTAAAATCTGTGTTAATCTCTCAAGGTGTCGTCACTTGTCATCTTTATATAATTCTCGTTGGGATTCACAAGAAGAAAGGACGTCGTCTCCGATCAAAGCGAACGCACTGTCTACCACTTTTAGCTTTTGGTACCACTGTGGAAATTCCCCGTCTCTCTGAGGTGCTAAACATCCACCAAATTACATTGCTTTCTCTATGCCGCGTGTCTTAGAGCTGTGTGTTTTGTTAAAAAGGGGTTTGACATAAAGTGCAAGCACGAAACAGAGCAGTTGAGTAGGGTTTTTCTTTTTTTCTTGATGTAAAGACAGAAAATGGAAATGACGAAAGCTAATTGCAGCTTTTAGACGCTCACTGAGGTTGAAAAGATGAGAGTGGTTGGGGGGCGTGGCATGAGCTGCAGGTGCAATACAGACACAGGGAGAGATGGAGGAAAATCGTCTGATTCATAAAACCCTATTTGCATAGCAGCAATATTGAGGTAATACAGTGAGCATGCAATATAGGGACATGATAAGTATGGTATGGTGTGTATTTATACAGGGACTGTACAATTTAACATCAAAGGCTAATTTCCACCTGTCGTCCCTTGACAGGCTGATGTTACAGTCTTTATATTGGGTTAAGATTCGAAGTGTAGATGATCTAGTATCAAGTAGGCCAATTAACACGGTCCCCTCCACGAAAGCAGATAAAAACTATTGCCGTCATCTGCAATAATCTCAAGTGGAGAACAAGGGAAAATGTTTGCCACTAAAATCTGATGTAAATTACAGTAGATTGATTTCTGTAAAATGTCAGATGTTCGTTTGCACCAACAAGTCAACATTGCACTGTTTCTGTGGGTGGCCTGAAAACAGCTTTGTGTCCGTATTCACCTTATTCCGCCCGCCCACTTTTGCCACTTTTTGCCTTGTCTCGGCACTTCCGTTCTATTAACACTTCCGGGGCGGGCACAATTCATGGCGGTGCCCATGCGAACTTGCGGAATAAGGTACAGATAGACGGCAACGCATCATACATTTGTAGCATGAAGCTAATGTAGCTTCCTGGTAAGGACTGTCCTTTTTTAGTTGTAGCCTATTTTTTTTTACTGTTGAACCAATTTGCTCCTCTCCATGTCTCTGTATCTTTATTTAATAGAAAAATGTGTGTAATTCAGCATTTGTTAAAGGAATAGGCCACCGTTTTTACATACTGAGATATGTTTTTACCTTAGCTCAGACGAGTTGATGCGTAGTTGTCTGGTCTTTGTGCATGCGCTCAGTCACGCAAATGTTGCTAGCTCTCCCAGCATAGGTCTAGCCCCAAACTAGGGTGAAGTTAGACGCTACCAAGCTGTTCTACGTTTTCTCTATTTAAATACAGTTACGATCCAAGTGTAGTTACACAAAACTAAACATGTCGATTTTCTGGGCGGATTTAAAAGGGGTACTATGTTGTAAGGCGTAATAATACCTTAGGAACACTTCGACCTCACTGCATGGCCGTCAAAGTGCTCCTGTATTATTACGCCTTACAATAGGCTATAGTACCTGTTTTTATCCGCTTAGAAAATCCACATGTTTAATTTTGTGTAACTAGACTTGGATCATGTAATGTTTCACGTAACTGCATTTAAATAGGGAAAATGAGGAACGGCTTATCTTCACCCCAGTTTGGGGCTATACCTTTGCTGGGTGACTGAGTGCACGCACAAAGACCAGACAGTTACGCATCAACTTGTCTAAGCTGAGGTAAGATCATATCTCAGTATGTAAAAATGGTGGCCTATTCCTTTAAGTAGTGGTGAAGAAATGGGAGAAAGTTTGTTTATTATATGTCTTTCTCCCTCTGGCTGCTTGGAAACCTGACCAAATGGGTAATTCCAAAGATGGCGTCTGTATCTATATGGATCTTTTTCTTCTTTCTTCTTTCTTCTTTAACAGCATCCATTGTTTACACTCAGAGACTTACAACAGGTGTCAGCGCGATGTTTAACCGGTCAGATAAATGCCCGGGCAATGCAGGCGAACCCCTGAGCTTCAATTACCGAAATCTATTCATCGTCTAAATGGAAAGTATTGACCAGGTTGACGCTAATACAGGGCTGTGAGGAGGTCCTTCTGCTGCTACCGATGAATGTGACCCCGCCTCAGGCACACTGCTGAGAAAGTAATTTCTCCACTTCTGATTTGTCAAGTGGAAGAAATTAGCTTTTAAAGTGGTGGGATCTGATGAATCAACAAGGTAATTTTGGAACTTGAAGTGTTAAAGAGCCAGATTTTTAGTAAGATGCCAAAATCAAGGCAAAAAAAAGAAGAAATATCTCATGCTGGGGTTCTCTAACTTTTCACAAGATATTTTATCTTCCATGTACCAATAGCTCATTATCAAATCAGGACTAAAATAGATCTAATTTGACTGAGGTAGGTCTGTAAACCATGTCTAAGCCAAAAAACACCTAACTGAATAACTCTAAATTTGTTACTAAAGAAACAATGAGTTACCTCTAATTAAATTAAATAACTGAATAAATTATAAGAGCAAATATCACCAGTCGTACATGCCATAGTGGTAGTCTTCAAAGCGTCCACCATCTTCTCTGCGGGAGGAAGTGGGTTCAACAAACTCCAAAAAAATGTTTTGTAACAAATATCTATGCTGTTGACCACTCAGATTATGGGCCCGATCTTGTGCATCAAAACGGAGACGATAGCGTGACATTTTGCGCTCAGTAGGAGCACTTTGTGATCTTGCCACTCCAGACTTAGCGCATTTAAGTGGGTGGAGACGCACACATTTTCCTCCAACCCGTTCGACTCCGCGTCCTGGAGAGTGGTTGTGTGGGGTGAACATGTGCTTTTGTTTTGCTTCGCGTTCACGCCAAGCGCAGGCCGCGCCACAGCGGACGCTGTGCTCTTTTTCTCTCGAGACGTGAACATCGTTTAGCTCACAATGGGGTAAATAAAGTTTTTAGTTTGACCTGTGAGAGCCTAAGGCTTTAGAAAGAACGCAAGACAGTGCAATGTAAACGAGGAAGTGAATGTCAGCCGTGTTTCCATCAGTGCAGTCACCTCCTCTTGTGACGCCCCCTCACAGGTGGCGGAGGCGAATTTCACATATTGCGCCGCCACTCGGAAAATAATTCGCCAAGAGCCTGCGCCGCCCCGTGCGCCGCCACAAGATCTGGCCCCTGATCTATAAAACAATATGACTACTGCTTCATACTCGTAAATTGATGCTTAAATAAACCTCTGTTTTTGTAAATATGACAAATGATCATCAGACAGTTCATTTTCATGGTAACAACAAATACAACAACATAACTAAGCTTATACATGAAAAATGTTTGTGTTGCTGATGAGTATTTATAACATTTCGAGATTAGTCTCTAATAAATAACAGCAGTACTGAAAAAGAAAACGTGTACTCAGTAGAAGGTCTCTAAACAGGCGGGGGGAGTTGGAGGACATGCACAAGTGAGTTGGCAGCGGATGTGGTCGTGGAGGTGATTCGCGAGTAAAGGCCTCACAGTGTGGGCTGGATCAATAAGGCCATTGCTCTGAGTACTGCCCCGATCAGGGCAGGAGACTTACCGTTTCACTCAGGTTGGGAGTACAGGGTTGCCAGGTTTATGGAATTATGTGGACTTATTAGCATTTCCACAGGCAGAAAAAAGTGTCAGAAGAGCCATTATATATATAAAAAAAAGTTGTCTTCCTCCTAAAAAAATGAAAATCTATATTTTGTATTACACATTATTATATACACATTTTCGAAAACAAATCCAACTGTGTGTGAGAGAGAGAGATCCTGGGATTTGTGGTTCCAGAATATGTAATTTTATAAAACTGCATTTAATGATGCAAAAACGTACATTTACCATTATCTCAAAGCAGGACTAAGTAACTTGTTTACCTTAATAAATCCTTTCCGTAGTCGCTCTGGAGGTACTACAAGTGTTAATGGGATGATTTGGGGGTCTTTCATCTCCCCTCGGTGTCTCTGGCCAGAAAACCACAATTGCAACTTTGGTGCCTCCGGGTCAGAATCACCAATACACACTAATAGAATCACGAAGAAGAAGCTAACAAGCTAACTGTGGGCTAGCACCACTTCAACAGTTTAAAGCCAAGTTTGAGTGAAAAAAATGATCTCCATTGTGTAATTGGATGTACAATATCCCTCTCTCCCTTTGTTTTTTCAGCGTAGTATTTACTCTCACGGACAATTAATACGTAAAAAAACGTAACATGCTACGACACCTGCAGTGACGCTTATCGCCTCTAGGGACTTGATTTACTTAGTACTGCTTTAATGTGGTTAATTTTTAACTGTTAATAATAGTACACAATTGATTTGTAAAAAGTACAGTTGATTTAATTTTAACAGTGTAAACCTGTAATATACAGATTAGAAAAAAAAAGTATTCACTGTAAAATTAACACAATTTGCAATAAACTTATTTACATACTTTTTACTGCATAATTTACATACTATTATTGTTTTTCTTTTTATAATGCAGTGCTAGTGGTACCACAGTTTGAGAACCACTGATGGCAGTTGCTAAGTTGTTGTTTTATCGTTGGACACTTAACCAGTCAAGCCTTCATTGTCTGCGTACACTGGTGTATGAGCTGCATGTGGGTGTGAAGAGGCTCCTTGATGGAAAAGAGCCTTGAGAGCCCAGTGGAGGTGGAAAAAGCGCATTATGATTATGTTTAATATCTTTGGGGTGACACCTATGCATGTATTCGCTTCTAGGTATGACATGTGCTCTCACTGTTTAGAATGGCAATACAAGAATAAAAGCAAGCTGAGTTAACCTGGCATACAGCACTTGACGGTTTCAACCATCGCATCTTAATGATGTCTTGTTCTGCCACAATTGGAGTGGGCAACGTGTGCTACTTGTGGATGACCTCTTTAAAAGCATTCAAATGTCACATGAAAAACCCTTGATGCACCCTGCAAACAAACTTTTCTTAAACAATAAAAGACTAAGGACATTTCACTGAAGCTTTAGTTAGAGCTAAATTGCTCTTAAGGCTGCAAAATAGCGAATAAGCTGGATAATCTAGTGATTGATGCAGATGAAAGGAGAGCAGTTTGCGTGGGTAAATGAAATGGCTCATTATGCAAAGTGCTCTTTCTAAACCTGGGTCTTTCTAAATAGGCTCCTGTTTAAAGAATAAAGGGAAGGCAAAATCAACTTACAAAAAACATCTCCCCCGCTCAAAAGGGGTTACAAGGCCAGCACATGTCCCCAAACTTTCCGTGTCGTGATTGCTCGCGGAACTTGGCTCATTAATCACATAAAGAGTCACTTTAAGCCTAATGATGAAGTGGCACTTACAGTTGGAGTAGGTGGATGTAAAAAGTGAAATAAAAGACAAAACTAAATTGCAAGTTAGATCGTGGAGAGCGATAGAGCTTAACTTAAAATAGATATGCAGATCCGCACTCTACACTGATGTTTCCTTTTAACTATCTGATGGTAAAGCTTTTCTATTACTATGGCTACCGATACTGCACATAATTTTACCTGCAGAGAGACTGAGACAGAGACTATGCATGCATGGAATACATTTATTGCTACAGCTTCGGCGCTATGACTATAATGATTGTTGAGGAGGTTGTCTCGCCCCCGAAGCCTCGACACAATAGTGGTGAAAATGAAGTGATGAGAAAGATCTTGAAGGGATGGGGAAATCCTGTTATGCGCAACATAAGAGGCACAAGGTTGAGGCGAGCAGAGGAGGAATGTGCACCGGGCGATGGTACAGATAAGCCCAGGTGAAGCAGCAGGTTATGATTTCAAGGCTAAATATTGACCATAGTTTCTATACTCATCATAACCAAAAGTTAAAGGAACAAGCCACCGTTTCTGCATTTTCCCGATATTAATACTGTTATGTGAGTAGTTACACGATCCCAGTCAAAATTAAACATGTACATTTTCTAAGAATATGAAAAGGGGTACAATATTATAAGGCGTAATAACACCTTAGGAGCACTTTGACTTTACTGCAGACAGGTACATCAATAAGCCATAGACCAGGGGTGTCGAAGTCGTCGAAATTCAGCCCCCACGGCGGGTCGTGGGCCGCATATATTGTAAAGGACTGTGGCCTCATAAACAACAGCTTACATTTATTGTGCTTCATCAGCCTGTGTCACATGTTTCTCAAAGTGCTACATGAAGTTATTCATTCAGTCCACATTCGATGGCAGTAAGTTACTATTGTAGTCACAGACGCCCTGGGGCAGACTGACCATTTACCACGTGGCTATAATATGCTGTTTATCCTGATCTCTTATTATATCAGTGCCCTCTGCTGGACACATGTGGAATTCTTTCCTTTTTTAAATTTAAGCTGCCCCCTCGTGGCTAGAGTGAGCAAACTGGTTATTTCTTTAATAATGGGCTAGAGACTTACATTTTTTTTACATGCTCAGGAATTCATGCTCCTCAAAAGGCCCCATTAAATCACTGCATGTGGCCTTGACCTTGACACATGTGCCATAGACTGTAATAAATAATAGTCAACTCCTCCTCACTCCTCCCGGTTTGCCACCATGACCACGTTCGAGGGGGAAATCATGGCGGATTTACAGACTCCTCCTACTCAGCTCTGACGAAGCATGCATGTTCCTAAAAAGGGCATAAGGGCGGGATCTTCACTGTAGACTCGGCCCTTGCGTGACGTATAGTTTGTGCAGCTCCAATGCTAGCAGTCCGGCCCTCATTAAGTACATGATTATGAAAACCAGCCTGGTCCATTTAATTGTAACTAACCCAGCGTTATCACAGAAGGAATATCTAGCTGTAGAAAATTCCCCAAAGCACCAGGCACCAGTTGTTTTTAACGTGTCTAAAGTGCAATGATTTCTAATGGGAGACTAGCGGCTTTGGAGGTGCTACATCAATGGCGGAGCAATGGCGGCCTCTGTCGTGGTCATTAAGCAGAGCAGCCAGCGGGCATTGGTCTAAGCTCAGGTAAGAACACATCTCAGTATGAAAAAAACGGTGGCCTATTCCTTTAGTACAATAGTAACGCTGTCACTTTTCCTACAAGTTACATGACAGATTCTACAGCTATTTCTATGTATTTCTATTGCAGTTTTCAGAAAGTAGTCAACTATTTTCTTCTGCCTTTTGTCATGAACCAGACCCGGTGCCCACATTTTGAAAACGTTTGCTAAAATGGAACAGTTCTGTCTAAAAAAAAAGTGATATATAGGTCGTTAAAAGGCTCAAGATTGACATCCCCCACTTAGTGCTTAAAAAACATGTTCATTTAAGTGTGATATCTAAGGCTTTTCTGATGGCCAAATGGTTTCCTGATATACACTCTTCTATTTCGCTCCCTGTCTCTAAAGCTCCCACATTCACAAGTGTATCATTAACTGGCAGTTCCTGAACATATTATCACACAGTGAGCTCTGAATAGATTATAACTGTGTGGGACGAGTGTGTGGGAGTGAACCAGCAGCTAGTGAAAAGCAGCGCACGTCTCTGTTTCATTTACAACAGGCCTTCATCCGAAAACTACTGTGGCCTGCTCTGCACTACAAAACCCTCCACAAGTGTATGCCATTGAAGTAAACTAGAGACAACTAATCCTAATACTTGACAGTCAGACAGCATAAGGTGAGACAAAGGCCGTCTTCACATTTGGTCCACTTGAAGCAAATCCCGGTGCCTTTCCCGAAAAAATAAAAACACAAATCTGACTCTGATGCCTTATAGAACAAAGAACCAACAGGTGCAGACGATGACCATTGGAGACATTGAAAAAATCTGAAGGAGGGTGTTAGTAAAGAGTGCAAAGTGCAGACTAAATCTAGGCCTTGATATAGAGGGAACATGCTCTTTGGAAAGAACATTACAGATTTGCATACAGACTTTCACAAAAATATGATTTCTTGGATGTAAGTGGCAAAAAACCACCATCATCAGATTCTGGAGGAGCCTGAAATCTGGAAATGGGCCCACAGGACAGTCAACCAGGATGGGGGGGCAAACATGCTGTTTCACACCAGCAGTACTGGTGTGGAAGGATGACAGCAGATCTGTAGATTCCTACTCCTTTTGAGCACAAAGTCTTGTTTTGTGTTTTTTTTTTCTTTCTGTAAAATGTTGACATACTTTTTTCTGCTCAAATAAATAAATAAATGAAAATGAAATGAAATCTGCAAAACAGAGCTAACAATTCAAAAATTGAAAAAATAAAAACAATTTATATAACAATGTATAAAACAATAGCAGGTAGAAATAACATTGTGAGTTGAACCTTTTCTTGTTTGAAGTGATCATATAAAGATCAAGCATCTCTTGGTCAATGCAAGGAATCCATAAAAGTATGTGACCACCTCTGGTTCTCAATATATCCTGTAGTACGTTTGGCAATTCTGTAACCAAACACAAATTTACATGCTACAAAATGTTATTCAGATTCAGAAAACTTTATTGATCCCTCAAGGACAATTCATTTGCAGCAACCTCAGACAGATATTGCACACACAACACATCACAACACTCACTGAGTGTCACTTCCAACAGCACAGACAATAGTAGACAATGAAAAAGGGACACTTTTCAAAAATGGTCTATGTCACTTAATAAACACACTCCCTTCAGAATTCAGCAGTTCAGTGAAAGAGATGAGAAACGATTTGTTTTCCGAAAACGGCGTCCAGAAGGCATGAGCGAAAAGCCCTGTGAGGCGACTTGTGTTGTGATATTGGGCTATACAAAACCATTAAACTTGAAACTTGAAACTTGAAAACTCTGAGGACAGAGTATGGAGAAACTGACCCAAGATACATTTAGGCCTTCTTTAGCACCTGCTCCTCCCATGGAGACTGTATTTTTGAGGAGATTTTGACAATGTTTTGCAGTTTGTTGCAAACAAATGAAAAAGTTAAAAGGCTCTCTATGACACAGCGGTAAAAGTTGCAGAGAATCCTTTTATTTACATGAAAAGAGTTTACTTTCCTTAAAAGATAGATCGCGTTTAAAATGGAGTCTGTATTTGCGTCAAACCAAGAACCGAGATATTTATGCTTCTCCACCACTTCAAGCACTTACCCGTGAATGACACTGCTGCCCAGAGGGGGCGCTGTGGAGCGTCTAAAGTCGATAAACATGTCCTTGGTTTTTGAGACGTTTAAATCCAGATAGTTATTGCCACACCATTGGACAAACTCTGTCAATGCAGGGCCGTGGTTCATTTCAGATCCTGAAAATAAGGACGCCAGGACTGTGTCGTCTGAAAACTTAACCAAGAACAATTGAACACCTAAAAGGATTATATCAACTTTTAAAAGCTTTTAGCCATGTTATAATATTATTCCCTCATTAAAAATATACCTGGAATTGTAATTTGCTTTGATTGTATCTTCTTCAAAAGAATCTTCAAAGAATGAGCTCTTGTTTTTTTTTCTAGTAGTAAGTAGTAATTATTTGTCATTGTCTAATAGTTCAACAAAATTGTGTAGATCAGATGTTAGGGTTAGTCCTGAGCTGCTGTGGGCCAAAATGATCAGCATGTTTTTCGAGTGCATAATTTCCTGCTTCCAGGAGGGCACTCCAAGCAAGATACGAGATCCCTAAAATAGCAGTCTTTTCCAGTGAACTGCATTTTCACGCACACACGGTCATTTCAATTATAAACGTGCAATTTCAGTTGCACAAAAATAGATTTATAAGCAATTACGCAATTAAAGGTAATTTACAAATGTTTTTTTGTTTGTTTGTTTTTTCATAATTTTTCTTAATTTGGTCTTGTTGGTTAGAAATTGCTCTTAACGCTGATGTTGTCAGTGAATTTAGAAAACTTCGTCATGTGTAATAATACAAAAAGATTAGGTTTTGAGCGTTCAATCAAATTACCATTATGAGCCGCTGTTTATAGTTTTATCAATTTACTGACGCACTCACACTGTTTAACATTTCAAACACACAGAAAGATTGTTTTAAAATCAGTTGGGATGAGAGAAATGAGCCTTGTAAAAACATTGTGACTGAAGGGTTACAGTGTAATTATCTGAAACAGCTACAGAGACAAACACAAACAAAGGGAAATTCATTATTGTTCTGGCAGCCTCATAAGACAATGTCCCCAAACTTGTCTACGCAGTTTTGCAACCCCGTTTTGTGACTGAGTGTAATGTTATTTGCTAACTTTCTGTGATTGGAAATGTTGCAAATTATTAGTTTAATGTAGGCTAACAAATGCTTTCAAAATAAGTGATTATGGTTAAAGCAGTACAAAGTCCCTTGTTTACCTTAATACATCCTTTTCGTGGTCCCTCTGGGGGTAATACAAGTGTTAATGGGATGATTGGGGGGGGGGGTTCATATCTCCCTGGTGTCTCTGGCCAGAAAACCACACTTGCAGCTTTCCCTGCTCCGACCTGGAGACTCAATACACGGTAATGGTATCATGAAGAAGAGGCTAACAGGCTAACGGGCAAAGCTAACTGTGGGCTAGCGCCACTTTAACAGTATTTACAGCCAAGTTTGAGTGAAATAAAAGATCTCTATTGTATAATTGGATGTACAATATCCCTCTCTCTCTTTTTCTTTTCTGTCAGCATAGTATTTACTCACAGGGACAATTAATGAGTAAAAAACGCAACATGCTACGACACCTGCTGTGGCGCTTATGGCCTCTGGGGCATGAGCTACTTAGTTCTGCTTTAAAGGCTTTAGAAGTTACTCCTGCCATTATATTTTTACTATTCATGGATTTTAAGAGTTTAAATCATACAAAATACTGATGTGCTGTATCCGAATGTCCACCCTCGTCCCTAAACCCTTGATCACTGTAGTGCACTCATTCTCTTGGTGATTTGGACACACACCTCACTACTTTCTCCTCGCTGCAATTTACTTTTTCTGGCACTTTGGGTTGGGGAAAAAAAGTTTGCTAATCTCCAATAAAAATGGATTTCTACAATAGACATTCAGTGATGTAAAGCAAAGTAAAGTTATATGACTGAAACCCATCAACTGAACAGCAGTGGCATATTTCAAATTGAAGCTCATGGAAATTCTTAACACGCTGGCAAATAAAAGGTCTACGCTCTCTAAAGTCGTTTTTTCTTTTACACACTTTAAATTGGTTGCAAATGTTCCTTCACTGTAGAGTAAAAAAAAAATACATCGCCTAATCATGTATCCAATCAATTTAACAAAAGACGTACAGATGGCCTCAGTCCCCACGGATGAAGCGGAAAACAACGCAGGTGTATTTAGCTGTATACCGTGAATGCTAAGCAGAGCCTTGTATTTCTAATTGAGTTCCTGTTAATCAACGTTACTGACAACAGGCATCCGGAAGACTAGGGGAAAATCTATTACCTCAGACTATGGTGTTTGTTAAAATAATGGAAAGAGCTTTGCAGGAGGGGGCGGAAGCCATTGGTGCATTGTTCTTTCCTACAGCTGCTGCTTGACTTAATTGCACATCTTTTAAAAGCCTCATGGAAGTTGGGGCGCAGTTTGACAAGCTTCGGAGCAACTTGAACTGTACCATGCTGCCAGTGAACAGTGTCTCTGGGTAATCCTAATTGAACATATATTGGCCAGGCAGCTTACATTGTTTTGGCACTTATTAAAAGGCAGCGTTGAAAGAGAATTCTAATGTGGTTTCTGCAATTGAAATAAACAACAGCCCGGATCTCTGCGGCCTCTCTCTGGGAAGGCGGTAATGCTTGACTTGTCACTAGCAGTCGGCTCTAATTGGGCCTAGGTGAAGACGGCAAAGGGCTTTGGGGAGTGACTTTGTAGAAGCCGGATTTCAACATGTATATTTATACGGTTTCTCGCCATTGCTCTGTGATGCTGAATTCACCTATGTGTTCCACTGAGAATGATCACCCCCACGTTTCATTTTTCGTGAACCAAATCTAACTTAACAGATCATTATTGTAATGCATTCTTTTCATGGATGGGTTTTGCCTCCTCAGTGGAAATCATCTCTCAACATCTGTCCAAAAAGGAAACAAAACAAAATCAAATCACTTTGATTTAAAGTGCTTTTCAACCTCCACTGAGTGCTAAAGGCGCCTTACATCGAGAAGCCACTCACACAGTCGCACACCAGTGGATGCAGACATAGAGACCAGTTCAGTAAAGTGTCTTACCCAAGGACAACACATGTTAGCATTGACCTGTACTCTAATGATTGTTGGTTTACGATACCTGAACCATACTTTTTACAAGAATATTGTTAATTCATTCCTTAAAGAAGGACTAAGTAACTTGTTTACCTTAATAAATCCTTTTTGTAGTCCCTCTGGGGGTAATACAAGTGTTAATGGGATGATTGGGGGGTCTTTCATCTCCCCCTGGTGTCTCTGTCCAGAAAAAACACCCTTGCAACGTTCCCTATACCGTCCCGGAGGCGCAATACACACTAATGGAATCATTAGTAAATACTTTATAATGGAATCATTATAAAGTATTTACAGCCAAGTTTGAGTGAAAATATCTCCATTGTGTCATTGGGTTGAGGCACAATGTAATACTATCCCTCTCTCACTTTGTCTTTTCTGTCAGCGTAGTATTTACTCTCACGGACAATTATTATGGCCTCTAGGGGCATGAGTTACTTAGTTCTGCTTTAAAAGACAATTTATTTTACATTCGGAATACAATTTTAAACTTGTATCATTTATTTGAACTTTGATGAAGTTTCTTGAGTCATCTTCTTTACTCTGTAGTCGAAGTGTAGGACATTTCGAAACATACAGAAGATGACTCAAGAACTTTCATCTAAGATAGACAACTCCTGTACAACTGAGAGCGTAAAACAGCTGAAACAACCAAGTTACTTTCTTAAATGCTGTCCCTGGACCCAACAGGCATCAAAACTTGTAGTACCAAACCATTTTTTAAAATACCATATTGGTATTGTTTGGCAGTACCCATCCATTCATGTTAGCACTAGTGGCAACAAGGAACCTCTGTCCTTTGGGGAGGTGATGTATAGGTTTCCTCCAGGTACTCCAGTTTCCCCCACTAAACACGTGTACAATAGACCAGGATGGATGAGTGAGTTTAACCCTTGGCTACCATCGGGTGTGGCGTTTTTTCATGTATGAGTCCCACGTACAGTACTTCATCGACATGCATCGCCTTCAGAAAGTGTTTTCAGTCACATTGAGTGTCTCTCTCTAAAACCAACAAAAATCAGGTTAGAAATCTAGGAGTAATCATGGACTCAGACCTGAACCTAAACAGCCACATCAAAGCAATAACATCAGCAGCTTTTTACCATCCGAAAAACATTGCTAAGATCAGAGGAATAGTATCAAAACCAGACTTAGAGAGATTTATCCATGTGTTTGTCTCTAGCAGGTTAGACTTTAACGGCCTGCTCACTGTTAGAGCTGCAGTACATCAAGAACGCTGCTGCTCGAGTCCTGAAAGAACCAGGACCATATACGACCATATTAGTCCAGTGCTCCGGTCTCTGCACTGGCTTCCTGTCACTCAGAGAATAGAATTTAAACCAGCTCTGCTTGTGTACAAGTCTTTTCATGGTCCAGCACCAAAGTACATCTCTGACATGTTACAGCCGCATGAACCATCTCGGGCCCCGAGAACTTCAGGGAGGGGTCTCCTGATGGTTCCCAGAGTCAGGACTGAACACGGTGAGGCTGTGTTTTAGTTTCACGCAACTAAAATCTGGAACAGTCTTCATGAGGATGTGAGACAGGCCTCAACTCTGACAATGTTCAAATCCAGGCTGAAAACAGTTATTTTTACCCAATGCATTTGACAACTGAAAGTATTTCACCTGCACTCTTGCTTTTTACTGTAATACATTAATTTTTATGTTGATGTTGATCTGTTTTCTTGTAATTTTGTGCCACTGTGAAGCACTTTGAATTGCCTTGTGTATGAATTTTGCTCTACAAATAAACTTGCCGTATCAAACGAAAGTAATAAATAAACCAGCTTCTCTTTCCAGTGGCAGATGCAGAGACAATTTGCATTTGCCATCGCAGTCATTGCTTTACACCCCACAAAAACAAAAGCAAAAGATTTGTGACTATGATCTGGGCCCCATGGGTGCCGCTCCGCCGTGCCCTCGCGCTCAGATACGGGACAGCGGAGAGTGACAGCCTCAGGGGAGGAGCGCTCAGTCTGTTCTGGTCGGCTCTGTCAGATACTCTTTCAACGGGCGCCCAAAGTTTTGCTACATGAAACTTCTCGACCCCTGCACCCCTTACGTCTGTCCTGTTTGTCACTGTTTTGGAGGGAATTGTCCCGGCAGTGTCTCAGCAAAAACGGAGGAGGCTTGTCATAACCTCTCGCTTTCGTACATCAACAATTTGAGTTATATTATGAAGTCAAACTCATTTTTCATCTGGCTGCTATTTTTGTTTGTTTACATCAGATATCACCATAGCAAACCAAATACACAGTGATTTGACAGATTTTTCATTATTTCATTTTTACGTTGGACTGGTGTTTTTGTTCAATACTTTTCGTTTTCCAGTTCTATTATTGACGAATGGTATTTCTCACTGTTTCAGATGCAAAGGTGTGACTACTTTGTGTGTGTCTCGTTGCTAACGCACACAGAGGTTGTTTCTTCATCCGTGGGTCATTCTTTGCAGAAAATAGCCTAGGATTTTAAAGGAAATGAGAGGCTTGAGCTGTCGTGGGAGTGTTGCTACAGGTGCTGCCGCTGTGAAGATGAAAATCAATCCACTTTGACAACTTTGAGAAATGTGATTTAAAACAGGATGAGTATTGGAGATCTTTTGGGAACGGGGCTGTTTACTGTTGCCACACTTGCTGATTACATGAAGATGAGGCATTTTTCTTTAGCCAATAATTGTGGCTATACTTTGGCTATAGGCTATACAACCGCTTATAATGTTTCCCAAGAAATAATGAGAAAAAAAGAATCTCATTTAGGACCATTTGGGACAAATGTCTTATTATAGTCTGACAAGACAGTATTTCCTTTCCATAATGGCACCGATTAACATAAGCTACAGCAGCCATTTAATGTCTGAGACATCAAGGCTTCCCATCGATCCAAAAATCTCTCAGGGCCCAATGATAATAATTAACTCGATTCAAAGGAATTTCTTCTTATTTTACAGCTAAACCATATACAGTGGGAGGAAATAGTATTTGAACGCTTCGGAATTTCTCACATTTCTGCCTAAATTGGTCATAAAATGTTGTCTGATCTTCATCAAAATCATAAGAATAAATAAACCGTGTCTTACATTTTATCATATTTTGATTGGCCATAACATTACATTCACAGGACAGCGTGGAAAAAGTATGTGAACCCAGGAATCTCACTGAACTGCTGCAGTTTTGTGAAGAGGAACGGTCCAAGATTCCTCCTGATCGTTGTGAACGTCTAATCTGCAACTACAGAAGAGTCAGCCAGCTATTTAATACAAGAGAGTCCATGCTGTTGTGAATGTCTCAGGTTTTTCTGCAAAATATCTTCATAAACTTGTGAATAAATCTTCCACTGATGATAACACGTTGTCCAGGCCCTGATGCAACAAAACAGCCCCAAACCATAATCCCCTGCTCCATACTTCACAGTGAGGATAGTGTAAAGATGTTGATGTGCTGTTCCATTCTTCCTCCTCACATGACGTTGTATGTTCCTCCTAAACTATTCAACTTTGGTTTGCGAAAGAGCACTTGGATGCTCCTCAGCACTACTGGACAAATATTCAGTGGACTGTTGGACTCAAAGTTGAATAGTACTTTTTTTTTTTTTGGCAAATACTACATGCTATCTCAGCAAATAAAGAAGAAACCTCTGTAAGCAAGAGAAACGGGTGCTCATCGAGATCTGAGGGCCAGGATGTACTTCAATAAAAGACAAGGATCGAGGCATTCCGTATGTCTCTTTGATTTATTTTAGACGCCGATGCATTTCGACTCTACTAGGAAAAATACTTTTTGAATTGTTCCAGTAAAAGGAGTTGTCATTGGCCCCACCTTAAAATCTGCTCTCACATTAATAAATTGCCCTTTTTTCCCCGCAGAGCAAGCATTGGCTACAGCCGGTGCACTCTTCTCTTACTGCAGCGGAGGCTAGTTACCGAGCAGATTCCAATTCACTTGAGAGCTTTTGTGTGAGAGCTTACACAAACATTAACACAAGCATTAGCAAAGCATTGTTTCTGGTTATTATTGTCAACTGTTATTCAAATTGATAAACCAACGTATCTTCGGAAAACAATATTTTAGTTGTATTTGAATTAAAATTATTATTACACTGCATTATAAGTAATTTAGATGTTTGTCATGAGACTAGTTCTCAAGAGGTGTTTCCATCCACCATTTCTTCTATTGCGTATCCAGAGATAAATTTATAAATGAATCTCTTCTTGCTGTAACACTCCTCCAACTTTAGCTCACCCAGATAAAACATGTAAAGATAAAATAACCTGCTTTCACTCAGAGGCATTGCTGATGGATGTATTGTGACAGAAGATGAAAGAGAGTGATTTCACAGGATTTGTTAAATCTGTGTTTGTAGTCCACGCCTTGAGGCTCGAACAATCGCTCAAGGCGCTAAAGCCAGAATCCGGAGCCCCTTTCAAGTTACGTCTTGCAACATACTTTTATCAGCGAGTCTGCTTTGATTTTACCTTTTAGCGAACATGTGTTGAAACATCGTGGGACTGAACAAATGGGAATTGAGAACTCTTTTTAACAGCACCACATGCTGCAAGTGAACAGGGAAAAAGTTACATTTAGAGATATCAACATTAAACTTCCTGTGGACTTTATTGAACATTTGATATTGATGCAGCCCTGTGAGGAAACTTCTGTGTTATTAGGCTATGCAAAATAACTGATTGATTGATTGAAGTAAAATGAATTCATTGACATACATCTTATTGGATAGATTAGTCTGTTTCTTTGTTTCCGCCTGCAGTGCCTCCCCATAACATTTCAAAAGGCGACTCTCTTGAATCTTATCACTTCTGCTCCGCTCTCCAAAGTCTGAGCTCAGATTTTGGGACACTGCCCCGGACAATTCCAGGCGAACCTTTTAGCCGTGCCATGCATTTCATTACGGCGCCTGTACTTGATTGAGCTGCTCCTCTGTCAGGTAAAAATAGTAGCCGAGGCTTTAGGAGCAGTGAAAGTAGGACAAAGGCCCAGGGACACTTTCATGAGGTTATAAAGTTGGCACCTCCATTTGGTAATGTTACTGACACGAGACAAGAGTCCAATCGGGACTGATATGAAATTCAGCTGGGCCACAAACTTAAGACCATTCTTTTACTTCGTTTCTGAAACTTTCAGCGGGACTTTGGTTAAATAAAGCCAAACAACAAACAAACAAACAAACAAACAAACAAACAAACTAAAACTGTTTTCATAAATCCAGTTGATTGGATTTAACTGTATTTTGGTCATTAAAATTAAGACTTTATGTTTTTTCTATATTTTCAAAATGAAGTTTATTTTCACTGTTTTTTTTTCAACACAGACAAACACATCTTTTATTTATTTGACTTGTGTTTTTCAGTCTGGTTTACTGGTCTCACCCCTCCATCTCCCTGCCTAACAATGGACTTTCTGTCTGACTCAGTTTGGCCTTGTCAACAATTCACAGTAACTTATTTTGGACTCACATAACCAAAAAAGGTATTGTTCAAACAAACATTCTGTTTTATAAGTTAAATAGGCTAACCAACATATGATCGTCGCATACATATCATACCCTTAGCATTCTGACAACCATTTAAAGCAGTACAAAGTAACTTGTTACCTTAATAAATCCTTTTCGTAGTCCCTCTGGGGGTAATACAAGTGTTAATGGGATGATTGGGGGTCTTTCATCGCCCCCTGGTTTCTCTGGCCTTTCTCTGCACTGACCAGGAGGCGCAATACACACAAAGGTAATGATGAAGAAGAAGCTAACAGGCTAACTGGCAAAGCTAACTGCGGGCTAGCGCCACTTACACAGTATTTACAGCAAAGTTTGAGTGAAAAAAAAAATGTCTCCATTGTGTAATTGGATGTACAATATCCCTCTTTCCCTTTGTCTTTTCTGTCAGCGTAGTATTTACTCTCACGGACAATTAATGAGTAAAAACTACAACATGCTACGACACCTGCATTGGCGCTCATGGCCTCCAAGAGCATGAGTTACTTAGTTCTGCTTTAAAGGTTAAGTTATTGTATTGTCTCCACGGCAGCCACGTCTGAGTCATGGACCGTCTTCAGTCATGAGTTAATATCTTGTACATATATGTGGAGCATAATCTGTACACAAGGGAATTCAAAGAGAAAATCTCTCCAGGCACAATAAGAACATGCTAAGTCCACAGGGAAAGTGGCTCAATGCTCAACAAGAAACCATGTGGCTTCTTTGCAGTTTGAATGTTCTCCCTGCGCCTGTGTGGGTCTGTCAGCTCTTCTCCTCATAATGAACCTGGCTCAAGATCTGGACATGGATCCATAGGCACTCTCGACAGGACGCCCCAGTGGCACTGCAGGATATGTGGAACACACCTATGCGGGGAGAACATACAGTATCTGTTCATCTGGGCATCTGTTAGTGGGTGGGATTAATTAGGCGGTAACTGAACATTTGTACTAAATAGCATGAGTATAGAAGCAGAAACATCATTAGGGGTTTGCAGAGTGTAATGCCTATAGACTGGATCTCATTGAAATGCCAGTTGATATTACCTCGTGCATTCTGTCAGGCCATTTGAGGTGCCTCTTGTTTTGTTATTGGCCCATACATAAATAAAACTCAATTTCATTAAATTAAAATGCATCCCCCGAACCAACCGAGACGTCGCCGTTCATATCCGACGCGATTACACATTTTTGCACCGTCAGCGTTTCCCCCCCGTCAGAAGTCTGCCTTTACATCAGTCCGAACCTCTGATATTTAATCTTGCCAAAACCAATTAGGCGAACATAAATCTGTATCAAGTATTCCCACGTCAAGATAGGGGCCCCATCGGAGGCGCACGGCAGGAGTACGAAGTTAATTAATCCTTGCAATCAGAGGTCTGCTGGAATAGGAAGTGAACGCTGCCCCTCCCCAGACAACTGTTAACAAAGCTGTTCGCAGCTTATTAGTTTTGGAAAGTGCTTATCAAACACGGGGCCAAATATGAAGTGTACGGGCTTCTCGCAGTCCTGCCTCATATGGTGTGCTGCTGCTGGACTGTCGTAGGGTCATTGAGATGCAGCTGACTGAGGAGGGTATTGATCAAAGCCAGTGTGTAGTGAGTGGACAGGGCTACAGATGCAACTTGGGTTAACACCTGCCTTAAAATCAGCCAAGTTTATTGACGAGATGGATTGAAATTTCACATGCACATCCCAGCGTCCGTGCATGTGGGCTGGCAGTATAAGCCTTGAGGAGATTAGCGTGAACCTGGCCCCCCATCATACTCAAATTTAAATGAAAAATATGTCAATCATTTGTGCTACGTTTGTGCTGTTTTGTGCTGTAAAATTCTTTGTTTGTGCTGTTACGGTTTTTGAGATATTAATGATTGTTTTATTGGTCAGATCTGAGGTCACCCTGCTCGTTATAAAGCTCCAAAACGGGTACAAAACCACTTCCTCTACATCTGTGCTGTTTTGTGCTGTAAAGATTTCCGTTTGTGCTGGTTCGGTTTTTAAACTATTCCAAACTTTAAAGCCTTAAAGCGTTCACCCTCGTCCTCCTCTGAGGCGCGCGCACGTGTCAGAGGCGCACGGCAACACACACTGCATGCAAAAAACAATCATCAATATCTCAAAAACGGCAACAGCAAAAAACGAAGATTTTTACAGCACAAAACAGCACAAACGTAGCACAAACGATTGACATATTTTTCATTTAAATTTGAGTATGATGGGGGCCAGGTTCGCTCTAATCTTGTGGAGTTGAATCTTATGACATTATAAACGAACCATACGTGGTTTAATGTTATTGTTTACTGTCGGTGATCCCGCACATGCGCAGTACACTGGGGGCCAAAAGGCTCGCTTCCACAATCAACACAAGCCACTCGAAATCTCGTTCATATCTCTAACATCATTTTAAGACATCCGCCGGCAATACCAACGCTTGACAGATGACCTAACAAATTGAAACTGAAAGATTTAACTAATTTACTTCACCTTTGTGCTGAGGATCATGAGGTACAGCACGAAACTGAAAGCGAATACTACATCCACAACGTCATAAAAAAAAAAAAACACTGCAGATTACATTAAACTAGTCCAAACTTATTCTTAACACTTAAAGCTGTAGTAAGTAACTTGTTTACCTTACTAAATCCTTTCCATAGTCCTTCTGGGAGTAATAGTGTTAATGAGATGATTTTGGGGGTCTTTCATCTCCCCCTGGTGTCTCTGGCCAGAAAACCACAATTGCAACTTTCCTGCACCGGGTCGGAGGCGCAATGCACACTAATAGAATCACAAAGAAGAAGCTAACAGGCTAACGGGCAAAGCTAACTGCAGGCTAGAGCCACCAAAAATGATCTCCATTGTGTAATTGGATGTGCAATATCCCGCTCTCCCTTTGTCTTTTCTGTCAGCGTAGTATTTACTCTCACTGACAATTAATGAGTAGAAAACCACAACAGGCCACGACACCTGCAGTGATGCTTATGGCCTCTAGGGGCATGAGTTAATTTGTAGAGTAGTACAGATACTTGACGTTTCAGTCACTCTGACCTTCATTGGGCTTGAAGACGGCCTCTTCTGCTTATAAACTCAGGGACAGCTCCCAACAAGCAGTATCCAATCAGGAACAACCTGACAAACATTGAAAGACGAGGCCACTAAATATGAATGTTCGTTGTGGGGTCACTTTTCAGGGTCTCTGTCACAGAAATGCGAGAAAACAAGCCTGCAAGTTCATGAAATTTATACAAATGTTTTATAATTAGATGCACAATGTTTTCCCCACAAATGTCTGGGTTTACAATATACTAAAGTAGGACAAAACACATTTACTTCCACAATTTATTTATGATCATAATCACATACACATAACACATAAATATGACTAAAATGACCAAGTTACACCAAAGGATATAAAGGCGACTAAACCATCCTCATAATTTGGGCAAAATTACCTGCTGTTGTACAATTAGAAAGTGCTCATTTCCAAAACCTGGCAGGACTGCTCCCACTTGTTCAGCATGGGAACATCTGTGTCTGTGCATGTGAGGCAGACATTTATTTTCTAACCTCTAATAACGTGCAGTGAGCAGATTCAATCATGGGACGAACGGTTTCATCCTTCGTCTGTTGTTTTTCAAAAGATTTCCAGATAATTTAATGTTAATTTACTATCTTAATCGTAGGGATGTGCTGGAGAAGGCACGCTCTCCCAACACACTTTTGACGCAGAAGCTTTTCAAAACAATGCCATATATTAGAGTGTGACCTTTTTTTGTGGCAACTTTTTCCTTCCGTCAGGCACTTGGTTCTTCTGCCTCTAATCTTGACAAATGAAACAAACCCCCAAAGTTGATGTTGGTCGAAGTAAGTGAAGTGAAGTTCGTTTGGAGAATGACTCAGTCTGTGACGCATAAATTGTTTGAGGGAGGCACATGTTACCCATGGCAACTTTCGCTCACATACTCATTTTGCATCGAGGGAGCAAAATCAATTCTCAGAAACTTTTTATTTAACCTTAAAGACATGTTTGTTTGGTGAAATAAATAGCAGCTATTGTCTTATTATTATATTCTATTAATAGGCCCGAGCCTGAACTAGTGCCTGTTTTTTCATCCAAGTAAGATCACACTTTGCACACTGCATCTAGACAAATTGAAATGATAAAATATTGAGGGTTTATGCACTGTGTCTTCGTAACGTTGCGGTGAAGAACATATATTTCAAATATCTTCTGTCAGTACCATCTACAGACATGAGGCTACAATAAATGGTACATGGACTCAACTTATATAGCGCTTTTCTACCTTCATCAGGCCCAAAGCTCTTTACAGCAAGGAACCAGTCACCCATTCACACTGTCATACACCAATGTACGCAGACACTAGAGGTAAGGAGGGTGACTCGCTGAGGGTGTCTTGCCCAAGGACGCAATGACAGTGTTCACCTTCAGGAGCTGGGATTTGAACCCCTAACCTTTTTCTCCGATCATGAGAATCATAATTGGTTTTGTTGCCATGGTTATGAACAGATTCGAACATATAACTTTAGATCAGGTATCTCCAACCAGTAGCTCGGGAGCTACCAGTAGCTCACCAAGCCTCTCCAGGTAGCTCGCAAAAGACTTTTGTACATCTCTTCACACTTGATAACTCAAATTTTAGATGCATTGTCTGTTTGTTCTGAACATGCTGAACACAATATGTGAGCAGTTGGTTCAATATTGTAAAGCATAAGGACTAAAAAGTCACTTTCTTTGAAATACCATCTTGGCAAGAAATTCTTCTGGGTGAACTTCACCTAAGTTGCGTTTTTCACATACTGTAAGTAGCTCTCCAATGTTCATATTGTGTAAAAGTAGCTTGTTGAGAAAAAAAGGTTGGAGACCCCTGCTTTACATAAATAATAAACTATAAAAAACTTTAAACTAGACAATAAGAGCATGCATAAGAAGCTTAAATTCAAACTATGATTTATAAGACAATAACAATTTGACATAGAACAACAGCGTGAGCGTTGCAAGATCAGGAAGAATTTGAATTTTCATACATTTGAATGACATAAACCAATTTACAACCTAATAGATAAAGATCAGTAAATATACACAAATATGCACTTGGCGCTCCCTGAGAGTTCATAAAATAATATATTGCAGTTTTAATCATTTGCATGCAAATGTGCGCATAAATTCTACCCATGAAACTATATTATATGTTGAATAATGTGGGCGTGGTCAGAAAAAACGTAAGGATGAATGTCGCTGTCAAACCAAGCTACATGTCGAGTGGAGATGAACGGTGTTACTGCGCACAACTGTTTATGATCCAAGTAGCGAAGTGAGGCAGGAGTGAGGGCATGACAAGGGTGAGAGCGAACAGCGGTGTTTGCGAGAAACCCGGGGCGAGGGCCTATATCGCCGCTTGCAGCTTTAATTATTATTGTTTCACCCAAACTATAGCTAGAGGCAGATTTCATTAAAGTTAAAATAGAAAAAATCAATATATACTGTGCTTGTTCCCATGCCCTATGTGTTTCTCAAGTCAGTCTGTTTTTATTTGCAGTATAATTAGAAAAAAGGTGGATAGAGATATAGTGATAGTGGGTGTGAAGTACAGCAATGACACAACATGAGCAATGAGATTCGTGACAGAGGTAATATCTTCAGCACAGTTATTCTTGTATATGAAAGAACTCAATATTTGAGAATAAAGTGCATTAAAGTACATTAAACATACTCTTTTGCATATTTTATGAGGAACATGTGGGAATAACTACTACACAATGTAATTCTCGGAACAGAATTTAAAATAGCACCACATGCTGCTTTTGCACTGTCTGCTATTTAAGTCTTCACAACTTAGTCTGTTTCTAGACATGTACAGCAGATATGTCTATGTCAGATCGACCTTTGTGGAGATGTTAACCATGTTGTAACACTATCCTCATTATCATTACTTTATTCACGTTTTTCAGCATCTTTGGTCTATCTCCTTCTTCAGTCCACACTTATATATGATATTATGTCACACAAAGGACCCATTTACTTGTTCTAATCCTGTTCGAGGTCAAAGTCTCTTCTATGCATGTTTACTTTTGCTTTTGCTATACTTTTACTTCAGTACGGACGGCTTCTCTTTTCTCTGCAGATGTAGGAACAGGTTGTGCCCTCTGCTTACATTTTGTGAAGTTAAATAGGTGTATTTTAAAGGCAGGTGCATTATTTTACTACAATATCAAAGCTAAGTGATGTAAAAAGCCAAAATCAAACATAACACAAGACCTTGCATTCTTAAAGAAAAAACAAAACACATTAGCCCCCTTTAAAGATTTCCAAGTCAAGGAAAACTCCTCGGTCGCAGGTGGCCTGATCCTCTTTGGTGAACTGATGTAACTGTCAGAATGTTTTACTTTTTTCCCCCAGATACATTCATTGTTCATGACACAAAGCACCTGAGGCGAAAGCGAGGTATTTAAATTCCGCGAGCGGCTCGACGAGGGAACGGGCTCCAAACTCTGTCGCAGCGGCGGTGGGCGAGTGGGAGTCTCATTTGAGAAAGAACTGTTCAATTTCAGCTGAACAGCTTGAGATAAAACAGCCCCGAGCAAAAGAGCCGGGTTTTTGATGTTGTTCCCTGTGACACAACACTATTAACCGCTGTCTATCAGGTTCACTGTGTGTGGGCGTCTGAGATTGGGCTGATTGTTAATGATATAGCTGCTGCCATTGAACAGTTTATTTTGAATCTACTTTATGCTTTAATTTTATACATAATCATGCACATTACTATTATTTTTGTCCTGTAAGCTTTGTGAGGCAGGACAGGGTGAAAGGGGGTGAAGAGCGGGGAGAGACATTGGATAAATAGTCCTATAGTGACATGACATAAATACATTTTGCAGAAAAGTGACTCGGGATGGGATGGGAGTCCCAAGTCCCAAGTCCCAGTCTTTGGGATCCATCCATTTCAAAGAGCCGTTCAAAAGACTGGCTAATTTCTAGATTAAATCTTTTTAAGAGGACAAATAACTCATAGTATCTGAGACCTGATTCAAAGACCTGATCCTGACTTGGAACTGGGACTGACTGAAGAGGCACCAAGAGCCCCCCTCACCTGCAGCACAGTGGAGCTGTCTCAAAAGGAGCTACAGGAAACAAACAAACCAACAAAGGAGGAGGTATCCGGGCAAGACTCAACGCTAAGCCACACATGCTTTCTACTGTTCTGGCGAATGGACAGTCACTGGGGAATAAAATTGATGAACTGCTAAGCTCTTCCCAGAAGATGATGCAAGAGTGTTGTGGCGCGAAGGGAGCTGCGCAGCAGGAAGAGGAAGGAGGAGGTGGAGCTGACCAGTGCAGGACACCACACTCTGAAACAGGGACAAACCCAGGAGGCGTTGCACCGTTTCAAAGGATCAGAGGAGACTGAAGGCAGCCAGCCAGGTTTCCTCCAAGTGCTATGGTTTCCTCTACCTCCAAAAACAAGCTCAGAACTAACACCTAAACACTATTTTGTTATGGTTGTACGTAAGTAAGTAAGTAAGTAAGTTAGTAAGTAAGTAAGTAAGTAAGTAAAATGTATTTATATAGCGCCTTTCACAGACCAGGGTCACAAAGCGCTTCCCATAAAAACATACAGTGAAATACAATATACACATGTCATACAAGTCATATTACAATTGTCGGTGATGTACACAATAGAAAAAGGCACAAAACATATAGGCCTAGGTACGGTGTGGCAAAAAAGCCTGCCTACACAGGTGCGTCTTAAGTTGACACTTGAAATTGTCCACAGAATCCAACATGCGCAGAGACAGGGGCAGCTCATTTCAAAGGCAAGGAGCAACAGCCTTGAATGATCTGTCTCCACGGGTTTTAAAACAAGTGCTTGGGACCATCAACAAGTTCTGGGTGGAGGACCTCAGGATCCTGTTGGAGACATAAGGCTGGATCAGGCCCTTAATATATTCAGGCGTCTGACCATGAAGAGCCCTGAAAGTCAGCACCAGGATTAAAAGTGATTCTGTGGGTGACAGGGAGCCAATGTAAAGATTTTAAGATTGGAGTAATATGGGCTCTCCTGTGGGTACAGGTCAAAAGCCTAGCAAAACAATTTTGGACTACTTGCAGATGGGCCAACTCTTTTTTACTAACACATGCAGGCTGTTACAATAATAGCCCCAGTAATCATGGGTCGTTCGCTTCCCAGCTGTGGTGCGACCTGCCTCCACCCCATCTCCGCTTCTACCTGTTGCATCTTCACGGGTCTTCCATAACACCACCAGTTTCCAGGCTCCGGGGAAGACATCCCTAACTCCAAACTGTTCATCCATACTGACTTTCATGTACATACATTGATGTCTATCGCCGGGGGCCGGTCGCCAAAACTAATATACAATCTTCCTAATCGCTGCTTTTGTCTGCTTGAGTCTATCCAGATTGAAATGACAAATAAAACACTTACTTACTCACTTTCCGACTGTTACCCTTTAAAAGCATTTTAGTTAATGTTTTAACAATTATGAAAACAGGCTAAAACTGTCAGTGCAAAAAATCTTTCACTTGTGTTGCCTGTTCTGCTGTTTCATCCATGCAAATGAGATCCGGTTCAAACTGTGGACGTAAAAGAGCTATTAAAAAGAGTCGGCCATTAACGTCACATCACTAGAATAGCCAGAGACATAAGGCAAAACATCATCACCTCTGAACAAATCCCTGTTTCTGAATCCCTTTCCGTAATCTTTCAAATGACTATAATCTGCTCTATGTTTAAAGCAGGATGAGTTCTCCTCAATGATAAATCCTCATTTCTGTACATCCTACCTCTTGCTCTTTAAACTCCCCCCTACGCTCGATCTCTCCTCATTCAGACCCATTCATTCTGTCATCGATTCAGCCGACTGACTCAGCTCGTCAATCATTTTGGCAACATCCTGTCGCTCACTATCCAAGTGTGCCGAGCGTATTTAATCATCTACATCCTTTCGAGAAGCCATCCGTCTCCTCTTGTTAGTTTTGACATGGCACAATGACCCGGGCACGCTGTTTGTATCGCTCATAAAAGATTAGAAGTCTCATATGATGCAATGCCAATCTGAAAATGAATGTATCGCCTAGTAAATATCCTATAAGCTTAACGTAACATACTCAGTCATTTTAGTCTGAGGAAATTGCACCTTCCTTTTTTCAAGACGCAATTTTGGAACTTTTGCTTGAACTATTCCAATGTGTGCTTTTAGATTAAATAGGGAGGGTTTTAATGTAAGCAGCGCTCAACTTTTTACCCATCTGCCTGGTGTTCTGAAGCCTTTTATTTATTCTCCTCACAGTATATGGCTTTTTTCATTTGGTTTTCCTCATCAAATATTTATACGTTACGCTGATTTATAAAAGCTAAGGCCTGCCACATTGCTGCTCAGCCTGTGTGCTGGTGGTTTCTTTGCTGTTGGCAGTGTGGGGTCCCAGTTGGAGACAGGATCCGATCCAACGGACCCACCTACACTGAAGACTTCCTCCAAAGCATATCCTGTAATTGGTCACATACGCCATCTGTTGAGGGATACATTTATACTATACTAGAAGTGACACAAATTTACTACGTTGTACCTGTGTTGTTCGCTAAATGTGCTTTGTAGCCAATATGTAGTGCAAAGCGGTTTGAAGAAATAGTCAAAATTGCTTTTACGGATTGGATTTTAAATATATTTTTCCCAACAATAAGGTTATCTTTTATTAAGAAATTTGTGACAGAGGTTCCCTGCGTTTTTTCTCTTTTGAGAAATTGAATCTGCCAAAGAGCTACCTGCGCTTTCAGAGTTAATGTCTTATGCACGGACAGTCAGTAGCCAAGATGATATTACACAAAGAAAGACAAGTTTTTGCCTCCTCTAAAAAGTACTAAGTAACACATGCCCTTAGAGGCCATAAGCGCCACTGCAGGTATTGTAGCATGTAGCATTTTTTACTCATTAATTGTCCGTGAGAGTAAATACTACGCTGACGGAAAAGACAAAGGGAGAGAGGGATATTCTACAACCAATTACACTATGGAGATTTTTTTATTTTATTCAAACTTGGCTGTAAATACTGTTTAAGTGGCGTGAGCCTGCAGTTAGCTTTGCCCGTTAGCCTGTTAGCTTCTTCTTTGTGATTCCATTAGTGTGTATTGGTGACTCTGACCCGGTGGCAGTTAAGCTGCAATTGTGGTTTTCTGGCCAGAGACACCAAGGGGAGATGAAAGATCCCCCCATCATCCCATCAACACTTATACTACCCCCAGAAGGACTATGACAATGATTTATTAAGGTAAACAAGTTACTTAGTAGTGCTTTAATACTTCACTATATTTACAGTGGGGAAAAAAGTATTTGGTCAGTTTCCCAAAGACTTTCTATTGGATTTTGGCCAAATCCTTTTTTAATAAAAAAAATATTTTTTCCTGTCGGTTGAAGACATGAAGCTCCTTTAATTGGGAAATGAATAGCTCTCTTTTGAAACAGAATGTTGCAACTTTACTGACATAAGGCTTGGCAAAAGGTTTGGTTTGGGAAAAAATTGAGAGCTTTAAAAATAAATCTAACGGAAATATGAAGAAAAAATATTTTGGAAATAACAACTTTATCATAGAGTGTGCATTCTCAACCATGAATGTTATAAAGAACTCCAATCACAGCAACTGAGTGATGTACGTTTAGATCAGTCCCTTTACAACAACATCCTTCATACCACATAGGAGACAACAGGTAGTGCCATGTCTTTCATTAGAACTCTTGTGTGTCCCTTTATAAATGATGGGATAGGACTGATCATGTTAATATGCACTCTGATGATAAATTATTAGATTTTATGCTTTTTTTTTTTACATTTCAAACCCAGTAATTGGAGGAAATGGTACAAATAGAGGTATGGCTGCTTAGCTCAGGTAATGGAGCAATAATGAGGAAAAGTTGGTGGTTCCGTCTCAGCTCAACTTTGAGCTTCCCATTAGTTTCTATGACATTTCGAGAACAATTATAGAAGAGAAAATGTCACTTTTGTCTCACAAGATAAGATAAAAGATAAGATAAAAACATACCTAAACATTGAGACCGCTGCTTGCTTGACATGACTGAATATCACGGTGCCAAAGCTGAAAGCCTTCTCCAGCAGCGTGACTCATTGGCCTTGGCACACGTGGGAGGTCCTCCAGGGGCCAATTAGCCATGTCACCACCCCACTGTCAGAGCATTTAATGGGACATGCTGAGGTCCTGTGCTCCCTGCTGTACCATAGATAGACCACTGACATTATGGACTTACCGTATGTGTCATGTTATCTGTTGTGGTGAGTGACGGTGATGCTATTGTTACTTTGTTTGGAAAGTTCAAACTGGGACACAAATAGCTGGTCGACTTCATCACTTGGCAGCACGGTGGCTGAGCAGCGCTCTCGCCTCACTGCCAGAAGGTCCTGGGTTAGATCTTTGAAAAGTTTTTCGGTTTTTGCATGATGCATGTTCCCCCCGTGTCTGGGCTTCCTGCTCCGAGTGCTCCGGTTTTACCCATCAACCCAAAACATGCACTGTTGGCTGGTCCTCCAGGTCCGTACAAAGATCCTAACTTAAGATTTGGAGATGGGCCCTGGCCGCTGCCCCACAGTGCTCTGCTCCTAACAGGTCGCCCAGAGGCACTGACTGAAGGATAAGGCATACAGATAACACAGGAAAAATAACAACAGAATGGGATACAAAAAGAAAGGGCAAATTTTAGTTTAGCATCCAGTGAATCTTAATCATTCCTTTCCAGACCCCTTCTGATTAGACGTAGCGCTAATGTAATTCCAGAAAACATGCTGGTGAAGACGATTTGTAAAACTGCGGCTGTAACAACCCACTAAACAAATTAATGCAAATAGCTGCATTGATAGAACCTTGGAAGAGCCAACTATTTGCAACAACATGCTATTTATAGACATGACAGCATTGGTCATGGTCATTAAAGACCCTGGTGTGGCCTTGGCACTTGCTTTAAGACGGAGAAATTCCCAAGAGGGTTTTCCAAGGATGTTGCCGTAATGGCCCGCATCAGCATTCATGTATGTGGCAACCACTAATCTCATTTTGTTGCACAATAAGTGATAATAATAAGGGCAATTATGCACATACATGCTTGCATTATTTCATTGACAGTCAAGGATGGCTTGAGTTGTGCGAGGACAAAGATGAGTTCAAATCATCAAGCGCACAGGCTGATATAACATACAGGTATAAGAATCATTTGTAACACAATCATCTTTGGTTAAAAGCCCTGTTCCTGATTGTTTCTAGTATTGGAATGGCATTTGTTTTGTCATCCTTCGGTATGTTGCAGTAAGTGACTGCTGAGAGTGGCTGCTATTCTGCACCAATGGCGTTTCTGTCCACCTGGGCTTGGTGCTGGCCAAAGTCCAACCTTCCAGTTACAGATAGACACTACTCTCCCGACATAGATAATATTCTTTTAAAGGCATTTTAATTTGACTATAGTAAATGTCTATTGCAATTTACAATGCCACCATCGTAAGCCTCGTTTTCTTTAACTAACATTCACAATTGTTTGGATGCTTTGCTTTTGTGGTGAATTGAGCCCCATGAGTGCATCGTCACAGCTGCTTGACAGTTGTTAGGAATATATATGTAAATAGATTCTATTGATCTTGTGTCTGTCAAGAGGGACCTTGTTTAGGAGGAAGCTTTTCAAATTCAGGTTAAGCTTTGTCAAACGCAGTGATGGCGTAATTGTCTCCCAAAGCATCACACCAGAAAAACCCCATGGAAGATTTGCATCCAATAGCTGATGGATGAACAAGATTTACCACAATAGTTGTTCCCGAAAGGCTTCAATGCAAATGCAGGGACTAAGGCTGGATATATGAAGACGCACGTTGAATGGAAGGACCTTGCGGGGCAATTTAAAGAGAGAAACGCAATGGACAAGTGCTGTACCTTTCCACTATTTCATTACACACAAAGATTTCCTTTAATTGTGCCTAAAGGTTGTGCAACAGCCTGTTGAATCAATGCCCAACTGAATTCAGTCGCCTCATTGTGAAAAGACAAACAAACCAATACTTAAATTACACACCTTATAAGCCAAACATATGCTCTTTTTCGCAGTAACCCCATAGATCAGAGTCTGTCATATACATGCGTTTCCAATGACATCACGCATAGTTCCGGCGGCCATTTTGATTACCAAAGTAGAATTATGCTGTACTACTACAACAATATCTCTACTCAGAATGAAAATGAAAGACAACTGATTGACAGTGGTATTTTTATGTGCTCGTAATCATTGCAAAAGAAGAAAACAGTTCAAACACGGCCCCAGAGACACACGTTTATGTGATATAACCAGCAAATGTGGCACAGATGTAGCAGCTCTGTCTGTCGAGCTACAGCAGCATTTACTAAAGATCTGCTTCACTCCTCAGACTAAATAAACACATCAAAGAGGAAACAGAACACTTTTCTCTGTGATTTTTACACTTTGGTCATGTCAACAGAGTCTCAGCCTGAGTCAGTGTTTAAGCTGCTCAAGACACTAGCATGCTACCGGTTAGCAACTGTCAACCTTCAACACGATAAACACATGTGTGGCTCACATCTATGAACACTGAGGAAATACTACAGTAACAGCTCAGTTCTGACCTCTGTCACAGGTTGTATCCAAGGCTGGATGTTTGTGGTTCAGGGCTTTCTCTTGGAGAGGTCAGAGCTGAGCTGTTGAAGTTAAATGCAAACCGGTAGCAGGCTAACATCTTTAGCAGCTTAAAGGCCGTATTTTTACTGTTATCTTCTTGAGCAATGATTATGAGCACATAAAAATTCCACTGTCACTCACTTTCATTTTCATCCTGAGTACAGATATTGGTACATGTTGTAGTACTGCATAAAACTACTTCTGTATTCAAAATGGCCACCATAACAACAAAAGTCACATGACTGAAAGGCATACACATCTGGTTTAATATTTGTATCTCTGTAATTAGTGGGTGGGCAAATCAAAATCAAACCAGATCAATCAGTCATGCAAAAACAGCTTATGCTTTAGGCGCACAGATTCTACAATTAAAAAGTTATTGGTGTTCTCTATAAGTGCAAATCAACCCCTTTTGAAACTTTCCATCAAAGGCGTCTGTGCAGCCAAAACAAACATTACTTCAGCGATCAATTTTAATTTTCAAACTCAGCCTAGATGTGCCAATTTAATCCTCCAAATTAATTTCAAGCATATTTTTGAGCAAGAAATGTCATAATTTTCCATTTGTGAGGACTCTTTATGCCGGCGTTCGGTGTCAGCTCTGCTTTGCCTCCTCGTTTCTCATATAAAATGGATCCACTTAAGTTGACCTCATCTGACTTTTTGGGTAACGCTCAGCCAATGCATAAAACCTCTCGGTCAATGTCAGCGACACAGACAGGAGAACTGGGAACAAGATTTTAATGAAAAGTGAAGTTGAACTACACAGCGTTTCCTTTAACATCATCAAACACATTGGGAGTCTCCAGTCGGATGAACTCTGCCTGAATCTTAGTGTTATATCCTTAATGCATTCGTAAAATTATGAAACCACCTGCCGTTGTCATAGTTTATTTTTTAAAACTATTCTCGTTTTTTAACATCATTTTTGGCAAAGGCCTGTGATCCAAATGTGTGTTTTTGAGATTTGGTATTTTGCGACAGGAATAAAAAACTTTCTACATCCTCCAGGAGTTTTCTATCATAGCAGACCTTTTCAAACTAGTCGACGGGACTGAGTTGTTGCAGGTGAGGACGTTCTGTCTCCCGTCAAAGAGGCTTCTCTCACACATCATCCTCTACTATGACAAAATACATCCATTCATCCATTTTCTTCTGCTTTATCCGGGGCCGAGTCGTGGAGGCAGCGTTCTCAGCAGAGAGGCCCAGAGGGAATCAAGGTAAAAGTGGGCCAGCTCAGAGACCTAGTCCCTTCAGCGTGTCCTAGGTCTTTCACGAGGCCTCCTCTCAATAGGACATCACTGGAACACCTCCCAAGGAAGGTGACCAGGAGGCAGATAACCGAGCCACCTCAGCTGGCTCCTTTCAACAAAAAGGAGCATCGACTCTACTCCAAGCTCCTCCCAGGTCAATGTAGATCGAGGGTGGGAAGGTAGATTGAGAGCAAATCATCTCGACAAAATACATACTGTATATAATATGTATTTTATGTATGATATAATAATTGATATTGTGTGTGTACAAGATGAAAGAAGAAACATATCTATTCTCCAAACCCCTTGAAAGTCCACTTACTGATAAATTAGTGTGAATCAAGAGTCTGGTTCTTTAAAGTTTTCTAGTTTGATTTCTGCAATTCGCATCTCACTTGGTATTCCTCTTGACGACCATGTGCTGCCTTTAATTTGCAGGAGTCTGAAGAAACGTCAAAGACATGTTGCCGTTATCTTTCCCCGCTTCACGGCGCCTCTCTCCCCACCCCTCCTCTCTCTTGCATCCACAGTTGCAAACTTACCCTCGGCTTTTCCTTCAAGTGTGTGCAGTACAGTAATGTGCAACAGGGGAGCCACTCCGCGCCGCAGCACACTGTACTGCCTCTGCTCTTTTAATACAATCCCACACATTCTTTACTTACGGCCCTCACAGGCAATAAATGCAACGCCAACAAGAGTAATAGTGTTATTAAATACTTATAAATTTGTAAAGAGATCTGTGCGTTTGATTTACTCAATTAATTCACTTCTGCAGATATGCTTAATATTAGATTACATGTGAAGATATAAAGTCAGTATGTGGATGTGGGTTTTTCCCATTGGGGGGTAGTTATACTGTCCCACATGCTTATGATTTTATGTGTTACGATATCTGCTCAACACGCCTTTACCCACTGTCTCCCGAGACACTGGCAAGTAATAAATGTGAATTTCGGAAAAGGCCTGCGACCCACTGAGAAACACTGTTCTTACACATTCATTTTCAGGACAAGCTTGGTCGTAATGCCAGGCTGATTGCTGTATTTCAAGAAGACGTACTGAAAAAGGTTCTTTCAATCTCTCCATGTCAGCGAATACCTCAAAGTGGTGCATTAAAAGTCATACATTGCGTGACCACTTTATTGAAGGGATTCAGCTGAGCATATGTTGGCCCTTCTGATCTGAATAATGTCCAGAGGCGAAGTTTCTAAAGATCATAGCACCAGACAGCTTACACGCCCCCCAGACATTATCCTTTATGCCGCTTCTGTGAAGTGGAGTTACATATGTGCGCTGGACACTGATCTGTGCTGAAGTGGGACAACACACGAAAATTTCCCCTGGCGCTGCAGGACTCAAGAGTGCAATGTAAAGGGGGATTAAGTCTGATTGATGTAGTGTGAGTTGGTCAAATCAGAGTCAAATCTAATTACATACGCCCTAATGTGGAATTTTTTTGAATGCAATAAGAGACGTCGTGTGATCTCTTCTCTCAAATAATATTCAAAACTTTGATTTGAATTTTGAATGTAGTTTTGCAGCGCTACAGGAAATTTAAAAAGGAGCATGCAAGGAGGTATCTGGGCAAGACTCACAGCTAAGCCACTTCTGTCTCTACTATTGTTCTACAAATCCTTACTTACTTCTAAACAGGTTCTAAAACATGTGTCTGCAACTAATTGAATCCAAAGAGCCAGTTACAGAAATGATTAAATGCACATTTGAAGAGCAGATACTAATTTTAAGTGACGCTAAGATAAACTTGGACTAAACCAGGAATAAAATAAGTCATAAAATAGGACATACTCAATCAGACCATTACCAAGCCATCCTTCACAAGGTGAAAAATAAATCAGTACATTTAAAAAAAGCCACTAAAGAGTGGCACCACTGTATACTCACCTTGTTAATTCCTACACCCCCTTCTACACTGAGTGAGCAGAATCATCAGCTGTCTCGATTTACAGGCCCCGACTTATTTTTTGTTGAAGCCAATAATCATACTTATCCTTCTACCAACTAGTCTCTACTAAGTGTGACAGTGGGCCTATCTTCACTCTGCCTCTGGTCTTTGTCTTCCTGTGTTTAGAGCAACAGGCTAGCAGGTAGAGAAGTGTAGGGAAGTTTAGTAGAAGCCACTGTGTATCGGGTGTGGAGGTCCCAAAGGTCCGGGGGAAGTAGCATTGAAGTCCCAATGCCGGGTGACACTGCGCCTCAGAAAGCGGTTTAGTTTTGGCTGTAGCTTAAAGGGGCTGGAAGCAAGTTCGCCATTTTATACTCACTACTGCCACCTCAGGCCATATGTGTAACTGCACCTTCTATATTAAGCTCGTGCATGCATGACGGCAATTCGGGCCGAAGTGACACATTTTTGAGTGACCTTACAGGATTTTAGAGGCAGTTGTGGTGAACAGGTCTGAGCTCATTCTACACATTAGGACATGGCTGGAACATGTAGGGGGAGGAAAATACTTAATTTTAACATTTTTAAACTCCTTATAGTCCCTTTAAGTGCGGCGGGTTATAGGAATTGTGTGTAACCAACTATTTTATATTTTAGGTCCTGCTCCAAGAACATGCGGACCAGTGCAGGACTCTGCCATCTTGTTTACTTACATGTATGGTATGTTTGGTGCTGTCCTGTAAGCCCACTGTTGGTCTGTGGACTGAACATTGTATATACATGAGTATCATGACAAGCTACAGGGACTTTTTATTTTAAACTTGGAACAATGAAAAGAAAACAGCATACTGATGCAACTAAAACTAAATATTTCAAGTATGGATCCGCCTCTGTCTTAATATTACTTACCTGTGTGCCTTATCTAATTGTAATTCTTTGAGTTAACAGCTAAGGTTAATTTCTGCTATGTACTATTCCCCTTTCCTCCACCCCGGTTACTTAAGTTCCGAGTGACAAATGTCATCTATAAAATAACCAGATTTTTCACCTCCGTTAGAAAATAAACAAAATAGAAACCAAAAAAATTATACCTATGAGACATGACTCTGTTTTCTGTAATGCTGACACTAAATCTCACTGTTGTACATGTGTCAGGTCTTACATTCCGATTACAGGGGTGCATTAAGTGATGGTTTCGTCATGAATCATACTTTTATCTTAAAACACCAGGCTGTTCTTCCCCCTTCTGAGACATAAGGCTCTGATATGTGACCGTACAGCTATATCATCTGTCCCTAAGGAGGCTTTCAGCGCCTATATGACCATAACAGTAAAACTCAAAACCATGACAAGCACCTCTTTATGTCTTTATATGGACCAGGGGTATGATACTATCACAACTAATGCCATCACGAGTCAATCATAGTGGGCGGAATAAAGGTTAGGTTGAATTCTTTTCTTTTTTTTTTTTTACGATTGGGTGACGTCACGGTCACCTATAAAGCCACAACAATTTTAGTGTGAGGATTTTCAAAGTCACTGTATTAATCCAAACTTTGAGAATTGAGGTACATTAAGCCTACATCTAGATCCAAGACTAACTTAGGAGTAAATACATTTAAAACTAGGTGAAATCTACTTAAGAAAAACAAATAATGTAATAACAGACAATGTGAAACAATTAAAAACCAGACCAAGCTCCATTTGTAAAGTGAATATTGGAGTTGTTTACTTTATTTTGGTGGGATAGTGGTATTGCAATTTTAAAAAGAAAATTTGGAAACAAAAATTGACATAATTTGAATGTTACCTGGCCCTTATGTACAGTATGGTTAACCTCTTCATCACATTGTGTGCCTGGTAAAGAAGTCAAACCAAGAAAAACTGTGCAAAAACTATGTTACAATTGTAGTTAAATCTTGAATTCAATCGGGTTAGCTAAAGAGCATAGATTTGGTGTCATTATTGGTGCAAAACACCAAACACGTAAAAGTAGCGCCTGTAATTCAGCTCCATAAACAGTCAGTAGCTCAGTCGCAATCTGAAAATATGAAAATGTCGGTAAATATTTGACAATCAACATGAAACAAAAACTGTGGTGCCGATCGTCCTCTCTCCAAATCTAAATACCCACATCTGAGTGAAGTCTTTGTGAGGTCTCACATGAGGTTGGTGGGGACATGTCCACTTACGCCCATGAGCTATAAATTATACTGGTGAAATCTACACTTTAAAGGGATGTTTCAGGATTTTGATATAGTGCCTCATTTCCTAGTTATCTAGAGGGTTGCTGATTTCTGGGGATATTTTTTTTTGTAATTCAAGCAGTTCTTACATTTGAAGAGTTTCGTGGCGCAAGGCTAGTATAAGGCCTGCGCATTTCTACGATATCAGCTAGCCTGCATTAAAAACAGTCTGACCCGCTCCACACTGCACCTGAGGCAAATCACTTATAACGCCAGACTAACCATATAAATGTATATAAGTGATTTGCCTCAGGTGCAGTGTGGAGTGGGTCAGACTGTTTTTAATGCAGGGTAGCTGATGTCGTAGAAATGCGCTAGCCTAGCACAAGCCTAGCACCACGAAACTCTTCAAATATAAGAACTGCTTGAATTACAAAATAAAATATCTCCAGAAATCAGCAACACTCTGGATAACTAGGAAATGAGGCCCTATGTCAAAAATCCTGAAATATCCCTTTAAAGGAATAGGCCACCGTTTTTACATACTGAGATATGCTCTTACCTCACTTTAGCCGAGTTAATATATCCCCGTCTGGTCTTTGTCCGTGCGCTCTGCCAGGCAAACGGAGCACATACGGCGCCTCTCCCACATGTCACATAGCTCCAAAAAAGCTCACGATAGAAGCTACCAACCTCTTCCACGTGTTCCCTATTTAAATAAAGTTACGTGAAGTGTTTTCATGCGAAGTATATTTACACAGAAATGTAGCATGTCGATTTTATAAGCAAATAAAAAGGGGGACTATATTGTGAGGCGTAATGATACGAGGAGCATATTAACTCGGCTAAAGTGAGGTAAGAGCATGTCTCAGTATGTAAAAACGGTGGCCTATTCCTTTAAAACAGACTGATGTATTGCAAAGAGTATCTCAGCTTTAACCACAGGACACACACTATCAGCCGTGCTCCAGCCATAGTTTGGGTACTACTTTAGGCACTGGTGGCTTGTGCTTCACAACAAGAAGGTCCTGTGTTCAATTCCTGGATGGGGCCTTTAAATCCTCCAGCCAGGTGATTCTGACCATCAGCCTGGCTCCACATCTGAAGATGAGTCCCCCAGAGTCCCCCACTTTTCTTATTAATCTCATTGGTTTATTGCTTTTTTTTTTTTTTACCATGGTTTCTGTTTGGAAGCTGCAGCCATGATGTGTCTTTTGGCCACCTAAAACATTAATATCACAGCACACCTCACAGATAGACACTGATGTTGCAGGTTTTCGTATAGTAAACAGACTGCTATTCAAGAGAGGAAAACCAGAGCACTATTTCTGACTGAGCTGAGATGTGCGAGTGTGCATGCCAAAGAAAAGGGGTCTGCCATAACGTTTTCAAAACCCCGGCTGCTGCAGTGGAAGTATTATTGCTAGCCATTTTGTTACATGGCTTAGTTTTCTGATGAAACTGCCATCGCCTGAGCAATGATGCGATTTTCCCCCAGAGCTGGGCGGTGCGTGCGGTGGCCATTGTATCAGCGGTGATGATAATGTTGCCGAGTCCGCGCTGAAGGATAATCAACGATCGCTTATGACTGTCCAGAGAGGAAGAGGGGCACGGTCCCAGTCACAGGGGGCTTTTAATAATTGATACAAAGTCGGCGGCCGAGTCGTAGCGGACAGTGCTAACCTGCTGCCTCTGAGCTGGACACCGCAGGAGGCTCTCGGGCCTAATGTGTTTTTGTAAAGTGCCATTGTTCACCGCAGAGAAAAGCCATTCTCATGATCACTGACACCGCCATGTAAATCTGAAGGGAACGGGGTTGTCAGAGATAGTGCAAAACGACCATCTGCCTTTGTCATCATCACTGCAATAACTATCTCATTTGCCATACACATAGAGGAGCTTTTTCATCAGGGCTTCAAACTGATGCCGATATGAGAATGAGTCAGAGGAGGGTAGGTTACGCTTCAGAACAATTCTTTATTATTACTTTTCATTGTGTATTGTCTGTGTCCTTTGTCTAACTTTTTTCTCTCCTCCAACAGCATCTTCTGTGCAGTGCAATGATTTCATGTCAGTGGCACATACTCCACATTTTGCTGCATTAGACACTGCCGTCAGTCAGTAGAGGCCGTCTGCGTCACTCTGAAGCAGCTGCCACATCACTGACCCGGCGGGACACCAGGAGACCAGCCCCTCCAGTTTAATTAGCCTGGAACCGCTCGTGCTTCGACATCCACTACTGCTTTAAACTACGAGAGCTACAGTAGTGCGACTCCTGACAGCTGTGGGGAACTTTTGACATAACATAAAGAGAGCAATGGAACACGCTTGAAATCTATAGTTCATTGTATATATGTACTTTATTCTATAATCTTATGTTTTTTTTCTTCACTCCAAGCTTGTATACAATTGTCATTCAATCAAAGGTGGATAAAACGTCTCACCAAAGGATACAACAATAATGTGCTTTAAGTTCAAACCGATGTCCCTGAGAGTGGATTCATTCAATGTCCTCGAAGTCTTGCTTTACTTTTACTTACAGCCTTGGCATTACTTGTTGTATAACTTAAAGGTATAGCGGAGGATGTTCTATGTTAATATAATATATCTATGTTAATTTCTGCACATGCGCACTTTCAGGCCTATGTGAGTTACGCTGTTAGCCATTCATTGCTGCTCGCAGAACGCACCGAGTCGTTTGAAAATGGCAGAGGGTCGCAAGAGAAAAAGTGTCTTCGAAGTGTATGAGATGAAGAGAAAGGCTTCAGAAGAGAGAAACAAGACCAGAGTGTTTTTGGGAGATTCTTCCTCCTCGGAGGCAGGTAGAGCGTTGCGCATGCGCATTTTTTATTAAAAGTGGGAGGGCGGTTCTTTCCTAAAATTCGGGAAAATCCTCCTGTATAACTTTAAATAATGGATGTGTCAATAAATTACCCTTAAATTTTGAGATTTTATACAATGCAGTGATACAAGGTGCCAGCAGGGGGCGAACTTCTTCTTCTTGTGTGCCCTGGTGATCAACACAGATATGTATGTATGAACATTATAGACAAAGATGCTAAGCCGCTTGGTGAAGAGAGTTCGACCAGGATCAGAACAAGCTTGGCTCAAGTGTCTGCCTTGTTATTGATAGAATATAACATTATCGCATGGTTAAAACCTTAAAATCCCCCTTTAGAATTTAACTTTAACTTAACTTTCTTCACTACTTTCCTACAATAAGAGTCACCAGTCATAATAACTACAGCTGAAATAATGTACTTTCCAGACGTCTGCTTCTGCCACGCAAATGAACATGTCATTTGCCAGCTGTGCGTCGTCAGGAAGTCTTTTGTTGTAAATGGAGCTGAAGTAAAATACAATATAGTTCCCTAAGTCTGGTGAGGTACTGTTGCAGGAGGGACATGAAAGCGCGTGTGACAGCTCAATTATCCGCACATCAGTCAGTGTTGGAGGCGACGGTCTCCGTGAACGGGGCCTCGGTGATGTGCTGCTGCAGGATCGATGCACAGTGGTCTGTCTCGACACAAGCCCCTGCCATCGTCACGGCTGCACGCCCCGCTGAGCGCCTGGCCCCAACGTGCTGATGACGTACAAAAAATGCAGGATGGGCAGAGAGCGCTACTTTGATCACAGGCAGTTTGTCAAAAAGAGTGGAGATGTGCATATTTTTCATCTGGAGAGACACGCAGATCAGGAAAGAGCACACGCAGCCATTAATGAGCATTTTGAAACAATAAATAATCATCATATTCAAAAATAAAAAGTATGAAAGCTGAAAAAAATCCATGGCTCACTGGATCGATCAATGGATTTGTCTCATTCAATTAAAGCAGAACGAAGTAACTCATGCCCCTAGAAGCCATAAGCGCCACTGCAGGTGTCGTAGCATGTTGCTTTTTTTTTCTCATTAATTGTCCGTGAGAGTAAAAACTACGCTGACAGAAAAGACAAAGAGAGAGAGAGGGATATTGTCCATCCAAATACACAATGGAGATATTTTTATTAACTCAAACTTGGCTTCAAATACTGTTTATGTGGCGCTAGCCCACAGTTAGCTTTGCCCATTAGCCTGTTAGCTTTCTTCTTCGTGATTCTATTAGTGTGTATTGCGCCTCCGACCCGGGGCAGGGAAAGCTGCAAGGGTGGTTTTCTGGTCAGAGACACCAGAGGAGATGAAAGACCCCCCAGTCATCCCAATAACACTTGTATTGCCCCGAGAGGGACTACGGAAAGGATTTATTAAGGTAAACAAGTTACTTAGTTCTTCTTTAAGAGCATCTTTGTACTCCAGGTACTTCAGTAACATATAAAACCAGTAAAAAAAATACAGAATGAAACACAAATATCTTATGTATTAATTTCAAAGACATTTTGATAGTAATAAACTAGCACAAAGATTTTAAATAATGGATTTCTTATGCTGATTGGTTTTAACCAACATTTTAAGTAATGGTTAAAACAGATGAAATAAATGAGTGCTTGAAATGAGCACATCATCCAAATGTATAATGCAGATGCACCTTTGCATTAATCTGCAGACATTTTAGGCTTCAGGATATTATGTTCAGAATATATGATTTGGTTTCCCGGGACAACGTCTGCGGTAAGTAGTATCATGCACTTTTATTAAAACAAAGCTTAAACTGTGATGTTCTGAAACAGCGGTTCCCAAACTTTTTTTCCCCCACGTACTCCTTGAGGGGTTCATTTACACTCCGAGTAACCCCTACCTCGAGGATCCCGCTGCTATTTTTTACAAAGTGATCAACTTAATATTATTCAGTATTAGTAGAGTACCCATAACCCTGGTTGGGAAACACTGTTCTTCCTGTGCCCAAGGATAAATAAAAAATCACCACAGAAAGTGTAAAGGCAGGGAAAACTGGGTAGGCCTACATTTTTCTAAAGCAAAATCTTACATAATGTGTGTTAGAGCTCTTTGTTTACGTGAAAAATGTGTCACATTTTTTGTCTACAACGTTGACTTTGCCTCTAGTCCATGTTTATAGGCCTTTGTAACAAACATTCCAACCATCTAATTTGACGCGAAGCCAGACCTCTACCTGAGCGGACCCTGCACTGGCCGCGTCTCGGTCTGTGTCCACTGTTGACGGGCGGCCGGCTGCAGATCCAGTGGACCTCGGGCCTGTGACTGTTGCCGTGGCAATGAGTCATGTGACGTGAGCGGCACGGACAGCACAGGCGCCTAAAGAGATGGGACTGCAGCCAGGACATGCCGCACAGTGGGAGAATATCAACAGAGTGGAGTCCAGATGAAGGGAAAAAAAAAAAAAGCAACACAAATACCCTAATACAGACAGGGCCAGGGGGATGCGAAGTGACCGAGTTGTGAGGATCGGCGAGACCAGGGACACCTGAAGATTGAGTTTAACACTGGGGGAAGAGAGGTGTGTCGAGTTCTTCTACATATGCCATGAAGCTTCACTGTTATTAATGTACAATTTGTGGTCTCCTGTTTCCTGCTGGCACCAGTCGCTTCTACAGTTCCTGAGAAATAGCAACTGATGAGATATTTCTGTGACATAATGAGGTTGTAAACACCTGTACATTCAAGTGTAATAATGAAAAATCACAACTTAAAGAAGAACTAAGTAACTTGTTTACCTTAGTAAATCCTTCTGGGAGTAATACAAGTGTTAAAGGGATATTTCAGGATTTTTGATATAGGGTCTCATTTCCTAGTTACCCAGAGTATTGTTTCTGGGGGTGCTATATATATATTTTTTAATTCATGCAATCCTTGTATTTGAAGAGTTTAGTGGTGCTAGGCTAGTGCATGTCTATGGTAACTAGTAGCCTGCATTAAAAACCTCTTCAAAATCATCGTGTAGTCCTCCAAACGTTGCCATATCTGATTTGTAGAAAGCTCCTTTGTGAATTCCACGTATAGTAATGCCGCGCCATTAAACTCATCAAATATAAGGACTGCATGAATTACAAAAAGAAAAAAAATCTCCAGAAATCAACAACTAGGAAATGAGACCCTATGTCAAAAATCCTGAAATATCCCTTGGTGTCTCTGGCCAGAAAACCACACTTACAATTTTCATGAAGAAGAAGCTAATAGGCTAATCGGCAAAGCTAACTGCGGGCTAGCGCCACAAACAGTATTTACACCCAAGTTTGAGTGAAAAAAATGAGCTCCATTGTGTACTTAGATGTACAATATCCCTCTCTCCCGTTGTCTTTTCTGTCAGTGTAGTATTTACTCTCATGGATCAATCAAGGAAAACAGTTATTGAGAAAAACGTTCCTTTACAAAACTTAGACCTCTCTTTATCAATAGAACTATAATCAATGTGTTGGGCCTTTGAATTTTAAAACCTTTTTCTCCCACTTCTGTAGAATCACAACTGCTCCTGGTAGCATAGGCTATATCCTAATTGTGTCAACATATTGCACTACGCTTCTATCTGCATTTCCTCCTCAGACAGACTAAATAGACTTGTTTTGTAGACTGTTTTGTGGAGGTACGAGGCCACCCAAACACGGATGTAAGGTTTTAAGGAGGCTGTACAGAGAGTATTGATCAGCGGGCGTGCTCACAGGGGACAGTGGTTCCTTAAATAATGAGCTTGCCCCAGTTAACCCAAACAGCAGACTGTCTTGTACATCACAGTGAATTAGGCGTGCTCAACGAAGCACTTCTGAAAAACAAACTGTCAAAGGATATTGCGGTAGGTAAAAGGCATTTCAAGGTAAGTGAAGTGAAGTACAGGAAGGAAATGCAATTGAATATGTGGAACAGGAAAAGTGTTTGCATATGTCCTCCAGCGCTTCCACAAAAGGCCATTCAAGAGCATTGAGGAGCAGCCGCTGATGGCTGTCAACTAAAGTCACATTCACCATTTGTGATAGCTCCTTTGTCACAGATGGTTTCCAAACTGGTTTGACAGGAGTAGATTGAGTTAAACTGAAGTTAGTGTTAAAAGTAAGAGCGTTGTAGTTACTCATTAGAGGCTGATATTTGGGGATTTTACAGTATCGGCTATTGGACGATCTAGCGCCAAAAAAAAGCCAATATTTCCAGGACCGAACATGATAGAGCCTCCCCGTTTTTTACATTGGAAAGAGCAAAGTCAGGGCATTAAAACGAGTCCTCCCACAGGCCTCAAGGGAGGTGAGAAACATCGCAATGAAAATTGGTTAGCTTCAAGTTTGTTAAACACAAGTTTCACTAAACCTCACTTCCGTCAATATGAACATGCTGCACGTCATTTTGAAGTGCAGAATCTGGAGAATTCAATCGCTGAGTTAGTTTTAACTTCCACTATTGTATTTTTGATCACCGGGCAAAATGCCGCGGCTAGTAAAAATATGCTAATGCTAACGACAACTAATCAAAGCTGGGACAGAAACTATGATTGGATTACCTAAAGCAGGGGTAGGCAAGTTTGCTTGGTGGAGGGCCGGTTTTCTTCATTGTAAAAAGACCAAGGGCTGGACATACCAATTTTAGCCCAATGTAAAGCACCATTTTCTACAAATGCCAGCGTTGTATGTACACGATCAGGGCTACCATTAAACAATACCAGTCTGGTATCGGGAAAAATGTTTAGGTTCTACTGGTATCTAGGGCGCACTCACACTTGACATTCGAACCGTGCCACTCTCTAGCTCGTTTGAGGAAAGGCCTGGATGCCCCGAACGGCCTGCGCTCACACTTACACAAACGAACCGAGCCGTGGCCGAACACGAGGAGTTGTTTACAAGTGCACGTGAGCAGCAGCGCAACATAATGCGGAAGAAAAAAAAACCTTAAACAGCTGCGTGAAATAATGTCTACTTTGACCCCCTGTCAAATCTCTTCACTCCACTTTTCTTTGCATTTTACTACAGTTTAACAAAAAGGGCTATGGTGAATATAATAGTCGATTTTAATAAAGCAGAGAAATAGAGAAGTGCGCGTCCCTCTGTCCCGCTCAGCTGAGGCGGGGGTGGAGCAGCACCTGCCGCCCTGAGCCTTTCTTTGGAGTCAGATACAGCCTTCAAAAAAAGGCTACGAGAACAGAAGATATGGCTCAGTTTATGTCATTCATTGCTGCTTCGGCCACTGGTTAAACAGCTTTATGTTGGTGAACTCCTGGAAGTCTAGACTATACTTCGTATAAGCTACGTTGCGACAAAGCCCTTAACACGAACACGCACCGAAGTCACAAGCTATAAATGCACCCGCAGGTTTTATCTGTCCGACTAAAGCCTGCGGCCAAACCAGGTGCAGCAGCAGAGAAGCTCGGACACAGGGCGGGAGAAGCGCAGCCGCTCCCGTAAAGTCAGCCCGAGACGCGCGTGAAGCGGCCAGGGCGTCGGGAGTGAGCGGTCGGGGAGACGAGCGGTATGTGGCCGGGGCTCCGGGGAGCCGCCCGGGAGCAAAGCGGTCGGGGCCAGGGAGACGAGAGCGAGGCAGCCGCTGCTCTGTTTGATAAATACAGCCTTTTCTCACTGTTTTACGTGACAAATGCAACCGCCCACACAACCGCCGCTTGTATCCGTGTGTGTGCGCAAACACGAGCAACCGAGCCGCGCTCTGGCCCACCTCCTCTAAGCGGGCCAAAGTCCGGAACCGAGTCCGACTCGGGCACGGATTGATTGCGCTCACACTACACAAACGAACCGCGCAGAAGGGGCTTCCAGCGCTTGGGCGCGGTTCGGATGGACAAGTGTGAGTGCGCCCTAAATGTAGTTACTGGGGGGGAAAATGCTGTTTTGATGATGTTGGTCAAGGGACTTGGTTGTTTTAGCTCAAATAAAATGATTAGTTTTCCCCATTTTTTAATTTCAATTTCTTCTCCAATGTTTGCCCCATTTTTACCCCAATTTTTGCCCATTTTTATTACAATATTTTCTATATTTCTCCAATGTATTCCCTATTTATTTTGTCCCATTTCTTCACACAATTGTTCCCCCAAATGATTCCCCATTTTTCACAAATTTTTTGCCATTATTGTTCCGTTTTCTGTTTCTAAACGACAAATATTTTAGTATAGGTATAGGAAAAACTTTCATTCAGGTTCTGTTTGAAGATTTTATAAAGCATTGATTGTATTTCACACATTTTTTGAGTATTCACAGGCATAATATCATCTTCAAAATCATTAAAACATCCTGAGGGCAACAGGTTCTTAATAAAAATCGGCCTGTGCTGGAGCAGCTATAGGATTTGTTTTTACAGGATTATAAACTAGACATTTGGAAAAAAAAGCCAAAAATATCGGTCAAAAAATATCGGCCAGTTAACATCCCAAAATATCGGCATCAGCCTTGGAAAAACCCTTTAAGTCGGCCTCTAATACCCACGAGACTGAACAATTAGATAAAGTAAGATCTAAGGCAGTTACACCGTACCCTCAACTGTCACACCATTGTGTTCCCGAAGTGTCTTGCCCAACACGACGACAGCGCTGGCCGGAGGTAACCTGTACTTGCCCTTGTTCTATTAAAGAAACCATGCATTGTAGAAGAACACGATTCATTTTTCAGGAGCTCAGGAGATGCCCCGTCCGCACACTGTAGCTACTAGTTTGCAGAAGTCCTCACTTTCTGCTCCACTGAGCCATGTGTTGAAAAGTCAGTGCCTTTGTGAACTTATGGGATACTTCAGGCAAAGTTCTCCAGACGGGACAGGGAAGAAATACGTCTTGAAGCAGTGTTTTATTAACCGGATGCAGTTGAAGCAAAGACTATTGCTGTAGTATCTTGTCCTAAATGGGAAAACCATACCTGAAAAAACATCTGTCTTTTACTTGTGTGAATAAATGTGGAGATGTGGAGAATGAAGATAGTTACAGTGAAAGAAGTCTCTTGCTTTTGTATGCACAATATCAGAATCTTCAGTCTCGACCACATAAACCAAAATCCTATCAACCTTTCTCCAGATTTTGTTCACAAAGGTACACTTTATTGATTTATATTTTGATCTTCGCCACTGTGTAAACACTAAAGTTTGAATCCGTCAAGTCAGTCTATAAAATTGCCGTACTTTTCTTATGTAGTAATGGTGACTCTGCCCACTTCTTTTTACTCTTAACATAACCCGAACCTTAGTGATATACAAAGGGTATTTTTAATGTCAGTAAAAACATCCCAGAGATGTTTTTGGGGACCGTAGACCACTCAGGACTTAACACCAAGCAGGAGTCCAAAGCAGATAAGATTCTCTGTCAGAGCCTGATCCCTCTGTCCATTATTTTTATGTTCTTACAACATACCCACTATCTGCCCTGCAAGATAAACAACGCAGCAAAACCCTCCTCGGAGAGATGTATCTTGTTGAAGCCGCGGTAGCCATCACTGTTCAAAGTCGTTACCGAAAGTCAGCCGAATACCTTTATAGATTTTGTGCCAAGATGCAGACGAGGCAATTGATCAGGCCTGAGCAGAGACAATTACTGTGACTAATATGAGTTCAAAACACACTAAAGTTGACATTTCTACAGGTTTACAAACGCATGTGCAGAGCGTTTTCTGGCTTTGCAGTAACTGATATGAAATACATTATCTTCAGGGCTTTGCTCACTGGCCACTGTGGCTAGACCTTTTTAAATTTGTTTTTCATTTTTTACACGCCAACATTGGATCTATCTGTAAAGTTTTGCTGTCAAGCTCTTAACCCCCACCTGAACCCAGCTCATTTTCTCCAGTTTGGCTTTAACCAAATCTAAAAGCTCCTTGAACAAAGCAACGAAAATGAGGAGGAAAACACAACAAAAGAAATTACCCCAAAAAAGCACCAAAAGAGTGAGAAAGATACAATGAACAAGCCACAAAAACCTGGTTAAAAGGTGATGAAATGCTAAAAAAGAAAAAAAGAAAAAAAGGAAATGCAACAATAGCACAATAAAAAAGCGACAAAAACACATCTAAAAAGTGACAAAAATGTGATGAAAAACATAACAAAATAGCATCAAAAATCAAGGAAAGAAGCGATGAGGAAAGCCTATAATAAACAAAAAAAGAGACAAAAACATGACAAAAATGCATTAAAAAATGTGTAAGTCTTTAGCTTTAAAATTAGGCCTTTGTAAGCTCCAATCGAGAAGCATTTAGATTTAGACAGGGGATTCAGCAACTTATCATTAGTGTAGACCAAGGAGTCCGGGTGGATTTTAAAGATGCACAATATAAATCTGGCTTTAACAAATGATCAAATGGAAGAAATAGACAAGAAGTTCCAAATGTATTAGGTGCTAAATGCTTCGGTGCTTTCTAGTTGGTTTGATCAAATATATCCAGTGTGCTCAGTGCAGCGTCACGAAGCCGTTAAACGCAGGACTAATTTAGCACATTAACCTACGCCACATACCCATGGGTCTGCAAGCACACAAACACTGTACACTACAATTTCTCTCGTCACATATAAAAACTGGTATTGCCAAGGTGCAACAAATGATAATGGCTTTAACTCGGCAAAGTTGTCAGCAACCCTGAATACAACTGAGAGCACACAAACTGAATGACAGTGGCCAACGGTTACACAAGAGCACATTGGAGTTAGCAGAGTAAATACATATTTTAGAATCACAACATTACGCTCAGATTGATCAGATCAGACAACATCGCTCAAGGCTTGGGGTGTCTATATCGAAGCAGCTGTCATTGCACAACACCTTAAGAGAAGGCCGTACAAACAACCATGAGCCAACAGCGCAGACTGTGAAATATTATAGGCGTGCACAACTTTATTACATCTAATCAGTGAAAGTCAGAAGTGAGAGACGGCAGGAGGTTCAGGAGCAAGCCTCTGCAGAACTACGACAATATAACATGATTTTATACATACATCGTCATGTATTAAATCCAACTGCTACAGGACAAATTAATGATCCACCAACTTTTGAGTATTGGCTACTGTTTCAATGTCAAGCTCTGATTATTATTCAAAATGGCGTCTTCAAAATGCAAAAATGGCACAGTGATTCTCAACCAGTGGGTCAGGACCAGGGCCACCTTAACCTGCCCATAGGCCCCTGGGTTAATCATGAAATATAGCTCCCCCCCCAACCCTACTTAAAGCAGTGCTAAGTAACTCTTGTCCCTAGAGGCCATAAGCACAACTGCAGGTGTTGTAGCAAGGTGCAATTCTTTTTACTTATTAATTGTCCGTGAGAGTAAATACTACGCTGGGAGAGAGGGATATTGTACATCCAATTACACAATGGACTTTTTTTTTTTTTACTCAAACTTGGCTGTAAATACTGTTTAAAGTGGCGCTAGCTCGTACTTAGCTTTGCCCGTTAGCCTGTTAGCTTCTTCTTCGTGATTCCATTGGTTTGTATTGGTGACTCCGGTCCGGTGGCAGTCAAGTTGCAGTTATGGTTTTCTGGCCAGAGACACTGGGGGAGATGAAAGACCCTCCAATCATCCCATGAACGCTTGTATAACCCCCAGAGGGACTGCGAACAGGATTTATAAAGGTAAATTTTAAGGCTACTTCAGTACCGCTAGGCCCTTTGGCATTTGTTTGGCCCTCTAGAGTGGGGTTGGTGAACTTGAGCCACAACTATTTGATTGACAGAAAATTCAACAAGCGGTAGAATAATATAAAACTATTCTGACTTCTCATAGGCAAAAGCCTTCTCTTGGCATGCATATGGCAACAGCAGAGATGCGCGCCTATGGGTTGGTCAACTCATGCCGCAGTGATTGACAGAAAAGTCAACACATTCAATTTTGTTTTTCTTTTTTATTGAGCTCTGATAGGCCCTTGACTACTGTAGGCCCCTTGGCTCTGGCCCAGGCAAGCCCAGTGGATAAGGCGGCCCTGGTCAGGACCCAAAAGATGACTGGATCAAAACCTTATACAGTACAGTGAGTCGCATGCTTTTCCCAGGGGACATTTGTTCATATTTCATTTTCTAAAATAGTATTAAAAAACTTGAGTCTGTTGAAGTTGTTTGATTTTTGTTGTTAGTTGATCATATTTCAGCTTAGTGGACAGTCAACTCAATGTTGAAATCAGCAATGATTTGTTGGAAAATCTTGTATTTTACAGCATGATGGTGGGTCCTGACGCCATATCGGTGGAAAACCGTACGACAAATTTCTTTGTTATCTTTCTACAAAATATACTGTATTTGGCAAGTGTACGTGAGTGCCATCTGAGTGCAGTAATGGAACATGGACATAATCGGATACCTTACCAATTCCATCCTTAAAGAGAGCTACATATTTACATCTGTAAGACTCTTTCCTTTCAACGGCCCTCTCATTGTCTCGGGCCTGGATCACCATAGAAACAAAGGTGCTTTTAAGGTGTCATCTGCTGAAAATAACATGCCCCCCCCCTCTCCCCCCCGCGGTGGCCAGGGCCTATATCGCCTCTCCACAAATGGGCTTTCAGCTCGCAATCACCCCGAGATAATACGTTTTGATTCTTAAGATGATACAAATATGCGTAGTAGTCGCGCCTCTCTTACTTCAAATGGCACTCGCTCCAAGTTAATCACCTTGTTCATGCGTGACACCTCATCACCATGCCGTCGCAATAACATCGGATGTGCAGAAAATAGCCTCATTAAAAGTCATAACCATTTCCAACTCGCTAATGGGGAGAAGCATCCGCGGCGCATTGTACCTGTTTTGCAAAAAAGAAGAAAAAAAAAAGAGAAAAGAAAGAAAGTTACTCGAATGAGAGCGATTTTATTTGAAGTTTTCGGATGTTATTTTGCGCTTAATCAAATGCAGCAGGTGGTGAGGAAACGCGCATCTCGGCAATCATCCCCATTGACATGTGTTAATAGCTCATCAGGCTAAATTGTAATAACTGCTTTCACAAGTCATGATTGCGCATACTTCGGGGGCTCGCTGTCTAATAGGGCTGCGCTTAATTCCCAGACGTGAAGCGACTAAATGTTTTTTTTTTGTTTTTTTTTCCCGAACATCGAAGCGCGCGATTAAGATGTCACATTGTCAGATGATAATATGAAATGGGCAGAAGGAGCTCCACTTTTATCTCTTTTGGCTGAATGGCGGCACTTTTAGTGAAGATACTTCCTGGATGTAAAATAATCTCGTTCAATGGAAATGCCGAGCACACAGTCTTTGGAGTGGGCTCAAAATATAGTTCATTCACAGAACTGACTTAGGGCTTGCTTCAACACAAGCGTGGAAAATGTACATTCCCCATTTTATAAAAGCAAAATGAGGTTCCTCTCTTTCGTATACATTCAGAAAGACATTAGTCATAAATCTGCGCGTTGCCTCCAGGCTAGTAATTTCTCTTCCCTGTATATTCCAAACCTAACAGCCCCAAATATTGTAATTTATTTAATCAAAAATCTCCAAATGCGACCTTCGAGGCAATAACAAGTGTAGAAAAGCGACTCGGTCTAAGTTCATTTTACTTTGAAGTTTTAAAAAATGCTATGCCTTGCGCTCATTTAGATGTGCATATTGATATTTAATAAAACTCATTTGCAGGACGTGGTGGTTCTGGAGGTTTTTCATTTTCTTTGCAGCGTTTCCATTTCTCCGCAAGAATGGCAGCTGAGTGCATTTGTTAGAAGCCATACGGAATGTGCTGCAAACTATTTTGATGAAAGAAAAATTTTGCACTTGGAAACCGTGAATTAATCCTGGATTTTATTGAACTCTTTGTTAAACAGTCAGCAGGGTCGAAATGAGGCCCTGACTCTGCAATCGCACTACGCCCGACATTGTAAAACCCTCTAATGTAGACGGAAATGCTTGACTAGGCTTGTGTTCATTTGCTGCGTTTATACCAGAATTATGAAATTTAGCATGCAGTGGTATCCCACACAGTCCCAAATATCTCAATGGTTAAATTAAATTAATTTAACCCATCTTGCAAGAGTAGAAAATTGCTCCAAGTGGAATACAAACCAAAATGTTCTTTGGGTAAAAGTTGTTCTACTTCTCAATGAGAAATATAGGTCATTTGTTTTTGCTTTCAATCATACTTGCCCTGTGACCAAATATTGACTTGACTTCTGAGAAATGTGTTTTGAACAATGGCAATAATAATATTGAATCTGGAGCACTGAATATGAACTCAAACATTGTATTTGTCAGTATAATCTCCCAATCTTCATTGTTCAGTTTTTTTCTACCAAGCTATCTGGGCCTACATGTCCTATGCAAGGTGATGCTTTTATGTTATCAGCATCGGTGCCTCACGTAAATATGGTCTGGTTTGACGCACCGACTGGTGGGTTGGGTGTGTAAGGAAGAGAAGAAGCAGAAAACACAGAACTGCAATGGCAGCTTTGTGTGAATTCTAACATTACAGGCTTCAAATGCTTTTAAATAACATTCTTGTTAAAGAATGGTTAATAATCATAATTACTCTTGATTATTGTAATTCTGTGTAAATTGGTCTTGATCAGAATTCAGCCTCCAGGGGGTTCAAAACGCAGCTGCCAAAAAACAACAGCCTATCACCCCTGTGTTAGCTGCTCTGCATTAGCTTCCTGTGTATTACAGGATAAGTATTGTTTTTAAATGGCTCCATGGCTCCTCTGTATTTGTCTGAGCTTCTTGTACGTCACACCCCTGCTGGGGCCCTGAGATCTGCTGATCAGCTGCTGTTGAAGGTTCCTCGCTCCAAGCGTGTGACCAAAGGTGACAGCTCATTGGAACGGATGTAATGTTATTCCAATGAGCTGTTTGGGAGCTCCACATAAGAGCCAGGAACCATTTCAAAACCCTACATAAGACACATTTCTACTCCAAAGCTTTTAACACTGTCTAGCACATGTCATGGCCACATCTGAGCTGTTAGTGCTTTGCTGCTTGTACATAATGTGTATTGTCTTTTTTATGTACTGTTGACCTTTTGTAAAGCACTTTGGTCAACAAGAGTTGTCTTTAAATGTGCCATATAAATAACATGGATTTGATTTGATTTAAAAACAGGATTAATTCATTAATTGGATTTTTATACAGTATTTGTCAAATGCTTGGAAGCACTTTTTATGTATTTTTATTTTTTTTACAGAATAAAATAAAAACAAGCTTCAAAAATAAAAGAAATGATTCAGGTCCTCCTCATCCCCCCAGAACCTACAACAAGGATCCTTTTCTATCTGCCATTTGAACAGAGATGTTTTGGTTGCAATCATTTTCTAAAAGATTTTAAGCTGAAATAATGTGAATCTATTGTAGTTCCATAAATTGTGCTAAAGTAATCTTTCCACAAAACAGGATCATGAAATTCATCTTCCCAAAACGGGCAGGTTCTGTGTGGAAAAAGTGCAGTGTCTGTGATATTTACATTCCAAATATATATTGGCTTTTCTTTATTTTCACCATTGTGTGATTCTCATTGAAAACACTGAACTTAATAAACACATGGGATTATAGGAAACAATAAAGGGTGAAATAACACAACATGTTTCATATTTTAAATTCTTCCAAATTGCCTCTTCATTCCTGACATTTCCTCAATGGGCTCCATAAGATAGTCATCTGAAATGGTTTTCAACAGTCTGTGAAACCAGATGACGACATCGTGAAGCACATTGAGAAAATGCCAAAAGTGTGCAAAGCAGTGATCAAAGCAACAGGCGGCTATTTTGAAGAATTTTGAAATAAAAGAGGGAAAAAAAATACATAAAAAATCGGATGTATGCTATAAATCTATGTTAACTGTGAAGTGTCCCTGTATTTTTCAGACATAAGCTTGACATTGGACCACAGTGATTTTTTTTTAATCTTGGATACCTAAAAATAGAAACTGAGGCAATGTACCTGCCCTCATCGTCCCTGTGGCATTGAAGAATGGGTCAAATATCGACGACAATATTTCCTATTAACTCACCGGAAAAAAAAATCACACATGCAGAATGTGTCCATCCAATGAGCTAAGTTCTCTTGGTTAAATTTCCACATTGCTCTCGGGGCATATCTCGGTGCGCAGTGTCTCCAGCTGTCTCCTTTCATTAGGACAGAGTGCTGCGGTAATTGACATGTGGTGAGCGATGAGTTACAGTGCAGCTCCTCGGACACAAGCGTCTGTGGGAATATCAGACCTGATCAATATTGATGCAAACAGCCTAAATGAGCGCGGCCGAGCGGGAGGGGCATCCTGTTTAACAGTCCACACAGACACGGGCTATAGGGCTTTTAATAAATCCCAATCAATGAGACCTTTCACTATAAACTTATTAATGAGGAGAATGAACAGCAGTGAACTGTCAGCAAAATAGAGTCAGAGCTGTGGACATGACTGAATCCTTTCTGTGCGTTAACAAAAGGTTTCACCAGGTCTTTTGGTTCACTTTACACTATGCCTGTGTTTTCTGTTATTTGAATAGATATTGAACGCCTTCACTGTGCTGTAGTTTCTTTTCCACTCCTTGGTCTCCAGTTGCAGCCGCGTCATCTTGGTAGTTCTGAATTTGATGGAAAGGTTACTTAGTAGTGACTGCATTGTCCTCTGTGCGTTCTCAAAACAGGCTCTAGAAGAATGACACACAGAACTCATCCCGGAGATTTATCTTCAAATCTATCGAAATGAGTGGGGACAAAGCAGGCCTCGTAACTCAGTGGGCACTTAAGCTTGTGGTGTTTGTTGTCGGGTAACAGGGAGTGGATGAGCTAAAATAAAGCCCAGGCACAGATTAATAGAGACGAGTTCTGTGGACATAAATTTTGGTGACGTTGAAGTTGACAATGAAAATGTCTACTTCAAAAAATTGCCGGTTTAGGAGGTGGAAACATTTTTTTTTTATTAATGCAGTAAAAGATTGAATCACCACAAGCAGTTTTGTTTGTATGTATTATGAGATGGTATTAGTCGTTGGTTGCTATCGTCATACCAATAGCAATGGCAATCATAATAGTAGCTATTCACATGCAGCACCTATAAAAATGTGTTTGTCCTTGTGTGAGGCTGTTGTGTTCCTACAAGAAGAAGAAGACGCACTTTATTTGTATAGCGCCTTTCACAGACATGGCCACAAAGCGCTTTTACATGAGACATTTTTACACTCCTTGCATTCTCAGTGGTGGTAAGCTACGTGTGTAGCTTCAGTTTACCTGGGGTGGACTGACAGAAGGCAACGTAACTTTATCTATACCGCGCATTTTGTACACAAGGCAACTCAATGCGCCTGTCGTGACTGCACACATCTGACCACCACCATACATTCACACGCACATCATTTATACAGGCCTAGCGTACATGTTTTTAGTGGTAGGGGAAACCGGCGTACCCGGAGGCAACCTACGCAGACACGGGGAGAACATGTAAACTCCCCACAGAAAGGTCCTGTCCAGGTGGGAATCGAACCCGGGACCTTCTTGCACCGACTTGCTGCATCACCGTGCACTCAACCTCCATTGCCCACTCTATAGTCCCAAGTCCTCCAAATCCATACGACACAAGTGGGTTTGTCTTATTCCTGAATTACGACCATGTAAGACGTTTGCTAAAACAGCGCCCACAAGCTCCCATTGAGGGTATGTACATTACATTTAACCCGATTCAGAAACAGCTTTATTTTACGTAGTGTTTTTGACCACTTACGATGACGATTCCAAAACTCAAACGCAAAGAAATAAACCACAAACTTGCAAAATTAGCCCCACATGCAACAAGTAAAGCAGTCCCAGATCTTCAGCCCTGCCACACCTGTGGAAGAACTGATCGTCCAGCTGTGCCAAGGCTTTCCAACACTACGACGTTTGAGGACTGAGATGGAAGTGGACAGGAGAGCTTATGGAGTTGGCAGTGGCGCATATGGAGAAGAAGAAGGACTCATGAAGACATCAATGGTAAGTTGTGCTTTGGTGTCGTTGTTGTTGTGAGTAAAATGGCGATAACCTATAGCCTACACATATAATATAATAAATTATGAGAGTGGTGAATGGTAGCCGCTGCTGCGGTTGGGGAGGTGTGATGCGTAATAGCGCAGAGCGCGCTTGGAGAGCCTGGCACAGCTGGACGTTCAGTTCCTCCACAGGTGAGGCAGGGCTGAAGATCTGGAACTGCTTTCCTTATTGCACGTGGGGCTAATTTTTGCAAGTTTGTGATTTATTTCTTTGCAAGTGGTCAAAAACACTACGTAGAATAAAGTTGTTTCTGAATCGGGTTAAATGTAATGTACATACCCTCAATGGGAGCTTGGGGGCGCTGTTTTAGCAAACGTCTTATATGGTCGTAATTCAGGGATAAGACAAGCGACCACTTGTGTCGTTTGGATTTGGAGGACTTGTTGGAAAAAAATTATCTCCACTGTGTAATTGGATGTACAATATCCCTCTCTCCCTTTGTCTTTTCTGTCAGCGTAGTATTTACTCTCATGTACAATTAATGAGTAAAAAAACATACCATGCTACAACACCTGCAGTGGCGCTTATGGCGGCTAGGGGCATGAGTTACTTAGTACTGCTTTAAAAATAATACACAACATGAAGACTGGCTGGTCAGGTTAACTATCTTTTAGGCTACTTCTACTGCCTCTAAGCCGAACAAGTAGTGGAATTTTTATATTTCTCTTTCCGACCATGCTGTCATAAACTAAAAACAGAACCATGAACCATGCTGTTAAGTCCTCTTGTTTTCTTAATGGAGTATTGTCGAAGCTTTAACCGTTGACCATCACTGTAGCGCACGGTGAAACGGCTCATTTACTTGTCAAAAGGATTTAAAAGCGTTTGTTCTCCGGCATCATCCTTGGAGGCAGTTGAGTCTGGGTGCAGCTAAAGCCAAGGTGGGTGACTGGTAAAACTGCTGCTGTTGGGGGAGAGGAATAAATGGTTTTGTACTTGAGATGTGCAACACAGCAACACAGCGAAAAGGACAAACATACAAAACACAGCCCACAGAAGAGAGCGTACAAGCCCAAATTGTTCATTTTTCAGTCACAAGCAGCCTGTTTCACATAATGATATTGACTTTTAGTGTGAATATGGAAAACGAGGACAGCAGAATGTTCCAGCATTTTCAGTTTATTCATTTGGATTATTGCTAGTTCAGTGATGGAATTAATATCATACAGCATCACACATCAAGTTTTTACAGTATGTTCGGTAAATATAACTCTATGCTGCAACTGATTGGAAAGTAATGTCAGAAGCAAAGTAATGCAACTGTAGATGTCTGCAAATTATGTGTATTTCTATTGTGACAGTGAAATAAGTATGGAACCGGCTGACTGAAAGAAGATTTACAGCACATTCTTCAACACAAGTCACCTATAAATCATGAACATCTTCTGCCCAAGGATTTTCTGCTGGGTTCAGGTCAGGTGATTGGTTGGTCCATTCTAGCATCATGATTTTCTTTGGCCCTACGTTTGAGAGTAATTCCACATTTTCCTCCTCAGCCACAGTGCTGCTGGAGCAATTAAAACATCTAAACAAACAGAGGCTCATGAGCCAGTAATAAATGGGAATAGTCGTGCCATTTATGGAGCAGCTTGCATGCCCCCATATATGGTCATGTTTGAAAACAGTTCAGGGGGAAAACAATTTGGAGATAAATCTAAACTTTCTCTAATTATTCAAAAACAACTTTAACAAATGCTGAATTATAAATAAAGTTTTCTACTAAATAAAGATACAAAGACACGGAGAGTAGCAAAGTGGTTCAACAGTCCATAAATACATAAATAACGGAGAATGCTAACATGATGCTTCATGTTAGCATTGTGCTAATTCTAACGCAAGCTAGCCGTTTTTTACGATTCTGCTAAACAATCAGCTGTGAATAAACATCCATATGGACCTGATTTAGACTTGACTTTATTTATGTGTGTTCATATTCCACCAGAATGTTTCTGTTTTCCCCCTCGGTGAGGCCACGCCCCCTTCTATGGCACAATGCCCTATGTATCTATCCCAACTCATTCATAATTCACTGCATATTGAGTTTGATAGAGGCTACATACACTATCTGTGCAGACCATGAACAGTTTCTATAAATGTCCTTGATTTACATGTGTGAACCGTTATCCTCACTTTGAACTACATTACACACAATACTGCATAAGTGTCAAGCTGTTGTAGCTTTGAAAGTTTTTTACACTTTTGTTCAAAACACACTGTTATTAAATTTGAAGACAGAACGTGTGAAGTTACTTACAATACCCTGCTACAGCAACATCCTTATAGTGTCGGAGTCACGCAGGAACACGTCAGAAAGGTTCACACAGATGGTTAAAAATATACCAGAACGATCACACCTTGCAATAATATAACACGAAATATACCACGATAAGGCATGCACTAGCGCTTCAAACTCCACGAACTCTAAGTTTATTTAATTATTTTCAGTTCATTGTCATCATTATTAAATTGGTGATTTTCAACACTTTTCTCTGAAATATGAGAGTTGTTTTCATGTCCTCCATTGTCTTTCAGCACCTTCACTGTTCTACCAAATCAATCCTTTGTGTCGAGTGCACTCTCTGCAATTTCCCTTTGAAGAATGTAGTCTAAAGGCAGTGTTTTGTCTCACGTATCCCTTTGGCTTTTTATTTATAGTTCAAGTACCTTTACTCTGAGGGTGCTGCTGATTATTTTGAAAGTGATCTACCAATAATGTTTTGTGTTCAAATTAAAGCTAAAATGCAGCAAAACTGTTTTTTACTGAAAAGCATAATTGAAAAAGCTTCCTTTTAAAAAGAATATTCAAATGATTTTCAGTTTTACCTCCTTATGTAATTTGTAAGACTTTCTAGTACCTTCTGCCAAGTGCTCACAAAGACCCAAAGATTTGCATACCCCTGGTTGAGAAATACTGGTCAGGAAAAATATCTATCTGTCCTTCTGTCCGTCTGTCTGACTTCATTCACTCAGTTGCAGAATGACGTGAGCTGCCCGCATGGCCTGATATGAAGAAGTCCAACTCATAGTGGCTGAATGATAGCTTTGGTACAGGTAAAATCTCAAAACAATACTCAATCTAATCTTTTGTGTCGTCGTCAATCATGGATAAATGACCATGCAATTCAGCTGGCAGTTGTCCAAAGTGTACAACACTTGGCTCTACAGTGGGACTGATTACACACAAGACACAAACAAGGCTGAATGTCTGTTTATGTGGTCAGGACGGTGCATGTTAACGTTGTGTCAAGGGAGTCTCTCAAGCCTTCTACAACTGTACAGTTCAGGAATACTCCAGAAGATACTATTATGAATAACCTATTGTCAATGAATGTAAGAGTCAACAGTTACACATCTGCCATCCCTGTCGGTTATCTCTTATGACCCGTTGAAGGCTCACAGATGAATAGGCTCCAAATCCTAGAATCCTAATTGCTTTTGAACTCTACAAATACTCAGTTTGACGGGTTTCCCCAGGGTTCAATTTTAGGCCCAGTGCTTTTTCTAAAGAACATAGCCAGAGTCCGCCCCATTCTCTTTCGCAAAACAAAGCTTCTTGGATGAGAGATAGGCACATCTTCAACCAAAGACAACCTGGTACAGATGACTGCTTTTTGAAAACCTACCATTTCTTGCTATATCTCGGCTTGTTTGTGTACACTGCAGGAGTACCTCACAAAGATAGATGTTTTTGTTGATGTTTTCTTCCGGACTCGCTGAAATTTCAGTGTGTTTATTGTTTGATTTCTGAATAATTAAAGTACGCCTCCTAAAGTTCACACGCTTTATTAAAATGGTATTGTGAGCGCGGAGAAAGCACAGCAGTTGATGGAGGGTGACAGTTTGGCATTTCGTCAGATTCATCCAATCCCATTTTTTTTCTCCCTGAGACGAGAGCATGAAGTTCAGTTGGACTGCCACCTCTGCTGCTTCTCCTGCCACTGCCACTAAATGAGCTTTGAGAGTCTCTCTAGCAGAAGCTCGTAAAACACTGCATTTTTTATCAAGTTCAAGGAAAATTACACCATCCACACATGCAACTATTAATACTTTTTAAAATTTGAACAGCTATTTTCAATCATTATTTTATTTTATTATTTTTCAATCATAATTCCTGACAAGTTGCTCCAGTGGCCCAAGTGCAGAGGCATTCACAGATACGTTCCGTGCATTCTCAAGGCCGAGGGCACAAAGCCTTTTTGCATCATAGGAATTGAACTGCTGACCTTCTGCTAATTTGCATCAAGCTTAGATTCCGGAAAATAACTTCTTGGCGCTGACAAAGGAGACGACACGCTTTCAGTAAGGTCTAAATCCACTGCGCTTGAGGGAGGGATACAGATGTTTTTCTTTGGGTTGAAAAGGTCATGCAAGTTGTGCAGCTGTGTGACATCCTGACAACCTATTTCCAGTGGACTGTTATGTGAATGTTCTGAGTCTAAACATAATGGGAAATGAAGAATCTCATTGTTTGACTGTTGACATTGGATTTCTGCTTTCATCTCATCCAGGTTCTTCATAATAGGCACATTTAGACCCTATGATGCTTTGGATAATTTCATTAGTTAATTGTCACGAATGAGATTCTTTCTAGACTTTTATTACAGAGATGTTGTTTTTGGATTCTGCAATTTCACCTTGGATGAAATGATGGTTCCGAACTACATACATTGAAGGATTTAAGAGTTTCGATGCTCCTTGTACTGTGTTGATAAACGCCAACTGTAAGAATTCCCACTGATGTAGCTGAAAAGTTTTTACTTTTTCTTCGAAGAACTCACTAAATTCTAAAACCTACCTTTACATTCCTGCCAGTTCAACCAAATGATTGGTAATTTACAATAAAACATTTTGACATTTTGCACTAAAGAATACAATGATTTGCACTCTTTGCATTTATTGCTCTATAAAGCAGTCAAATACTATTATATTTAATACTCACCCTCACATTCTCAGGGGCAGACTGACAAAAGTGTGGATTTGGAGGACTTGTTGCTACTACCGTGTTTTCCGGACTATAAGTGGCTCTGGATTGTAAGACGCACCAGCCAAAAATTGCCTAATGAAGACAAAAACAACAGGCAGAATAGGCGTACGGTATGCTAACGTAATGCTAGCAAAATAGGTGTCTGGTATGTTAGCGTCACATAAAAGTTAACATAACTATAGCATAAAGAACATACCAAACTCTCCATCTCACTCCAAATCACTAAATCCATTGAAATCTTCATCCTCGGTGTCACTTCTGAACCATCGCCTTGGCAACTACCTGGGCCTGGAGGCGAAACCGCGCCGTTGACAAGCCTCTCCCGGCAGCACGTTTTTCAAGCTCTCATTTGCAAACTCTAGCTGTGGCCATCTAGTTTTTAGCCCGTGATTACCTTTTTGAATAATAATAATGCATCGGTTTTATATAGCGCTTTTCTGAACACCCAAAGACGCTTTACATTGCACTATTCGTTCACTCCATTCTCGGTGGTGGTAAGCTACTATTGTACCCACAGCTGCCCTGGGGTAGACTGACGGAAGCGAGGCAACCAGTCTGCGCCATCGGCCCCTCCGACCACCACCACTCACTTACTCACACACTACATTCACTAGACTTCCTGGTGTTCCCAAACGGTCTCCCATCCAAGTACCGACCAGGCCCTTCCCTGCTTAGCCTCCAAGGTCTGATGGGATTGGGCTTAGCAAAAGGCGGTGTGGGCTGTTTACTTCATTGCAGTAAGAGTAACCTCCGTTTTCTCGTTCACTCCAAACTTTCTTTTTCCTGGTCGATTAGCCTGCAGTGCCCTCTAGTGGTATGTGAAATTATGTATTTGAATAAAAAATAAATCACATATTAGTTGCTCCAGAGTATAAGACTATGCCAAACTATGAAAAAAAGTGTCACTTATAGTCCGGGAAGAACTTTCCGACAGTCAAGAATCAACGACTCAAAAACATGCATAAGCTCCTCGGGAATTGTGGATGAATGATCTGCCACTGAACCTCTGTCGTCTCAACAGCGTGTAGTTTATGTGCATGAAAATAAGAGACCAAACCTGAACCTGATACACTGATCATTTTACAAGCGTCTCCTCTTGTGTACAATATCAACACTTCCTATGAGGGCCCTAGCAGAACTACATATCAGTAACGTTGCACTTTATATTTAAATGCTCACATCCGGGGGCTGCCCAGGAGAGCCTCTGTTGTCTTGTGTCTGTGTCGGACCAATTAGCGGCTGGGCTGAAGCACTGATGGGGCTGTTAATACTGTGATCAAGGGCACAGTGACATGAGTCTTCAGGGAGTGATGTGGAAGTTCTCACTCATTTTCATAGTTGCGCCTCTGGAGTCCAACATGCACAAACGCTGTATCTCCTCTGGGATAATGTGTTCATGTAACACTGCTAACTTGAATCTGTAAATTGTATACAGGAAGTTTCACTGCAGCAATTTGAACTTTGATTGTATGCACTAAACCAGGGGTGTCCATATACGGCCCGCGGGCCAACTGCGGCCCACTGCAAATTCTGAAAATAATTGAATTTGTTTTAATTTTTAAGAAAAAAAAGTGGGGAAATTATTGTTGCAGTAATTAACACAGTATTAATGTAAATACTGTAATAAATTCAGTCAGTTTATGTAAAAAAATTTTTGAAGGGATTCATGTTAAGTTACTTTGAGCTATACATCTCAGTCTGTGCTGATGAGTAATTGTGTTATTTTGCTGTGGATTACCTTTTTTCTTTTGTTAAAAATAATAAAAAAAAAAACTTAATTTTTTACTTTATTAAAGGAATAGTTCACCGTTTTTACGGTGAACTATTAAGGTAAGGTATGTTCTTACCTGAGCTTAGACGAGTTGATGCGTACCTGTCTGGTCTTTGTGCTTGCCCTCAGTCACGCAAAAAGACCAAAGATGTTGTTAGCATTTGGCCTCTCCCAATGTATTCCTATAGCTCCAATCGGGGTGATGCTAGAAGCGACAAGGCTCTTCCACGGGCACGCACAAAGACCAGACAGGTACGCATCAACTTGTCTAAGCTCAGGTAAGAACATATCACAGAATGAAAAAGCGGTGAACTATTCCTTTAAGCATATTCAATTAAAAAGCATAGTTAACATGTCATTGAATTTGCTAATTAATACAATAGAGGTGAAGTTATATATCTGACTTCTACTGAGTTGTTTGTATATTTTTCTGTCCCTCAGTGAAAACAGTTTGGACACCCCTGCACTAACCAGTCCTTTATCCAGGGACTACAGGTGGAAATTAGCACAAGTGCTATAACCTGGTACAATGCATCTCTCCCTTTGAGGTTAATGTATATTGTACACTGTCCCTGTTCAAATAAATAAATAAACTAAACTAAACTAAACTTATCCCCCTCTGATGCCCCTGCCACACACAAAAAGATCTTTCTGTGCACGGACAATGGGGACCATATGAAGTACATCTTTTACCATTTCATAAAAAGTAACAACTCTCGAATTTGATGGGAGCACATAAAAGGTTTTGTAGCAACAAAACATTTAATGTGGCTCATATAAAATGGCTGTGTAGAAACATGTCAGACCGAATGCTTCCATATTTTCAACTTTCACTATAGAACAGCAGATAAACTTGTCCATTTACTTTACATTGTGTACAGTTTTTTTATGCAAAAGAAGCCCAACTAAGGTGCCACGATGTTGCATGCCTTTTCTGCCGATTCACTGAGACAAGGTCACCATTTTAACCAGACACTTTTAACGCTGTTTATTTTATCGCTCAGTGGAATAAATATAGAAGAGAGTTATTGCTGTTGTGGGCATGTGTCTCAAAACAAATCGTGTTCACAATGGTTCAGCCCTGCTCCATATATCTACCAGTCCAATATCCTGCTCTTTTATTATATAGCATGTTACCCTTTGGAACAAATGCAATGGGGACGGCAGGCCAGACTTGAATGACCAAAGCAATTTCAAGTTTCTTATGGAGTGGGGGGGGGGGGGGGGGGACGAAGACAAAGGATGATTTTTGAATAAAGGTTTTCAAATTGTCATCTATATTCATGTTGCTGTTTTGTTCAATTGCCTCTCACCCCTAAAGTGAGAGAGGAGTTGATTTCACTACTACGAGGACGTACAGTGCCCGGCAAATGTGCAGTGGTTTGAACTCACAGACTATCTTCTTACGCCCCTAGATTATTATTACGTTAACCACAATGTGCATCCCATTGTTGCTTGTTATTAGCTACAAGAACATTTTGCGAGCTGTGTAATAAGAGAATTGATCTAATGGTGTCAATATAGCATCTTCCCAGCGTGAACTGAAAGTGGTTGTTTTTCCTCTTGTAATGAGAAAACATTTTATCTCGTCTCATTACTATGCCATTATCTCCGTGGCCCTCTTATCATGCCTATATGATCTCGATAAATCAAATGAAAACTATCTTAAACATTCAGTCAGATATTATAATAAGAAGCTGCTCAAGTCATTATTTTGTTGTGAGGTTGTAATGCATTTGCTGTGCCTCATTGTTTCATAGGGATGGAAATTCAATTGCAAGGTTTATTTATCCTTATTTTGGTCATGCGTTGCAGCTGACTGTGTGTGAAACATAAAACGGCATTATTAGTGCTACATGATGGTCTAAGTTTAAGGTTAGGTACATTATTTGGGCTGTACAGACCTGTGTGTGTGGAGTTTGCATGTTCTCCCCTTGTCTGGTCGAGTTTCCTGTAGGGGCACTCCAGTCTACCCATCAACCCAAAACATGTTCACCTTCTTCCACCCCGCCCATGCACTCTTGTCTCTTTTTTCTTTGTATCGGCCCTTCCGTTGTATTGACACTTCTGCAAGAGCCGCTAAAATCTAGTGTGCAGTGGATTGATTTATGTAAAATGTCAACACTGCACTGTTTCTCTCGGCGGCCGGAAAACGTCTTTGTGTCCGTGTAGTAACTGATTTTATCTCAACGTCGGCAATGCTATGTAAACTAATATGAGTGGTTGAGAGGGTTCTTGGCAGCACCCACAGGAACTTCCGGAAAAAAGTGAATACAGTTGTTTGAAAGCCTCCAGCTATAGTAGGTAAGTGCTTTATTTGTCAACGAAATTGAGTTCAGGTGTTAGTCCTGAGCCGCTGCGACTGAGCCGCGCCACCACTGTGCCGCGCCACCACTGTGGGCCAACCTGAGCAGCATGTGGTCGGGGAAACCGCAGCACCTGGAGAAAACTTTGCTGCCTTTGCTGCCTCCTCTGAAACGGTGCAGCGCCTCCTGGGTGTGTCCCTGTTTCAGAGCCTGGTGTCCTGCACTGGTCAGCTCCACCTTCTCCTTCCTCTTCCTCCTGCACAGCTTCCTCCACTCCACAAAGCTTTCGCCATCTTCTCCTTGTTTGTTCCTTTTTTGTTCCATGTGACGCCTCCACTGTGCTGCAGGTGTGGGGGGCTCTTGGTGCCTCTTCAGTGTTTCAGAAGGTCTCAAATGTCATTACCTCTTAAGCTTAAGCTCTTAAGTCTGTTTACTTTTGAAAAAGCTACATTCCTCAGGACCATTATGGACTCTTTGCAGTACAGAAATCAGCCAAACCCCACAAAAACACAGCAAAGACGTACAAAAGTATGTAATGTGGAATACAGACACCACAAAGGCAAAAAAACGGTTGCTGCTTGTTTACACGTCGCCTTGACTCCCCTGACTATGAACCATGACGTGACATCTGGAGTCCCTGGATTTTATGATAGGGACATATAGGAATGAATATATGAATGAGAGTGGGAGATCAGTGTCTTACGACTTGCCAAATGACCAATCATTAGGCATTAAAGTATTCATAAATAATATCTTGAAATGATCATAAATTCATTTCACATTATACTTATTACTTATGTTTTGAAATATTAATTTAAAAGTAATTTGAAGTGTATTAATGTGGACACAACTGCCCAAAAAAATGGTCTTCAGTATTTGATCAATAGTGAATTGTGTGGTCAAATTATAGTGACTGACTGGATATAATCATTGTAATTTGTGGACAAGATAATGAAGCCTGATAACTGTGATTGTGTTTGCGATTACTATGACCCGGCCACTTCTGTGAAGCCACATCCACCTTGTGAAGTGACAATTATCTTATTTAAAATATTCAGTCTCATATGTGTGAATGGTGTCCTCTTACATCCCACCTCAGCATTAATATGAATCAGTGCCAAAACCTCTCCATCAAAGCTCTATGTTCTTATCTAAAATTAATCAACACCCCTCCAGTCATTCTCAGTATCTGTTGCAGCGCGGCATGAATGTGCAATGAAATTTATTTGATCATAAATGGGTGAGACCCTGGGGAATAATCCTACCATTATTGAGGATTTCTCTATTCATTGGCGCTGGATGGAAATAGTTTCGCAGTCCAGGTATTTTGGAGTCGTTTTCATAGTGTGTCTAGGGGCAGTAATCTAACATGTATTTACCCCATATCTCTGAGAGCACAAAGCTGTTTGAAAGAAGACTTAAAGAAAAAGTGGATTTCTCAAAGGTTGGGGTAAGTGAATGAATATGAAATGTTCTATTGGAGGCTACATGATGTTAACTTGTGTTAGTTATTTGCTACAATACTAATACAATGCTAATAATGACGTTTTTTCTGATTGACTAAATGTCTTTTACTACTATGTGAGATAGACTTGCGGCCTTTTCGCACCAATTAGAAGTGATTTGGCCGTTTTTTGAGGATGGCAGCATGTTTCATTGGTGAGAACAACACATTTGAGTTTAGGCGGAGAAGATCTTACGGAAGCTGTTTTTATCCCACGTCTTTCCCACCCTTGCCTCTCTCTCTGATTGGCAACATACTTCATTCACAAACATGCAGACTTCTCTCGTCTAGTAACTTTATAGAAAACAAATATTCAGTTTGTAAGATGTGTGGAGTGTTGCGTTTAAGCTTAAAGTTCACTGATAGATGTGAGCGAGAGTTAGGGCCGAGGATTTCGTTGGTGTGAAGCCTCCTGTCCTGAGAGAGGCTGTTCATGATGGATGTCACTGTGTCCTAGATTCCTGACTATGTCTGGCAGATGCATGTGCGGCTACTGGCCTAAGTAATCCCAAAAAAAAGATTTGGTCTTTTGTTAACCAGACCAGTGTGTTTTTTTCATACCTCTCACTCGCATATCTGTCAGTGAACTTTAAGCGTAAACATGACACTCAAATCATATTACAAACTGAATATTTGTTTTCTCTGAAGTTGTTAGCCGAGAGAAGTCTGGCAACATGCTCCATTCACAAACATTCAATAAGAGAGAGGCAACGGTGGGAAAGACGTGGGAAAAAGACAGATTCAGTAAAATCCTCCAGTCTCCTCCTAAACTCAAATGTGTTGTTCTCACCAATGAAACGTGCTGCCGTCCTCAAAAACCGGCCCAATCACTTCGGATTGGTGTGAAAAGGCCTCAAGTCTATCTCATGATGTAGTACAATAAAAAGGTTACTATTGCTGTTACACAATGGTAGCCAATACTCATCTAAATAACCAAGAAAACCTAAAAAAACAACAACATCCATCCATCCATCCATCCATTTTCTTCCATCAATTTTCTTCCGCTTTATCAGGGGCCGGGTCGCAGGGGCAGCAGTCTCAGCAGAGATGCCCATACTTCACGATCCACACACACCTCCTCCAGCTGTTCTGGGGGGACCCCGAGGCGATACCAGGCCAGCTCGGAGACATAGTCTATCTTATCTTATCTTATCTTATCTTATCGTCCCACCAGCGTGCCTTGGGCCTTCCACGAGGCCTTGTTCCACTAGGACATGCCTGGAACACCTGGAACAGATGCCCAAGCCACATCAGCTGGCTCCTTTCGGCGTGAAGGAGCAGCGACTCTACTCCGAGCACCTCCCGGGTAACTGAGCTCCTCACCCGATCTCGAAGGAAACTCATTTCAGCCGCTTGTATTCGCGATCTTGTCCTTTCGGTCATTACCCAAATCTCATGACCATAGGTGAGAGTGGGAACGTAGATCGATCGGTAAATCGTGAGCAAAAACATTGACATAGTATTTATTTATTTTCAAATCACAAAATAACATCATGTAGCCTCCAATATAACACTGTAACTTCATATTCATTCACCGATTTGTGCTCTCAGAGATAGGGTAAATACATGTTAGATTACTGCCCCTAGCCACACTGTGTGGAGGTAGGAAAACAGTCTGAAATGCGACTTCTTCAGTATGGGTGTATAAAAGCAAAAAGGACCCCTCATCCTGGTTTACTGTCCCGAGGGCACGTTTCTGAATTTCAATAGCCTCCTTAATCCAGCACTGGTGTTTGTATCCGATCATTGCAAGAGAGAACCACATTAGGGACTAGGGCAGAGGGACAGATTACAACAAACTGATTTAAAAGGAAAAAAGTTTGCGAGACTACTGGCCTTGTTTGATGGTACGACACCTGATAATAGTAAAGCTCCTGATATCTGCTCTCAAAATTTCCAAGTACTGTGATATTGTTTGGGGAGTGCTCAATAGTCTAACGGCATCACTAAAGTAGTCCAATAAGCAGTCTTTCCACAGATCTGCTCCTCAGACATTTGACATTGTTAATGAGTGCCTGGTCGATTGCAGCACATCAGATAAACTCCAGCCAACTCTGTATCAGTGCTGTTAATTAGTAGTCCCACAGCACACCCCTGATTGTTAAAGTGGGATGTGGGCAGTCAGGATGCAGTCGCTTTGTGAGTTGGTGTGTGTCTTGTTAAAATGCAGCAGGGTGGCTGAACTGTGACTTTGCGTAACTTATTTATTTGGAGTGAAGAAGTAGCTAATATCACAACATCCAACAATGTGACTGTACACTGCAGGGGATTAAACAAAATGACTGGTGAATATCAAATGAGAATGTTATACTAAACACCAAAACTTACTTCATCTGCATACTGCGTTTTCACCCAACAGAGCCACTTCTGCGTATTGTCAACATTTGAAAAATACAGAGCGACTGCATGGTCCAGGTCATCTGACGGTAAGTCTCTATGAGCCTCCTTTAGATAACATGTAAGCTACAGACACATTTGTGTTGTTAGGAGCTAACAAACGACAGGGGCTTGCCATTTTAGTAATAGCTGGGGCCTATTCTGACAACTTGTTGCGTTAGGCGGGATAATACCCTGCACAGTGGCCAATTAGTTCCAGGCTGGTGCCAAGAAGAAAATGCTCCCACGACTTTTTTTCCCACTACAAACAGTAAACAGTATCACAATATGTCTGGATTGTGTTTTTGCTGGACTCCTGTGGAGCTTTGACGTTTTCTGATCACTTAGTTAGGACCATAGACTGTTGAACTAAGAATGGACATATTGTGGCCAACTTCTCCCTGAAACCGTAAGGAAATGGCGGGTAGTCATCCATAAATCCACATGTGTGTCTTAACATACGCCACATGGTCCTAATTTTATCCTTTCACTGTTTTTATTTTCATTGTTGCCTTGGCTCCAAAAACCCAGACAAATTGCTGAATCACTGAATGCTAGGAAATTAAATCCAGTCCATTCTTAACACATTAAGAATGGACTTGGGGATTTAGCTGTAGAGTGCCAACAATCCATACCATTTTGCATGATATTTGCATTGTTTTATGTTGTACCTACGGACACATGCTATGGCCCGTTTGAAAGGTGAGACCAAGCTCTCTGTAGGTGAAAACGGTTTAATTCTACATGCTTCGTTTCCTGAAAAATCCTAAGCTAAACAGAGGCTAGTTTTGATCAAAAGCACAGATATTGCGTGTTTTATGAAACACTCTCCTCTCTGACTAACTCCTCTCTCCTCCTCTCTGGACGGACACTAACGTTATGGGAAGAGACAAATGCCTAAAAATCTCCGCTTCAAGTCCATTCTCAAGGACAGCATTGTTGACACATTTTGAAACACGCAGATCAATCGCTTCTCTAATTGTGTGTGCATTTAGAAAGTCTGGTTCTCGGATTGAAGACTTTAACACGATGCATCTCAGCCGTCCTTGCACCGATTGTAACCATTTAAAAACTCAGAGAAATGTTAAAATCTCAACTGTTTCGATCTTTCCATGGGAAGCCGTTCTGCTTTGTCAAACGTGCTCCAGAGAGCGAGAGAGAAGTGTCAGGTTTACAGCTGTTCGCTACGCAACACCAAGCCTCCTCGGACTAAAAAAAAGAAAGAAAAGAAACGCAATAATATATATAAAATGTCCAGATCGTGACTTTTCACAAGTTTCTGATCATCATTTATTTCAATTCTGTCATCACAGAGATACCAAAATCACACATAAGGTGTATTGGAGTGTTTAATCTCGTCATTAAAAAAAAAACGCAGACTCAGTGTGTTAATTTTACAGTGTATGGTAAGGACAGGTCTTGTCAGCATCTTGTGTGTTGCTTGGAGTGCCCTCCACTGGCACTGCAAGGAATTGACCATAGTTTACACATACTGTACATGCCACCTTTTTCCAGGGGCATGTTAATAAACTGATAATAATACATGCAGTTTGGGTGAAAATGATGAAGGACAGATATGGATTATATTATGCAACAAAATCCAGACTATAAATGTCAAAGGACTTTCTATAGTTGAGATGACGAAAAATAAAGATGAATGGAGTGAAATACTCCTCCTGCTACCTCAATTCAACCATCATGAGTAAATATCAGAAACATCGTCTTGCTGTTGATCTGTACATCTATGATACAGTGACAGTCAGTGCACGGAACAGATTTGTAAAGCTCGTATCATTTTCTGTGGCTTAGGCAGCGCTTTGAAACAAAAAAAAGAGGCTCAGCTGTTGCATTTCATCATCTCAGCTCCGTGCATGACAGTTAATACTTCCTAATGACACCCTGACAAAATGCCTCTATCACTGCAGACAGCCTACAGACAAACAATAATCTTACAGAATCCATTGTGTGTCCGATCCCAATGCATTTTGGTGGAAATAGAAGGAATCTGTTTGTCGGGAGGTGCCATCAATCAGTTAGATAATTGGGCCCCAGCATTTCAGAGTAAACATTGACCTGGAAGAATATGTGGCCATACCGCCTTTGCTATGCCCAATCCCGTCAGACCTTGGAAGCTAAGCAGGGAAGAGCCTGGATGGGAGACCGTTTGGTAACACCAGGAAGCCTAGCAAATGGAGTGAGTTAGTGAGTGGTTGGTGGTGGTCGGAGGGGCCGATGGCGCAGACTGGTTGCCTCGCTTCCGTCAGTCTACCCCAGGGCAGCTGTGGCTACAATAGTAGCTTACCACCACCAAGTATGGAGTGAATGAATAGTTCAATGTAAAGCGTCTTTGAGTGTCCAGAAAAGCACTATATAAAACCGATGCATTATAATTATTATTATTATTAATATGAAAGGAAATCTACCATCATGTGTGATCGGGTCAGACGCCAACCCAAGGGATACCCAACATATTTTTTAATAATTTAATCTTCTTATTCATCATTATGAGAGGGCTCAGTGGGTCTCACCTCACAACAAGACGGTCCCAGGTTCAATTTCCGGGTATTTGTGGGGCCTTTCTGTGTAGAACTTGCATGGAATAACTGCCTGGGTGTCCATCATCATCCAAAAACGTGATCATTTGGCTAAAACGTCCAGCTCCCGACCATGATTCTTGCTCAAAATCGAGAGATGGGTTTCCAAGCACTGCACTGCAGGGCAACGGCGGTGCAGATGGTAGAGTGGGTCGTCTCGTGATCGGAAGGTCGTGGGTTGGGCAAGACACTTCACCCACCTTGCCTCCAGTGTTTGCGTACACTGGTGTATGAATGCGAGCGTGAATGGGTGACTGGTTCCTTACTGTAAAGCGCTTTGGGCCTGATAAATGTAGAAAAGCACTATATAAGTTGAGTCCATTTATTCAACACCTACGCAATCGCCATGCACACCTTGTATGTAAATGACAGTGCTGACGTCACTAAGCCAAGACTATAGCAACAATAAGCACAGTGTTATAATTGAATTCCCAAAGATTAATCAGTACCTTTGAAGCATCCCCTGTGCAATCGACACATGATCTTATTACGTGCTATATCTCAGTCAGTGAAATGCATGTGTCTGGAGGTGCAGTATGTCCACTAACTCGCAGATCTGTTAAATGTGGTGTGATTGGACGGTGCACTGGGCAGATGGTGCATTCCCATTGGTCTGTATCAGTGTGAAGGGTGTCATGTTTCTCAAGGATGAAAAAAAAAAAAAAGAGACACTTACATAATACTTCACCACAACGAGTAAAAGATTTATGACTATTTTAAACATTTTATTGCGGCGTCAAGGACAAAGATGTTTTTCTCGCAATGTTCTGACGATTTCAAAGAATTACAGTGTTACAGTCAAGGTTGAGGAGTGTTCAGTTTAGCAGCAGCTGATATTCCTTGTGTCTATTTTGGAAGACACAACAGGATGAGCTTTGGAACAGGCTTCTTGCATCTTTTATCCCTAACCCTCTCACCCAGTTATTTCTCAGGGGGGAGGCTGCGACTTCAGTAGACCTACAGTCTGACAATGTTTTTCTGTAAATGTGAGAATAAAAAGCAAACAATGGGAAAAGGGGCAAGTATTTGTTGCAATAGGACAGTTAGATGTGACTGCAGTGGGGGTGAAGTGTCACACTGGGATATGCTACAGTGGGATGCACTATTTATAAAATATAGGCTATATTTTATAAATTATACATTTCTGTATGGTCTACAATAGCCCATATACTTCTGATTTGTGGTTTTGTGTAGGATAGAGATGTGAACTTAGGTCTACTCAAGAAGAAATAAACAAATACAACGTGATTAAACTACCTATTTCAACAAAACCAAACTTTTTCACCTGATCTTATTGAAAAATTTGCACAGTTTTGCATATTTTCCCCCACATCTATGCTCAATCTACCAAATGAAAGTTCCACAATAATATCACCTGCAATGTCACGCCACAACAATAACAATCAGAAAATCTAATATATTTCTGCTTGTGGGAATATATTTAATGATCTTCATCTTGTTAGACAACACACTAATGGTTGTGGTGTTCAAGGCATGTCGTGAATAAAACATGTTATTTCAAATGATGGATTATGCCATTACCCATAATATTCTTCATTTCTTTAATGAACATGTGAAGTTGAAGGACCACCTGAAGAGACACTGAGCCCACACTGCACAGCACACATGGGCACAGCTAGAGGGCATCTGGATAAGGCCTGGATCTGCTGCATAAACGCATATAGGCAATGCTTTAATCAATATTTAATCACGTCCACAAAATTGTCTCCATCACAGAAGACAAAGTACACCTGCCAGTGGACGGATTAAATGAATTGCTTTGACTCAAAACAGGTAATTGAGGAACCTTAGGCGTAAAATAACACCATGATTAACATATTCAGCACACGCTGAAGAGCATTGCCCTTTAGCTTGAGCTTTTTTAGGTATTTCAGTCACTCGGCTTACTGTCTGTTGCTGTTTTGTAGGTTGAAGTACTACACACATTAATGCCAATGGGATTTTTTATTTGTTTGTTTATTATTTGGATCCCCATTAAGTGCCATAATCCCGACAGCTACTCTTCTTGGGGTCCTTTATACAATTTACATATTAAAGAGATGTTTCATGATTTTTGACATAGGGCCTCATTTCCTAGTTGTCTAGAGTGTTGTTGATTTCTGGAGATATTTTTTGTTTTTAATTCATGCAGTCCTTATATTTGAAGAGTTTAGTGGTGCTAGGCTAGTGCTAGGCTAGTGCATGTCTATGGTAACTAGCAGCCTGCATTAAAAACAGTCTAACCCAAGCACAAATCAGTTATAACACCAGACTACCCATATAAATGTCAGTATTGACTAAATATTTTTTTTAATATAACAATTTTGCATTTAAAATAACTTATATATGAGCAGCATCAGCTTCCTGGTTGTGAGCTACACAGAGGTGGAGTGATCTGCGAGGTTACCGGATCTACAGTAGTTTGTTTACCTGCGTCCGGCATTACTACACGTGGAAGGAGTGTAACCTAGCACTAGCCTAGCACCACTAAACTCTTCAAATATAAGGACTGCATTAATTAAAAAAAAAAAAATCTCCAGAAATCAACAACACTCTGGATAACTAGGAAATGATGCTCTAAGTCAAAAATTCTGAAATGTCCCTTTAACAATAACTGCAATACAGTTAGAGCTTAAATGTCACAAATTCATAAGAACAAACCCAATACATAGATCTTATTATAGAGACGCCAGCAAAGATCCAGAGAGCAAGAACTCTTTCAAAAGTTTCTTAAAAGTAGCTTTTGCAGAAGCTTTGGTGACAGAAGGTGGCAGTCTGTTCCACATAGTTATAGCTCTGATCACCATAGATAGACTGCCTCAGTTCTGGGACGGGCTAAATGACCCTGAGTGGCCTGTCTGGTGGAATAACTGTGTTGATCTCTCACTGTAAACGGTGGCAGATAGAGAGATTAAAAAAAAAAAAGCACAATAGATGACATACATTACTTACATTAATTCTAATCATAGATGAATTAATGTTGCTTGTCCAGAATCTACCCCCCTAAAGGTCTCTCTGTCTGTGGTTATAGCGACCGAGGTCATTCACCAACAATGCAATGTACATGAACATAACATTAATTTGAGTCACTTTTGAATGAGACTGACAGGAACTCACCAACAGCTTTTGGGGATGGTCAGAGCCTGTGTTATTCATCGCAGCGGTCGTAAAGTTATGGCTGAATCGTGTTTGCAGATTAAAAATCCAAGCCACTTCTTCAGAAATGCCCTTGCCCTTTGGCTCATTAAACCAGGTGTGTTCAGCTTTAACCTAAGACTGCTAAAATCTTTTCAGCACAATTACACTAATGATCGCCTGTCCTGGGTGCAGCCAGTGTGCAGGGGTCTGACACACGGGTCATTTGTATTCAGCCTGCCCTCTCACTGACCAAAGCAAAAAACTGCTACAACAAGTTTATGTGTCGCGTTACTTTGACACAAAAAACAAATGTAAGAGACACATGGGCCTTTAACCCCAGGGAGAAATAGGCCGACTTTATTTCACTTAGGAGGAGCTACAAATCATGTCATTGCAAACTTTACATCATTCACTCCATCTCCACTTGCCTGATGACAGGGAGTTGTCTTGAGGCTGACTGACAGATGTGAATCCGTGCCAACAGTCTCTCTGCACTGCCTTTTCTCTCGCTCAGAGAATAGACCGACATCTCTGACATGCTAGTGCCATCTCAATATCTGAGAACCTCGGTGGTGACGACCAGAGTCAGGACTAAACATGGTGAGGCTGCACTTACGTGTTGTGCTACTGAATCTGAAACAGGCTTCCAGGATCCTTTACTCTGACAACTGAGATGCAATGTGAAAACGCTTATATTTTCATGCTTTTTATCTGCATTGATTGATTATGTTTGACTTCAAAGTGTTCGTTTATTTACTGTCGCACACCTTTCTTGTGGATTTTGATTTATTTCGTTGTCTTCAAATAAACTAGCCTTGTCATACTCCATGTGGTTTAACTCTCAGACTCCCACACTGGATCTGATATAGTTTGTTATATCTTATAGAAAAAGTCAAAGTAAATCAATAAAACACCTTTCTTCTCCATGTGTCCTTCTGCAGCGACTGTCAGTGCACCTCTCTGTAACCGTCTCCCTCTCTGTCACTTAATGTGGATCTATTTCAGCTGGACGCTCCATCTGTACAAATGTAACAATGTAATGTAATTCAGGGACCCTCTCTCTTGCCACTCTGACTTCCTCACTGAACGCATATGTAACTTACTGCCTGCAATTTCCATTAGAGGGATCATTTAGAACAAATTGGATCTTTCACTCAAGACTGAAATGCCACGGATTGGACTTAAGATAGAGCTGCTCACTGTCAGATTTTTGCCTTTCAGTCGAAAGGCGTTGTGCATTGAACGGAAAGGCACACATAGAGGTAGAGGACCGGTACAGTTAATTACTGTAATAATGTAATCCTATGGCACCATGATAATTGTGCGGCTGACATCAATACAGAGAGTACTTTTAAATTATTATTTTTCAATATTCATAAAGCCTTTCAGTGGGTTATAATAACGGTCCTTATACAACTCCTAAGGTGCCACAGTGAAATGAGCCGATAGACGGGAGGCAAATCAGGTAATGTCCTTGTTAGAAGAGTTAGCACTAAAAAAATATTGCAGCCCAAGTGGGAAAGACTTGAATCGTAAATCGTAGGTAGTAATAACGTACGTACCCAAGTGATGTGGTAGAAACAGCTGTAATTATTGTAGAGTAATAAAGTATAAGTAGTATCACAAGTACTGATTTGAGTAGTCGTAATATTAGAATCCGTAATAGCAGTAGTTGGAGTATCATAGTGTTAAGAAGTAGCGGTAGTTGTAGTAATCAAGATACAAGTCCTTGTTTTATAAGTCACAAGTGTCTAAAGTCAATGGGCCTCATTCACGGACGTCCACAACACGTTCTTATGCACATTTGTTCTTAAAGTGCATATGACGGGTTTTAATGCTTTTGAAAATATGACTTATTTAGATGGATAACATCAGTTGCATAATTATCATTTGATTTCAGTGAAGCGGGAATTGTAATGAAGAAATGTTGGGCAGAAAAGTTATTTTTATTTGTATTTTTAAGCTACTGACAGGAAGTGACATAGATACTCATTTCCCATTGACTTAACATGGATGGCACGGCAACAGTTACCTTCTTCGAAGGTAACCCAAAACTGGGTACAATCTTTAGCTGAATCCTAATGTGTCACATGCACTTTAAGCACTTTTCTTAGGAAGATTTTTGGCATTCACAAAACTTGTTCTTAGCTGAAAACGTTCCTCTCTAAGAACAAATCCTGAGAACAGGAAAAAAAAATCAATTTCTGTTCACGATCATGCTCCTAATGGGACCCAACATTCTGAGTCATATATATTTGTATATATTAAATCATGTATTAATAAATTCCACTATGTAAATATAACTATAATGAATTGCAGATGCCTTTATACAGAAATAAGTTGGTAATATCACGTAGCCTACTTTTATTAATGTACCAATGTATTACTGCAAACATTTTTGAATGCTGCCAATAACTAATAATGTAGTATTAAATGCGCTGCATTAACGCTATTTGATAAAGACAAACATTGGCCTCGATCCTGATATCTTGTGTTCCTGAGGCCCATGCTCTACTCGGGGAGCTGAGAGGGAGTGTTGTGTCGCTGCCGCGTCTATTTAAAAGACTGACCTGTGGGAAGAGAAGGAAAACCCTTTGGTAACGTACAGGTTGTATCTATATAAACATTCTGTAATGAGAGCAAATTCGGGTGGAGGAGCGTGTGGAGTTTTTTTGGTTATCACTTTTGGATTGGTGTTTTGTCATTCACTTCCTCCTTTGGGCGTCTTTTGCACGCTGCACTTTTTTGTCCTCATATGGTGAATGATAGGCGGTGACATATGCTAATAAATCCTCACATGCATACGCTTCAAAGTTGGGATTCAGCAAACTCGGAACACTGACACTGCCTTCGTAAGAACGGATTTGAAGAAGTTTCTTAAGAAGATGTTAATGAATGAGGCCCAATGGTCTCAAGTCAACTCTTAAGTCAATGGTTGACACATCCAAGTCAAGTCCAAGAGCTTTGAAATTTACGTTTTTTCAAGTCATTGTAGACCATCCAAGTGCAGTCAGACAGTCATTTTTGCACCCATTGTGTTTTCCTCTTTGTCTAATGCTACAATTCGATTAGATGGGCAGACTTTATGATGAGCAGCATAAAGTCTGAGCTCTTGTTCAAGTTGAACCCCGAGTCCAATCCAAGTTGAGCCGAAGTTTGTTCATTTTATCTAGTCAAGTCTCAAGATGTCAAATTAGTAACTTGAGAACAGTAGTAGTTGTAGAACTGGTGACTTTGGCAGTAGTCTTGCTCACTGGGCTAGGATCCTAATAAAAACAATGGACATTAGTTGTATTAAGTTTGGATCACGTTTCTTCAAGACCCAGTGAGTTTGTTCTCGCAGGAGATGCTGTACTATAACATTTGAAGTGACAGTGTCCATTAGTGCTTACATGACTCAGGCCTCAATGATAAATCAGTATGCAGGAAGTGTACCTGATTTTAACCAGGCTATTGTCCTTCCCTCCTGTTATAAATTAATTTTGGCACCATCTTGAGAGGCACAGGAGTGGCACACACCGGAGAATCCGAGAGGTCTGCCCAGCGAGGCAGAAGCCGGGCAGGCGGCACAAGTGAGCACGGGACCATCTTTACAGCTGAGCAAACTCACCAGCCGAGCAGCGAGGAGGGAGAAAGGCGAAGGGGTCAGAGCCAAGAAAAGAAAAAAAAGAAAAGAAAAAAATATATTGTGGGAGCAGAGTAGAAGGGTCGGAGATGTTGGGCCAAAAGCAGGTCACGAGCCAGACGTTGGACCAATCAAGTGGCGGCACAAGCCATCTGGCACAGGTGGGCAGCTGGAGAGGTGACTTGGCGCTGGGAGAGAGAGGATAGTGTGATGAGAGGCAGGTGGACCGGGTTACAGGCGGACCATGGGGCTGGACAAAGAGAGAGGCTATGGTGCCGTGTTCAGAGGTTTAGAAGAAAAAGGGGACATCACAGCATCGATCCAGATCACGAACTAAAGCGTCAGTGTTTTAGTTCTTTGGTGTTATGATGTTTGACGATCAGGGGCGGGTGGCAAGCAGGGTCAGGGATCATTTCTAGGGTGGGAAAACATTTTACAATGTCAAATGTTGTGTATAGCTTATACCTTGATCGGAAGGCAATTTATTTTGTTAAAATAGTAGCATTGTCCATAATATAAGTAGGAGGTTTCTAACTCAGGTACAATATAAAGGAACAGGCCACTGTTTTTCCATACTGAGATATGTTCTGAGCTTAGACGAGTTTATGCGTACCTGTCTGGTGTTTGGGCGCTTCAAACTTCACCCCGTTTGGAGCTATAGGAATACATTGAGAGAGGTCAAATGCTAGCAACATCTTCGGTCTTTTTTCGTAACTCAGGGCACACAGTTCGTCCATACTGTGATATGTTCTTACTTGAGCTTAGACAGGTTGATACGTACCTGTCTGGTCTTCCTGCGTGCCCGTGAAAGAGTGTGGTAGCTTCTAAGTTCCAAGTGGAGCTATGGGAATATACTGGGAGAGGCCAAATGCTAGCAACATCTTAAGTCGCTTTGCATGACTGAGGGCACGCACAAAGACCAGACAAATACGTATGAACTCGTCTAAGCTCAGGTAAGAACATATCTCAGTATGTAAAAATGGTGGCCTGTTCCTTTAAGAACATAATTAATCTTGGGAGCCACAGGAGTTGGCACTCGGCTCCTTATTTAGCTCCAAAGTAAATAATTCTTGTAAAAAAAAAAAGTACAGTACAAATTGAGAGTGAGCCTCTGGGAGACTACGCTACAATTAAGAGAGTTCCAGACAAAACCTGACTGACATTAATGGGGTGGCAAGACCTTAGGGGTGGCTCCCCTAAGGTCTTGCCACCCCTCTAAATCCGGCCTGTTGACGATTATGCTTTCCATGGCAGCTCTGCGCTACATTTCATTCCGATGTTTTCCCAGTATTTTCTTCTTTCAAGTGTTATTTTTTTCTCCACGGGCAGATCATTTTGCTTGAATTGAGAATATATGAAAACCACAAAAACACACACTGTGATTCATTTATTTTTATAGTTTAAAGGCAAAAATCAATGTCGACACAGACAATAGTACAAAAATTGGCCAATTTTCTGTATAAATGTGATTGAAACAGATACGTTATTGGGCATGTCAAAGATCAGTCACAGCTTTGACTTTGATTTATTTATCTATTTTAGTATCTTTTAGTTTTCACCATGTTTTTGTTAAAGTTATTTCCTGTTATTGATAAATGTTGATATATGTAAATGTCCCGTTGACTTGTTCTGGGCGAAATCTGCCATGAGGACCCTCCAAGACGAGGAGTGCAAGAGGAATAAAAGTAAGTCCAGTGGTTTATTTTTGTTTTTGAAAAGATTGAATAATAAAAATAAGAACAAAAGCGACCAACTGTTGTGAATAATAATTGGTAGTAAGGTTAAAGTGTTATCTGCAGCAAGCAGTTGTCCGCTGATCGCGTTGATTTAAAAAATGTAACAACGTGTTACCGCACTGTTGCCACTTCTTTTCCTTTCATTCCCTGCATGAATCATCTTTGCCGAACGCTGTCTTTAATATGTCCCGAGCATGTCCTGAAAAACGACCCGAGCGCAGTTAGCGGGAGCGGTAATAGAGGCTTTAAATGTAACCGTTAATCCGTTCATGATGAAGGAAGGTCCTGGCCTATCCCAGCATGCACCAGGTGTGCGGCACATTACGCTGCTGGAGAGGTCGCCTGCCTATTGCGGGGTTAATATGTACAAGCAGGCGGACAGGTTTCCACTGCATTTCACACCTCCAGACTTTATACAGCTGATTACTTTGACAGCGAACAGGGAGTGTTCCATAAGAGAAATTATAATGGAGAAATTTGACACAAGCCCAATTCATGCTGTACGTTTCCTCCTCAAAAAAATGTCGTTTACTCATCTTCAAATAATCCTCCATAATCAAGTGTCTCCACCGTTGTTCAATAGTGAAAACCCACACCTTGTAGAGATGTATTGAGACTTACTTTATGCGGCGGTGTGGCTTGCAGGCGTTTTTGATTTTTATTGGTTGTGCGTGCAGGGTTGCCCTATAAATAGTGCGCCCTTTGGGTTACTTGCCCTCGGATCTCTCACTCCCGCCTCCCCGGTCTCCATCCGGATCGAGCGCTCTGTCATGGCTGCACAGATAAGCTTCAGTCGGTAAATTACTTGGTTTAATGCTAAATTTAATCTTAACACACTGTTTTTCCGCCACAGCTCTAACATCGTCTGGTGCGCTATAGTTATAGTATTGTCCCTGGGGGTAAGAGGAGCACAAGTTTTCCAAACAAACTCTTATTCCGTACTCTTATCACAGCTGCTGTATGGCTCGATGTCTGTTCCTTAACGTCCCAATTGAAAGCCCTGGCGTACGTCCTTTGGTTTGCAGGTATAGTTTTATGACCGAAAAATATAGCTGCTGCCATGCCTCATTAGTTCACTCAAATATAATCTGTGGTTAGCCTTTAATGTCCGCGCTGCTGAGGAGGTCAAAACGGCTGCTTTCTTGTCTGCTGTGGAGCACACACAATGGATTGCCTGATTGCCCATGGTTGACATTACAAACATAATGTCAACCTCACTGATACTAATTTGAGACAATTGTATTTTGATGCTTTATGGTAAAGTACAAACAAACAAACAAACAAACGAAAAAGAAAATAGTCCCTCAGAATGCGATCATTTATGTGATGCAAGGTCAGTTATATTCCACAGACATTTATATGGTTAGCCTTGTGTTATAAGGGATTTGCCTCAGGTGCTCTGTGGAGCGGGTCAGACTGTTTTTAATGCAGGCTGGCTGATACCATAGAAATGCGCTAGCCTAGCACAAGCCTAGCGCCACGTAACTTTTTAAATGTAAGAACTGCATGAATTACAAACGAAAATATGTCCAGAAATCAGCAACACTCTGGATAACTAGGAAATGAGGCCCTATGTCAAAAATCCTGAAATATCCCTTTAAGCTACTGTACAAACAAAACGTCAGTGACACAGTAGTTAGCACTCATGCTTCACATCAATAACGCCTATCTATTGTTATGCATCAAAATTTATACATGCTTTGTATTTCATGGCTTTACTCTCCAGGTGAAATTATTGTGTTGAGCAGCAAAAGTTCCTTCGATTTCATGTGTTCAATTTGTCATTTTGCAAAAAGATTCCTGATTCATATAATTATAAGAAATAGTGATTACCTTGAATGAAAAGCACGGGGAAAGTCCTTGTAAAATGTGTAAATTCAGTGAATGTATTATTGTTAGATCTTTCGCTTTTTGGTTCATCAATTGGAAGGAGGGAAAACCCACAGGGCCCACCTGGCTCCTCTTTCTTGATTGATTGGGACACAAAGCGTAGACAGGTTTGTCACCTTGTATGGCTGAAAATGTATTCCGTTCATCACCTAAAATCAACACATTTATTGAAGTCTCCTTTCCACCAAGCATCTGTGATCTGTGTAGTATTATATTAATTTCAATGATCCCAGTTTATGATTAAAACTATACATGGTAGAGTTCCTTTGCCATCTTGACACAGCAATGTTTTCCATTACCAGGTCTGTTTCAGTGCCATGAAAATACAAAGTCACTATTCTTAAAGGAACAGGCACCGTTTACTCATTCTTCAGACCACATTTTATGACCAATTTGGGCAGAAATGTGAGAAACTCCAAAGGGTTTACCAATATTTACCCTCCCACTGTAGCTCTTTTCAACTTACATTACACACTCAAGCGCTTTGCATCACGGTCAGACACTGGAGGCAAGGTGGGTAAAGTGTCTTGCCCAAGGGCACGACGGGATACAACCGGCGACCCTCCCGTCACACGACTATTTGCTCTACTATCTGCACTACTGTCTCCCCCAACTTTTGCCCTTGTAACATATTCCTTCATGCAAAAGAACAAGCACTACTATTAAATTTCACTATTTCTAAATTACTTTTTCTACCAAGGACAATCAAGTGTTTATCTTGAAGAACTGAAAAATGACTTTGCTCCCCATAGTGTCCTCTTTCCATTGAATTTGTCTTTTTAGTATGCCGGCATGGTAAAACAAAGACACAGCGTTTAATTTCAGTCAGTACGCATATTAACTCCCAATCCCCTGGTCTGATGCCTCTCATCTCAGTTCTGCAGAAGACAGTTGTTTATTTCAGCTTGTTTTCAGCCTTTTTCACTATTCATATCCCAACTTTTGTTTGAGTGAGTCTATGTTGCTTTGGAAAGTTTATTTTCAGCAAACGTTCACTCCTCCAACCAATGTCCAGCGCACCATAGCAGCAGTTTGCAGTATTCGCAGGTAACACCTTATATCTTGCCATGCTGAGAGACAGATGGAAGCAGGAGGACTGTATGAGGTGTAAACTGGGTCTGATAGCCTAACATATAAGGACTAGATTAGTAACCTAAAGGAGGGAGAAAAAAAAAAGAGAAGTATGAGGGACAAGAACTACGCAGGCTGTGGGGTGACAGAGGCTTGTGTGGCAGAGGGGTCGTCTTATAAAAATTGGCAGGCTGGACATACTGTCATTGTGTCCTTGGGCAAGCATCTTTGCCCCCCGTTCCTGTGTGAATTTAGTGTGCAGTGAATGATTGATGGTGGTTAGAGAGGCCGCCACGTGTCTTTCAGTCATCATAACCAAGTGTGCCAAATGTAAGTGTAGGACATTTTACTTTTTATAGGGAAAGTGACTATTTTTGATCATTTCCGCACACTTTACATATGGCCTACATACTACATATCAGTATGGTAAAGAAGCATGTAGTATTCACTCAAGAGATCACCCTACATCACAGATCCCATTAATGTAGCATTTGAACAATCAGCAGAGACCGGTCACGCTCTCAACCTCCTATTAACTCTGAAAAAGTTCTTTACATAACTTGAAAACTAACCATAGAAAGTTGATGAAACTCACACATTTTATTGGTGAATAATTGTGCTAAGTGATGATACATGTGTTGGTTTTGGAGGACGTAGTGAAATATATAATAAATATAAATTACAGCATGAAAAAGCAGGCACCATATTTGATCATACGCCCTGTTCACTTAAACCTAAAGTTAATTAGTTTTGCCCATATTGGGACATGCCCGTTGCACCTATTATTCATACTTACAGTATTTTCTTGACAAAAGAACCAAAAGAATCTAAGACTAGGTTATTTTTAGAAACATTCTTAGGCAAACAATATTGGAAGTGACTGAGCCCGCCCACTGCACGTAAAGCACAATCACATTACAAAAACTCTTTATATGACAGGTGTGATCATTCAAACATCAATATCACAAAAAACAACATCTCCTGAAAACCAGCACACCCGAGACCTGAAAGTACTTTTTGAATATTTTATAAATACACCTTTGTATTTTTTTTTTACCCCTTTAAAGGGCGATGAACTAAATATGGTAACTTTTTTTTTTTTACTTTTTTGGGCAAAGAACCAAATATGGTTCATATTTCACAATGATTTTCTGCATGAAAATGAAAAAGTATACACAGCCTACTATACTAAAGGCTTGTATCAATGAGTAAACATATGGTTTGATATCGCACACACTCCAACCGGGTCAAACCGCAAAATGTTTTTTGTTATGAGTTGAGGCGAGGGTTCGTCTTTGGCTTGACATAATGTAATTGGTTGAAGATTGGTTCTGAAGCCACACTAATTAAGAACCACTACTCTCCAAACGAAGCGCAGAGCAGCCCACTATGTCGTTCAAGTACACAACATACCAGCTACAGCTAAAGTCTTTTTAAAAGTCTAAGGAAGTGCTCCCAAACAAGTTGAGAGAGGCTCTTTCAGACGGAAAGGTCAACGATTGCACAGGAATTTAGATGTTGTTCTTTTATCATTTTTGTCGTCCATATGGCTTTGTCGTGCACTCACATCTCCTCCAGGCGTTTCCACTACGTCTAATGCATACAGGAGCGACCTCATTCTGATCAGCTGGGAAGTGACACGAATTTGTGAATGAAACATTTGGCATAAATGGAAATGCTAAACAGCTGTCTCTATCGCATCTGCGCCCGTCTCCAGCTTCTTACGTGTGGATCATCTTTCCAAACGTCTGCACTAACTTGTTTCTGCCTGATCAATGCTGGATTCAGATGTTGAAAAGAGACGGTGGAAAGCGGGGGGGAAAAAAACACTGTGCTCGAGATGAACGTGCCTGTCGAAGCACATGAGTGCGGGGTTAATCACGATCATTGCGCTTCCTTCCTCTCTCCAGGCACATCAAACAGCCAAATGAAAATGTCTTTATTCTCCAAGCAGATAATGATGCAAAGATGGTCTCAATGCACCAATTAGGATCCATTTTGACTTTTAATATACATACATGTTGACAGATCCTATAGAGTATGTGTTGAGACAGAGGACAAAATAGGAAGTATTTAGGTGCAAAGTGTCCCACCATTTGAAGAACGTACAGTTGACACTCTTTCGGCTTTTCTGGCCATGTTGTTGCTTCGCTATTACAAATTTTACATAACTTTCATTTCATTTTTCATTTCATTTATTTATTTACCAGGACAATGTACATTAAGCTTGCGGTGATGATTGTACCAAACTGTAGTTTTCCCAAGCTATATTCCATCTGTACTGTAGTCCTTTATGTAATATGTAATTTGGTGCCCCCTTCAAGAGATGTTGCACTCGACCTGGTCACCTCTGTTCTGAACTGTCCTGGCCTGGTTTTAAGTCTATTTTTAGATACAGCAGCTAAGTGAAGAGAAGGCGCTTTGCACATCTGCTTCTTTCAACAGGTGCGTAGGAGAGGTCGTGCATAACGCAAGTATTTAAAACTGTGAAAAATCTCTCACACACAAACTTGCAAACAAGTGAGATTTTATTTACAAGTGCTGCAATGCTTCGGCAACCAGGCCTTCCTCGGGCTTTGAGGTGGAGAGGAGTCGTCTTAAATAGGAGTGGCTGATCACGGCAATGTAGCAATGCAGACCTCTTAATATACATGAAGCATTTATTAACAGTGGAAGCCCACAAAGTCACTCATACATAGAAGATGATGAGATGTATGACCGACTTTTCAAGCCTCTCCCCTTTAAAGCACTTTTAAATACAAATTTACTTTTTTTGCAAGTTTACAGTGTGTGGGAGATTTTTTTTTCACAGCTTTAGCTAAAAAAATAAAAATATCCAGTTTACCCCATGCAGAAAATAAATGCCATTGTCAAAATTTCAGCAACATAACATGTAGCCAAATGAATAAGCACTTAATGGCAGATCTGGTGAAGATAAGTTAAAGGGACTATACAGAGTTTATAAATGTTAAAATTAAGTATTTTCCGCCCCCTACATGTTTCAACAATGTCCTAATGTGTAGTCCAGACCTGTTCACCACAACTGCCTCCAAAATCCTGCACTGTCACTCAAAAAGGTGTTAATTCGGGTCCGAATTGTCATGCACGAGCTTAATATAGAAGGTGCAGTTACATGTATGACCAAAGGTGGCAGTAGTGAGTATAATATGGCTAACTTGCATCTAGCCCCTTTAAGCAACAAACCAAAAGTCGTTCGCATTATTTGGTGAACTAGCCTAAATGTTTATACTTGGCCGGCACAATTCCAACATAACTTTCAGGGCCTTTCTGATACATCATTGTTCCTGAGTGCTGAGCATTAGAAAAGTAAATATCTGTCCATTGGAAAACATGCCGGGCTGTGGAACATAATGGAAGACTCTTTCAATAACAGGGGGGAAAAAATAATTATGTCGTGAAAGTCAAAATAATGGCACTATCAGGCAAATCAGGATGCCCTCCCGACACTGTGTGATTGCCGGGCAGATTAGGAGACTATGCATGTGAGCGGCATCCGGTAAAAAGCAAAGTGCCTCTGGTGCAATCAGAAGTGCGTCCTCAGGAAAAAGCCGGGGAAGTGATTGCATGGGTCTAAAAGCTTAAAACGACTCTGGCATTCCAAAGAGTAAGATGAGGCATAGGCAGAACTGCATGTCAGTCAAATGTATATAAAACATCTTCATTGGATTTTTGGGGTCTTTCTTTCACGATAAAGCATTCCCATTACTAGTAACAGCTATTGTTTGTAGCAGATACTCGACCCTGCTGACAAAAACAGGCCTATGTGAAGAAAGATGGTCTGCGTGCAGTTTAGAGAATGACACATTATGAAACAGTGAAAACAAGCTCTCACTTTCAGTTACTGGCAGGCTTGCAATTGATGGCACCATGATGAACACCCACTGAGAAAACTGGTCTGTTAATGGAAAATCTAAGCTCTAAAAGTGTGGAGACAGATTTGGCGTTATAGTATGTCTCCTGTAAAACATGAAATTCCAATCCTAAGAAGCACCAGGGTACAATGAAAGCTGCTGTGCATTCGTGATAATAAAAACAAATTTTCCACAAGCGTCATCAATACCCCCCAAAAGACATGTTACTATTTTTTATGATTTTTATAAGCTCAGTTCAATAATAAAACTGCTCTTCAGCCCAGGTGTCAAAACAGCCTGTGTAATGCAGAATGTAGGATCTTAATGCCTGTATCCTTTTGAGTACACCATACTACATGTGCCACACAATTGATATTAAATCCCTTTCAAAACATTTTACCTTATTGATCTGATTGCCACAACACAATTTAACATTTATTCAGTCCCTTCTCTAAAATGACTATAGGTTATGTGTGAATATATATATATATATACACAGTCTACACCTGGGGTCTTCACACCAGACAAGACCCCAGGTGTGCAAAGAGGCCAATGAGACAATCCAGCGCATACAGTAACTGCAGGGTGTAAGATGCTGTCAGGGAAAGCTTACATGGAGCGCCATAACCAAGTGGCTGGTATAGTGTACAGGAACATCTGTGCAGAGTATGGGCTGGAAACCCCAAGGTCAAAGTGGGAAACACCTCCAAAGGTGGTAGAGAATGACTGAGCCAAGATCCTGTGGGACTTCCAGATACAGACGGACAGAATGGTAATGGCGAACCAACCAGACATTGTGGTGGGGGACAAAGAGCAGAGGAAAGCCGCTGTGGTCGACATAGCAATACCAAGCGACTTCAACATCAGGAAAAAGGAACACAACAAACTAAAGAAATACCAGGGGCTTAGAGAAGAGCTGGAGAAAACCTGGAGGGTGAAGGCATCAGTGGTGCCCCTAGTCGTCGGGGCATTGACCCCCAAACTGGAGGAGTGGCTCCAGCAGATCCCAGGAAATACATCAGACATCTCGGTCCAGAAAAGTGCAGTTCTAGGAACAGCAAAGATACTGCGCAGAACCTTCAAGCTCCCAGGCCTCTGGTAGAGGACCCGAGCAGGAGGAAAAAGAGACCGCCCGCGGAGGGTGAGGAAGAGTTAAAAAAAAAAAAAAAAATATATATATATATATATATATATATATATATATATATATATATATATATATATATATATATATATATATGCCCTGATTTACCTGCAAACAAATTGATTTCTTTATTTCATTTTGAACACATGCAGTACTTGTGATAGCGTGTTTGTATGGCCTGATTTGCATGTGGAGCGGAGGGTAAGATATGATCATGACACTCGAGATGCATGAGGAGGTACTTTGTCATGGCAGGTGTGAATTCATGCACTTAAAGCTGTCCACTTTACTCACATTGTGGTCATGTTCTGTACAATCCTGGGGCAAAGATATAAACACATACTTAATTTTAAACTGAGCTACATGCATGTGACAAGCTTATAGCTTCTTTGCGCTGATTCCATTCAGAGGTTGGCACTGTAAATCACCTCCTGTCGACTTTACAGTAAACACCATGGCCAACTGAAGCTCGTATGAATGATGCAAGAATAATTATTTTAACTCTAATATCACAGATCATTATGATTGTTTTTAACAATCAAACAGGTTTCATTAGACCGGGGTGAAGAGCAGGGACGTCACTCAATCACCTAATTGGTCACTTATTTGGCCTTTATTTAGAGATTTAGAATGTCTTTTTCAGGTGGGTCCTGGCCCCACAGGTTTTTCATGGCAGGGGAAACCAGAGCACCCAGAGGAAACATAGGCAGACACGGGGAGAACTCCACACAGAAAGGCCCCGTCCAGGTGGGAATCAAACTCGGGACCTCATTATGATTGAGAACAAAATATAGCTGTAATGTTATACTGGTCAATGCGATGGTGTCTGAAAACAACAATTACTGCACACAATACACAGAGGTACATGAATGAATTCACCCTTGAACTGTATTTCAAGCAATAAAGGTGTTTTATCTTAGAATAATTGCCATTGATTTTTCCTCCACCTTTTCTTGTGGATTCGTGGTGCTCTGCTGTGATCAGAAGAGACTTTGTTTTGCAGAAAAAAGGACAGAGAGCAGCAGACTCATGATTGGAGGCAGGCAGCTCATTATCGCCAGAAGCTAAAGTTCTGAGAACAGAAGTCATGCGACCTGAGTGGGCAAATGTGTCCGAGTCTTTGATTTGAGTCCACTTTCATCGTAATGAGGCGTCAGGTCTGGGCACCTCTGTGCTTGAGTGCTCAGTGTTTCTTCTACTCATGCGCTAGTGTTAAGTGATGGTCCCTGTGACCCACTCATTTTAAATGGTAAATGGTCTCAACTTATATGGCGCTTTTACCCAAAGCGTTTTTACATCAAGGAACCACTCACACATGTACACTCTCATTCATACATCATACAGTTGATTGTGTTAAGGTGAATTTCACTGACTGGCCACAACATTATTCACTGTTATCTTAGCATCAGACTTTCTCAGCTGCTTTTTTTAAAAATGTTTTTTAACCCAAAAAGCGGTATTTGTGTGCAGCCAGTTGTCTCGTAGTTAAGGCTGCTGCCCACATGGCCGCACACTGTTCTGTCTTTAGCATCACGGTTTGCTTTCCCCGCACCTTCACTCTGAATTGTCCTGTCTAATAAATCCTGCAGGCCTAAAAAGCCTTGGAAAAAAGGAGTATATGTCCAGTCCGCAGTGCTCACTTTGCAGAAAGCACTTTTAGGGTGATACATGCCACAGAGCGAGCAGCATGTCATTATACTGTCATTAGAGTTGTGGCATAAAAGTCACATCCCCTTTTCTGTGGTGGAAAAGCGCTGAGTGGAGTACTTAAGGAAAGAGCCAAGTATAGGCAAGTTGGTACTCACGCAAAAGAGCTAAAAGTCAGCAATAAGAAAAGATAAGATTGAACTTTATTGATCTCACAGTGGAGACATTTTTATAGCTATTCAAGGTCTTTTTTG